>NC_136015.1:0-600000 GCF_048128805.1 Centroberyx gerrardi
CAGCCTTTAACGGCAAAAAATGCTGTTTCCAGCCTAAAACAGTGTTTTGCCACATAAAACAGTGATTCTGACCTCTAAACAACCTTTAGATGCAAAAAACGCTGTTTCCAGCCAGAAACAGCATTTTGCCACATAAAACAGTGAATCCACCTATAAACAGCATTTTGGCAGATAAAACACTGTTTCTCCATCCAAACAGCCTTTAACGGCAAAAAACGCTGTTTCCAGCCTAAAACAGTGTTTTGCCACATAAAACAGTGATTCTGACCTCTAAACAACCTTTAGAGGCAAAAAACGCTGTTTGCAGCCAGAAACAGCATTTTGCCACATAAAACAGTGAATCCACCTATAAACAGCATTTTGGCAGATAAAACACTGTTTCTCCATCCAAACAGCCTTTAACGGCAAAAAACGCTGTTTCTAGCCCAAAACAGCGTTTTGCCACATAAAACAGTGATTCCACCACAAAACAGCATTTTGCCACATAAAACAGTGTTTCTCTCTCCAAACAGCATTTTGCCACATAAAACAGTGATTCCACCTATAAACAGCATTTTGGCAGATAAAACACTGTTTCTCCATCCAAACAGCCTTTAACTGCAAAAAACGCTGTTTCCAGCGTAAAACAGTGTTTTGCCACATAAAACAGTGATTCTGACCTCTAAACAACCTTTAGAGGCAAAAAACGCTGTTTCCAGCCAGAAACAGCATTTTGCCACATAAAACAGTGAATCCACCTATAAACAGCATTTTGGCAGATAAAACACTGTTTCTCCATCCAAACAGCCTTTAACGGCAAAAAACGCTGTTTCCAGCCTAAAACAGTGTTTTGCCACATAAAACAGTGATTCTGACCTCTAAACAACCTTTAGAGGCAAAAAACGCTGTTTGCAGCCAGAAACAGCATTTTGCCACATAAAACAGTGAATCCACCTATAAACAGCATTTTGGCAGATAAAACACTGTTTCTCCATCCAAACAGCCTTTAACGGCAAAAAACGCTGTTTCTAGCCCAAAACAGCGTTTTGACACATAAAACAGTGATTCCACCACAAAACAGCATTTTGCCACATAAAATAGTGTTTCTCTCTCCAAACAGCATTTTGCCACATAAAACAGTGAATCCACCTATAAACAGCATTTTGGCAGATAAAACACTGTTTCTCCATCCAAACAGCCTTTAACGGCAAAAAACGCTGTTTCTAGCCCAAAACAGCGTTTTGCCACATAAAACAGTGATTCCACCACAAAACAGCATTTTGCCACATAAAACAGTGATTCCACCTATAAACAGCATTTTGGCAGATAAAACACTGTTTCTCCATCCAAACAGCCTTTAACGGCAAAAAACGCTGTTTCTAGCCCAAAACAGCGTTTTGCCACATAAAACAGTGATTCCACCACAAAACAGCATTTTGCCACATAAAACAGTGATTCCACCTATAAACAGCATTTTGGCAGATAAAACACTGTTTCTCCATCCAAACAGCCTTTAACTGCAAAAAACGCTGTTTCCAGCGTAAAACAGTGTTTTGCCACATAAAACAGTGATTCTGACCTCTAAACAACCTTTAGAGGCAAAAAACGCTGTTTCCAGCCAGAAACAGCATTTTGCCACATAAAACAGTGAATCCACCTATAAACAGCATTTTGGCAGATAAAAAACTGTTTCTCCATCCAAACAGCCTTTAACGGCAAAAAACGCTGTTTCCAGCCTAAAACAGTGTTTTGCCACATAAAACAGTGATTCTGACCTCTAAACAACCTTTAGAGGCAAAAAACGCTGTTTGCAGCCAGAAACAGCATTTTGCCACATAAAACAGTGAATCCACCTATAAACAGCATTTTGGCAGATAAAACACTGTTTCTCCATCCAAACAGCCTTTAACGGCAAAAAATGCTGTTTCCAGCCTAAAACAGTGTTTTGCCACATAAAACAGTGATTCTGACCTCTAAACAACCTTTAGAGGCAAAAAACGCTGTTTGCAGCCAGAAACAGCATTTTGCCACATAAAACAGTGAATCCACCTATAAACAGCATTTTGGCAGATAAAACACTGTTTCTCCATCCAAACAGCCTTTAACGGCAAAAAACGCTGTTTCTAGCCCAAAACAGCGTTTTGCCACATAAAACAGTGATTCCACCACAAAACAGCATTTTGCCACATAAAACAGTGTTTCTCTTTCCAAACAGCATTTTGCCACATAAAACAGTGATTCCACCTATAAACAGCATTTTGGCAGATAAAACACTGTTTCTCCATCCAAACAGCCTTTAACTGCAAAAAACGCTGTTTCCAGCGTAAAACAGTGTTTTGCCACATAAAACAGTGATTCTGACCTCTAAACAACCTTTAGAGGCAAAAAACGCTGTTTCCAGCCAGAAACAGCATTTTGCCACATAAAACAGTGATTCCACCTATAAACAGCATTTTGGCAGATAAAACACTGTTTCTCCATCCAAACAGCCTTTAACTGCAAAAAACGCTGTTTCCAGCGTAAAACAGTGTTTTGCCACATAAAACAGTGATTCTGACCTCTAAACAACCTTTAGAGGCAAAAAACGCTGTTTCCAGCCAGAAACAGCATTTTGCCACATAAAACAGTGAATCCACCTATAAACAGCATTTTGGCAGATAAAACACTGTTTCTCCATCCAAACAGCCTTTAACGGCAAAAAACGCTGTTTCCAGCCTAAAACAGTGTTTTGCCACATAAAACAGTGATTCTGACCTCTAAACAACCTTTAGAGGCAAAAAACGCTGTTTGCAGCCAGAAACAGCATTTTGCCACATAAAACAGTGAATCCACCTATAAACAGCATTTTGGCAGATAAAACACTGTTTCTCCATCCAAACAGCCTTTAACGGCAAAAAACGCTGTTTCTAGCCCAAAACAGCGTTTTGACACATAAAACAGTGATTCCACCACAAAACAGCATTTTGCCACATAAAATAGTGTTTCTCTCTCCAAACAGCATTTTGCCACATAAAACAGTGAATCCACCTATAAACAGCATTTTGGCAGATAAAACACTGTTTCTCCATCCAAACAGCCTTTAACGGCAAAAAACGCTGTTTCTAGCCCAAAACAGCGTTTTGCCACATAAAACAGTGATTCCACCACAAAACAGCATTTTGCCACATAAAACAGTGATTCCACCTATAAACAGCATTTTGGCAGATAAAACACTGTTTCTCCATCCAAACAGCCTTTAACGGCAAAAAACGCTGTTTCTAGCCCAAAACAGCGTTTTGCCACATAAAACAGTGATTCCACCACAAAACAGCATTTTGCCACATAAAACAGTGTTTCTCTCTCCAAACAGCATTTTGCCACATAAAACAGTGATTCCACCTATAAACAGCATTTTGGCAGATAAAACACTGTTTCTCCATCCAAACAGCCTTTAACTGCAAAAAACGCTGTTTCCAGCGTAAAACAGTGTTTTGCCACATAAAACAGTGATTCTGATCTCTAAACAACCTTTAGAGGCATGAAACGCTGTTTGCAGCCAGAAACAGCATTTTGCCACATAAAACAGTGAATCCACCTATAAACAGCATTTTGGCAGATAAAACACTGTTTCTCCATCCAAACAGCCTTTAACGGCAAAAAACGCTGTTTCCAGCCTAAAACAGTGTTTTGCCACATAAAACAGTGATTCTGACCTCTAAACAACCTTTAGAGGCAAAAAACGCTGTTTGCAGCCAGAAACAGCATTTTGCCACATAAAACAGTGAATCCACCTATAAACAGCATTTTGGCAGATAAAACACTGTTTCTCCATCCAAACAGCCTTTAACGGCAAAAAACGCTGTTTCTAGCCCAAAACAGCGTTTTGCCACATAAAACAGTGATTCCACCACAAAACAGCATTTTGCCACATAAAACAGTGTTTCTCTCTCCAAACAGCATTTTGCCACATAAAACAGTGATTCCACCTATAAACAGCATTTTGGCAGATAAAACACTGTTTCTCCATCCAAACAGCCTTTAACTGCAAAAAACGCTGTTTCCAGCGTAAAACAGTGTTTTGCCACATATAACAGTGATTCTGATCTCTAAACAACCTTTAGAGGCATAAAACGCTGTTTGCAGCCAGAAACAGCATTTTGCCACATAAAACAGTGAATCCACCTATAAACAGCATTTTGGCAGATAAAACACTGTTTCTCCATCCAAACAGCCTTTAACGGCAAAAAACGCTGTTTCCAGCCTAAAACAGTGTTTTGCCACATAAAACAGTGATTCTGACCTCTAAACAACCTTTAGAGGCAAAAAACGCTGTTTGCAGCCAGAAACAGCATTTTGCCACATAAAACAGTGAATCCACCTATAAACAGCATTTTGGCAGATAAAACACTGTTTCTCCATCCAAACAGCCTTTAACGGCAAAAAACGCTGTTTCTAGCCCAAAACAGCGTTTTGACACATAAAACAGTGATTCCACCACAAAACAGCATTTTGCCACATAAAATAGTGTTTCTCTCTCCAAACAGCATTTTGCCACATAAAACAGTGATTCCACCTATAAACAGCATTTTGGCAGATAAAACACTGTTTCTCCATCCAAACAGCCTTTAACGGCAAAAAATGCTGTTTCCAGCCTAAAACAGTGTTTTGCCACATAAAACAGTGATTCTGACCTCTAAACAACCTTTAGAGGCAAAAAACGCTGTTTGCAGCCAGAAACAGCATTTTGCCACATAAAACAGTGAATCCACCTATAAACAGCATTTTGGCAGATAAAACACTGTTTCTCCATCCAAACAGCCTTTAACGGCAAAAAACGCTGTTTCTAGCCCAAAACAGCGTTTTGCCACATAAAACAGTGATTCCACCACAAAACAGCATTTTGCCACATAAAACAATGTTTCTCTCTCCAAACAGCATTTTGCCACATAAAACAGTGATTCCACCTATAAACAGCATTTTGGCAGATAAAACACTGTTTCTCCATCCAAACAGCCTTTAACGGCAAAAAACGCTGTTTCTAGCCCAAAACAGCGTTTTGCCACATAAAACAGTGATTCTGACCTCTAAACAACCTTTAGAGGCAAAAAACGCTGTTTGCAGCCAGAAACAGCATTTTGCCACATGAAACAGTGAATCCACCTATAAACAGCATTTTGGCAGATAAAACACTGTTTCTCCATCCAAACAGCCTTTAACGGCAAAAAACGCTGTTTCCAGCCTAAAACAGTGTTTTGCCACATAAAACAGTGATTCTGACCTCTAAACAACCTTTAGAGGCAAAAAACGCTGTTTGCAGCCAGAAACAGCATTTTGCCACATAAAACAGTGAATCCACCTATAAACAGCATTTTGGCAGATAAAACACTGTTTCTCCATCCAAACAGCCTTTAACGGCAAAAAATGCTGTTTCCAGCCTAAAACAGTGTTTTGCCACATAAAACAGTGATTCTGACCTCTAAACAACCTTTAGAGGCAAAAAACGCTGTTTGCAGCCAGAAACAGCATTTTGCCACATAAAACAGTGAATCCACCTATAAACAGCATTTTGGCAGATAAAACACTGTTTCTCCATCCAAACAGCCTTTAACGGCAAAAAACGCTGTTTCTAGCCCAAAACAGCGTTTTGCCACATAAAACAGTGATTCCACCACAAAACAGCATTTTGCCACATAAAACAGTGTTTCTCTCTCCAAACAGCATTTTGCCACATAAAACAGTGATTCCACCTATAAACCGCATTTTGGCAGATAAAACACTGTTTCTCCATCCAAACAGCCTTTAACTGCAAAAAACGCTGTTTCCAGCGTAAAACAGTGTTTTGCCACATAAAACAGTGATTCTGACCTCTAAACAACCTTTAGTGGCAAAAAACGCTGTTTCCAGCCAGAAACAGCATTTTGCCACATAAAACAGTGAATCCACCTATAAACAGCATTTTGGCAGATAAAACACTGTTTCTCCATCCAAACAGCCTTTAACGGCAAAAAACGCTGTTTCCAGCCTAAAACAGTGTTTTGCCACATAAAACAGTGATTCTGACCTCTAAACAACCTTTAGAGGCAAAAAACGCTGTTTCCAGCCAGAAACAGCATTTTGCCACATAAAACAGTGAATCCACCTATAAACAGCATTTTGGCAGATAAAACACTGTTTCTCCATCCAAACAGCCTTTAACGGCAAAAAACGCTGTTTCCAGCCTAAAACAGTGTTTTGCCACATAAAACAGTGATTCTGACCTCTAAACAACCTTTAGAGGCAAAAAACGCTGTTTGCAGCCAGAAACAGCATTTTGCCACATAAAACAGTGAATCCACCTATAAACAGCATTTTGGCAGATAAAACACTGTTTCTCCATCCAAACAGCCTTTAACGGCAAAAAATGCTGTTTCCAGCCTAAAACAGTGTTTTGCCACATAAAACAGTGATTCTGACCTCTAAACAACCTTTAGAGGCAAAAAACGCTGTTTGCAGCCAGAAACAGCATTTTGCCACATAAAACAGTGAATCCACCTATAAACAGCATTTTGGCAGATAAAACACTGTTTCTCCATCCAAACAGCCTTTAACGGCAAAAAACGCTGTTTCTAGCCCAAAACAGCGTTTTGCCACATAAAACAGTGATTCCACCACAAAACAGCATTTTGCCACATAAAACAGTGTTTCTCTCTCCAAACAGCATTTTGCCACATAAAACAGTGATTCCACCTATAAACAGCATTTTGGCAGATAAAACACTGTTTCTCCATCCAAACAGCCTTTAACTGCAAAAAACGCTGTTTCCAGCGTAAAACAGTGTTTTGCCACATAAAACAGTGATTCTGACCTCTATACAACCTTTAGTGGCAAAAAACGCTGTTTCCAGCCAGAAACAGCATTTTGCCACATAAAACAGTGAATCCACCTATAAACAGCATTTTGGCAGATAAAACACTGTTTCTCCATCCAAACAGCCTTTAACGGCAAAAAACGCTGTTTCCAGCCTAAAACAGTGTTTTGCCACATAAAACAGTGATTCTGACCTCTAAACAACCTTTAGAGGCAAAAAACGCTGTTTGCAGCCAGAAACAGCATTTTGCCACATAAAACAGTGAATCCACCTATAAACAGCATTTTGGCAGATAAAACACTGTTTCTCCATCCAAACAGCCTTTAACGGCAAAAAACGCTGTTTCTAGCCCAAAACAGCGTTTTGCCACATAAAACAGTGATTCCACCACAAAACAGCATTTTGCCACATAAAACAGTGTTTCTCTCTCCAAACAGCATTTTGCCACATAAAACAGTGATTCCACCTATAAACAGCATTTTGGCAGATAAAACACTGTTTCTCCATCCAAACAGCCTTTAACTGCAAAAAACGCTGTTTCCAGCGTAAAACAGTGTTTTGCCACATAAAACAGTGATTCTGACCTCTAAACAACCTTTAGAGGCAAAAAACGCTGTTTCCAGCCAGAAACAGCATTTTGCCACATAAAACAGTGAATCCACCTATAAACAGCATTTTGGCAGATAAAACACTGTTTCTCCATCCAAACAGCCTTTAACGGCAAAAAACGCTGTTTCCAGCCTAAAACAGTGTTTTGCCACATAAAACAGTGATTCTGACCTCTAAACAACCTTTAGAGGCAAAAAACGCTGTTTGCAGCCAGAAACAGCATTTTGCCACATAAAACAGTGAATCCACCTATAAACAGCATTTTGGCAGATAAAACACTGTTTCTCCATCCAAACAGCCTTTAACGGCAAAAAACGCTGTTTCTAGCCCAAAACAGCGTTTTGACACATAAAACAGTGATTCCACCACAAAACAGCATTTTGCCACATAAAATAGTGTTTCTCTCTCCAAACAGCATTTTGCCACATAAAACAGTGAATCCACCTATAAACAGCATTTTGGCAGATAAAACACTGTTTCTCCATCCAAACAGCCTTTAACGGCAAAAAACGCTGTTTCTAGCCCAAAACAGCGTTTTGCCACATAAAACAGTGATTCCACCACAAAACAGCATTTTGCCACATAAAACAGTGATTCCACCTATAAACAGCATTTTGGCAGATAAAACACTGTTTCTCCATCCAAACAGCCTTTAACGGCAAAAAACGCTGTTTCTAGCCCAAAACAGCGTTTTGCCACATAAAACAGTGATTCCACCACAAAACAGCATTTTGCCACATAAAACAGTGATTCCACCTATAAACAGCATTTTGGCAGATAAAACACTGTTTCTCCATCCAAAGAGCCTTTAACTGCAAAAAACGCTGTTTCCAGCGTAAAACAGTGTTTTGCCACATAAAACAGTGATTCTGACCTCTAAACAACCTTTAGAGGCAAAAAACGCTGTTTCCAGCCAGAAACAGCATTTTGCCACATAAAACAGTGATTCTGACCTCTAAACAACCTTTAGAGGCAAAAAACGCTGTTTGCAGCCAGAAACAGCATTTTGCCACATAAAACAGTGAATCCACCTATAAACAGCATTTTGGCAGATAAAACACTGTTTCTCCATCCAAACTGCAATTAAAGTGGGACTTGCATGGCTGAAAAGGCCTCAGTAAAGTTGATGAGAAGGCCGTCATTGACTTAACATTGGTGACCTTTTGAACTTTTGGGTCACTTTTGGGGCACTTCCTGTGGTCCTAGGATGACAACTTTGAACTCACATGTTCGGTGGTACGCCAGCTTTCAGGCAAAAGTGGTTGCAAGTCAATCGGGACTTGCATGGCTGAAAAGGCCTCAGTAAAGTTGATGAGAAGGCCGTCATTGACTTAACATTGGTGACCTTTTGAACTTTGGGGTCACTTTTGGGGAACTTCCTGTGGTCCGAGAAGGACAAAATTGAACTCACACGTTCGGTGGGATGCCAGCTATCAGGCAAGAGTGGTTGCAAGTCAATCGGGACTTGCATGGCTGAAAAGGCCTCAGTAAAGTGTATGAAAAGGCCGTCATTGACTTAACATTGGTGACCTTTTGAACTTTGGGGTCACTTTTGGGGCACTTCCTGTGGTCCGAGAAGGACAAAATTGAACTCACACGTTCGGTGGGACGCCAGCTATCAGGCAAAAGTGGTTTCAAGTCAATCGGGACTTGCATGGCTGAAAAGGCCTCAGTAAATTTGTTCCTCATACATTGGCCAACTTTTGAACTTTGGGGTCACTTTTGGGGCACTTCCTGTGGTCCTAGGATGACAACTTTGAACTCACATGTTCGGTGGGACGCCAGCTTTCAGGCAAAAGTGGTTGCAAGTCAATCGGGACTTGCATGGCTGAAAAGGCCTCAGTAAAGTTGATGAGAAGGCCGTCATTGACTTAACATTGGTGACCTTTTGAACTTTGGGGTCACTTTTGGGGCACTTCCTGTGGTCCTAGAAGGACAAAATTGGACTCACTCGTTCGGTGGGTGGCCAGCTTTCAGGCAAAAGTGGTTTCAAGTAAATCGGGACTTGCATGGATGAAAAGGCCTCAGTAAAGTTGATGAGAAGGCCGTCATTGACTTAACATTGGTGACCTTTTGAACTTTGGGGTCACTTTTGGGGA
Source organism: Centroberyx gerrardi (assembly GCF_048128805.1). Taxonomy (NCBI): domain Eukaryota; kingdom Metazoa; phylum Chordata; class Actinopteri; order Beryciformes; family Berycidae; genus Centroberyx; species Centroberyx gerrardi. The sequence continues at coordinate 9,514 of NC_136015.1, forward strand.
ACTTCCTGTGGTCCGAGAAGAACAAAATTGAACTCACACGTTCGGTGGGACGCCAGCTATCAGGCAAAAGTGGTTGCAAGTCAATCGGGACTTGCATGTCTGAAAAGGCCTCAGTAAATTTGTTCCTCATACATTGGCCACCTTTTGAACTTTGGGGTCACTTTTGGGGCACTTCCTGTGGTCCTAGGATGACAACTTTGAACTCACATGTTCGGTGGGACACCAGCTTTCAGGCAAAAGTGGTTGCAAGTCAATCGGGACTTGCATGGCTGAAAAGGCCTCAGTAAAGTTGATGAGAAGGCCGTCATTGACTTAACATTGGTGACCTTTTGAACTTTGGGGTCACTTTTGGGGAACTTCCTGTGGTCCGAGAAGGACAAAATTGAACTCACACGTTCGGTGGGACGCCAGCTATCAGGCAAAAGTGGTTGCAAGTCAATCGGGACTTGCATGGCTGAAAAGGCCTCAGTAAATTTGTTCCTCATACATTGGCCAACTTTTGAACTTTGGGGTCACTTTTGGGGCACTTCCTGTGGTCCTAGGATGACAACTTTGAACTCACATGTTCGGTGGGACGCCAGCTTTCAGGCAAAAGTGGTTGCAAGTCAATCGGGACTTGCATGGCTGAAAAGGCCTCAGTAAAGTTGATGAGAAGGCCGTCATTGACTTAACATTGGTGACCTTTTGAACTTTGGGGTCACTTTTGGGGCACTTCCTGTGGTCCTAGAAGGACAAAATTGGACTCACTCGTTCGGTGGGTGGCCAGCTTTCAGGCAAAAGTGGTTTCAAGTAAATCGGGACTTGCATGGCTGAAAAGGCCTCAGTAAAGTTGATGAGAAGGCCGTCATTGACTTAACATTGGTGACCTTTTGAACTTTGGGGTCACTTTTGGGGCACTTCCTGTGGTCCTAGGATGACAACTTTGAACTCACATGTTCGGTGGGACGCCAGCTTTCAGGCAAAAGTGGTTGCAAGTCAATCGGGACTTGCATGGCTGAAAAGGCCTCAGTAAAGTTGATGAGAAGGCCGTCATTGACTTAACATTGGTGACCTTTTGAACTTTGGGGTCACTTTTGGGGCACTTCCTGTGGTCCTAGAATGACAAAATTGAACTCACATGGTCGGTGGGATGCCAGCTTTCAGGCAAAAGTGGTTGCAAGTCAATCGGGACTTGCATGGCTGAAAAGGCCTCAGTAAAGTTGATGAGAAGGCCGTCATTGACTTAACATTGGTGACCTTTTGAAGTTTGAGGTCACTTTTGGGGCACTTCCTGTGGTCTTAGAATGACAACATTGAACTCACATGTTCGGTGGGACGCCAGCTTTCAGGCAAAAGTGGTTGCAAGTCAATCGGGACTTGCATGGCTGAAAAGGCCTCAGTAAAGTTCATGAGAAGGCCGTCATTGACTTAACATTGGTGACCTTTTGAACTTTGGGGTCACTTTTGGGGCACTTCCTGTGGTCCGAGAAGGACAAAATTGAACTCACACGTTCGGTGGGACGCCAGCTATCAGGCAAAAGTGGTTGCAAGTCAATCGGGACTTGCATGGCTGAAAAGGCCTCAGTAAATTTGTTCCTCATACATTGGCCAACTTTTGAACTTTGGGGTCACTTTTGGGGCACTTCCTGTGGTCCTAGGATGACAACTTTGAACTCACATGTTCGGTGGGACGCCAGCTTTCAGGCAAAAGTGGTTGCAAGTCAATCGGGACTTGCATGGCTGAAAAGGCCTCAGTAAAGTTGATGAGAAGGCCGTCATTGACTTAACATTGGTGACCTTTTGAACTTTGGGGTCACTTTTGGGGCACTTCCTGTGGTCCTAGAAGGACAAAATTGGACTCACTCGTTCGGTGGGTGGCCAGCTTTCAGGCAAGAGTGGTTGCAAGTCAATCGGGACTTGCATGGCTGAAAAGGCCTCAGTAAAGTGTATGAAAAGGCCGTCATTGACTTAACATTGGTGACCTTTTGAACTTTGGGGTCACTTTTGGGGCACTTCCTGTGGTCCGAGAAGGACAAAATTGAACTCACACGTTCGGTGGGACGCCAGCTATCAGGCAAAAGTGGTTGCAAGTCAATCGGGACTTGCATGGCTGAAAAGGCCTCAGTAAATTTGTTCCTCATACATTGTCCAACTTTTGAACTTTGGGGTCACTTTTGGGGCACTTCCTGTGGTCCTAGGATGACAACTTTGAACTCACATGTTCGGTGGGACGCCAGCTTTCAGGCAAAAGTGGTTGCAAGTCAATCGGGACTTGCATGGCTGAAAAGGCCTCAGTAAAGTTGATGAGAAGGCCGTCATTGACTTAACATTGGTGACCTTTTGAACTTTGGGGTCACTTTTGGGGCACTTCCTGTGGTCCTAGAATGACAAAATTGAACTCACATGGTCGGTGGGATGCCAGCTTTCAGGCAAAAGTGGTTGCAAGTCAATCGGGACTTGCATGGCTGAAAAGGCCTCAGTAAAGTTGATGAGAAGGCCGTCATTGACTTAACATTGGTGACCTTTTGAAGTTTGAGGTCACTTTTGGGGCACTTCCTGTGGTCTTAGAATGACAACATTGAACTCACATGTTCGGTGGGACGCCAGCTTTCAGGCAAAAGTGGTTGCAAGTCAATCGGGACTTGCATGGCTGAAAAGGCCTCAGTAAAGTTCATGAGAAGGCCGTCATTGACTTAACATTGGTGACCTTTTGAACTTTGGGGTCACTTTTGGGGCACTTCCTGTGGTCCTAGAAGGACAAAATTGGACTCACTCGTTCGGTGGGTGGCCAGCTTTCAGGCAAAAGTGGTTTCAAGTAAATCGGGACTTGCATGGCTGAAAAGGCCTCAGTAAAGTTGATGAGAAGGCCGTCATTGACTTAACATTGGTGACCTTTTGAACTTTGGGGTCACTTTTGGGTCACTTCCTGTGGTCCGAGAAGGACAAAATTGAACTCACACGTTCGGTGGGACGCCAGCTATCAGGCAAAAGTGGTTGCAAGTCAATCGGGAGTTGCATGGCTGAAAAGGCCTCAGTAAATTTGTTCCTCATACATTGGCCAACTTTTGAACCTTGGGGTCACTTTTGGGGCACTTCCTGTGGTCCTAGGATGACAACTTTGAACTCACATGTTCGGTGGGACGCCAGCTTTCAGGCAAAAGTGGTTGCAAGTCAATCGGGACTTGCATGGCTGAAAAGGCCTCAGTAAAGTTGATGAGAAGGCCGTCATTGACTTAACATTGGTGACCTTTTGAACTTTGGGGTCACTTTTGGGGCACTTCCTGTGGTCCTAGAATGACAAAATTGAACTCACATGGTCGGTGGGATGCCAGCTTTCAGGCAAAAGTGGTTGCAAGTCAATCGGGACTTGCATGGCTGAAAAGGCCTCAGTAAAGTTGATGAGAAGGCCGTCATTGACTTAACATTGGTGACCTTTTGAAGTTTGAGGTCACTTTTGGGGCACTTCCTGTGGTCTTAGAATGACAACATTGAACTCACATGTTCGGTGGGACGCCAGCTTTCAGGCAAAAGTGGTTGCAAGTCAATCGGGACTTGCATGGCTGAAAAGGCCTCAGTAAAGTTCATGAGAAGGCCGTCATTGACTTAACATTGGTGACCTTTTGAACTTTGGGGTCACTTTTGGGTCACTTCCTGTGGTCCGAGAAGGACAAAATTGAACTCACACGTTCGGTGGGACGCCAGCTATCAGGCAAAAGTGGTTGCAAGTCAATCGGGAGTTGCATGGCTGAAAAGGCCTCAGTAAATTTGTTCCTCATACATTGGCCAACTTTTGAACTTTGGGGTCACTTTTGGGGCACTTCCTGTGGTCCTAGGATGACAACTTTGAACTCACATGTTCGGTGGGACGCCAGCTTTCAGGCAAAAGTGGTTGCAAGTCAATCGGGACTTGCATGGCTGAAAAGGCCTCAGTAAAGTTGATGAGAAGGCCGTCATTGACTTAACATTGGTGACCTTTTGAACTTTGGGGTCACTTTTGGGGCACTTCCTGTGGTCCTAGAAGGACAAAATTGGACTCACTCGTTCGGTGGGTGGCCAGCTTTCAGGCAAGAGTGGTTGCAAGTCAATCGGGACTTGCATGGCTGAAAAGGCCTCAGTAAAGTGTATGAAAAGGCCGTCATTGACTTAACATTGGTGACCTTTTGAACTTTGGGGTCACTTTTGGGGCACTTCCTGTGGTCCGAGAAGGACAAAATTGAACTCACACGTTCGGTGGGACGCCAGCTATCAGGCAAAAGTGGTTGCAAGTCAATCGGGACTTGCATGGCTGAAAAGGCCTCAGTAAATTTGTTCCTCATACATTGGCCAACTTTTGAACTTTGGGGTCACTTTTGGGGCACTTCCTGTGGTCCTAGGATGACAACTTTGAACTCACATGTTCGGTGGGACGCCAGCTTTCAGGCAAAAGTGGTTGCAAGTCAATCGGGACTTGCATGGCTGAAAAGGCCTCAGTAAAGTTGATGAGAAGGCCGTCATTGACTTAACATTGGTGACCTTTTGAACTTTGGGGTCACTTTTGGGGCACTTCCTGTGGTCCTAGAAGGACAAAATTGGACTCACTCGTTCGGTGGGTGGCCAGCTTTCAGGCAAAAGTGGTTTCAAGTAAATCGGGACTTGCATGGCTGAAAAGGCCTCAGTAAAGTTGATGAGAAGGCCGTCATTGACTTAACATTGGTGACCTTTTGAACTTTGGGGTCACTTTTGGGGCACTTCCTGTGGTCCTAGGATGACAACTTTGAACTCACATGTTCGGTGGGACACCAGCTTTCAGGCAAAAGTGGTTGCAAGTCAATCGGGACTTGCATGGCTGAAAAGGCCTCAGTAAAGTTGATGAGAAGGCCGTCATTGACTTAACATTGGTGACCTTTTGAACTTTGGGGTCACTTTTGGGGCACTTCCTGTGGTCCGAGAAGGACAAAATTGAACTCACACGTTCGGTGGGACGCCAGCTATCAGGCAAAAGTGGTTGCAAGTCAATCGGGACTTGCATGTCTGAAAAGGCCTCAGTAAATTTGTTCCTCATACATTGGCCACCTTTTGAACTTTGGGGTCACTTTTGGGGCACTTCCTGTGGTCCTAGAATGACAAAATTGAACTCACATGGTCGGTGGGACGCCAGCTTTCAGGCAAAAGTGGTTGCAAGTCAATCGGGACTTGCATGGCTGAAAAGGCCTCAGTAAAGTTGATGAGAAGGCCGTCATTGACTTAACATTGGTGACCTTTTGAAGTTTGAGGTCACTTTTGGGGCACTTCCTGTGGTCCTAGAAGGACAAAATTGGACTCACTCGTTCGGTGGGTGGCCAGCTTTCAGGCAAGAGTGGTTGCAAGTCAATCGGGACTTGCATGGCTGAAAAGGCCTCAGTAAAGTTGATGAGAAGGCCGTCATTGACTTAACATTGGTGACCTTTTGAACTTTGGGGTCACTTTTGGGGCACTTCCTGTGGTCCTAGAAGGACAAAATTGGACTCACTCGTTCGGTGGGTGGCCAGCTTTCAGGCAAGAGTGGTTGCAAGTCAATCGGGACTTGCATGGCTGAAAAGGCCTCAGTAAAGTTCATGAGAAGGCCGTCATTGACTTAACATTGGTGACCTTTTGAACTTTGGGGTCACTTTTGGGGCACTTCCTGTGGTCCTAGAATGACAAAATTGAACTCACATGGTCGGTGGGATGCCAGCTTTCAGGCAAAAGTGGTTGCAAGTCAATCGGGACTTGCATGGCTGAAAAGGCCTCAGTAAAGTTGATGAGAAGGCCGTCATTGACTTAACATTGGTGACCTTTTGAAGTTTGAGGTCACTTTTGGGGCACTTCCTGTGGTCTTAGAATGACAACATTGAACTCACATGTTCGGTGGGACGCCAGCTTTCAGGCAAAAGTGGTTGCAAGTCAATCGGGACTTGCATGGCTGAAAAGGCCTCAGTAAAGTTCATGAGAAGGCCGTCATTGACTTAACATTGGTGACCTTTTGAACTTTGGGGTCACTTTTGGGGCACTTCCTGTGGTCCTAGAAGGACAAAATTGGACTCACTCGTTCGGTGGGTGGCCAGCTTTCAGGCAAAAGTGGTTTCAAGTAAATCGGGACTTGCATGGCTGAAAAGGCCTCAGTAAAGTTGATGAGAAGGCCGTCATTGACTTAACATTGGTGACCTTTTGAACTTTGGGGTCACTTTTGGGTCACTTCCTGTGGTCCGAGAAGGACAAAATTGAACTCACACGTTCGGTGGGACGCCAGCTATCAGGCAAAAGTGGTTGCAAGTCAATCGGGAGTTGCATGGCTGAAAAGGCCTCAGTAAATTTGTTCCTCATACATTGGCCAACTTTTGAACCTTGGGGTCACTTTTGGGGCACTTCCTGTGGTCCTAGGATGACAACTTTGAACTCACATGTTCGGTGGGACGCCAGCTTTCAGGCAAAAGTGGTTGCAAGTCAATCGGGACTTGCATGGCTGAAAAGGCCTCAGTAAAGTTGATGAGAAGGCCGTCATTGACTTAACATTGGTGACCTTTTGAACTTTGGGGTCACTTTTGGGGCACTTCCTGTGGTCCTAGAATGACAAAATTGAACTCACATGGTCGGTGGGATGCCAGCTTTCAGGCAAAAGTGGTTGCAAGTCAATCGGGACTTGCATGGCTGAAAAGGCCTCAGTAAAGTTGATGAGAAGGCCGTCATTGACTTAACATTGGTGACCTTTTGAAGTTTGAGGTCACTTTTGGGGCACTTCCTGTGGTCTTAGAATGACAACATTGAACTCACATGTTCGGTGGGACGCCAGCTTTCAGGCAAAAGTGGTTGCAAGTCAATCGGGACTTGCATGGCTGAAAAGGCCTCAGTAAAGTTCATGAGAAGGCCGTCATTGACTTAACATTGGTGACCTTTTGAACTTTGGGGTCACTTTTGGGTCACTTCCTGTGGTCCGAGAAGGACAAAATTGAACTCACACGTTCGGTGGGACGCCAGCTATCAGGCAAAAGTGGTTGCAAGTCAATCGGGAGTTGCATGGCTGAAAAGGCCTCAGTAAATTTGTTCCTCATACATTGGCCAACTTTTGAACTTTGGGGTCACTTTTGGGGCACTTCCTGTGGTCCTAGGATGACAACTTTGAACTCACATGTTCGGTGGGACGCCAGCTTTCAGGCAAAAGTGGTTGCAAGTCAATCGGGACTTGCATGGCTGAAAAGGCCTCAGTAAAGTTGATGAGAAGGCCGTCATTGACTTAACATTGGTGACCTTTTGAACTTTGGGGTCACTTTTGGGGCACTTCCTGTGGTCCTAGAAGGACAAAATTGGACTCACTCGTTCGGTGGGTGGCCAGCTTTCAGGCAAGAGTGGTTGCAAGTCAATCGGGACTTGCATGGCTGAAAAGGCCTCAGTAAAGTGTATGAAAAGGCCGTCATTGACTTAACATTGGTGACCTTTTGAACTTTGGGGTCACTTTTGGGGCACTTCCTGTGGTCCGAGAAGGACAAAATTGAACTCACACGTTCGGTGGGACGCCAGCTATCAGGCAAAAGTGGTTGCAAGTCAATCGGGACTTGCATGGCTGAAAAGGCCTCAGTAAATTTGTTCCTCATACATTGGCCAACTTTTGAACTTTGGGGTCACTTTTGGGGCACTTCCTGTGGTCCTAGGATGACAACTTTGAACTCACATGTTCGGTGGGACGCCAGCTTTCAGGCAAAAGTGGTTGCAAGTCAATCGGGACTTGCATGGCTGAAAAGGCCTCAGTAAAGTTGATGAGAAGGCCGTCATTGACTTAACATTGGTGACCTTTTGAACTTTGGGGTCACTTTTGGGGCACTTCCTGTGGTCCTAGAAGGACAAAATTGGACTCACTCGTTCGGTGGGTGGCCAGCTTTCAGGCAAGAGTGGTTGCAAGTCAATCGGGACTTGCATGGCTGAAAAGGCCTCAGTAAAGTTCATGAGAAGGCCGTCATTGACTTAACATTGGTGACCTTTTGAACTTTGGGGTCACTTTTGGGGCACTTCCTGTGGTCCTAGAATGACAAAATTGAACTCACATGGTCGGTGGGATGCCAGCTTTCAGGCAAAAGTGGTTGCAAGTCAATCGGGACTTGCATGGCTGAAAAGGCCTCAGTAAAGTTGATGAGAAGGCCGTCATTGACTTAACATTGGTGACCTTTTGAAGTTTGAGGTCACTTTTGGGGCACTTCCTGTGGTCTTAGAATGACAACATTGAACTCACATGTTCGGTGGGACGCCAGCTTTCAGGCAAAAGTGGTTGCAAGTCAATCGGGACTTGCATGGCTGAAAAGGCCTCAGTAAAGTTCATGAGAAGGCCGTCATTGACTTAACATTGGTGACCTTTTGAACTTTGGGGTCACTTTTGGGGCACTTCCTGTGGTCCTAGAAGGACAAAATTGGACTCACTCGTTCGGTGGGTGGCCAGCTTTCAGGCAAAAGTGGTTTCAAGTAAATCGGGACTTGCATGGCTGAAAAGGCCTCAGTAAAGTTGATGAGAAGGCCGTCATTGACTTAACATTGGTGACCTTTTGAACTTTGGGGTCACTTTTGGGTCACTTCCTGTGGTCCGAGAAGGACAAAATTGAACTCACACGTTCGGTGGGACGCCAGCTATCAGGCAAAAGTGGTTGCAAGTCAATCGGGAGTTGCATGGCTGAAAAGGCCTCAGTAAATTTGTTCCTCATACATTGGCCAACTTTTGAACCTTGGGGTCACTTTTGGGGCACTTCCTGTGGTCCTAGGATGACAACTTTGAACTCACATGTTCGGTGGGACGCCAGCTTTCAGGCAAAAGTGGTTGCAAGTCAATCGGGACTTGCATGGCTGAAAAGGCCTCAGTAAAGTTGATGAGAAGGCCGTCATTGACTTAACATTGGTGACCTTTTGAACTTTGGGGTCACTTTTGGGGCACTTCCTGTGGTCCTAGAATGACAAAATTGAACTCACATGGTCGGTGGGATGCCAGCTTTCAGGCAAAAGTGGTTGCAAGTCAATCGGGACTTGCATGGCTGAAAAGGCCTCAGTAAAGTTGATGAGAAGGCCGTCATTGACTTAACATTGGTGACCTTTTGAAGTTTGAGGTCACTTTTGGGGCACTTCCTGTGGTCTTAGAATGACAACATTGAACTCACATGTTCGGTGGGACGCCAGCTTTCAGGCAAAAGTGGTTGCAAGTCAATCGGGACTTGCATGGCTGAAAAGGCCTCAGTAAAGTTCATGAGAAGGCCGTCATTGACTTAACATTGGTGACCTTTTGAACTTTGGGGTCACTTTTGGGTCACTTCCTGTGGTCCGAGAAGGACAAAATTGAACTCACACGTTCGGTGGGACGCCAGCTATCAGGCAAAAGTGGTTGCAAGTCAATCGGGAGTTGCATGGCTGAAAAGGCCTCAGTAAATTTGTTCCTCATACATTGGCCAACTTTTGAACTTTGGGGTCACTTTTGGGGCACTTCCTGTGGTCCTAGGATGACAACTTTGAACTCACATGTTCGGTGGGACGCCAGCTTTCAGGCAAAAGTGGTTGCAAGTCAATCGGGACTTGCATGGCTGAAAAGGCCTCAGTAAAGTTGATGAGAAGGCCGTCATTGACTTAACATTGGTGACCTTTTGAACTTTGGGGTCACTTTTGGGGCACTTCCTGTGGTCCTAGAAGGACAAAATTGGACTCACTCGTTCGGTGGGTGGCCAGCTTTCAGGCAAGAGTGGTTGCAAGTCAATCGGGACTTGCATGGCTGAAAAGGCCTCAGTAAAGTGTATGAAAAGGCCGTCATTGACTTAACATTGGTGACCTTTTGAACTTTGGGGTCACTTTTGGGGCACTTCCTGTGGTCCGAGAAGGACAAAATTGAACTCACACGTTCGGTGGGACGCCAGCTATCAGGCAAAAGTGGTTGCAAGTCAATCGGGACTTGCATGGCTGAAAAGGCCTCAGTAAATTTGTTCCTCATACATTGGCCAACTTTTGAACTTTGGGGTCACTTTTGGGGCACTTCCTGTGGTCCTAGGATGACAACTTTGAACTCACATGTTCGGTGGGACGCCAGCTTTCAGGCAAAAGTGGTTGCAAGTCAATCGGGACTTGCATGGCTGAAAAGGCCTCAGTAAAGTTGATGAGAAGGCCGTCATTGACTTAACATTGGTGACCTTTTGAACTTTGGGGTCACTTTTGGGGCACTTCCTGTGGTCCTAGAAGGACAAAATTGGACTCACTCGTTCGGTGGGTGGCCAGCTTTCAGGCAAAAGTGGTTTCAAGTAAATCGGGACTTGCATGGCTGAAAAGGCCTCAGTAAAGTTGATGAGAAGGCCGTCATTGACTTAACATTGGTGACCTTTTGAACTTTGGGGTCACTTTTGGGGCACTTCCTGTGGTCCTAGGATGACAACTTTGAACTCACATGTTCGGTGGGACACCAGCTTTCAGGCAAAAGTGGTTGCAAGTCAATCGGGACTTGCATGGCTGAAAAGGCCTCAGTAAAGTTGATGAGAAGGCCGTCATTGACTTAACATTGGTGACCTTTTGAACTTTGGGGTCACTTTTGGGGCACTTCCTGTGGTCCGAGAAGGACAAAATTGAACTCACACGTTCGGTGGGACGCCAGCTATCAGGCAAAAGTGGTTGCAAGTCAATCGGGACTTGCATGTCTGAAAAGGCCTCAGTAAATTTGTTCCTCATACATTGGCCACCTTTTGAACTTTGGGGTCACTTTTGGGGCACTTCCTGTGGTCCTAGAATGACAAAATTGAACTCACATGGTCGGTGGGACGCCAGCTTTCAGGCAAAAGTGGTTGCAAGTCAATCGGGACTTGCATGGCTGAAAAGGCCTCAGTAAAGTTGATGAGAAGGCCGTCATTGACTTAACATTGGTGACCTTTTGAAGTTTGAGGTCACTTTTGGGGCACTTCCTGTGGTCCTAGAAGGACAAAATTGGACTCACTCGTTCGGTGGGTGGCCAGCTTTCAGGCAAGAGTGGTTGCAAGTCAATCGGGACTTGCATGGCTGAAAAGGCCTCAGTAAAGTTGATGAGAAGGCCGTCATTGACTTAACATTGGTGACCTTTTGAACTTTGGGGTCACTTTTGGGGCACTTCCTGTGGTCCTAGAAGGACAAAATTGGACTCACTCGTTCGGTGGGTGGCCAGCTTTCAGGCAAGAGTGGTTGCAAGTCAATCGGGACTTGCATGGCTGAAAAGGCCTCAGTAAAGTTCATGAGAAGGCCGTCATTGACTTAACATTGGTGACCTTTTGAACTTTGGGGTCACTTTTGGGTCACTTCCTGTGGTCCGAGAAGGACAAAATTGAACTCACACGTTCGGTGGGACGCCAGCTATCAGGCAAAAGTGGTTGCAAGTCAATCGGGAGTTGCATGGCTGAAAAGGCCTCAGTAAATTTGTTCCTCATACATTGGCCAACTTTTGAACTTTGGGGTCACTTTTGGGGCACTTCCTGTGGTCCTAGGATGACAACTTTGAACTCACATGTTCGGTGGGACGCCAGCTTTCAGGCAAAAGTGGTTGCAAGTCAATCGGGACTTGCATGGCTGAAAAGGCCTCAGTAAAGTTGATGAGAAGGCCGTCATTGACTTAACATTGGTGACCTTTTGAACTTTGGGGTCACTTTTGGGGCACTTCCTGTGGTCCTAGAAGGACAAAATTGGACTCACTCGTTCGGTGGGTGGCCAGCTTTCAGGCAAGAGTGGTTGCAAGTCAATCGGGACTTGCATGGCTGAAAAGGCCTCAGTAAAGTGTATGAAAAGGCCGTCATTGACTTAACATTGGTGACCTTTTGAACTTTGGGGTCACTTTTGGGGCACTTCCTGTGGTCCGAGAAGGACAAAATTGAACTCACACGTTCGGTGGGACGCCAGCTATCAGGCAAAAGTGGTTGCAAGTCAATCGGGACTTGCATGGCTGAAAAGGCCTCAGTAAATTTGTTCCTCATACATTGGCCAACTTTTGAACTTTGGGGTCACTTTTGGGGCACTTCCTGTGGTCCTAGGATGACAACTTTGAACTCACATGTTCGGTGGGACGCCAGCTTTCAGGCAAAAGTGGTTGCAAGTCAATCGGGACTTGCATGGCTGAAAAGGCCTCAGTAAAGTTGATGAGAAGGCCGTCATTGACTTAACATTGGTGACCTTTTGAACTTTGGGGTCACTTTTGGGGCACTTCCTGTGGTCCTAGAAGGACAAAATTGGACTCACTCGTTCGGTGGGTGGCCAGCTTTCAGGCAAAAGTGGTTTCAAGTAAATCGGGACTTGCATGGCTGAAAAGGCCTCAGTAAAGTTGATGAGAAGGCCGTCATTGACTTAACATTGGTGACCTTTTGAACTTTGGGGTCACTTTTGGGGCACTTCCTGTGGTCCTAGGATGACAACTTTGAACTCACATGTTCGGTGGGACACCAGCTTTCAGGCAAAAGTGGTTGCAAGTCAATCGGGACTTGCATGGCTGAAAAGGCCTCAGTAAAGTTGATGAGAAGGCCGTCATTGACTTAACATTGGTGACCTTTTGAACTTTGGGGTCACTTTTGGGGAACTTCCTGTGGTCCGAGAAGGACAAAATTGAACTCACACGTTCGGTGGGACGCCAGCTATCAGGCAAAAGTGGTTGCAAGTCAATCGGGACTTGCATGTCTGAAAAGGCCTCAGTAAATTTGTTCCTCATACATTGGCCACCTTTTGAACTTTGGGGTCACTTTTGGGGCACTTCCTGTGGTCCTAGAATGACAAAATTGAACTCACATGGTCGGTGGGACGCCAGCTTTCAGGCAAAAGTGGTTGCAAGTCAATCGGGACTTGCATGGCTGAAAAGGCCTCAGTAAAGTTGATGAGAAGGCCGTCATTGACTTAACATTGGTGACCTTTTGAAGTTTGAGGTCACTTTTGGGGCACTTCCTGTGGTCCTAGAAGGACAAAATTGGACTCACTCGTTCGGTGGGTGGCCAGCTTTCAGGCAAGAGTGGTTGCAAGTCAATCGGGACTTGCATGGCTGAAAAGGCCTCAGTAAAGTTGATGAGAAGGCCGTCATTGACTTAACATTGGTGACCTTTTGAACTTTGGGGTCACTTTTGGGGCACTTCCTGTGGTCCTAGAAGGACAAAATTGGACTCACTCGTTCGGTGGGTGGCCAGCTTTCAGGCAAGAGTGGTTGCAAGTCAATCGGGACTTGCATGGCTGAAAAGGCCTCAGTAAAGTGTATGAAAAGGCCGTCATTGACTTAACATTGGTGACCTTTTGAACTTTGGGGTCACTTTTGGGGCACTTCCTGTGGTCCGAGAAGGACAAAATTGAACTCACACGTTCGGTGGGACGCCAGCTATCAGGCAAAAGTGGTTGCAAGTCAATCGGGACTTGCATGGCTGAAAAGGCCTCAGTAAATTTGTTCCTCATACATTGGCCAACTTTTGAACTTTGGGGTCACTTTTGGGGCACTTCCTGTGGTCCTAGGATGACAACTTTGAACTCACATGTTCGGTGGGACGCCAGCTTTCAGGCAAAAGTGGTTGCAAGTCAATCGGGACTTGCATGGCTGAAAAGGCCTCAGTAAAGTTGATGAGAAGGCCGTCATTGACTTAACATTGGTGACCTTTTGAACTTTGGGGTCACTTTTGGGGCACTTCCTGTGGTCCTAGAAGGACAAAATTGGACTCACTCGTTCGGTGGGTGGCCAGCTTTCAGGCAAAAGTGGTTTCAAGTAAATCGGGACTTGCATGGCTGAAAAGGCCTCAGTAAAGTTGATGAGAAGGCCGTCATTGACTTAACATTGGTGACCTTTTGAACTTTGGGGTCACTTTTGGGGCACTTCCTGTGGTCCTAGGATGACAACTTTGAACTCACATGTTCGGTGGGACACCAGCTTTCAGGCAAAAGTGGTTGCAAGTCAATCGGGACTTGCATGGCTGAAAAGGCCTCAGTAAAGTTGATGAGAAGGCCGTCATTGACTTAACATTGGTGACCTTTTGAACTTTGGGGTCACTTTTGGGGAACTTCCTGTGGTCCGAGAAGGACAAAATTGAACTCACACGTTCGGTGGGACGCCAGCTATCAGGCAAAAGTGGTTGCAAGTCAATCGGGACTTGCATGTCTGAAAAGGCCTCAGTAAATTTGTTCCTCATACATTGGCCACCTTTTGAACTTTGGGGTCACTTTTGGGGCACTTCCTGTGGTCCTAGAATGACAAAATTGAACTCACATGGTCGGTGGGACGCCAGCTTTCAGGCAAAAGTGGTTGCAAGTCAATCGGGACTTGCATGGCTGAAAAGGCCTCAGTAAAGTTGATGAGAAGGCCGTCATTGACTTAACATTGGTGACCTTTTGAAGTTTGAGGTCACTTTTGGGGCACTTCCTGTGGTCCTAGAAGGACAAAATTGGACTCACTCGTTCGGTGGGTGGCCAGCTTTCAGGCAAGAGTGGTTGCAAGTCAATCGGGACTTGCATGGCTGAAAAGGCCTCAGTAAAGTTGATGAGAAGGCCGTCATTGACTTAACATTGGTGACCTTTTGAACTTTGGGGTCACTTTTGGGGCACTTCCTGTGGTCCTAGAAGGACAAAATTGGACTCACTCGTTCGGTGGGTGGCCAGCTTTCAGGCAAGAGTGGTTGCAAGTCAATCGGGACTTGCATGGCTGAAAAGGCCTCAGTAAAGTGTATGAAAAGGCCGTCATTGACTTAACATTGGTGACCTTTTGAACTTTGGGGTCACTTTTGGGGCACTTCCTGTGGTCCGAGAAGGACAAAATTGAACTCACACGTTCGGTGGGACGCCAGCTATCAGGCAAAAGTGGTTGCAAGTCAATCGGGACTTGCATGGCTGAAAAGGCCTCAGTAAATTTGTTCCTCATACATTGGCCAACTTTTGAACTTTGGGGTCACTTTTGGGGCACTTCCTGTGGTCCTAGGATGACAACTTTGAACTCACATGTTCGGTGGGACGCCAGCTTTCAGGCAAAAGTGGTTGCAAGTCAATCGGGACTTGCATGGCTGAAAAGGCCTCAGTAAAGTTGATGAGAAGGCCGTCATTGACTTAACATTGGTGACCTTTTGAACTTTGGGGTCACTTTTGGGGCACTGTGGTCCTAGAAGGACAAAATTGGACTCACTCGTTCGGTGGGTGGCCAGCTTTCAGGCAAAAGTGGTTTCAAGTAAATCGGGACTTGCATGGCTGAAAAGGCCTCAGTAAAATTGATGAGAAGGCCGTCATTGACTTAACATTGGTGACCTTTTGAACTTTGGGGTCACTTTTGGGGCACTTCCTGTGGTCCTAGGATGACAACTTTGAACTCACATGTTCGGTGGGACACCAGCTTTCAGGCAAAAGTGGTTGCAAGTCAATCGGGACTTGCATGGCTGAAAAGGCCTCAGTAAAGTTGATGAGAAGGCCGTCATTGACTTAACATTGGTGACCTTTTGAACTTTGGGGTCACTTTTGGGGAACTTCCTGTGGTCCGAGAAGGACAAAATTGAACTCACACATTCGGTGGGACGCCAGCTATCAGGCAAAAGTGGTTGCAAGTCAATCGGGACTTGCATGTCTGAAAAGGCCTCAGTAAATTTGTTCCTCATACATTGGCCACCTTTTGAACTTTGGGGTCACTTTTGGGGCACTTCCTGTGGTCCTAGAATGACAAAATTGAACTCACATGTTCGGTGGGACGCCAGCTTTCAGGCAAAAGTGGTTGCAAGTCAATCGGGACTTGCATGGCTGAAAAGGCCTCAGTAAAGTTGATGAGAAGGCCGTCATTGACTTAACATTGGTGACCTTTTGAAGTTTGAGGTCACTTTTGGGGCACTTCCTGTGGTCTTAGAATGACAACATTGAACTCACATGTTCGGTGGGACGCCAGCTTTCAGGCAAAAGTGGTTGCAAGTCAATCGGGACTTGCATGGCTGAAAAGGCCTCAGTAAAGTTGATGAGAAGGCCGTCATTGACTTAACATTGGTGACCTTTTGAACTTTGGGGTCACTTTTGGGGCACTTCCTGTGGTCCTAGAAGGACAAAATTGGACTCACTCGTTCGGTGGGTGGCCAGCTTTCAGGCAAAAGTGGTTTCAAGTAAATCGGGACTTGCATGGCTGAAAAGGCCTCAGTAAAGTTGATGAGAAGGCCGTCATTGACTTAACATTGGTGACCTTTTGAACTTTGGGGTCACTTTTGGGTCTCTTCCTGTGGTCCTAGAATGACAAAATTGAACTCACATGTTCGGTGGGACGCCAGCTTTCAGGCAAAAGTGGTTGCAAGTCAATCGGGACTTGCATGGCTGAAAAGGCCTCAGTAAAGTTGATGAGAAGGCCGTCATTGACTTAACATTGGTGACCTTTTGAAGTTTGAGGTCACTTTTGGGGCACTTCCTGTGGTCTTAGAATGACAACATTGAACTCACATGTTCGGTGGGACGCCAGCTTTCAGGCAAAAGTGGTTGCAAGTCAATCGGGACTTGCATGGCTGAAAAGGCCTCAGTAAAGTTGATGAGAAGGCCGTCATTGACTTAACATTGGTGACCTTTTGAACTTTGGGGTCACTTTTGGGGCACTTCCTGTGGTCCTAGAAGGACAAAATTGGACTCACTCGTTCGGTGGGTGGCCAGCTTTCAGGCAAAAGTGGTTTCAAGTAAATCGGGACTTGCATGGCTGAAAAGGCCTCAGTAAAGTTGATGAGAAGGCCGTCATTGACTTAACATTGGTGACCTTTTGAACTTTGGGGTCACTTTTGGGTCTCTTCCTGTGGTCCTAGAAGGACAAAATTGAACTCACACGTTCGGTGGGACGCCAGCTATCAGGCAAAAGTGGTTGCAAGTCAATCGGGAGTTGCATGGCTGAAAAGGCCTCAGTAAATTTGTTCCTCATACATTGGCCAACTTTTGAACTTTGGGGTCACTTTTGGGGCACTTCCTGTGGTCCTAGGATGACAACTTTGAACTCACATGTTCGGTGGGATGCCAGCTTTCAGGCAAAAGTGGTTGCAAGTCAATCGGGACTTGCATGGCTGAAAAGGCCTCAGTAAAGTTGATGAGAAGGCCGTCATTGACTTAACATTGGTGACCTTTTGAACTTTGGGGTCACTTTTGGGGAACTTCCTGTGGTCCGAGAAGGACAAAATTGAACTCACACGTTCGGTGGGACGCCAGCTATCAGGCAAAAGTGGTTGCAAGTCAATCGGGACTTGCATGTCTGAAAAGGCCTCAGTAAATTTGTTCCTCATACATTGGCCACCTTTTGAACTTTGGGGTCACTTTTGGGGCACTTCCTGTGGTCCTAGGATGACAACTTTGAACTCACATGTTCTGTGGGACGCCAGCTTTCAGGCAAAAGTGGTTGCAAGTCAATCGGGACTTGCATGGCTGAAAAGGCCTCAGTAAAGTTGATGAGAAGGCCGTCATTGACTTAACATTGGTGACCTTTTGAACTTTGGGGTCACTTTTGGGGCACTTCCTGTGGTCCTAGAAGGACAAAATTGGACTCACTCGTTCGGAGGGTGGCCAGCTTTCAGGCAAAAGTGATTTCAAGTAAATCGGGACTTGCATGGCTGAAAAGGCCTCAGTAAAGTTGATGAGAAGGCCGTCATTGACTTAACATTGGTGACCTTTTGAACTTTGGGGTCACTTTTGGGGCACTTCCTGTTGTCCTAGAAGGACAAAACAGCGTTTTGCCACATAAAACAGTGATTCCACTACAAAACAGCATTTTGCCACATAAAATAGTGTTTCTCTCTCCAAACAGCATTTTGCCACATAAAACAGTGTTTCTCTCTCCAAACAGCATTTTGCCACGTAAAACAGTGATTCCACCTATAAACAGCATTTTGGCAGATAAAACACTGTTTCTCCATCCAAACAGCCTTTAACGGCAAAAAACGCTGTTTCCAGCCTAAAACAGCGTTTTGCCACATAAAACAGTGATTCTCACCTCCAAACAACTTTTAGAGGCAAAAAACGATGTTTCCAGCCAGAAAAAGCATTTTGCCACATAAAACAGTGAATCCACCTATAAACAGCATTTTGGCAGATAAAATACTGTTTCTCCATCCAAACAGCCTTTAACGGCAAAAAACGCTGTTTCCAGCCCAAAACAGCGTTTTGCCACATAAAACAGTGATTCCACAACAAAACAGCATTTTGCCACATAAAATAGTGTTTCTCTCTCCAAACAGCATTTTGCCACATAAAACAGTGTTTCTCTCTCCAAACAGCATTTTGCCACATAAAACAGTGATTCCACCTATAAACAGCATTTTGGCAGATGAAACACTGTTTCTCCATCAAAACAGCCTTTAAAGGCAAAAAATGCCGTTTCCAGCCAGAAACAGCATTTTGCCACATAAAATTGTGTTTCTCTCTCCAAACAGCATTTTGCCACATAAAACAGTGTTTCTCTCTCCAAACACCATTTTGCCACATAAAACAGTCATTCCACCCCAAAACAGCATTTTGCCACATAAAACAGTGATTCCACCACAAAACAGCATTTTGCCACATAAAACAGTGTTTCTCTCTCCAAACAGCATTTTGCCACATAAAACAGTGTTTCTCTCTCCAAACAGCATTTGGCCACATAAAACAGTGATTCTGCCTCCAAACTGCTTTTAAACGCAAAAAACGCTGTTTCCAGCCAGAAACAGCATTTTGCCACATAAAACAGTCATTCCACCCCAAAACAGTATTTTGCCACGTAAAACAGTGAATCCACCTATAAACAGCATTTTGCCACATAAAACAGTGTTTCTCTCTCCAAACAGCATTTTGCCACATAAAACAGTGTTTCTCTCTCCAAACAGCATTTGGCCACATAAAACAGTGATTCTGACCTACAAACAACTTTTAGAGGCAAAAAACGATGTTTCCAGCCAGAAAAAGCATTTTGCCACATAAAACAGTGATTCCACCTATAAACAGCATTTTGGCAGATGAAACACTGTTTCTCCATCAAAACAGCCTTTAAAGGCAAAAAATGCCGTTTCCAGCCAGAGACAGCATTTTGCCACATAAAACAGTCATTCCACCCCAAAACAGCATTTTGCCACATAAAACAGTCATTCCACCACAAAACAGCATTTTGCCACATAAAACAGTGTTTCTCTCTCCAAACAGCATTTTGCCACATAAAACAGTGTTTCTCTCTCCAAACAGCATTTGGCCACATAAAACAGTGATTCTGCCTCCAAACTGCTTTTAAACGCAAAAAACGCTGTTTCCAGCCAGAAACAGCATTTTGCCACATAAAACAGTCATTCCACCCCAAAACAGTATTTTGCCACATAAAACAGTGATTCCACCACAAAACAGCATTTTGCCACATAATACAGTGTGTCTCTCTCCAAACAGGATTTTGCCACATAAAACAGTGATTCCACCACAAAACAGCATTTTGCCACATTAAACGGTGTTTCTCTCTCCAAACAGCATTTTGCCACATAAAACAGTCATTCCACCACAAAACAGTATTTTGCCACATAAAACAGTGTTTCTCTCTCCAAACAGCATTTTGCCACATAAAACAGTGATTCCACCTATAAACAGCATTTTGGCAGATGAAACACTGTTTCTCCATCAAAACAGCCTTTAAAGGCAAAAAATGCCGTTTCCAGCCAGAAACAGCATTTTGCCACATAAAATAGTGTTTCTCTCTCCAAACAGCATTTTGCCACATAAAACAGTGATTCCACCACAAAACAGCATTTTGCCACATAAAACAGTGTTTCTCTCTCCAAACAGCATTTTGCCACATAAAACAGTGTTTCTCTCTCCAAACAGCATTTTGCCACATAAAACAGTCATTCCTCCCCAAAACAGCATTTTGCCACATAAAACAGTGATTCCACCACAAAACAGCATTTTGCCACATAAAACAGTGTTTCTCTCTCCAAACAGCATTTTGCCACATAAAACAGTCATTCCACCCCAAAACAGCATTTTGCGACATAAAACAGTGTTTCTCTCTCTAAACAGCATTTGGCCACATAAAACAGTGATTCTGCCTCCAAACTGCTTTTAAACGCAAAAAACGCTGTTTCCAGCCAGAAACAGCATTTTGCCACATAAAACAGTCATTCCACCCCAAAACAGTATTTTGCCACATAAAACAGTGATTCCACCACAAAACAGCATTTTGCCACATAATACAGTGTGTCTCTCTCCAAACAGGATTTTGCCACATAAAACAGTGATTCCACCACAAAACAGCATTTTGCCACATTAAACAGTGTTTCTCTCTCCAAACAGCATTTTGCCACATAAAACAGTCATTCCACCACAAAACAGTATTTTGCCACATAAAACAGTGTTTCTCTCTCCAAACAGCATTTTGCCACATAAAACAGTGATTCCACCTATAAACAGCATTTTGGCAGATAAAACACTGTTTTTCCATCCAAACAGCCTTTAACGGCAAAAAATGCTGTTTCCAGCCTAAAACAGTGTTTTGCCACATAAAACAGTGATTCTGACCTCTAAACAACCTTTAGAGGCAAAAAACGCTGTTTGCAGCCAGAAACAGCATTTTGCCACATAAAACAGTGAATCCACCTATAAACAGCATTTTGGCAGATAAAACACTGTTTCTCCATCAAAACAGCCTTTAACGGCAAAAAATGCTGTTTCCAGCCTAAAACAGTGTTTTGCCACATAAAACAGTGATTCTGACCTCTAAACAACCTTTAGAGGCAAAAAACGCTGTTTGCAGCCAGAAACAGCATTTTGCCACATAAAACAGTGAATCCACCTATAAACAGCATTTTGGCAGATAAAACACTGTTTCTCCATCCAAACAGCCTTTAACGGCAAAAAACGCTGTTTCTAGACCAAAACAGCGTTTTGCCACATAAAACAGTGATTCCACCACAAAACAGCATTTTGCCACATAAAACAGTGTTTCTCTCTCCAAACAGCATTTTGCCACATAAAACAGTGAATCCACCTATAAACAGCATTTTGGCAGATAAAACACTGTTTCTCCATCCAAACAGCCTTTAACGGCAAAAAACGCTGTTTCCAGCCTAAAACAGTGTTTTCCCACATAAAACAGTGATTCTGACCTCTAAACAACCTTTAGAGGCAAAAAACGCTGTTTCCAGCCAGAAACAGCATTTTGCCACATAAAACAGTGAATCCACCTATAAACAGCATTTTGGCAGATAAAACACTGTTTCTCCATCCAAACAGCCTTTAACGGCAAAAAACGCTGTTTCTTGCCCAAAACAGCGTTTTGACACATAAAACAGTGATTCCACCACAAAACAGCATTTTGCCACATAAAATAGTGTTTCTCTCTCCAAACAGCATTTTGCCACATAAAACAGTGATTCCACCTATAAACAGCATTTTGGCAGATAAAACACTGTTTCTCCATCCAAACAGCCTTTAACGGCAAAAAATGCTGTTTCCAGCCTAAAACAGTGTTTTGCCACATAAAACAGTGATTCTGACCTCTAAACAACCTTTAGAGGCAAAAAACGCTGTTTGCAGCCAGAAACAGCATTTTGCCACATAAAACAGTGAATCCACCTATAAACAGCATTTTGGCAGATAAAACACTGTTTCTCCATCCAAACAGCCTTTAACGGCAAAAAACGCTGTTTCTAGCCCAAAACAGCGTTTTGCCACATAAAACAGTGATTCCACCACAAAACAGCATTTTGCCACATAAAACAATGTTTCTCTCTCCAAACAGCATTTTGCCACATAAAACAGTGATTCCACCTATAAACAGCATTTTGGCAGATAAAACACTGTTTCTCCATCCAAACAGCCTTTAACTGCAAAAAACGCTGTTTCCAGCGTAAAACAGTGTTTTGCCACATAAAACAGTGATTCTGACCTCTAAACAACCTTTAGAGGCAAAAAACGCTGTTTCCAGCCAGAAACAGCATTTTGCCACATAAAACAGTGAATCCACCTATAAACAGCATTTTGGCAGATAAAACACTGTTTCTCCATCCAAACAGCCTTTAACGGCAAAAAACGCTGTTTCCAGCCTAAAACAGTGTTTTGCCACATAAAACAGTGATTCTGACCTCTAAACAACCTTTAGAGGCAAAAAACGCTGTTTGCAGCCAGAAACAGCATTTTGCCACATAAAACAGTGAATCCACCTATAAACAGCATTTTGGCAGATAAAACACTGTTTCTCCATCCAAACAGCCTTTAACGGCAAAAAACGCTGTTTCTAGCCCAAAACAGCGTTTTGACACATAAAACAGTGATTCCACCACAAAACAGCATTTTGCCACATAAAATAGTGTTTCTCTCTCCAAACAGCATTTTGCCACATAAAACAGTGAATCCACCTATAAACAGCATTTTGGCAGATAAAACACTGTTTCTCCATCCAAACAGCCTTTAACGGCAAAAAATGCTGTTTCTAGCCCAAAACAGCGTTTTGCCACATAAAACAGTGATTCCACCACAAAACAGCATTTTGCCACATAAAACAGTGATTCCACCTATAAACAGCATTTTGGCAGATAAAACACTGTTTCTCCATCCAAACAGCCTTTAACTGCAAAAAACGCTGTTTCCAGCGTAAAACAGTGTTTTGCCACATAAAACAGTGATTCTGACCTCTAAACAACCTTTAGAGGCATAAAACGCTGTTTGCAGCCAGAAACAGCATTTTGCCACATAAAACAGTGAATCCACCTATAAACAGCATTTTGGCAGATAAAACACTGTTTCTCCATCCAAACAGCCTTTAACGGCAAAAAACGCTGTTTCCAGCCTAAAACAGTGTTTTGCCACATAAAACAGTGATTCTGACCTCTAAACAACCTTTAGAGGCAAAAAACGCTGTTTGCAGCCAGAAACAGCATTTTGCCACATAAAACAGTGAATCCACCTATAAACAGCATTTTGGCAGATAAAACACTGTTTCTCCATCCAAACAGCCTTTAACGGCAAAAAACGCTGTTTCTAGCCCAAAACAGCGTTTTGCCACATAAAACAGTGATTCCACCACAAAACAGCATTTTGCCACATAAAACAATGTTTCTCTCTCCAAACAGCATTTTGCCACATAAAACAGTGATTCCACCTATAAACAGCATTTTGGCAGATAAAACACTGTTTCTCCATCCAAACAGACTTTAACGGCAAAAAACGCTGTTTCTAGCCCAAAACAGCGTTTTGCCACATAAAACAGTGATTCCACCACAAAACAGCATTTTGCCACATAAAACAATGTTTCTCTCTCCAAACAGCATTTTGCCACATAAAACAGTGATTCCACCTATAAACAGCATTTTGGCAGATAAAACACTGTTTCTCCATCCAAACAGCCTTTAACTGCAAAAAACGCTGTTTCCAGCGTAAAACAGTGTTTTGCCACATAAAACAGTGATTCTGACCTCTAAACAACCTTTAGAGGCAAAAAACGCTGTTTCCAGCCAGAAACAGCATTTTGCCACATAAAACAGTGAATCCACCTATAAACAGCATTTTGGCAGATAAAACACTGTTTCTCCATCCAAACAGCCTTTAACGGCAAAAAACGCTGTTTCCAGCCTAAAACAGTGTTTTGTCACATAAAACAGTGATTCTGACCTCTAAACAACCTTTAGAGGCAAAAAACGCTGTTTGCAGCCAGAAACAGCATTTTGCCACATAAAACAGTGAATCCACCTATAAACAGCATTTTGGCAGATAAAACACTGTTTCTCCATCCAAACAGCCTTTAACGGCAAAAAACGCTGTTTCTAGCCCAAAACAGCGTTTTGACACATAAAACAGTGATTCCACCACAAAACAGCATTTTGCCACATAAAATAGTGTTTCTCTCTCCAAACAGCATTTTGCCACATAAAACAGTGATTCCACCTATAAACAGCATTTTGGCAGATAAAACACTGTTTCTCCATCCAAACAGCCTTTAACGGCAAAAAATGCTGTTTCCAGCCTAAAACAGTGTTTTGCCACATAAAACAGTGATTCTGACCTCTAAACAACCTTTAGAGGCAAAAAACGCTGTTTGCAGCCAGAAACAGCATTTTGCCACATAAAACAGTGAATCCACCTATAAACAGCATTTTGGCAGATAAAACACTGTTTCTCCATCCAAACAGCCTTTAACGGCAAAAAACGCTGTTTCTAGCCCAAAACAGCGTTTTGCCACATAAAACAGTGATTCCACCACAAAACAGCATTTTGCCACATAAAATAGTGTTTCTCTCTCCAAACAGCATTTTGCCACATAAAACAGTGATTCCACCTATAAACAGCATTTTGGCAGATAAAACACTGTTTCTCCATCCAAACAGCCTTTAACGGCAAAAAATGCTGTTTCCAGCCTAAAACAGTGTTTTGCCACATAAAACAGTGATTCTGACCTCTAAACAACCTTTAGAGGCAAAAAACGCTGTTTGCAGCCAGAAACAGCATTTTGCCACATAAAACAGTGAATCCACCTATAAACAGCATTTTGGCAGATAAAACACTGTTTCTCCATCCAAACAGCCTTTAACGGCAAAAAACGCTGTTTCTAGCCCAAAACAGCGTTTTGCCACATAAAACAGTGATTCCACCACAAAACAGCATTTTGCCACATAAAACAATGTTTCTCTCTCCAAACAGCATTTTGCCACATAAAACAGTGATTCCACCTATAAACAGCATTTTGGCAGATAAAACACTGTTTCTCCATCCAAACAGCCTTTAACTGCAAAAAACGCTGTTTCCAGCGTAAAACAGTGTTTTGCCACATAAAACAGTGATTCTGACCTCTAAACAACCTTTAGAGGCAAAAAACGCTGTTTCCAGCCAGAAACAGCATTTTGCCACATAAAACAGTGAATCCACCTATAAACAGCATTTTGGCAGATAAAACACTGTTTCTCCATCCAAACAGCCTTTAACGGCAAAAAACGCTGTTTCCAGCCTAAAACAGTGTTTTGCCACATAAAACAGTGATTCTGACCTCTAAACAACCTTTAGAGGCAAAAAACGCTGTTTGCAGCCAGAAACAGCATTTTGCCACATAAAACAGTGAATCCACCTATAAACAGCATTTTGGCAGATAAAACACTGTTTCTCCATCCAAACAGCCTTTAACGGCAAAAAACGCTGTTTCTAGCCCAAAACAGCGTTTTGACACATAAAACAGTGATTCCACCACAAAACAGCATTTTGCCACATAAAATAGTGTTTCTCTCTCCAAACAGCATTTTGCCACATAAAACAGTGAATCCACCTATAAACAGCATTTTGGCAGATAAAACACTGTTTCTCCATCCAAACAGCCTTTAACGGCAAAAAATGCTGTTTCTAGCCCAAAACAGCGTTTTGCCACATAAAACAGTGATTCCACCACAAAACAGCATTTTGCCACATAAAACAGTGATTCCACCTATAAACAGCATTTTGGCAGATAAAACACTGTTTCTCCATCCAAACA
The DNA here is from genome assembly GCF_048128805.1 of Centroberyx gerrardi. NCBI lineage: Eukaryota > Metazoa > Chordata > Actinopteri > Beryciformes > Berycidae > Centroberyx > Centroberyx gerrardi. The sequence continues at coordinate 34,862 of NC_136015.1, forward strand.
GCCTTTAACTGCAAAAAACGCTGTTTCCAGCGTAAAACAGTGTTTTGCCACATAAAACAGTGATTCTGACCTCTAAACAACCTTTAGAGGCATAAAACGCTGTTTGCAGCCAGAAACAGCATTTTGCCACATAAAACAGTGAATCCACCTATAAACAGCATTTTGGCAGATAAAACACTGTTTCTCCATCCAAACAGCCTTTAACGGCAAAAAACGCTGTTTCCAGCCTAAAACAGTGTTTTGCCACATAAAACAGTGATTCTGACCTCTAAACAACCTTTAGAGGCAAAAAACGCTGTTTGCAGCCAGAAACAGCATTTTGCCACATAAAACAGTGAATCCACCTATAAACAGCATTTTGGCAGATAAAACACTGTTTCTCCATCCAAACAGCCTTTAACGGCAAAAAACGCTGTTTCTAGCCCAAAACAGCGTTTTGACACATAAAACAGTGATTCCACCACAAAACAGCATTTTGCCACATAAAATAGTGTTTCTCTCTCCAAACAGCATTTTGCCACATAAAACAGTGATTCCACCTATAAACAGCATTTTGGCAGATAAAACACTGTTTCTCCATCCAAACAGCCTTTAACGGCAAAAAATGCTGTTTCCAGCCTAAAACAGTGTTTTGCCACATAAAACAGTGATTCTGACCTCTAAACAACCTTTAGAGGCAAAAAACGCTGTTTGCAGCCAGAAACAGCATTTTGCCACATAAAACAGTGAATCCACCTATAAACAGCATTTTGGCAGATAAAACACTGTTTCTCCATCCAAACAGCCTTTAACGGCAAAAAACGCTGTTTCTAGCCCAAAACAGCGTTTTGCCACATAAAACAGTGATTCCACCACAAAACAGCATTTTGCCACATAAAACAATGTTTCTCTCTCCAAACAGCATTTTGCCACATAAAACAGTGATTCCACCTATAAACAGCATTTTGGCAGATAAAACACTGTTTCTCCATCCAAACAGCCTTTAACTGCAAAAAACGCTGTTTCCAGCGTAAAACAGTGTTTTGCCACATAAAACAGTGATTCTGACCTCTAAACAACCTTTAGAGGCAAAAAACGCTGTTTCCAGCCAGAAACAGCATTTTGCCACATAAAACAGTGAATCCACCTATAAACAGCATTTTGGCAGATAAAACACTGTTTCTCCATCCAAACAGCCTTTAACGGCAAAAAACGCTGTTTCCAGCCTAAAACAGTGTTTTGCCACATAAAACAGTGATTCTGACCTCTAAACAACCTTTAGAGGCAAAAAACGCTGTTTGCAGCCAGAAACAGCATTTTGCCACATAAAACAGTGAATCCACCTATAAACAGCATTTTGGCAGATAAAACACTGTTTCTCCATCCAAACAGCCTTTAACGGCAAAAAATGCTGTTTCCAGCCTAAAACAGTGTTTTGCCACATAAAACAGTGATTCTGACCTCTAAACAACCTTTAGAGGCAAAAAACGCTGTTTGCAGCCAGAAACAGCATTTTGCCACATAAAACAGTGAATCCACCTATAAACAGCATTTTGGCAGATAAAACACTGTTTCTCCATCCAAACTGCAATTAAAGTGGGACATTGCATGGCTGAAAAGGCCTCAGTAAAGTTGATGAGAAGGCCGTCATTGACTTAACATTGGTGACCTTTTGAACTTTTGGGTCACTTTTGGGGCACTTCCTGTGGTCCTAGGATGACAACTTTGAACTCACATGTTCGGTGGTACGCCAGCTTTCAGGCAAAAGTGGTTGCAAGTCAATCGGGACTTGCATGGCTGAAAAGGCCTCAGTAAAGTTGATGAGAAGGCCGTCATTGACTTAACATTGGTGACCTTTTGAACTTTGGGGTCACTTTTGGGGAACTTCCTGTGGTCCGAGAAGGACAAAATTGAACTCACACGTTCGGTGGGACGCCAGCTATCAGGCAAGAGTGGTTGCAAGTCAATCGGGACTTGCATGGCTGAAAAGGCCTCAGTAAAGTGTATGAAAAGGCCGTCATTGACTTAACATTGGTGACCTTTTGAACTTTGGGGTCACTTTTGGGGCACTTCCTGTGGTCCGAGAAGGACAAAATTGAACTCACACGTTCGGTGGGACGCCAGCTATCAGGCAAAAGTGGTTTCAAGTCAATCGGGACTTGCATGGCTGAAAAGGCCTCAGTAAATTTGTTCCTCATACATTGGCCAACTTTTGAACTTTGGGGTCACTTTTGGGGCACTTCCTGTGGTCCTAGGATGACAACTTTGAACTCACATGTTCGGTGGGACGCCAGCTTTCAGGCAAAAGTGGTTGCAAGTCAATCGGGACTTGCATGGCTGAAAAGGCCTCAGTAAAGTTGATGAGAAGGCCGTCATTGACTTAACATTGGTGACCTTTTGAACTTTGGGGTCACTTTTGGGGCACTTCCTGTGGTCCTAGAAGGACAAAATTGGACTCACTCGTTCGGTGGGTGGCCAGCTTTCAGGCAAAAGTGGTTTCAAGTAAATCGGGACTTGCATGGCTGAAAAGGCCTCAGTAAAGTTGATGAGAAGGCCGTCATTGACTTAACATTGGTGACCTTTTGAACTTTGGGGTCACTTTTGGGGAACTTCCTGTGGTCCGAGAAGGACAAAATTGAACTCACACGTTCGGTGGGACGCCAGCTATCAGGCAAAAGTGGTTGCAAGTCAATCGGGACTTGCATGTCTGAAAAGGCCTCAGTAAATTTGTTCCTCATACATTGGCCACCTTTTGAACTTTGGGGTCACTTTTGGGGCACTTCCTGTGGTCCTAGAATGACAAAATTGAACTCACATGGTCGGTGGGATGCCAGCTTTCAGGCAAAAGTGGTTGCAAGTCAATCGGGACTTGCATGGCTGAAAAGGCCTCAGTAAAGTTGATGAGAAGGCCGTCATTGACTTAACATTGGTGACCTTTTGAAGTTTGAGGTCACTTTTGGGGCACTTCCTGTGGTCTTAGAATGACAACATTGAACTCACATGTTCGGTGGGACGCCAGCTTTCAGGCAAAAGTGGTTGCAAGTCAATCGGGACTTGCATGGCTGAAAAGGCCTCAGTAAAGTTCATGAGAAGGCCGTCATTGACTTAACATTGGTGACCTTTTGAACTTTGGGGTCACTTTTGGGTCACTTCCTGTGGTCCGAGAAGGACAAAATTGAACTCACACGTTCGGTGGGACGCCAGCTATCAGGCAAAAGTGGTTGCAAGTCAATCGGGAGTTGCATGGCTGAAAAGGCCTCAGTAAATTTGTTCCTCATACATTGGCCAACTTTTGAACTTTGGGGTCACTTTTGGGGCACTTCCTGTGGTCCTAGGATGACAACTTTGAACTCACATGTTCGGTGGGACGCCAGCTTTCAGGCAAAAGTGGTTGCAAGTCAATCGGGACTTGCATGGCTGAAAAGGCCTCAGTAAAGTTGATGAGAAGGCCGTCATTGACTTAACATTGGTGACCTTTTGAACTTTGGGGTCACTTTTGGGGCACTTCCTGTGGTCCTAGAAGGACAAAATTGGACTCACTCGTTCGGTGGGTGGCCAGCTTTCAGGCAAGAGTGGTTGCAAGTCAATCGGGACTTGCATGGCTGAAAAGGCCTCAGTAAAGTGTATGAAAAGGCCGTCATTGACTTAACATTGGTGACCTTTTGAACTTTGGGGTCACTTTTGGGGCACTTCCTGTGGTCCGAGAAGGACAAAATTGAACTCACACGTTCGGTGGGACGCCAGCTATCAGGCAAAAGTGGTTGCAAGTCAATCGGGACTTGCATGGCTGAAAAGGCCTCAGTAAATTTGTTCCTCATACATTGTCCAACTTTTGAACTTTGGGGTCACTTTTGGGGCACTTCCTGTGGTCCTAGGATGACAACTTTGAACTCACATGTTCGGTGGGACGCCAGCTTTCAGGCAAAAGTGGTTGCAAGTCAATCGGGACTTGCATGGCTGAAAAGGCCTCAGTAAAGTTGATGAGAAGGCCGTCATTGACTTAACATTGGTGACCTTTTGAACTTTGGGGTCACTTTTGGGGCACTTCCTGTGGTCCTAGAAGGACAAAATTGGACTCACTCGTTCGGTGGGTGGCCAGCTTTCAGGCAAAAGTGGTTTCAAGTAAATCGGGACTTGCATGGCTGAAAAGGCCTCAGTAAAGTTGATGAGAAGGCCGTCATTGACTTAACATTGGTGACCTTTTGAACTTTGGGGTCACTTTTGGGGCACTTCCTGTGGTCCTAGGATGACAACTTTGAACTCACATGTTCGGTGGGACACCAGCTTTCAGGCAAAAGTGGTTGCAAGTCAATCGGGACTTGCATGGCTGAAAAGGCCTCAGTAAAGTTGATGAGAAGGCCGTCATTGACTTAACATTGGTGACCTTTTGAACTTTGGGGTCACTTTTGGGGCACTTCCTGTGGTCCGAGAAGGACAAAATTGAACTCACACGTTCGGTGGGACGCCAGCTATCAGGCAAAAGTGGTTGCAAGTCAATCGGGACTTGCATGGCTGAAAAGGCCTCAGTAAATTTGTTCCTCATACATTGGCCAACTTTTGAACTTTGGGGTCACTTTTGGGGCACTTCCTGTGGTCCTAGGATGACAACTTTGAACTCACATGTTCGGTGGGACGCCAGCTTTCAGGCAAAAGTGGTTGCAAGTCAATCGGGACTTGCATGGCTGAAAAGGCCTCAGTAAAGTTGATGAGAAGGCCGTCATTGACTTAACATTGGTGACCTTTTGAACTTTGGGGTCACTTTTGGGGCACTTCCTGTGGTCCTAGAAGGACAAAATTGGACTCACTCGTTCGGTGGGTGGCCAGCTTTCAGGCAAGAGTGGTTGCAAGTCAATCGGGACTTGCATGGCTGAAAAGGCCTCAGTAAAGTGTATGAAAAGGCCGTCATTGACTTAACATTGGTGACCTTTTGAACTTTGGGGTCACTTTTGGGGCACTTCCTGTGGTCCGAGAAGGACAAAATTGAACTCACACGTTCGGTGGGACGCCAGCTATCAGGCAAAAGTGGTTGCAAGTCAATCGGGACTTGCATGGCTGAAAAGGCCTCAGTAAATTTGTTCCTCATACATTGTCCAACTTTTGAACTTTGGGGTCACTTTTGGGGCACTTCCTGTGGTCCTAGGATGACAACTTTGAACTCACATGTTCGGTGGGACGCCAGCTTTCAGGCAAAAGTGGTTGCAAGTCAATCGGGACTTGCATGGCTGAAAAGGCCTCAGTAAAGTTGATGAGAAGGCCGTCATTGACTTAACATTGGTGACCTTTTGAACTTTGGGGTCACTTTTGGGGCACTTCCTGTGGTCCTAGAAGGACAAAATTGGACTCACTCGTTCGGTGGGTGGCCAGCTTTCAGGCAAAAGTGGTTTCAAGTAAATCGGGACTTGCATGGCTGAAAAGGCCTCAGTAAAGTTGATGAGAAGGCCGTCATTGACTTAACATTGGTGACCTTTTGAACTTTGGGGTCACTTTTGGGGCACTTCCTGTGGTCCTAGGATGACAACTTTGAACTCACATGTTCGGTGGGACACCAGCTTTCAGGCAAAAGTGGTTGCAAGTCAATCGGGACTTGCATGGCTGAAAAGGCCTCAGTAAAGTTGATGAGAAGGCCGTCATTGACTTAACATTGGTGACCTTTTGAACTTTGGGGTCACTTTTGGGGCACTTCCTGTGGTCCGAGAAGGACAAAATTGAACTCACACGTTCGGTGGGACGCCAGCTATCAGGCAAAAGTGGTTGCAAGTCAATCGGGACTTGCATGGCTGAAAAGGCCTCAGTAAATTTGTTCCTCATACATTGGCCAACTTTTGAACTTTGGGGTCACTTTTGGGGCACTTCCTGTGGTCCTAGGATGACAACTTTGAACTCACATGTTCGGTGGGACGCCAGCTTTCAGGCAAAAGTGGTTTCAAGTAAATCGGGACTTGCATGGCTGAAAAGGCCTCAGTAAAGTTGATGAGAAGGCCGTCATTGACTTAACATTGGTGACCTTTTGAACTTTGGGGTCACTTTTGGGGCTCTTCCTGTGGTCCTAGGATGACAACTTTGAACTCACATGTTCGGTGGGACGCCAGCTTTCAGGCAAAAGTGGTTGCAAGTCAATCGGGACTTGCATGGCTGAAAAGGCCTCAGTAAAGTTGATGAGAAGGCCGTCATTGACTTAACATTGGTGACCTTTTGAACTTTGGGGTCACTTTTGGGGAACTTCCTGTGGTCCGAGAAGGACAAAATTGAACTCACACGTTCGGTGGGACGCCAGCTATCAGGCAAAAGTGGTTGCAAGTCAATCGGGACTTGCATGTCTGAAAAGGCCTCAGTAAATTTGTTCCTCATACATTGGCCACCTTTTGAACTTTGGGGTCACTTTTGGGGCACTTCCTGTGGTCCTAGGATGACAACTTTGAACTCACATGTTCGGTGGGACGCCAGCTTTCAGGCAAAAGTGGTTGCAAGTCAATCGGGACTTGCATGGCTGAAAAGGCCTCAGTAAAGTTGATGAGAAGGCCGTCATTGACTTAACATTGGTGACCTTTTGAACTTTGGGGTCACTTTTGGGGCACTTCCTGTGGTCCTAGAATGACAAAATTGAACTCACATGGTCGGTGGGATGCCAGCTTTCAGGCAAAAGTGGTTGCAAGTCAATCGGGACTTGCATGGCTGAAAAGGCCTCAGTAAAGTTGATGAGAAGGCCGTCATTGACTTAACATTGGTGACCTTTTGAAGTTTGAGGTCACTTTTGGGGCACTTCCTGTGGTCTTAGAATGACAACATTGAACTCACATGTTCGGTGGGACGCCAGCTTTCAGGCAAAAGTGGTTGCAAGTCAATCGGGACTTGCATGGCTGAAAAGGCCTCAGTAAAGTTCATGAGAAGGCCGTCATTGACTTAACATTGGTGACCTTTTGAACTTTGGGGTCACTTTTGGGGCACTTCCTGTGGTCCTAGAAGGACAAAATTGGACTCACTCGTTCGGTGGGTGGCCAGCTTTCAGGCAAAAGTGGTTTCAAGTAAATCGGGACTTGCATGGCTGAAAAGGCCTCAGTAAAGTTGATGAGAAGGCCGTCATTGACTTAACATTGGTGACCTTTTGAACTTTGGGGTCACTTTTGGGTCACTTCCTGTGGTCCTAGAAGGACAAAATTGAACTCACACGTTCGGTGGGACGCCAGCTATCAGGCAAAAGTGGTTGCAAGTCAATCGGGAGTTGCATGGCTGAAAAGGCCTCAGTAAATTTGTTCCTCATACATTGGCCAACTTTTGAATTTTGGGGTCACTTTTGGGGCACTTCCTGTGGTCCTAGGATGACAACTTTGAACTCACATGTTCGGTGGGACGCCAGCTTTCAGGCAAAAGTGGTTGCAAGTCAATCGGGACTTGCATGGCTGAAAAGGCCTCAGTAAAGTTGATGAGAAGGCCGTCATTGACTTAACATTGGTGACCTTTTGAACTTTGGGGTCACTTTTGGGGCACTTCCTGTGGTCCTAGAAGGACAAAATTGGACTCACTCGTTCGGTGGGTGGCCAGCTTTCAGGCAAGAGTGGTTGCAAGTCAATCGGGACTTGCATGGCTGAAAAGGCCTCAGTAAAGTTGATGAGAAGGCCGTCATTGACTTAACATTGGTGACCTTTTGAACTTTGGGGTCACTTTTGGGGCACTTCCTGTGGTCCTAGAATGACAAAATTGAACTCACATGGTCGGTGGGATGCCAGCTTTCAGGCAAAAGTGGTTGCAAGTCAATCGGGACTTGCATGGCTGAAAAGGCCTCAGTAAAGTTGATGAGAAGGCCGTCATTGACTTAACATTGGTGACCTTTTGAAGTTTGAGGTCACTTTTGGGGCACTTCCTGTGGTCTTAGAATGACAACATTGAACTCACATGTTCGGTGGGACGCCAGCTTTCAGGCAAAAGTGGTTGCAAGTCAATCGGGACTTGCATGGCTGAAAAGGCCTCAGTAAAGTTCATGAGAAGGCCGTCATTGACTTAACATTGGTGACCTTTTGAACTTTGGGGTCACTTTTGGGGCACTTCCTGTGGTCCTAGAAGGACAAAATTGGACTCACTCGTTCGGTGGGTGGCCAGCTTTCAGGCAAAAGTGGTTTCAAGTAAATCGGGACTTGCATGGCTGAAAAGGCCTCAGTAAAGTTGATGAGAAGGCCGTCATTGACTTAACATTGGTGACCTTTTGAACTTTGGGGTCACTTTTGGGTCACTTCCTGTGGTCCTAGAAGGACAAAATTGAACTCACACGTTCGGTGGGACGCCAGCTATCAGGCAAAAGTGGTTGCAAGTCAATCGGGAGTTGCATGGCTGAAAAGGCCTCAGTAAATTTGTTCCTCATACATTGGCCAACTTTTGAATTTTGGGGTCACTTTTGGGGCACTTCCTGTGGTCCTAGGATGACAACTTTGAACTCACATGTTCGGTGGGACGCCAGCTTTCAGGCAAAAGTGGTTGCAAGTCAATCGGGACTTGCATGGCTGAAAAGGCCTCAGTAAAGTTGATGAGAAGGCCGTCATTGACTTAACATTGGTGACCTTTTGAACTTTGGGGTCACTTTTGGGGCACTTCCTGTGGTCCTAGAAGGACAAAATTGGACTCACTCGTTCGGTGGGTGGCCAGCTTTCAGGCAAGAGTGGTTGCAAGTCAATCGGGACTTGCATGGCTGAAAAGGCCTCAGTAAAGTTGATGAGAAGGCCGTCATTGACTTAACATTGGTGACCTTTTGAACTTTGGGGTCACTTTTGGGGCACTTCCTGTGGTCCTAGAAGGACAAAATTGGACTCACTCGTTCGGTGGGTGGCCAGCTTTCAGGCAAGAGTGGTTGCAAGTCAATCGGGACTTGCATGGCTGAAAAGGCCTCAGTAAAGTGTATGAAAAGGCCGTCATTGACTTAACATTGGTGACCTTTTGAACTTTGGGGTCACTTTTGGGTCACTTCCTGTGGTCCTAGAAGGACAAAATTGAACTCACACGTTCGGTGGGACGCCAGCTATCAGGCAAAAGTGGTTGCAAGTCAATCGGGAGTTGCATGGCTGAAAAGGCCTCAGTAAATTTGTTCCTCATACATTGGCCAACTTTTGAACTTTGGGGTCACTTTTGGGGCACTTCCTGTGGTCCTAGGATGACAACTTTGAACTCACATGTTCGGTGGGACGCCAGCTTTCAGGCAAAAGTGGTTGCAAGTCAATCGGGACTTGCATGGCTGAAAAGGCCTCAGTAAAGTTGATGAGAAGGCCGTCATTGACTTAACATTGGTGACCTTTTGAACTTTGGGGTCACTTTTGGGGCACTTCCTGTGGTCCTAGAAGGACAAAATTGGACTCACTCGTTCGGTGGGTGGCCAGCTTTCAGGCAAGAGTGGTTGCAAGTCAATCGGGACTTGCATGGCTGAAAAGGCCTCAGTAAAGTTGATGAGAAGGCCGTCATTGACTTAACATTGGTGACCTTTTGAAATTTGGGGTCACTTTTGGGGCACTTCCTGTGGTCCTAGAAGGACAAAATTGGACTCACTCGTTCGGTGGGTGGCCAGCTTTCAGGCAAGAGTGGTTGCAAGTCAATCGGGACTTGCATGGCTGAAAAGGCCTCAGTAAAGTGTATGAAAAGGCCGTCATTGACTTAACATTGGTGACCTTTTGAACTTTGGGGTCACTTTTGGGGCACTTCCTGTGGTCCGAGAAGGACAAAATTGAACTCACACGTTCGGTGGGACGCCAGCTATCAGGCAAAAGTGGTTGCAAGTCAATCGGGACTTGCATGGCTGAAAAGGCCTCAGTAAATTTGTTCCTCATACATTGGCCAACTTTTGAACTTTGGGGTCACTTTTGGGGCACTTCCTGTGGTCCTAGGATGACAACTTTGAACTCACATGTTCGGTGGGTGGCCAGCTTTCAGGCAAAAGTGGTTGCAAGTCAATCGGGACTTGCATGGCTGAAAAGGCCTCAGTAAAGTTGATGAGAAGGCCGTCATTGACTTAACATTGGTGACCTTTTGAAGTTTGAGGTCACTTTTGGGGCACTTCCTGTGGTCTTAGAATGACAACATTGAACTCACATGTTCGGTGGGACGCCAGCTTTCAGGCAAAAGTGGTTGCAAGTCAATCGGGACTTGCATGGCTGAAAAGGCCTCAGTAAAGTTCATGAGAAGGCCGTCATTGACTTAACATTGGTGACCTTTTGAACTTTGGGGTCACTTTTGGGGCACTTCCTGTGGTCCTAGAAGGACAAAATTGGACTCACTCGTTCGGTGGGTGGCCAGCTTTCAGGCAAAAGTGGTTTCAAGTAAATCGGGACTTGCATGGCTGAAAAGGCCTCAGTAAAGTTGATGAGAAGGCCGTCATTGACTTAACATTGGTGACCTTTTGAACTTTGGGGTCACTTTTGGGGAACTTCCTGTGGTCCGAGAAGGACAAAATTGAACTCACACGTTCGGTGGGACGCCAGCTATCAGGCAAAAGTGGTTGCAAGTCAATCGGGAGTTGCATGGCTGAAAAGGCCTCAGTAAATTTGTTCCTCATACATTGGCCAACTTTTGAACTTTGGGGTCACTTTTGGGGCACTTCCTGTGGTCCTAGGATGACAACTTTGAACTCACATGTTCGGTGGGACGCCAGCTTTCAGGCAAAAGTGGTTGCAAGTCAATCGGGACTTGCATGGCTGAAAAGGCCTCAGTAAAGTTGATGAGAAGGCCGTCATTGACTTAACATTGGTGACCTTTTGAACTTTGGGGTCACTTTTGGGGCACTTCCTGTGGTCCTAGAATGACAAAATTGAACTCACATGGTCGGTGGGATGCCAGCTTTCAGGCAAAAGTGGTTGCAAGTCAATCGGGACTTGCATGGCTGAAAAGGCCTCAGTAAAGTTGATGAGAAGGCCGTCATTGACTTAACATTGGTGACCTTTTGAAGTTTGAGGTCACTTTTGGGGCACTTCCTGTGGTCTTAGAATGACAACATTGAACTCACATGTTCGGTGGGACGCCAGCTTTCAGGCAAAAGTGGTTGCAAGTCAATCGGGACTTGCATGGCTGAAAAGGCCTCAGTAAAGTTCATGAGAAGGCCGTCATTGACTTAACATTGGTGACCTTTTGAACTTTGGGGTCACTTTTGGGGCACTTCCTGTGGTCCTAGAAGGACAAAATTGGACTCACTCGTTCGGTGGGTGGCCAGCTTTCAGGCAAAAGTGGTTTCAAGTAAATCGGGACTTGCATGGCTGAAAAGGCCTCAGTAAAGTTGATGAGAAGGCCGTCATTGACTTAACATTGGTGACCTTTTGAACTTTGGGGTCACTTTTGGGTCACTTCCTGTGGTCCGAGAAGGACAAAATTGAACTCACACGTTCGGTGGGACGCCAGCTATCAGGCAAAAGTGGTTGCAAGTCAATCGGGAGTTGCATGGCTGAAAAGGCCTCAGTAAATTTGTTCCTCATACATTGGCCAACTTTTGAACTTTGGGGTCACTTTTGGGGCACTTCCTGTGGTCCTAGGATGACAACTTTGAACTCACATGTTCGGTGGGACACCAGCTTTCAGGCAAAAGTGGTTGCAAGTCAATCGGGACTTGCATGGCTGAAAAGGCCTCAGTAAAGTTGATGAGAAGGCCGTCATTGACTTAACATTGGTGACCTTTTGAACTTTGGGGTCACTTTTGGGGAACTTCCTGTGGTCCGAGAAGGACAAAATTGAACTCACACATTCGGTGGGACGCCAGCTATCAGGCAAAAGTGGTTGCAAGTCAATCGGGACTTGCATGTCTGAAAAGGCCTCAGTAAATTTGTTCCTCATACATTGGCCACCTTTTGAACTTTGGGGTCACTTTTGGGGCACTTCCTGTGGTCCTAGAATGACAAAATTGAACTCACATGTTCGGTGGGACGCCAGCTTTCAGGCAAAAGTGGTTGCAAGTCAATCGGGACTTGCATGGCTGAAAAGGCCTCAGTAAAGTTGATGAGAAGGCCGTCATTGACTTAACATTGGTGACCTTTTGAAGTTTGAGGTCACTTTTGGGGCACTTCCTGTGGTCTTAGAATGACAACATTGAACTCACATGTTCGGTGGGACGCCAGCTTTCAGGCAAAAGTGGTTGCAAGTCAATCGGGACTTGCATGGCTGAAAAGGCCTCAGTAAAGTTGATGAGAAGGCCGTCATTGACTTAACATTGGTGACCTTTTGAACTTTGGGGTCACTTTTGGGGCACTTCCTGTGGTCCTAGAAGGACAAAATTGGACTCACTCGTTCGGTGGGTGGCCAGCTTTCAGGCAAAAGTGGTTTCAAGTAAATCGGGACTTGCATGGCTGAAAAGGCCTCAGTAAAGTTGATGAGAAGGCCGTCATTGACTTAACATTGGTGACCTTTTGAACTTTGGGGTCACTTTTGGGTCTCTTCCTGTGGTCCTAGAAGGACAAAATTGAACTCACACGTTCGGTGGGACGCCAGCTATCAGGCAAAAGTGGTTGCAAGTCAATCGGGAGTTGCATGGCTGAAAAGGCCTCAGTAAATTTGTTCCTCATACATTGGCCAACTTTTGAACTTTGGGGTCACTTTTGGGGCACTTCCTGTGGTCCTAGGATGACAACTTTGAACTCACATGTTCGGTGGGATGCCAGCTTTCAGGCAAAAGTGGTTGCAAGTCAATCGGGACTTGCATGGCTGAAAAGGCCTCAGTAAAGTTGATGAGAAGGCCGTCATTGACTTAACATTGGTGACCTTTTGAACTTTGGGGTCACTTTTGGGGAACTTCCTGTGGTCCGAGAAGGACAAAATTGAACTCACACGTTCGGTGGGACGCCAGCTATCAGGCAAAAGTGGTTGCAAGTCAATCGGGACTTGCATGTCTGAAAAGGCCTCAGTAAATTTGTTCCTCATACATTGGCCACCTTTTGAACTTTGGGGTCACTTTTGGGGCACTTCCTGTGGTCCTAGGATGACAACTTTGAACTCACATGTTCTGTGGGACGCCAGCTTTCAGGCAAAAGTGGTTGCAAGTCAATCGGGACTTGCATGGCTGAAAAGGCCTCAGTAAAGTTGATGAGAAGGCCGTCATTGACTTAACATTGGTGACCTTTTGAACTTTGGGGTCACTTTTGGGGCACTTCCTGTGGTCCTAGAAGGACAAAATTGGACTCACTCGTTCGGAGGGTGGCCAGCTTTCAGGCAAAAGTGATTTCAAGTAAATCGGGACTTGCATGGCTGAAAAGGCCTCAGTAAAGTTGATGAGAAGGCCGTCATTGACTTAACATTGGTGACCTTTTGAACTTTGGGGTCACTTTTGGGGCACTTCCTGTTGTCCTAGAAGGACAAAACAGCGTTTTGCCACATAAAACAGTGATTCCACTACAAAACAGCATTTTGCCACATAAAATAGTGTTTCTCTCTCCAAACAGCATTTTGCCACATAAAACAGTGTTTCTCTCTCCAAACAGCATTTTGCCACGTAAAACAGTGATTCCACCTATAAACAGCATTTTGGCAGATAAAACACTGTTTCTCCATCCAAACAGCCTTTAACGGCAAAAAACGCTGTTTCCAGCCTAAAACAGCGTTTTGCCACATAAAACAGTGATTCTGACCTCCAAACAACTTTTAGAGGCAAAAAACGATGTTTCCAGCCAGAAAAAGCATTTTGCCACATAAAACAGTGAATCCACCTATAAACAGCATTTTGGCAGATAAAATACTGTTTCTCCATCCAAACAGCCTTTAACGGCAAAAAACGCTGTTTCCAGCCCAAAACAGCGTTTTGCCACATAAAACAGTGATTCCACAACAAAACAGCATTTTGCCACATAAAATAGTGTTTCTCTCTCCAAACAGCATTTTGCCACATAAAACAGTGTTTCTCTCTCCAAACAGCATTTTGCCACATAAAACAGTGATTCCACCTATAAACAGCATTTTGGCAGATGAAACACTGTTTCTCCATCAAAACAGCCTTTAAAGGCAAAAAATGCCGTTTCCAGCCAGAAACAGCATTTTGCCACATAAAATTGTGTTTCTCTCTCCAAACAGCATTTTGCCACATAAAACAGTGTTTCTCTCTCCAAACACCATTTTGCCACATAAAACAGTCATTCCACCCCAAAACAGCATTTTGCCACATAAAACAGTGATTCCACCACAAAACAGCATTTTGCCACATAAAACAGTGTTTCTCTCTCCAAACAGCATTTTGCCACATAAAACAGTGTTTCTCTCTCCAAACAGCATTTGGCCACATAAAACAGTGATTCTGCCTCCAAACTGCTTTTAAACGCAAAAAACGCTGTTTCCAGCCAGAAACAGCATTTTGCCACATAAAACAGTCATTCCACCCCAAAACAGTATTTTGCCACGTAAAACAGTGAATCCACCTATAAACAGCATTTTGCCACATAAAACAGTGTTTCTCTCTCCAAACAGCATTTTGCCACATAAAACAGTGTTTCTCTCTCCAAACAGCATTTGGCCACATAAAACAGTGATTCTGACCTACAAACAACTTTTAGAGGCAAAAAACGATGTTTCCAGCCAGAAAAAGCATTTTGCCACATAAAACAGTGATTCCACCTATAAACAGCAATTTGGCAGATGAAACACTGTTTCTCCATCAAAACAGCCTTTAAAGGCAAAAAATGCCGTTTCCAGCCAGAGACAGCATTTTGCCACATAAAACAGTCATTCCACCCCAAAACAGCATTTTGCCACATAAAACAGTCATTCCACCACAAAACAGCATTTTGCCACATAAAACAGTGTTTCTCTCTCCAAACAGCATTTTGCCACATAAAACAGTGTTTCTCTCTCCAAACAGCATTTGGCCACATAAAACAGTGATTCTGCCTCCAAACTGCTTTTAAACGCAAAAAACGCTGTTTCCAGCCAGAAACAGCATTTTGCCACATAAAACAGTCATTCCACCCCAAAACAGTATTTTGCCACATAAAACAGTGATTCCACCACAAAACAGCATTTTGCCACATAATACAGTGTGTCTCTCTCCAAACAGGATTTTGCCACATAAAACAGTGATTCCACCACAAAACAGCATTTTGCCACATTAAACGGTGTTTCTCTCTCCAAACAGCATTTTGCCACATAAAACAGTCATTCCACCACAAAACAGTATTTTGCCACATAAAACAGTGTTTCTCTCTCCAAACAGCATTTTGCCACATAAAACAGTGATTCCACCTATAAACAGCATTTTGGCAGATGAAACACTGTTTCTCCATCAAAACAGCCTTTAAAGGCAAAAAATGCCGTTTCCAGCCAGAAACAGCATTTTGCCACATAAAATAGTGTTTCTCTCTCCAAACAGCATTTTGCCACATAAAACAGTGATTCCACCACAAAACAGCATTTTGCCACATAAAACAGTGTTTCTCTCTCCAAACAGCATTTTGCCACATAAAACAGTGTTTCTCTCTCCAAACAGCATTTTGCCACATAAAACAGTCATTCCTCCCCAAAACAGCATTTTGCCACATAAAACAGTGATTCTGACCTCTAAACAACCTTTAGAGGCATAAAACGCTGTTTGCAGCCAGAAACAGCATTTTGCCACATAAAACAGTGAATCCACCTATAAACAGCATTTTGGCAGATAAAACACTGTTTCTCCATCAAAACAGCCTTTAACGGCAAAAAATGCTGTTTCCAGCCTAAAACAGTGTTTTGCCACATAAAACAGTGATTCTGACCTCTAAACAACCTTTAGAGGCAAAAAACGCTGTTTGCAGCCAGAAACAGCATTTTGCCACATAAAACAGTGAATCCACCTATAAACAGCATTTTGGCAGATAAAACACTGTTTCTCCATCCAAACAGCCTTTAACGGCAAAAAACGCTGTTTCTAGACCAAAACAGCGTTTTGCCACATAAAACAGTGATTCCACCACAAAACAGCATTTTGCCACATAAAACAGTGTTTCTCTCTCCAAACAGCATTTTGCCACATAAAACAGTGAATCCACCTATAAACAGCATTTTGGCAGATAAAACACTGTTTCTCCATCCAAACAGCCTTTAACGGCAAAAAACGCTGTTTCCAGCCTAAAACAGTGTTTTCCCACATAAAACAGTGATTCTGACCTCTAAACAACCTTTAGAGGCAAAAAACGCTGTTTCCAGCCAGAAACAGCATTTTGCCACATAAAACAGTGAATCCACCTATAAACAGCATTTTGGCAGATAAAACACTGTTTCTCCATCCAAACAGCCTTTAACGGCAAAAAACGCTGTTTCTTGCCCAAAACAGCGTTTTGACACATAAAACAGTGATTCCACCACAAAACAGCATTTTGCCACATAAAATAGTGTTTCTCTCTCCAAACAGCCTTTAACGGCAAAAAACGCTGTTTCCAGCCTAAAACAGTGTTTTGCCACATAAAACAGTGATTCTGACCTCTAAACAACCTTTAGAGGCAAAAAACGCTGTTGCAGCCAGAAACAGCATTTTGCCACATAAAACAGTGAATCCACCTATAAACGGCATTTTGGCAGATAAAACACTGTTTCTCCATCCAAACAGCCTTTAACGGCAAAAAATGCTGTTTCCAGCCTAAAACAGTGTTTTGCCACATAAAACAGTGATTCTGACCTCTAAACAACCTTTAGAGGCAAAAAACGCTGTTTGCAGCCAGAAACAGCATTTTGCCACATAAAACAGTGAATCCACCTATAAACAGCATTTTGGCAGATAAAACACTGTTTCTCCATCCAAACAGCCTTTAACGGCAAAAAACGCTGTTTCTAGCCCAAAACAGCGTTTTGCCACATAAAACAGTGATTCCACCACAAAACAGCATTTTGCCACATAAAACAGTGTTTCTCTCTCCAAACAGCATTTTGCCACATAAAACAGTGATTCCACCTATAAACAGCATTTTGGCAGATAAAACACTGTTTCTCCATCCAAACAGCCTTTAACTGCAAAAAACGCTGTTTCCAGCGTAAAACAGTGTTTTGCCACATAAAACAGTGATTCTGACCTCTAAACAACCTTTAGAGGCAAAAAACGCTGTTTCCAGCCAGAAACAGCATTTTGCCACATAAAACAGTGAATCCACCTATAAACAGCATTTTGGCAGATAAAACACTGTTTCTCCATCCAAACAGCCTTTAACGGCAAAAAACGCTGTTTCCAGCCTAAAACAGTGTTTTGCCACATAAAACAGTGATTCTGACCTCTAAACAACCTTTAGAGGCAAAAAACGCTGTTTGCAGCCAGAAACAGCATTTTGCCACATAAAACAGTGAATCCACCTATAAACAGCATTTTGGCAGATAAAACACTGTTTCTCCATCCAAACAGCCTTTAACGGCAAAAAACGCTGTTTCTAGCCCAAAACAGCGTTTTGACACATAAAACAGTGATTCCACCACAAAACAGCATTTTGCCACATAAAATAGTGTTTCTCTCTCCAAACAGCATTTTGCCACATAAAACAGTGATTCCACCTATAAACAGCATTTTGGCAGATAAAACACTGTTTCTCCATCCAAACAGCCTTTAACGGCAAAAAATGCTGTTTCCAGCCTAAAACAGTGTTTTGCCACATAAAACAGTGATTCTGACCTCTAAACAACCTTTAGAGGCAAAAAACGCTGTTTGCAGCCAGAAACAGCATTTTGCCACATAAAACAGTGAATCCACCTATAAACAGCATTTTGGCAGATAAAACACTGTTTCTCCATCCAAACAGCCTTTAACGGCAAAAAACGCTGTTTCTAGCCCAAAACAGCGTTTTGCCACATAAAACAGTGATTCCACCACAAAACAGCATTTTGCCACATAAAACAATGTTTCTCTCTCCAAACAGCATTTTGCCACATAAAACAGTGATTCCACCTATAAACAGCATTTTGGCAGATAAAACACTGTTTCTCCATCCAAACAGCCTTTAACTGCAAAAAACGCTGTTTCCAGCGTAAAACAGTGTTTTGCCACATAAAACAGTGATTCTGACCTCTAAACAACCTTTAGAGGCAAAAAACGCTGTTTCCAGCCAGAAACAGCATTTTGCCACATAAAACAGTGAATCCACCTATAAACAGCATTTTGGCAGATAAAACACTGTTTCTCCATCCAAACAGCCTTTAACGGCAAAAAACGCTGTTTCCAGCCTAAAACAGTGTTTTGCCACATAAAACAGTGATTCTGACCTCTAAACAACCTTTAGAGGCAAAAAACGCTGTTTGCAGCCAGAAACAGCATTTTGCCACATAAAACAGTGAATCCACCTATAAACAGCATTTTGGCAGATAAAACACTGTTTCTCCATCCAAACAGCCTTTAACGGCAAAAAACGCTGTTTCTAGCCCAAAACAGCGTTTTGACACATAAAACAGTGATTCCACCACAAAACAGCATTTTGCCACATAAAATAGTGTTTCTCTCTCCAAACAGCATTTTGCCACATAAAACAGTGAATCCACCTATAAACAGCATTTTGGCAGATAAAACACTGTTTCTCCATCCAAACAGCCTTTAACGGCAAAAAATGCTGTTTCTAGCCCAAAACAGCGTTTTGCCACATAAAACAGTGATTCCACCACAAAACAGCATTTTGCCACATAAAACAGTGATTCCACCTATAAACAGCATTTTGGCAGATAAAACACTGTTTCTCCATCCAAACAGCCTTTAACGGCAAAAAATGCTGTTTCCAGCCTAAAACAGTGTTTTGCCACATAAAACAGTGATTCTGACCTCTAAACAACCTTTAGAGGCAAAAAACGCTGTTTGCAGCCAGAAACAGCATTTTGCCACATAAAACAGTGAATCCACCTATAAACAGCATTTTGGCAGATAAAACACTGTTTCTCCATCCAAACAGCCTTTAACGGCAAAAAACGCTGTTTCTAGCCCAAAACAGCGTTTTGCCACATAAAACAGTGATTCCACCACAAAACAGCGTTTTGCCACATAAAACAATGTTTCTCTCTCCAAACAGCATTTTGCCACATAAAACAGTGATTCCACCTATAAACAGCATTTTGGCAGATAAAACACTGTTTCTCCATCCAAACAGCCTTTAACGGCAAAAAATGCTGTTTCCAGCCTAAAACAGTGTTTTGCCACATAAAACAGTGATTCTGACCTCTAAACAACCTTTAGAGGCAAAAAACGCTGTTTGCAGCCAGAAACAGCATTTTGCCACATAAAACAGTGAATCCACCTATAAACAGCATTTTGGCAGATAAAACACTGTTTCTCCATCCAAACAGCCTTTAACGGCAAAAAACGCTGTTTCTAGCCCAAAACAGCGTTTTGCCACATAAAACAGTGATTCCACCACAAAACAGCATTTTGCCACATAAAACAGTGATTCCACCTATAAACAGCATTTTGGCAGATAAAACACTGTTTCTCCATCCAAACAGCCTTTAACGGCAAAAAATGCTGTTTCCAGCCTAAAACAGTGTTTTGCCACATAAAACAGTGATTCTGACCTCTAAACAACCTTTAGAGGCAAAAAACGCTGTTTGCAGCCAGAAACAGCATTTTGCCACATAAAACAGTGAATCAACCTATAAACAGCATTTTGGCAGATAAAACACTGTTTCTCCATCCAAACAGCCTTTAACGGCAAAAAACGCTGTTTCTAGCCCAAAACAGCGTTTTGACACATAAAACAGTGATTCCACCACAAAACAGCATTTTGCCACATAAAATAGTGTTTCTCTCTCCAAACAGCATTTTGCCACATAAAACAGTGATTCCACCTATAAACAGCATTTTGGCAGATAAAACACTGTTTCTCCATCCAAACAGCCTTTAACGGCAAAAAATGCTGTTTCCAGCCTAAAACAGTGTTTTGCCACATAAAACAGTGATTCTGACCTCTAAACAACCTTTAGAGGCAAAAAACGCTGTTTGCAGCCAGAAACAGCATTTTGCCACATAAAACAGTGAATCCACCTATAAACAGCATTTTGGCAGATAAAACACTGTTTCTCCATCCAAACAGCCTTTAACGGCAAAAAACGCTGTTTCTAGCCCAAAACAGCGTTTTGCCACATAAAACAGTGATTCCACCACAAAACAGCATTTTGCCACATAAAACAATGTTTCTCTCTCCAAACAGCATTTTGCCACATAAAACAGTGATTCCACCTATAAACAGCATTTTGGCAGATAAAACACTGTTTCTCCATCCAAACAGCCTTTAACTGCAAAAAACGCTGTTTCCAGCGTAAAACAGTGTTTTGCCACATAAAACAGTGATTCTGACCTCTAAACAACCTTTAGAGGCAAAAAACGCTGTTTCCAGCCAGAAACAGCATTTTGCCACATAAAACAGTGAATCCACCTATAAACAGCATTTTGGCAGATAAAACACTGTTTCTCCATCCAAACAGCCTTTAACGGCAAAAAACGCTGTTTCCAGCCTAAAACAGTGTTTTGCCACATAAAACAGTGATTCTGACCTCTAAACAACCTTTAGAGGCAAAAAACGCTGTTTGCAGCCAGAAACAGCATTTTGCCACATAAAACAGTGAATCCACCTATAAACAGCATTTTGGCAGATAAAACACTGTTTCTCCATCCAAACAGCCTTTAACGGCAAAAAACGCTGTTTCTAGCCCAAAACAGCGTTTTGACACATAAAACAGTGATTCCACCACAAAACAGCATTTTGCCACATAAAATAGTGTTTCTCTCTCCAAACAGCATTTTGCCACATAAAACAGTGAATCCACCTATAAACAGCATTTTGGCAGATAAAACACTGTTTCTCCATCCAAACAGCCTTTAACGGCAAAAAATGCTGTTTCTAGCCCAAAACAGCGTTTTGCCACATAAAACAGTGATTCCACCACAAAACAGCATTTTGCCACATAAAACAGTGATTCCACCTATAAACAGCATTTTGGCAGATAAAACACTGTTTCTCCATCCAAACAGCCTTTAACGGCAAAAAATGCTGTTTCCAGCCTAAAACAGTGTTTTGCCACATAAAACAGTGATTCTGACCTCTAAACAACCTTTAGAGGCAAAAAACGCTGTTTGCAGCCAGAAACAGCATTTTGCCACATAAAACAGTGAATCCACCTATAAACAGCATTTTGGCAGATAAAACACTGTTTCTCCATCCAAACAGCCTTTAACGGCAAAAAACGCTGTTTCTAGCCCAAAACAGCGTTTTGCCACATAAAACAGTGATTCCACCACAAAACAGCGTTTTGCCACATAAAACAATGTTTCTCTCTCCAAACAGCATTTTGCCACATAAAACAGTGATTCCACCTATAAACAGCATTTTGGCAGATAAAACACTGTTTCTCCATCCAAACAGCCTTTAACGGCAAAAAATGCTGTTTCCAGCCTAAAACAGTGTTTTGCCACATAAAACAGTGATTCTGACCTCTAAACAACCTTTAGAGGCAAAAAACGCTGTTTGCAGCCAGAAACAGCATTTTGCCACATAAAACAGTGAATCCACCTATAAACAGCATTTTGGCAGATAAAACACTGTTTCTCCATCCAAACAGCCTTTAACGGCAAAAAACGCTGTTTCTAGCCCAAAACAGCGTTTTGCCACATAAAACAGTGATTCCACCACAAAACAGCATTTTGCCACATAAAACAGTGATTCCACCTATAAACAGCATTTTGGCAGATAAAACACTGTTTCTCCATCCAAACAGCCTTTAACGGCAAAAAATGCTGTTTCCAGCCTAAAACAGTGTTTTGCCACATAAAACAGTGATTCTGACCTCTAAACAACCTTTAGAGGCAAAAAACGCTGTTTGCAGCCAGAAACAGCATTTTGCCACATAAAACAGTGAATCAACCTATAAACAGCATTTTGGCAGATAAAACACTGTTTCTCCATCCAAACAGCCTTTAACGGCAAAAAACGCTGTTTCTAGCCCAAAACAGCGTTTTGCCACATAAAACAGTGATTCCACCACAAAACAGCGTTTTGCCACATAAAACAATGTTTCTCTCTCCAAACAGCATTTTGCCACATAAAACAGTGATTCCACCTATAAACAGCATTTTGGCAGATAAAACACTGTTTCTCCATCCAAACAGCCTTTAACTGCAAAAAACGCTGTTTCCAGCGTAAAACAGTGTTTTGCCACATAAAACAGTGATTCTGACCTCTAAACAACCTTTAGAGGCAAAAAACGCTGTTTCCAGCCAGAAACAGCATTTTGCCACATAAAACAGTGAATCCACCTATAAACAGCATTTTGGCAGATAAAACACTGTTTCTCCATCCAAACAGCCTTTAACTGCAAAAAACGCTGTTTCCAGCGTAAAACAGTGTTTTGCCACATAAAACAGTGATTCTGACCTCTAAACAACCTTTAGAGGCAAAAAACGCTGTTTGCAGCCAGAAACAGCATTTTGCCACATAAAACAGTGAATCCACCTATAAACAGCATTTTGGCAGATAAAACACTGTTTCTCCATCCAAACAGCCTTTAACGGCAAAAAATGCTGTTTCCAGCCTAAAACAGTGTTTTGCCACATAAAACAGTGATTCTGACCTCTAAACAACCTTTAGAGGCAAAAAACGCTGTTTGCAGCCAGAAACAGCATTTTGCCACATAAAACAGTGAATCCACCTATAAACAGCATTTTGGCAGATAAAACACTGTTTCTCCATCCAAACAGCCTTTAACGGCAAAAAACGCTGTTTCTAGCCCAAAACAGCGTTTTGACACATAAAACAGTGATTCCACCACAAAACAGCATTTTGCCACATAAAATAGTGTTTCTCTCTCCAAACAGCATTTTGCCACATAAAACAGTGAATCCACCTATAAACAGCATTTTGGCAGATAAAACACTGTTTCTCCATCCAAACAGCCTTTAACGGCAAAAAACGCTGTTTCTAGCCCAAAACAGCGTTTTGCCACATAAAACAGTGATTCCACCACAAAACAGCATTTTGCCACATAAAACAGTGATTCCACCTATAAACAGCATTTTGGCAGATAAAACACTGTTTCTCCATCCAAACAGCCTTTAACGGCAAAAAACGCTGTTTCTAGCCCAAAACAGCATTTTGCCACATAAAACAGTGATTCCACCACAAAACAGCATTTTGCCACATAAAACAGTGATTCCACCTATAAACAGCATTTTGGCAGATAAAACACTGTTTCTCCATCCAAACAGCCTTTAACTGCAAAAAACGCTGTTTCCAGCGTAAAACAGTGTTTTGCCACATAAAACAGTGATTCTGACCTCTAAACAACCTTTAGAGGCAAAAAACGCTGTTTGCAGCCAGAAACAGCATTTTGCCACATAAAACAGTGATTCCACCACAAAACAGCATTTTGCCACATAAAACAGTGTTTCTCTCTCCAAACAGCATTTTGCCACATAAAACAGTGATTCCACCTATAAACAGCATTTTGGCAGATAAAACACTGTTTCTCCATCCAAACAGCCTTTAACTGCAAAAAACGCTGTTTCCAGCGTAAAACAGTGTTTTGCCACATAAAACAGTGATTCTGACCTCTAAACAACCTTTAGAGGCAAAAAACGCTGTTTCCAGCCAGAAACAGCATTTTGCCACATAAAACAGTGAATCCACCTATAAACAGCATTTTGGCAGATAAAACACTGTTTCTCCATCCAAACAGCCTTTAACGGCAAAAAACGCTGTTTCCAGCCTAAAACAGTGTTTTGCCACATAAAACAGTGATTCTGACCTCTAAACAACCTTTAGAGGCAAAAAACGCTGTTTGCAGCCAGAAACAGCATTTTGCCACATAAAACAGTGAATCCACCTATAAACAGCATTTTGGCAGATAAAACACTGTTTCTCCATCCAAACAGCCTTTAACGGCAAAAAACGCTGTTTCTAGCCCAAAACAGCGTTTTGCCACATAAAACAGTGATTCCACCACAAAACAGCATTTTGCCACATAAAACAATGTTTCTCTCTCCAAACAGCATTTTGCCACATAAAACAGTGATTCCACCTATAAACAGCATTTTGGCAGATAAAACACTGTTTCTCCATCCAAACAGCCTTTAACTGCAAAAAACGCTGTTTCCAGCGTAAAACAGTGTTTTGCCACATAAAACAGTGATTCTGACCTCTAAACAACCTTTAGAGGCAAAAAACGCTGTTTCCAGCCAGAAACAGCATTTTGCCACATAAAACAGTGAATCCACCTATAAACAGCATTTTGGCAGATAAAACACTGTTTCTCCATCCAAACAGCCTTTAACGGCAAAAAACGCTGTTTCCAGCCTAAAACAGTGTTTTGCCACATAAAACAGTGATTCCACCACAAAACAGCATTTTGCCACATAAAATAGTGTTTCTCTCTCCAAACAGCATTTTGCCACATAAAACAGTGAATCCACCTATAAACAGCATTTTGGCAGATAAAACACTGTTTCTCCATCCAAACAGCCTTTAACGGCAAAAAACGCTGTTTCTAGCCCAAAACAGCGTTTTGCCACATAAAACAGTGATTCCACCACAAAACAGCATTTTGCCACATAAAACAGTGATTCCACCTATAAACAGCATTTTGGCAGATAAAACACTGTTTCTCCATCCAAACAGCCTTTAACGGCAAAAAACGCTGTTTCTTGCCCAAAACAGCGTTTTGACACATAAAACAGTGATTCCACCACAAAACAGCATTTTGCCACATAAATTAGTGTTTCTCTCTCCAAACAGCATTTTGCCACATAAAACAGTGATTCCACCTATAAACAGCATTTTGGCAGATAAAACACTGTTTCTCCATCCAAACAGCCTTTAACGGCAAAAAATGCTGTTTCCAGCCTAAAACAGTGTTTTGCCACATAAAACAGTGATTCTGACCTCTAAACAACTTTTAGAGGCAAAAAACGCTGTTTGCAGCCAGAAACAGCATTTTGCCACATAAAACAGTGAATCCACCTATAAACAGCATTTTGGCAGATAAAACACTGTTTCTCCATCCAAACAGCCTTTAACGGCAAAAAACGCTGTTTGTAGCCCAAAACAGCGTTTTGACACATAAAACAGTGATTCCACCACAAAACAGCATTTTGCCACATAAAATAGTGTTTCTCTCTCCAAACAGCATTTTGCCACATAAAACAGTGAATCCACCTATAAACAGCATTTTGGCAGATAAAACACTGTTTCTCCATCCAAACAGCCTTTAACGGCAAAAAACGCTGTTTCTAGCCCAAAACAGCGTTTTGCCACATAAAACAGTGATTCCACCACAAAACAGCATTTTGCCACATAAAACAGTGATTCCACCTATAAACAGCATTTTGGCAGATAAAACACTGTTTCTCCATCCAAACTGCAATTAAAGTGGGACATTGCATGGCTGAAAAGGCCTCAGTAAAGTTGATGAGAAGGCCGTCATTGACTTAACATTGGTGACCTTTTGAACTTTTGGGTCACTTTTGGGGCACTTCCTGTGGTCCTAGGATGACAACTTTGAACTCACATGTTCGGTGGTACGCCAGCTTTCAGGCAAAAGTGGTTGCAAGTCAATCGGGACTTGCATGGCTGAAAAGGCCTCAGTAAAGTTGATGAGAAGGCCGTCATTGACTTAACATTGGTGACCTTTTGAACTTTGGGGTCACTTTTGGGGCACTTCCTGTGGTCCTAGAAGGACAAAATTGGACTCACTCGTTCGGTGGGTGGCCAGCTTTCAGGCAAGAGTGGTTGCAAGTCAATCGGGACTTGCATGGCTGAAAAGGCCTCAGTAAAGTTGATGAGAAGGCCGTCATTGACTTAACATTGGTGACCTTTTGAACTTTGGGGTCACTTTTGGGGCACTTCCTGTGGTCCTAGAAGGACAAAATTGGACTCACTCGTTCGGTGGGTGGCCAGCTTTCAGGCAAGAGTGGTTGCAAGTCAATCGGGACTTGCATGGCTGAAAAGGCCTCAGTAAAGTGTATGAAAAGGCCGTCATTGACTTAACATTGGTGACCTTTTGAACTTTGGGGTCACTTTTGGGTCACTTCCTGTGGTCCGAGAAGGACAAAATTGGACTCACTCGTTCGGTGGGTGGCCAGCTTTCAGGCAAAAGTGGTTTCAAGTAAATCGGGACTTGCATGGCTGAAAAGGCCTCAGTAAATTTGTTCCTCATACATTGGCCAACTTTTGAACTTTGGGGTCACTTTTGGGGCACTTCCTGTGGTCCTAGGATGACAACTTTGAACTCACATGTTCGGTGGGACGCCAGCTTTCAGGCAAAAGTGGTTGCAAGTCAATCGGGACTTGCATGGCTGAAAAGGCCTCAGTAAAGTTGATGAGAAGGCCGTCATTGACTTAACATTGGTGACCTTTTGAACTTTGGGGTCACTTTTGGGGCACTTCCTGTGGTCCTAGAAGGACAAAATTGGACTCACTCGTTCGGTGGGTGGCCAGCTTTCAGGCAAGAGTGGTTGCAAGTCAATCGGGACTTGCATGGCTGAAAAGGCCTCAGTAAAGTTGATGAGAAGGCCGTCATTGACTTAACATTGGTGACCTTTTGAAATTTGGGGTCACTTTTGGGGCACTTCCTGTGGTCCTAGAAGGACAAAATTGGACTCACTCGTTCGGTGGGTGGCCAGCTTTCAGGCAAGAGTGGTTGCAAGTCAATCGGGACTTGCATGGCTGAAAAGGCCTCAGTAAAGTGTATGAAAAGGCCGTCATTGACTTAACATTGGTGACCTTTTGAACTTTGGGGTCACTTTTGGGGCACTTCCTGTGGTCCGAGAAGGACAAAATTGAACTCACACGTTCGGTGGGACGCCAGCTATCAGGCAAAAGTGGTTGCAAGTCAATCGGGACTTGCATGGCTGAAAAGGCCTCAGTAAATTTGTTCCTCATACATTGGCCAACTTTTGAACTTTGGGGTCACTTTTGGGGCACTTCCTGTGGTCCTAGGATGACAACTTTGAACTCACATGTTCGGTGGGACGCCAGCTTTCAGGCAAAAGTGGTTGCAAGTCAATCGGGACTTGCATGGCTGAAAAGGCCTCAGTAAAGTTGATGAGAAGGCCGTCATTGACTTAACATTGGTGACCTTTTGAACTTTGGGGTCACTTTTGGGGCACTTCCTGTGGTCCTAGAAGGACAAAATTGGACTCACTCGTTCGGTGGGTGGCCAGCTTTCAGGCAAAAGTGGTTTCAAGTAAATCGGGACTTGCATGGCTGAAAAGGCCTCAGTAAAGTTGATGAGAAGGCCGTCATTGACTTAACATTGGTGACCTTTTGAACTTTTGGGTCACTTTTGGGGCACTTCCTGTGGTCCTAGGATGACAACTTTGAACTCACATGTTCGGTGGTACGCCAGCTTTCAGGCAAAAGTGGTTGCAAGTCAATCGGGACTTGCATGGCTGAAAAGGCCTCAGTAAAGTTGATGAGAAGGCCGTCATTGACTTAACATTGGTGACCTTTTGAACTTTGGGGTCACTTTTGGGGAACTTCCTGTGGTCCGAGAAGGACAAAATTGAACTCACACGTTCGGTGGGACGCCAGCTATCAGGCAAAAGTGGTTGCAAGTCAATCGGGACTTGCATGTCTGAAAAGGCCTCAGTAAATTTGTTCCTCATACATTGGCCACCTTTTGAACTTTGGGGTCACTTTTGGGGCACTTCCTGTGGTCCTAGAATGACAAAATTGAACTCACATGGTCGGTGGGATGCCAGCTTTCAGGCAAAAGTGGTTGCAAGTCAATCGGGACTTGCATGGCTGAAAAGGCCTCAGTAAAGTTGATGAGAAGGCCGTCATTGACTTAACATTGGTGACCTTTTGAAGTTTGAGGTCACTTTTGGGGCACTTCCTGTGGTCTTAGAATGACAACATTGAACTCACATGTTCGGTGGGACGCCAGCTTTCAGGCAAAAGTGGTTGCAAGTCAATCGGGACTTGCATGGCTGAAAAGGCCTCAGTAAAGTTGATGAGAAGGCCGTCATTGACTTAACATTGGTGACCTTTTGAACTTTGGGGTCACTTTTGGGGCACTTCCTGTGGTCCTAGAAGGACAAAATTGGACTCACTCGTTCGGTGGGTGGCCAGCTTTCAGGCAAAAGTGGTTTCAAGTAAATCGGGACTTGCATGGCTGAAAAGGCCTCAGTAAAGTTGATGAGAAGGCCGTCATTGACTTAACATTGGTGACCTTTTGAACTTTGGGGTCACTTTTGGGTCACTTCCTGTGGTCCTAGAAGGACAAAATTGAACTCACACGTTCGGTGGGACGCCAGCTATCAGGCAAAAGTGGTTGCAAGTCAATCGGGAGTTGCATGGCTGAAAAGGCCTCAGTAAATTTGTTCCTCATACATTGGCCAACTTTTGAACTTTGGGGTCACTTTTGGGGCACTTCCTGTGGTCCTAGGATGACAACTTTGAACTCACATGTTCGGTGGGACGCCAGCTTTCAGGCAAAAGTGGTTGCAAGTCAATCGGGACTTGCATGGCTGAAAAGGCCTCAGTAAAGTTGATGAGAAGGCCGTCATTGACTTAACATTGGTGACCTTTTGAACTTTGGGGTCACTTTTGGGGCACTTCCTGTGGTCCTAGAAGGACAAAATTGGACTCACTCGTTCGGTGGGTGGCCAGCTTTCAGGCAAGAGTGGTTGCAAGTCAATCGGGACTTGCATGGCTGAAAAGGCCTCAGTAAAGTTGATGAGAAGGCCGTCATTGACTTAACATTGGTGACCTTTTGAACTTTGGGGTCACTTTTGGGGCACTTCCTGTGGTCCTAGAAGGACAAAATTGGACTCACTCGTTCGGTGGGTGGCCAGCTTTCAGGCAAGAGTGGTTGCAAGTCAATCGGGACTTGCATGGCTGAAAAGGCCTCAGTAAAGTGTATGAAAAGGCCGTCATTGACTTAACATTGGTGACCTTTTGAACTTTGGGGTCACTTTTGGGGCACTTCCTGTGGTCCGAGAAGGACAAAATTGAACTCACACGTTCGGTGGGACGCCAGCTATCAGGCAAAAGTGGTTGCAAGTCAATCGGGACTTGCATGTCTGAAAAGGCCTCAGTAAATTTGTTCCTCATACATTGGCCACCTTTTGAACTTTGGGGTCACTTTTGGGGCACTTCCTGTGGTCCTAGAATGACAAAATTGAACTCACATGGTCGGTGGGATGCCAGCTTTCAGGCAAAAGTGGTTGCAAGTCAATCGGGACTTGCATGGCTGAAAAGGCCTCAGTAAAGTTGATGAGAAGGCCGTCATTGACTTAACATTGGTGACCTTTTGAAGTTTGAGGTCACTTTTGGGGCACTTCCTGTGGTCTTAGAATGACAACATTGAACTCACATGTTCGGTGGGACGCCAGCTTTCAGGCAAAAGTGGTTGCAAGTCAATCGGGACTTGCATGGCTGAAAAGGCCTCAGTAAAGTTCATAAGAAGGCCGTCATTGACTTAACATTGGTGACCTTTTGAACTTTGGGGTCACTTTTGGGGCACTTCCTGTGGTCCTAGAAGGACAAAATTGGACTCACTCGTTCGGTGGGTGGCCAGCTTTCAGGCAAAAGTGGTTTCAAGTAAATCGGGACTTGCATGGCTGAAAAGGCCTCAGTAAAGTTGATGAGAAGGCCGTCATTGACTTAACATTGGTGACCTTTTGAACTTTGGGGTCACTTTTGGGTCACTTCCTGTGGTCCGAGAAGGACAAAATTGAACTCACACGTTCGGTGGGACGCCAGCTATCAGGCAAAAGTGGTTGCAAGTCAATCGGGAGTTGCATGGCTGAAAAGGCCTCAGTAAATTTGTTCCTCATACATTGGCCAACTTTTGAACTTTGGGGTCACTTTTGGGGCACTTCCTGTGGTCCTAGGATGACAACTTTGAACTCACATGTTCGGTGGGACGCCAGCTTTCAGGCAAAAGTGGTTGCAAGTCAATCGGGACTTGCATGGCTGAAAAGGCCTCAGTAAAGTTGATGAGAAGGCCGTCATTGACTTAACATTGGTGACCTTTTGAACTTTGGGGTCACTTTTGGGGCACTTCCTGTGGTCCTAGAATGACAAAATTGAACTCACATGGTCGGTGGGATGCCAGCTTTCAGGCAAAAGTGGTTGCAAGTCAATCGGGACTTGCATGGCTGAAAAGGCCTCAGTAAAGTTGATGAGAAGGCCGTCATTGACTTAACATTGGTGACCTTTTGAAGTTTGAGGTCACTTTTGGGGCACTTCCTGTGGTCTTAGAATGACAACATTGAACTCACATGTTCGGTGGGACGCCAGCTTTCAGGCAAAAGTGGTTGCAAGTCAATCGGGACTTGCATGGCTGAAAAGGCCTCAGTAAAGTTCATGAGAAGGCCGTCATTGACTTAACATTGGTGACCTTTTGAAATTTGGGGTCACTTTTGGGGCACTTCCTGTGGTCCTAGAAGGACAAAATTGGACTCACTCGTTCGGTGGGTGGCCAGCTTTCAGGCAAAAGTGGTTTCAAGTAAATCGGGACTTGCATGGCTGAAAAGGCCTCAGTAAAGTTGATGAGAAGGCCGTCATTGACTTAACATTGGTGACCTTTTGAACTTTGGGGTCACTTTTGGGTCACTTCCTGTGGTCCGAGAAGGACAAAATTGAACTCACACGTTTGGTGGGACGCCAGCTATCAGGCAAAAGTGGTTGCAAGTCAATCGGGAGTTGCATGGCTGAAAAGGCCTCAGTAAATTTGTTCCTCATACATTGGCCAACTTTTGAACTTTGGGGTGACTTTTGGGGCACTTCCTGTGGTCCTAGGATGACAACTTTGAACTCACATGTTCGGTGGGACGCCAGCTTTCAGGCAAAAGTGGTTGCAAGTCAATCGGGACTTGCATGGCTGAAAAGGCCTCAGTAAAGTTGATGAGAAGGCCGTCATTGACTTAACATTGGTGACCTTTTGAACTTTGGGGTCACTTTTGGGGCACTTCCTGTGGTCCTAGAATGACAAAATTGAACTCACATGGTCGGTGGGATGCCAGCTTTCAGGCAAAAGTGGTTGCAAGTCAATCGGGACTTGCATGGCTGAAAAGGCCTCAGTAAAGTTGATGAGAAGGCCGTCATTGACTTAACATTGGTGACCTTTTGAAGTTTGAGGTCACTTTTGGGGCACTTCCTGTGGTCTTAGAATGACAACATTGAACTCACATGTTCGGTGGGACGCCAGCTTTCAGGCAAAAGTGGTTGCAAGTCAATCGGGACTTGCATGGCTGAAAAGGCCTCAGTAAAGTTGATGAGAAGGCCGTCATTGACTTAACATTGGTGACCTTTTGAACTTTGGGGTCACTTTTGGGGCACTTCCTGTGGTCCTAGAAGGACAAAATTGGACTCACTCGTTCGGTGGGTGGCCAGCTTTCAGGCAAAAGTGGTTTCAAGTAAATCGGGACTTGCATGGCTGAAAAGGCCTCAGTAAAGTTGATGAGAAGGCCGTCATTGACTTAACATTGGTGACCTTTTGAACTTTGGGGTCACTTTTGGGTCACTTCCTGTGGTCCTAGAAGGACAAAATTGAACTCACACGTTCGGTGGGACGCCAGCTATCAGGCAAAAGTGGTTGCAAGTCAATCGGGAGTTGCATGGCTGAAAAGGCCTCAGTAAATTTGTTCCTCATACATTGGCCAACTTTTGAACTTTGGGGTCACTTTTGGGGCACTTCCTGTGGTCCTAGGATGACAACTTTGAACTCACATGTTCGGTGGGACGCCAGCTTTCAGGCAAAAGTGGTTGCAAGTCAATCGGGACTTGCATGGCTGAAAAGGCCTCAGTAAAGTTGATGAGAAGGCCGTCATTGACTTAACATTGGTGACCTTTTGAACTTTGGGGTCACTTTTGGGGCACTTCCTGTGGTCCTAGAAGGACAAAATTGGACTCACTCGTTCGGTGGGTGGCCAGCTTTCAGGCAAGAGTGGTTGCAAGTCAATCGGGACTTGCATGGCTGAAAAGGCCTCAGTAAAGTTGATGAGAAGGCCGTCATTGACTTAACATTGGTGACCTTTTGAACTTTGGGGTCACTTTTGGGGCACTTCCTGTGGTCCTAGAAGGACAAAATTGGACTCACTCGTTCGGTGGGTGGCCAGCTTTCAGGCAAGAGTGGTTGCAAGTCAATCGGGACTTGCATGGCTGAAAAGGCCTCAGTAAAGTGTATGAAAAGGCCGTCATTGACTTAACATTGGTGACCTTTTGAACTTTGGGGTCACTTTTGGGGCACTTCCTGTGGTCCGAGAAGGACAAAATTGAACTCACACGTTCGGTGGGACGCCAGCTATCAGGCAAAAGTGGTTGCAAGTCAATCGGGACTTGCATGTCTGAAAAGGCCTCAGTAAATTTGTTCCTCATACATTGGCCAACTTTTGAACTTTGGGGTCACTTTTGGGGCACTTCCTGTGGTCCTACGATGACAACTTTGAACTCACATGTTCGGTGGGACGCCAGCTTTCAGGCAAAAGTGGTTGCAAGTCAATCGGGACTTGCATGGCTGAAAAGGCCTCAGTAAAGTTGATGAGAAGGCCGTCATTGACTTAACATTGGTGACCTTTTGAACTTTGGGGTCACTTTTGGGGCACTTCCTGTGGTCCTAGAAGGACAAAATTGGACTCACTCGTTCGGTGGGTGGCCAGCTTTCAGGCAAAAGTGGTTTCAAGTAAATCGGGACTTGCATGGCTGAAAAGGCCTCAGTAAAGTTGATGAGAAGGCCGTCATTGACTTAACATTGGTGACCTTTTGAACTTTGGGGTCACTTTTGGGGCACTTCCTGTGGTCCTAGGATGACAACTTTGAACTCACATGTTCGGTGGGACACCAGCTTTCAGGCAAAAGTGGTTGCAAGTCAATCGGGACTTGCATGGCTGAAAAGGCCTCAGTAAAGTTGATGAGAAGGCCGTCATTGACTTAACATTGGTGACCTTTTGAACTTTGGGGTCACTTTTGGGGAACTTCCTGTGGTCCGAGAAGGACAAAATTGAACTCACACGTTCGGTGGGACGCCAGCTATCAGGCAAAAGTGGTTGCAAGTCAATCGGGACTTGCATGTCTGAAAAGGCCTCAGTAAATTTGTTCCTCATACATTGGCCACCTTTTGAACTTTGGGGTCACTTTTGGGGCACTTCCTGTGGTCCTAGAATGACAAAATTGAACTCACATGGTCGGTGGGATGCCAGCTTTCAGGCAAAAGTGGTTGCAAGTCAATCGGGACTTGCATGGCTGAAAAGGCCTCAGTAAAGTTCATGGAAGGCCGTCATTGACTTAACATTGGTGACCTTTTGAAGTTTGAGGTCACTTTTGGGGCACTTCCTGTGGTCTTAGAAGGACAACATTGAACTCACATGTTCGGTGGGACGCCAGCTTTCAGGCAAAAGTGGTTGCAAGTCAATCGGGACTTGCATGGCTGAAAAGGCCTCAGTAAAGTTGATGAGAAGGCCGTCATTGACTTAACATTGGTGACCTTTTGAACTTTGGGGTCACTTTTGGGGCACTTCCTGTGGTCCTAGAAGGACAAAATTGGACTCACTCGTTCGGTGGGTGGCCAGCTTTCAGGCAAAAGTGGTTTCAAGTAAATCGGGACTTGCATGGCTGAAAAGGCCTCAGTAAAGTTGATGAGAAGGCCGTCATTGACTTAACATTGGTGACCTTTTGAACTTTGGGGTCACTTTTGGGGCACTTCCTGTGGTCCTAGGATGACAACTTTGAACTCACATGTTCGGTGGGACACCAGCTTTCAGGCAAAAGTGGTTGCAAGTCAATCGGGACTTGCATGGCTGAAAAGGCCTCAGTAAAGTTGATGAGAAGGCCGTCATTGACTTAACATTGGTGACCTTTTGAACTTTGGGGTCACTTTTGGGGAACTTCCTGTGGTCCGAGAAGGACAAAATTGGACTCACTCGTTCGGTGGGTGGCCAGCTTTCAGGCAAAAGTGGTTTCAAGTAAATCGGGACTTGCATGGCTGAAAAGGCCTCAGTAAAGTTGATGAGAAGGCCGTCATTGACTTAACATTGGTGACCTTTTGAACTTTGGGGTCACTTTTGGGTCACTTCCTGTGGTCCTAGAAGGACAAAATTGAACTCACACGTTCGGTGGGACGCCAGCTATCAGGCAAAAGTGGTTGCAAGTCAATCGGGAGTTGCATGGCTGAAAAGGCCTCAGTAAATTTGTTCCTCATACATTGGCCAACTTTTGAACTTTGGGGTCACTTTTGGGGCACTTCCTGTGGTCCTAGGATGACAACTTTGAACTCACATGTTCGGTGGGACGCCAGCTTTCAGGCAAAAGTGGTTGCAAGTCAATCGGGACTTGCATGGCTGAAAAGGCCTCAGTAAAGTTGATGAGAAGGCCGTCATTGACTTAACATTGGTGACCTTTTGAACTTTGGGGTCACTTTTGGGGCACTTCCTGTGGTCCTAGAAGGACAAAATTGGACTCACTCGTTCGGTGGGTGGCCAGCTTTCAGGCAAGAGTGGTTGCTAGTCAATCGGGACTTGCATGGCTGAAAAGGCCTCAGTAAAGTTGATGAGAAGGCCGTCATTGACTTAACATTGGTGACCTTTTGAACTTTGGGGTCACTTTTGGGGCACTTCCTGTGGTCCTAGAAGGACAAAATTGGACTCACTCGTTCGGTGGGTGGCCAGCTTTCAGGCAAGAGTGGTTGCAAGTCAATCGGGACTTGCATGGCTGAAAAGGCCTCAGTAAAGTGTATGAAAAGGCCGTCATTGACTTAACATTGGTGACCTTTTGAACTTTGGGGTCACTTTTGGGGCACTTCCTGTGGTCCGAGAAGGACAAAATTGAACTCACACGTTCGGTGGGACGCCAGCTATCAGGCAAAAGTGGTTGCAAGTCAATCGGGACTTGCATGGCTGAAAAGGCCTCAGTAAATTTGTTCCTCATACATTGGCCAACTTTTGAACTTTGGGGTCACTTTTGGGGCACTTCCTGTGGTCCTAGGATGACAACTTTGAACTCACATGTTCGGTGGGACGCCAGCTTTCAGGCAAAAGTGGTTGCAAGTCAATCGGGACTTGCATGGCTGAAAAGGCCTCAGTAAAGTTGATGAGAAGGCCGTCATTGACTTAACATTGGTGACCTTTTGAACTTTGGGGTCACTTTTGGGGCACTTCCTGTGGTCCTAGAAGGACAAAATTGGACTCACTCGTTCGGTGGGTGGCCAGCTTTCAGGCAAAAGTGGTTTCAAGTAAATCGGGACTTGCATGGCTGAAAAGGCCTCAGTAAAGTTGATGAGAAGGCCGTCATTGACTTAACATTGGTGACCTTTTGAACTTTGGGGTCACTTTTGGGGCACTTCCTG
The DNA here is from genome assembly GCF_048128805.1 of Centroberyx gerrardi. Taxonomy (NCBI): domain Eukaryota; kingdom Metazoa; phylum Chordata; class Actinopteri; order Beryciformes; family Berycidae; genus Centroberyx; species Centroberyx gerrardi. The sequence goes on from NC_136015.1 coordinate 70,043, forward strand.
TGGTCCTAGGATGACAACTTTGAACTCACATGTTCGGTGGGACACCAGCTTTCAGGCAAAAGTGGTTGCAAGTCAATCGGGACTTGCATGGCTGAAAAGGCCTCAGTAAAGTTGATGAGAAGGCCGTCATTGACTTAACATTGGTGACCTTTTGAACTTTGGGGTCACTTTTGGGGAACTTCCTGTGGTCCGAGAAGGACAAAATTGAACTCACACGTTCGGTGGGACGCCAGCTATCAGGCAAAAGTGGTTGCAAGTCAATCGGGACTTGCATGTCTGAAAAGGCCTCAGTAAATTTGTTCCTCATACATTGGCCACCTTTTGAACTTTGGGGTCACTTTTGGGGCACTTCCTGTGGTCCTAGAATGACAAAATTGAACTCACATGGTCGGTGGGATGCCAGCTTTCAGGCAAAAGTGGTTGCAAGTCAATCGGGACTTGCATGGCTGAAAAGGCCTCAGTAAAGTTGATGAGAAGGCCGTCATTGACTTAACATTGGTGACCTTTTGAAGTTTGAGGTCACTTTTGGGGCACTTCCTGTGGTCTTAGAATGACAACATTGAACTCACATGTTCGGTGGGACGCCAGCTTTCAGGCAAAAGTGGTTGCAAGTCAATCGGGACTTGCATGGCTGAAAAGGCCTCAGTAAAGTTGATGAGAAGGCCGTCATTGACTTAACATTGGTGACCTTTTGAACTTTGGGGTCACTTTTGGGGCACTTCCTGTGGTCCTAGAAGGACAAAATTGGACTCACTCGTTCAGTGGGTGGCCAGCTTTCAGGCAAAAGTGGTTTCAAGTAAATCGGGACTTGCATGGCTGAAAAGGCCTCAGTAAAGTTGATGAGAAGGCCGTCATTGACTTAACATTGGTGACCTTTTGAACTTTGGGGTCACTTTTGGGGCACTTCCTGTGGTCCTAGGATGACAACTTTGAACTCACATGTTCGGTGGGACACCAGCTTTCAGGCAAAAGTGGTTGCAAGTCAATCGGGACTTGCATGGCTGAAAAGGCCTCAGTAAAGTTGATGAGAAGGCCGTCATTGACTTAACATTGGTGACCTTTTGAACTTTGGGGTCACTTTTGGGGAACTTCCTGTGGTCCGAGAAGGACAAAATTGAACTCACACGTTCGGTGGGACGCCAGCTATCAGGCAAAAGTGGTTGCAAGTCAATCGGGACTTGCATGTCTGAAAAGGCCTCAGTAAATTTGTTCCTCATACATTGGCCACCTTTTGAACTTTGGGGTCACTTTTGGGGCACTTCCTGTGGTCCTAGAATGACAAAATTGAACTCACATGGTCGGTGGGATGCCAGCTTTCAGGCAAAAGTGGTTGCAAGTCAATCGGGACTTGCATGGCTGAAAAGGCCTCAGTAAAGTTGATGAGAAGGCCGTCATTGACTTAACATTGGTGACCTTTTGAAGTTTGAGGTCACTTTTGGGGCACTTCCTGTGGTCTTAGAATGACAACATTGAACTCACATGTTCGGTGGGACGCCAGCTTTCAGGCAAAAGTGGTTGCAAGTCAATCGGGACTTGCATGGCTGAAAAGGCCTCAGTAAAGTTGATGAGAAGGCCGTCATTGACTTAACATTGGTGACCTTTTGAACTTTGGGGTCACTTTTGGGGCACTTCCTGTGGTCCTAGAAGGACAAAATTGGACTCACTCGTTCGGTGGGTGGCCAGCTTTCAGGCAAAAGTGGTTTCAAGTAAATCGGGACTTGCATGGCTGAAAAGGCCTCAGTAAAGTTGATGAGAAGGCCGTCATTGACTTAACATTGGTGACCTTTTGAACTTTGGGGTCACTTTTGGGTCACTTCCTGTGGTCCGAGAAGGACAAAATTGAACTCACACGTTCGGTGGGACGCCAGCTATCAGGCAAAAGTGGTTGCAAGTCAATCGGGAGTTGCATGGCTGAAAAGGCCTCAGTAAATTTGTTCCTCATACATTGGCCAACTTTTGAACTTTGGGGTCACTTTTGGGGCACTTCCTGTGGTCCTAGGATGACAACTTTGAACTCACATGTTCGGTGGGACGCCAGCTTTCAGGCAAAAGTGGTTGCAAGTCAATCGGGACTTGCATGGCTGAAAAGGCCTCAGTAAAGTTGATGAGAAGGCCGTCATTGACTTAACATTGGTGACCTTTTGAACTTTGGGGTCACTTTTGGGGCACTTCCTGTGGTCCTAGAAGGACAAAATTGGACTCACTCGTTCGGTGGGTGGCCAGCTTTCAGGCAAGAGTGGTTGCAAGTCAATCGGGACTTGCATGGCTGAAAAGGCCTCAGTAAAGTTGATGAGAAGGCCGTCATTGACTTAACATTGGTGACCTTTTGAACTTTGGGGTCACTTTTGGGGCACTTCCTGTGGTCCTAGAAGGACAAAATTGGACTCACTCGTTCGGTGGGTGGCCAGCTTTCAGGCAAGAGTGGTTGCAAGTCAATCGGGACTTGCATGGCTGAAAAGGCCTCAGTAAAGTGTATGAAAAGGCCGTCATTGACTTAACATTGGTGACCTTTTGAACTTTGGGGTCACTTTTGGGGCACTTCCTGTGGTCCGAGAAGGACAAAATTGAACTCACACGTTCGGTGGGACGCCAGCTATCAGGCAAAAGTGGTTGCAAGTCAATCGGGACTTGCATGGCTGAAAAGGCCTCAGTAAATTTGTTCCTCATACATTGGCCAACTTTTGAACTTTGGGGTCACTTTTGGGGCACTTCCTGTGGTCCTAGGATGACAACTTTGAACTCACATGTTCGGTGGGACGCCAGCTTTCAGGCAAAAGTGGTTGCAAGTCAATCGGGACTTGCATGGCTGAAAAGGCCTCAGTAAAGTTGATGAGAAGGCCGTCATTGACTTAACATTGGTGACCTGTTGAACTTTGGGGTCACTTTTGGGGCACTTCCTGTGGTCCTAGAAGGACAAAATTGGACTCACTCGTTCGGTGGGTGGCCAGCTTTCAGGCAAAAGTGGTTGCAAGTCAATCGGGACTTGCATGGCTGAAAAGGCCTCAGTAAAGTTGATGAGAAGGCCGTCATTGACTTAACATTGGTGACCTTTTGAACTTTGGGGTCACTTTTGGGGCACTTCCTGTGGTCCTAGGATGACAACTTTGAACTCACATGTTCGGTGGGACACCAGCTTTCAGGCAAAAGTGGTTGCAAGTCAATCGGGACTTGCATGGCTGAAAAGGCCTCAGTAAAGTTGATGAGAAGGCCGTCATTGACTTAACATTGGTGACCTTTTGAACTTTGGGGTCACTTTTGGGTCACTTCCTGTGGTCCTAGAAGGACAAAATTGAACTCACACGTTCGGTGGGACGCCAGCTATCAGGCAAAAGTGGTTGCAAGTCAATCGGGAGTTGCATGGCTGAAAAGGCCTCAGTAAATTTGTTCCTCATACATTGGCCAACTTTTGAACTTTGGGGTGACTTTTGGGGCACTTCCTGTGGTCCTAGGATGACAACTTTGAACTCACATGTTCGGTGGGACGCCAGCTTTCAGGCAAAAGTGGTTGCAAGTCAATCGGGACTTGCATGGCTGAAAAGGCCTCAGTAAAGTTGATGAGAAGGCCGTCATTGACTTAACATTGGTGACCTTTTGAACTTTGGGGTCACTTTTGGGGCACTTCCTGTGGTCCTAGAAGGACAAAATTGGACTCACTCGTTCGGTGGGTGGCCAGCTTTCAGGCAAAAGTGATTTCAAGTAAATCGGGACTTGCATGGCTGAAAAGGCCTCAGTAAAGTTGATGAGAAGGCCGTCATTGACTTAACATTGGTGACCTTTTGAACTTTGGGGTCACTTTTGGGGCACTTCCTGTGGTCCTAGGATGACAACTTTGAACTCACATGTTCGGTGGGACGCCAGCTTTCAGGCAAAAGTGGTTGCAAGTCAATCGGGACTTGCATGGCTGAAAAGGCCTCAGTAAAGTTCATGAGAAGGCCGTCATTGACTTAACATTGGTGACCTTTTGAACTTTGGGGTCACTTTTGGGGCACTTCCTGTGGTCCTAGGATGACAACTTTGAACTCACATGTTCGGTGGGACGCCAGCTTTCAGGCAAAAGTGGTTGCAAGTCAATCGGGACTTGCATGGCTGAAAAGGCCTCAGTAAAGTTGATGAGAAGGCCGTCATTGACTTAACATTGGTGACCTTTTGAACTTTGGGGTCACTTTTGGGGAACTTCCTGTGGTCCGAGAAGGACAAAATTGAACTCACACGTTCGGTGGGACGCCAGCTATCAGGCAAAAGTGGTTGCAAGTCAATCGGGACTTTCATGGCTGAAAAGGCCTCAGTAAATTTGTTCCACATACATTGGCCAACTTTTGAACTTTGGGGTCACTTTTGGGGCACTTCCTGTGGTCCTAGGATGACAACTTTGAACTCACATGTTCGGTGGGACGCCAGCTTTCAGGCAAAAGTGGTTGCAAGTCAATCGGGACTTGCATGGCTGAAAAGGCCTCAGTAAAGTTCATGAGAAGGCCGTCATTGACTTAACATTGGTGACCTTTTGAACTTTGGGGTCACTTTTGGGGCACTTCCTGTGGTCCTAGAAGGACAAAATTGGACTCACTCGTTCGGTGGGTGGCCAGCTTTCAGGCAAAAGTGATTTCAAGTAAATCGGGACTTGCATGGCTGAAAAGGCCTCTGTTAAGTTGATGAGAAGGCCGTCATTGACTTAACATTGGTGACCTTTTGAACTTTGGGGTCACTTTTGGGGCACTTCCTGTGGTCCTAGAAGGACAAAATTGGACTCACTCGTTCGGTGGGTGGCCAGCTTTCAGGCAAAAGTGATTTCAAGTAAATCGGGACTTGCATGGCTGAAAAGGCCTCAGTAAAGTTGATGAGAAGGCCGTCATTGACTTAACATTGGTGACCTTTTGAACTTTGGGGTCACTTTTGGGGCACTTCCTGTGGTCCTAGGATGACAACTTTGAACTCACATGTTCGGTGGGACGCCAGCTTTCAGGCAAAAGTGGTTGCAAGTCAATCGGGACTTGCATGGCTGAAAAGGCCTCAGTAAAGTTCATGAGAAGGCCGTCATTGACTTAACATTGGTGACCTTTTGAACTTTGGGGTCACTTTTGGGGCACTTCCTGTGGTCCTAGGATGACAACTTTGAACTCACATGTTCGGTGGGACGCCAGCTTTCAGGCAAAAGTGGTTGCAAGTCAATCGGGACTTGCATGGCTGAAAAGGCCTCAGTAAAGTTGATGAGAAGGCCGTCATTGACTTAACATTGGTGACCTTTTGAACTTTGGGGTCACTTTTGGGGAACTTCCTGTGGTCCGAGAAGGACAAAATTGAACTCACACGTTCGGTGGGACGCCAGCTATCAGGCAAAAGTGGTTGCAAGTCAATCGGGACTTTCATGGCTGAAAAGGCCTCAGTAAATTTGTTCCACATACATTGGCCAACTTTTGAACTTTGGGGTCACTTTTGGGGCACTTCCTGTGGTCCTAGGATGACAACTTTGAACTCACATGTTCGGTGGGACGCCAGCTTTCAGGCAAAAGTGGTTGCAAGTCAATCGGGACTTGCATGGCTGAAAAGGCCTCAGTAAAGTTCATGAGAAGGCCGTCATTGACTTAACATTGGTGACCTTTTGAACTTTGGGGTCACTTTTGGGGCACTTCCTGTGGTCCTAGAAGGACAAAATTGGACTCACTCGTTCGGTGGGTGGCCAGCTTTCAGGCAAAAGTGATTTCAAGTAAATCGGGACTTGCATGGCTGAAAAGGCCTCTGTTAAGTTGATGAGAAGGCCGTCATTGACTTAACATTGGTGACCTTTTGAACTTTGGGGTCACTTTTGGGGCACTTCCTGTGGTCCTAGAAGGACAAAATTGGACTCACTCGTTCGGTGGGTGGTCAGCTTTCAGGCAAGAGTGGTTGCAAGTCAATCGGGACTTACATGGCTGAAAAGGCCTCAGTAAAGTTTATGAGAAGGCCGTCATTGACTTAACATTGGTGACCTTTTGAACTTTGGGGTCACTTTTGGGGCACTTCCTGTGGTCCGAGAAGGACAAAATTGAACTCACACGTTCGGTGGGACGCCAGCTATCAGGCAAAAGTGGTTGCAAGTCAATCGGGACTTGCATGGCTGAAAAGGCCTCAGTAAATTTGTTCCACATACATTGGCCAACTTTTGAACTTTGGGGTCACTTTTGGGGCACTTCCTGTGGTCCTAGGATGACAACTTTGAACTCACATGTTCGGTGGGACGCCAGCTTTCAGGCAAAAGTGGTTGCAAGTCAATCGGGACTTGCATGGCTGAAAAGGCCTCAGTAAAGTTCATGAGAAGGCCGTCATTGACTTAACATTGGTGACCTTTTGAACTTTGGGGTCACTTTTGGGGCACTTCCTGTGGTCCTAGAAGGACAAAATTGGACTCACTCGTTCGGTGGGTGGCCAGCTTTCAGGCAAAAGTGGTTGCAAGTCAATTGGGACTTGCATGGCTGAAAAGGCCTCAGTAAAGTTGATGAGAAGGCCGTCATTGACTTAACATTGGTGACCTTTTGAACTTTGGGGTCACTTTTGGGGCACTTCCTGTGGTCCGAGAAGGACAAAATTGAACTCACACGTTCGGTGGGACGCCAGCTATCAGGCAAAAGTGGTTGCAAGTCAATCGGGACTTGCATGGCTGAAAAGGCCTCAGTAAATTTGTTCCACATACATTGGCCAACTTTTGAACTTTGGGGTCACTTTTGGGGCACTTCCTGTGGTCCTAGGATGACAACTTTGAACTCACATGTTCGGTGGGACGCCAGCTTTCAGGCAAAAGTGGTTGCAAGTCAATCGGGACTTGCATGGCTGAAAAGGCCTCAGTAAAGTTCATGAGAAGGCCGTCATTGACTTAACATTGGTGACCTTTTGAACTTTGGGGTCACTTTTGGGGCACTTCCTGTGGTCCTAGAAGGACAAAATTGGACTCACTCGTTCGGTGGGTGGCCAGCTTTCAGGCAAAAGTGGTTGCAAGTCAATTGGGACTTGCATGGCTGAAAAGGCCTCAGTAAAGTTGATGAGAAGGCCGTCATTGACTTAACATTGGTGACCTTTTGAACTTTGGGGTCACTTTTGGGGCACTTCCTGTGGTCCGAGAAGGACAAAATTGAACTCACACGTTCGGTGGGACGCCAGCTATCAGGCAAAAGTGGTTGCAAGTCAATCGGGACTTGCATGGCTGAAAAGGCCTCAGTAAAGTTGATGAGAAGGCCGTCATTGACTTAACATTGGTGACCTTTTGAACTTTGGGGTCACTTTTGGGGCACACAGCGTTTTGCCACATAAAACAGTGATTCCACCACAAAACAGCATTTTACCACATAAAATAGTGTTTCTCTTTCCAAACAGCGTTTTGCCACATAAAACAGTGATTCTGCCTCCAAACAACCTTTAGAGGCAAAAAACGCTGTTTCCAGCCAGAAACAGCATTTTGCCACATAAAACAGTGATTCCACCACAAAACAGCATTTTGCCACATAAAATAGTGTTTCTCTCTCCAAACAGCATTTTGCCACATAAAACAGTGTTTCTCTCTCCAAACAGCATTTTGCCACGTAAAACAGTCATTCCACCTATAAACAGCATTTTGGCAGATAAAACACTGTTTCTCCATCCAAACAGCCTTGAAAGGCAAAAAATGCCGTTTCCAGCCAGAGACAGCATTTTGCCACATAAAATAGTGTTTCTCTCTCCAAACAGCATTTTGCCACATAAAACAGTGTTTCTCTCTCCAAACAGCATTTTGCCACATAAAACAGTCATTCCACCCCAAAACAGCATTTTGCCACATAAAACAGTGATTCCACCACAAAACAGCATTTTGCCACATAATACAGTGTGTCTCTCTCCAAACAGGATTTTGCCACATAAAACAGTGATTCCACCACAAAACAGCATTTTGCCACATTAAACAGTGTTTCTCTCTCCAAACAGCATTTTGCCACATAAAACAGTCATTCCACCACAAAACAGTATTTTGCCACATAAAACAGTGTTTCTCTCTCCAAACAGCATTTTGCCACATAAAACAGTGATTCCACCTATAAACAGCATTTTGGCAGATGAAACACTGTTTCTCCATCAAAACAGCCTTTAAAGGCAAAAAATGCCGTTTCCAGCCAGAAACAGCATTTTGCCACATAAAACAGTCATTCCACCCCAAAACAGCATTTTGCCACATAAAACAGTGATTCCACCACAAAACAGCATTTTGCCAAATAAAACAGTGTTTCTCTCTCCAAACAGCATTTTGCCACATAAAACAGTGTTTCTCTCTCCAAACAGCATTTTGCCACATAAAACAGTCATTCCACCCCAAAACAGCATTTTGCCACATAAAACAGTGATTCCACCAAAAAACAGCATTTTGCCACATAAAACAGTGTCTCTCTCTCCAAACAGCATTTTGCCACATAAAACAGTCATTCCACCCCAAAACAGCATTTTGCCACATAAAACAGTGATTCCACCACAAAACAGCATTTTGCCACATAAAACAGTGTTTCTCTCTCCAAACAGCATTTTGCCACATAAAACAGTCATTCCACCCCAAAACAGCACTTTGCGACATAAAACAGTGTTTCTCTCTCCAAACAGCATTTTGCCACATAAAACAGTGATTCTGCCTCCAAACTGCTTTTAAACGCAAAAAACGCTGTTTCCAGCCAGAAACAGCATTTTGCCACATAAAACAGTCATTCCACCCCAAAACAGTATTTTGCCACATAAAACAGTGATTCCACCACAAAACAGCATTTTGCCACATAATACAGTGTGTCTCTCTCCAAACAGGATTTTGCCACATAAAACAGTGATTCCACCACAAAACAGCATTTTGCCACATTAAACAGTGTTTCTCTCTCCAAACAGCATTTTGCCACATAAAACAGTCATTCCACCACAAAACAGTATTTTGCCACATAAAACAGTGTTTCTCTCTCCAAACAGCATTTTGCCACATAAAACAGTGATTCCACCTATAAACAGCATTTTGGCAGATGAAACACTGTTTCTCCATCAAAACAGCCTTTAAAGGCAAAAAATGCCGTTTCCAGCCAGAAACAGCATTTTGCCACATAAAACAGTCATTCCACCCCAAAACAGCATTTTGCCACATAAAACAGTGATTCCACCACAAAACAGCATTTTGCCACATAAAACAGTGTTTCTCTCTCCAAACAGCATTTTGCCACATAAAACAGTGTTTCTCTCTCCAAACAGCATTTTGCCACATAAAACAGTCATTCCACCCCAAAACAGCATTTTGCCACATAAAACAGTGATTCCACCAAAAAACAGCATTTTGCCACATAAAACAGTGTTTCTCTCTCCAAACAGCATTTTGCCACATAAAACAGTCATTCCACCCCAAAACAGCATTTTGCCACATAAAACAGTGTTTCTCTTTCCAAACAGCATTTGGCCACATAAAACAGTGATTCTGCCTCCAAACTGCTTTTAAACGCAAAAAACGCTGTTTCCAGCCAGAAACAGCATTTTGCCACATAAAACAGTCATTCCACCCCAAAACAGTATTTTGCCACATAAAACAGTGATTCCACCACAAAACAGCATTTTGCCACATAATGCAGTGTGTCTCTCTCCAAACAGGATTTTGCCACATAAAACAGTGATTCCACCACAAAACAGCATTTTGCCACATTAAACAGTGTTTCTCTCTCCAAACAGCATTTTGCCACATAAAACAGTCATTCCACCACAAAACAGTATTTTGCCACATAAAACAGTGTTTCTCTCTCCAAACAGCATTTTGCCACATAAAACAGTGATTCCACCTATAAACAGCATTTTGGCAGATGAAACACTGTTTCTCCATCAAAACAGCCTTTAAAGGCAAAAAATGCCGTTTCCAGCCAGAAACAGCATTTTGCCACATAAAATAGTGTTTCTCTCTCCAAACAGCATTTTGCCACATAAAACAGTGTTTCTCTCTCCAAACAGCATTTTGCCACATAAAACAGTCATTCCACCCCAAAACAGCATTTTGCCACATAAAACAGTGATTCCACCAAAAAACAGCATTTTGCCACATAAAACAGTGTTTCTCTCTCCAAACAGCATTTTGCCACATAAAACAGTGTTTCTCTCTCCAAACAGCATTTTGCCACATAAAACAGTCATTCCACCCCAAAACAGCATTTTGCCACATAAAACAGTGATTCCACCACAAAACAGCATTTTGCCACATAAAACAGTGTTTCTCTCTCCAAACAGCATTTTGCCACATAAAACAGTCATTCCACCCCAAAACAGCACTTTGCGACATAAAACAGTGTTTCTCTCTCCAAACAGCATTTTGCCACATAAAACAGTGATTCTGCCTCCAAACTGCTTTTAAACGCAAAAAACGCTGTTTCCAGCCAGAAACAGCATTTTGCCACATAAAACAGTCATTCCACCCCAAAACAGTATTTTGCCACATAAAACAGTGATTCCACCACAAAACAGCATTTTGCCACATAATACAGTGTGTCTCTCTCCAAACAGGATTTTGCCACATAAAACAGTGATTCCACCACAAAACAGCATTTTGCCACATTAAACAGTGTTTCTCTCTCCAAACAGCATTTTGCCACATAAAACAGTCATTCCACCACAAAACAGTATTTTGCCACATAAAACAGTGTTTCTCTCTCCAAACAGCATTTTGCCACATAAAACAGTGATTCCACCTATAAACAGCATTTTGGCAGATGAAACACTGTTTCTCCATCAAAACAGCCTTTAAAGGCAAAAAATGCCGTTTCCAGCCAGAAACAGCATTTTGCCACATAAAACAGTCATTCCACCCCAAAACAGCATTTTGCCACATAAAACAGTGATTCCACCACAAAACAGCATTTTGCCACATAAAACAGTGTTTCTCTCTCCAAACAGCATTTTGCCACATAAAACAGTGTTTCTCTCTCCAAACAGCATTTTGCCACATAAAACAGTCATTCCACCCCAAAACAGCATTTTGCCACATAAAACAGTGATTCCACCAAAAAACAGCATTTTGCCACATAAAACAGTGTTTCTCTCTCCAAACAGCATTTTGCCACATAAAACAGTCATTCCACCCCAAAACAGCATTTTGCCACATAAAACAGTGTTTCTCTTTCCAAACAGCATTTGGCCACATAAAACAGTGATTCTGCCTCCAAACTGCTTTTAAACGCAAAAAACGCTGTTTCCAGCCAGAAACAGCATTTTGCCACATAAAACAGTCATTCCACCCCAAAACAGTATTTTGCCACATAAAACAGTGATTCCACCACAAAACAGCATTTTGCCACATAATGCAGTGTGTCTCTCTCCAAACAGGATTTTGCCACATAAAACAGTGATTCCACCACAAAACAGCATTTTGCCACATTAAACAGTGTTTCTCTCTCCAAACAGCATTTTGCCACATAAAACAGTCATTCCACCACAAAACAGTATTTTGCCACATAAAACAGTGTTTCTCTCTCCAAACAGCATTTTGCCACATAAAACAGTGATTCCACCTATAAACAGCATTTTGGCAGATGAAACACTGTTTCTCCATCAAAACAGCCTTTAAAGGCAAAAAATGCCGTTTCCAGCCAGAAACAGCATTTTGCCACATAAAATAGTGTTTCTCTCTCCAAACAGCATTTTGCCACATAAAACAGTGTTTCTCTCTCCAAACAGCATTTTGCCACATAAAACAGTCATTCCACCCCAAAACAGCATTTTGCCACATAAAACAGTGATTCCACCAAAAAACAGCATTTTGCCACATAAAACAGTGTTTCTCTCTCCAAACAGCATTTTGCCACATAAAACAGTCATTCCACCCCAAAACAGCATTTTGCCACATAAAACAGTGATTCCACCACAAAACAGCATTTTGCCACATAATGCAGTGTGTCTCTCTCCAAACAGCATTTTGCCACATAAAACAGTCATTCCACCCCAAAACAGCATTTTGCCACATAAAACAGTGATTCTGCCTCCAATCTGCTTTTAAACGCAAAAAACGCTGTTTCCAGCCCGAAACAGCACTTTGCCACATAAAACAGTGATTCCACCACAAAACAGCATTTTGCCACATAAAACAGTGTTTCTCTCTCCAAACAGCATTTTGCCACATAAAACAGTCATTCCACCCCAAAACAGCATTTTGCCACATAAAACAGTCATTCCACCACAAAACAGCATTTTGCCACATAATACAGTGTGTCTCTCTCCAAACAGGATTTTGCCACATAAAACAGTGATTCCACCACAAAACAGCATTTTGCCACATTAAACAGTGTTTCTCTCTCCAAACAGCATTTTGCCACATAAAACAGTCATTCCACCACAAAACAGTATTTTGCCACATAAAACAGTGTTTCTCTCTCCAAACAGCATTTTGCCACATAAAACAGTGATTCCACCTATAAACAGCATTTTGGCAGATGAAACACTGTTTCTCCATCAAAACAGCCTTTAAAGGCAAAAAATGCCGTTTCCAGCCAGAAACAGCATTTTGCCACATAAAACAGTCATTCCACCCCAAAACAGCATTTTGCCACATAAAACAGTGATTCCACCACAAAACAGCATTTTGCCACATAAAACAGTGATTCTGCCTCCAATCTGCTTTTAAACGCAAAAAACGCTGTTTCCAGCCCGAAACAGCACTTTGCCACATAAAACAGTGATTCCACCACAAAACAGCATTTTGCCACATAAAACAGTGTTTCTCTCTCCAAACAGCATTTTGCCACATAAAACAGTCATTCCACACCAAAACAGCATTTTGCCACATAAAACAGTGATTCCACCACAAAACAGCATTTTGCCACATAAAATAGTCATTCCACCCCAAAACAGCATTTTGCCACATAAAACAGTCATTCCACCACAAAACAGCATTTTGCCACATAAAACAGTGTTTCTCTCTCCAAACAGCATTTTGCCACATAAAACAGTGTTTCTCTCTCCAAACAGCATTTTGCCACATAAAACAGTGATTCCACCTATAAACAGCATTTTGGCAGATAAAACACTGTTTCTCCATCCAAACAGCCTTTAACGGCAAAAAACGCTGTTTCCAGCGTAAAACAGTGTTTTGCCACATAAAACAGTGATTCTGACCTCTAAACAACCTTTAGAGGCAAAAAACGCTGTTTCCAGCCAGAAACAGCATTTTGCCACATAAAACAGTGAATCCACCTATAAACAGCATTTTGGCAGATAAAACACTGTTTCTCCATCCAAACAGCATTTAACGGCAAAAAACGCTGTATCCAGCCCAAAACAGCGTTTTGCCACATAAAACAGTGATTCCACCACAAAACAGCATTTTGCCACATAAAATAGTGTTTCTCTCTCCAAACAGCATTTTGCCACATAAAACAGTGTTTCTCTCTCCAAACAGCATTTTGCCACATAAAACAGTGATTCCACCTATAAACAGCATTTTGGCAGATAAAACACTGTTTCTCCATCCAAACAGCCTTTAACGGCAAAAAACGCTGTTTCCAGCCTAAAACAGTGTTTTGCCACATAAAACAGTGATTCTGACCTCTAAACAACCTTTAGAGGCAAAAAACGCTGTTTCCAGCCAGAAACAGCATTTTGCCACATAAAACAGTGATTCCACCTATAAACAGCATTTTGGCAGATAAAACACTGTTTCTCCATCCAAACAGCCTTTAACGGCAAAAAACGCTGTTTCCAGCCTAAAACAGTGTTTTGCCACATAAAACAGTGATTCTGACCTCTAAACAACCTTTAGAGGCAAAAAACGCTGTTTGCAGCCAGAAACAGCATTTTGCCACGTAAAACAGTGATTCCACCACAAAACAGCATTTTGCCACATAAAATAGTGTTTCTCTCTCCAAACAGCATTTTGCCACATAAAACAGTGATTCCACCTATAAACAGCATTTTGGCAGATAAAACACTGTTTCTCCATCCAAACAGCCTTTAAAGACAAAAAACGCTGTTTCTAGCCCAAAACAGCGTTTTGCCACATAAAACAGTGATTCCACCACAAAACAGCATTTTGCCACATAAAATAGTGTTTCTCTCTCCAAACAGCATTTTGCCACATAAAACAGTGATTCCACCTATAAACAGCATTTTGGCAGATAAAACACTGTTTCTCCATCCAAACAGCCTTTAAAGGCAAAAAACACTGTTTCCAGCCAGAAACAGCATTTTGCCACATAAAACAGTGATTCCACCTATAAACAGCATTTTGGCAGATAAAACACTGTTTCTCCATCCAAACTGCAATTAAAGTGGGACATTGCATGGCTGAAAAGGCCTCAGTAAAGTTGATGAGAAGGCCGTCATTGACTTAACATTGGTGACCTTTTGAACTTTGGGGTCACTTTTGGGGCACTTCCTGTGGTCCTAGAAAAACAAAATTGGACTCACTCGTTCGGTGGGTGGCCAGCTTTCAGGCAAAAGTGGTTTCAAGTAAATCGGGACTTGCATGGCTGAAAAGGCCTCAGTAAAGTTGATGAGAAGGCCGTCATTGACTTAACATTGGTGACCTTTTGAACTTTGGGGTCACTTTTGGGTCTCTTCCTGTGGTCCTAGAAGGACAAAATTGAACTCACACATTCGGTGGGACGCCAGCTATCAGGCAAAAGTGGTTGCAAGTTAATCGGGAGTTGCATGGCTGAAAAGGCCTCAGTAAATTTGTTCCTCATACATTGGCCAACTTTTGAACTTTGGGGTCACTTTTGGGGCACTTCCTGTGGTCCTAGGATGACAACTTTGAACTCACATGTTCGGTGGGACGCCAGCTTTCAGGCAAAAGTGGTTGCAAGTCAATCGGGACTTGCATGGCTGAAAAGGCCTCAGTAAAGTTCATGAGAAGGCCGTCATTGACTTAACATTGGTGACCTTTTGAACTTTGGGGTCACTTTTGGGGCACTTCCTGTGGTCCTAGAAGGACAAAATTGGACTCACTCGTTCGGTGGGACGCCAGCTATCAGGCAAAAGTGGTTGCAAGTCAATCGGGACTTGCATGGCTGAAAAGGCCTCAGTAAATTTGTTTCTCATACATTGGCCAACTTTTGAACTTTGGGGTCACTTTTGGGGCACTTCCTGTGGTCCTAGGATGACAACTTTGAACTCACATGTTCGGTGGGACGCCAGCTTTCAGGCAAAAGTGGTTGCAAGTCAATCGGGACTTGCATGGCTGAAAAGGCCTCAGTAAAGTTGATGAGAAGGCCGTCATTGACTTAACATTGGTGACCTTTTGAACTTTGGGGTCACTTTTGGGGCACTTCCTGTGGTCCTAGAAGGACAAAATTGGACTCACTCGTTCGGTGGGTGGCCAGCTTTCAGGCAAAAGTGATTTCAAGTAAATCGGGACTTGCATGGCTGAAAAGGCCTCAGTAAAGTTGATGAGAAGGCCGTCATTGACTTAACATTGGTGACCTTTTGAACTTTGGGGTCACTTTTGGGGCACTTCCTGTGGTCCTAGGATGACAACTTTGAACTCACATGTTCGGTGGGACGCCAGCTTTCAGGCAAAAGTGGTTGCAAGTCAATCGGGACTTGCATGGCTGAAAAGGCCTCAGTAAAGTTCATGAGAAGGCCGTCATTGACTTAACATTGGTGACCTTTTGAACTTTGGGGTCACTTTTGGGGCACTTCCTGTGGTCCTAGGATGACAACTTTGAACTCACATGTTCGGTGGGACGCCAGCTTTCAGGCAAAAGTGGTTGCAAGTCAATCGGGACTTGCATGGCTGAAAAGGCCTCAGTAAAGTTGATGAGAAGGCCGTCATTGACTTAACATTGGTGACCTTTTGAACTTTGGGGTCACTTTTGGGGCACTTCCTGTGGTCCTAGAAGGACAAAATTGGACTCACTCGTTCGGTGGGACGCCAGCTATCAGGCAAAAGTGGTTGCAAGTCAATCGGGACTTGCATGGCTGAAAAGGCCTCAGTAAATTTGTTCCTCATACATTGGCCAACTTTTGAACTTTGGGGTCACTTTTGGGGCACTTCCTGTGGTCCTAGGATAACAACTTTGAACTCACATGTTCGGTGGGACGCCAGCTTTCAGGCAAAAGTGGTTGCAAGTCAATCGGGACTTGCATGGCTGAAAAGGCCTCAGTAAAGTTCATGAGAAGGCCGTCATTGACTTAACATTGGTGACCTTTTGAACTTTGGGGTCACTTTTGGGGCACTTCCTGTGGTCCTAGAAGGACAAAATTGGACTCACTCGTTCGGTGGGTGGCCAGCTTTCAGGCAAAAGTGGTTGCAAGTCAATCGGGACTTGCATGACTGAAAAGGCCTCAGTAAATTTATTCCTCATACACTGGCCAACTTTTGAACTTTGGGGTCACTTTTGGGGCACTTCCTGTGGTCCTAGGATGACAACTTTGAACTCACATGTTCGGTGGGACGCCAGCTTTCAGGCAAAAGTGGTTGCAAGTCAATCGGGACTTGCATGGCTGAAAAGGCCTCAGTAAAGTTGATGAGAAGGCCGTCATTGACTTAACATTGGTGACCTTTTGAACTTTGGGGTCACTTTTGGGGCACTTCCTGTGGTCCTAGAAGGACAAAATTGGACTCACTCGTTCGGTGGGACGTCAGCTTTCAGGCAAAAGTGGTTTCAAGTAAATCGGGACTTGCATGGCTGAAAAGGCCTCAGTAAAGTTGATGAGAAGGCCGTCATTGACTTAACATTGGTGACCTTTTGAACTTTGGGGTCACTTTTGGGGCACTTCCTGTGGTCCTAGAAGGACAAAATTGGACTCACTCGTTCGGTGGGTGGTCAGCTTTCAGGCAAGAGTGGTTGCAAGTCAATCGGGACTTACATGGCTGAAAAGGCCTCAGTAAAGTTTATGAGAAGGCCGTCATTGACTTAACATTGGTGACCTTTTGAACTTTGGGGTCACTTTTGGGGCACTTCCTGTGGTCCGAGAAGGACAAAATTGAACTCACACGTTCGGTGGGACGCCAGCTATCAGGCAAAAGTGGTTGCAAGTCAATCGGGACTTGCATGGCTGAAAAGGCCTCAGTAAATTTGTTCCACATACATTGGCCAACTTTTGAACTTTGGGGTCACTTTTGGGGCACTTCCTGTGGTCCTAGGATGACAACTTTGAACTCACATGTTCGGTGGGACGCCAGCTTTCAGGCAAAAGTGGTTGCAAGTCAATCGGGACTTGCATGGCTGAAAAGGCCTCAGTAAAGTTCATGAGAAGGCCGTCATTGACTTAACATTGGTGACCTTTTGAACTTTGGGGTCACTTTTGGGGCACTTCCTGTGGTCCTAGAAGGACAAAATTGGACTCACTCGTTCGGTGGGTGGCCAGCTTTCAGGCAAAAGTGGTTGCAAGTCAATTGGGACTTGCATGGCTGAAAAGGCCTCAGTAAAGTTGATGAGAAGGCCGTCATTGACTTAACATTGGTGACCTTTTGAACTTTGGGGTCACTTTTGGGGCACTTCCTGTGGTCCGAGAAGGACAAAATTGAACTCACACGTTCGGTGGGACGCCAGCTATCAGGCAAAAGTGGTTGCAAGTCAATCGGGACTTGCATGGCTGAAAAGGCCTCAGTAAATTTGTTCCACATACATTGGCCAACTTTTGAACTTTGGGGTCACTTTTGGGGCACTTCCTGTGGTCCTAGGATGACAACTTTGAACTCACATGTTCGGTGGGACGCCAGCTTTCAGGCAAAAGTGGTTGCAAGTCAATCGGGACTTGCATGGCTGAAAAGGCCTCAGTAAAGTTCATGAGAAGGCCGTCATTGACTTAACATTGGTGACCTTTTGAACTTTGGGGTCACTTTTGGGGCACTTCCTGTGGTCCTAGAAGGACAAAATTGGACTCACTCGTTCGGTGGGTGGCCAGCTTTCAGGCAAAAGTGGTTGCAAGTCAATTGGGACTTGCATGGCTGAAAAGGCCTCAGTAAAGTTGATGAGAAGGCCGTCATTGACTTAACATTGGTGACCTTTTGAACTTTGGGGTCACTTTTGGGGCACTTCCTGTGGTCCGAGAAGGACAAAATTGAACTCACACGTTCGGTGGGACGCCAGCTATCAGGCAAAAGTGGTTGCAAGTCAATCGGGACTTGCATGGCTGAAAAGGCCTCAGTAAATTTGTTCCACATACATTGGCCAACTTTTGAACTTTGGGGTCACTTTTGGGGCACTTCCTGTGGTCCTAGGATGACAACTTTGAACTCACATGTTCGGTGGGACGCCAGCTTTCAGGCAAAAGTGGTTGCAAGTCAATCGGGACTTGCATGGCTGAAAAGGCCTCAGTAAAGTTCATGAGAAGGCCGTCATTGACTTAACATTGGTGACCTTTTGAACTTTGGGGTCACTTTTGGGGCACTTCCTGTGGTCCTAGAAGGACAAAATTGGACTCACTCGTTCGGTGGGTGGCCAGCTTTCAGGCAAAAGTGGTTGCAAGTCAATTGGGACTTGCATGGCTGAAAAGGCCTCAGTAAAGTTGATGAGAAGGCCGTCATTGACTTAACATTGGTGACCTTTTGAACTTTGGGGTCACTTTTGGGGCACTTCCTGTGGTCCGAGAAGGACAAAATTGAACTCACACGTTCGGTGGGACGCCAGCTATCAGGCAAAAGTGGTTGCAAGTCAATCGGGACTTGCATGGCTGAAAAGGCCTCAGTAAAGTTGATGAGAAGGCCGTCATTGACTTAACATTGGTGACCTTTTGAACTTTGGGGTCACTTTTGGGGCACACAGCGTTTTGCCACATAAAACAGTGATTCCACCACAAAACAGCATTTTACCACATAAAATAGTGTTTCTCTTTCCAAACAGCGTTTTGCCACATAAAACAGTGATTCTGCCTCCAAACAACCTTTAGAGGCAAAAAACGCTGTTTCCAGCCAGAAACAGCATTTTGCCACATAAAACAGTGATTCCACCACAAAACAGCATTTTGCCACATAAAATAGTGTTTCTCTCTCCAAACAGCATTTTGCCACATAAAACAGTGTTTCTCTCTCCAAACAGCATTTTGCCACGTAAAACAGTGATTCCACCTATAAACAGCATTTTGGCAGATAAAACACTGTTTCTCCATCCAAACAGCCTTGCAAGGCAAAAAATGCCGTTTCCAGCCAGAGACAGCATTTTGCCACATAAAATAGTGTTTCTCTCTCCAAACAGCATTTTGCCACATAAAACAGTGTTTCTCTCTCCAAACAGCATTTTGCCACATAAAACAGTCATTCCACCCCAAAACAGCATTTTGCCACATAAAACAGTCATTCCACCACAAAACAGCATTTTGCCACATAATACAGTGTGTCTCTCTCCAAACAGGATTTTGCCACATAAAACAGTGATTCCACCACAAAACAGCATTTTGCCACATTAAACAGTGTTTCTCTCTCCAAACAGCATTTTGCCACATAAAACAGTGATTCCACCTATAAACAGCATTTTGGCAGATGAAACACTGTTTCTCCATCAAAACAGCCTTTAAAGGCAAAAAATGCCGTTTCCAGCCAGAAACAGCATTTTGCCACATAAAACAGTCATTCCACCCCAAAACAGCATTTTGCCACATAAAACAGTGATTCCACCACAAAACAGCATTTTGCCACATAAAACAGTGTTTCTCTCTCCAAACAGCATTTTGCCACATAAAACAGTGTTTCTCTCTCCAAACAGCATTTTGCCACATAAAACAGTCATTCCACCCCAAAACAGCATTTTGCCACATAAAACAGTGATTCCACCACAAAACAGCATTTTGCCACATAAAACAGTGTTTCTCTCTCCAAACAGCATTTTGCCACATAAAACAGTCATTCCACCCCAAAACAGCACTTTGCGACATAAAACAGTGTTTCTCTCTCCAAACAGCATTTTGCCACATAAAACAGTGATTCTGCCTCCAAACTGCTTTTAAACGCAAAAAACGCTGTTTCCAGCCAGAAACAGCATTTTGCCACATAAAACAGTCATTCCACCCCAAAACAGTATTTTGCCACATAAAACAGTGATTCCACCACAAAACAGCATTTTGCCACATAATACAGTGTGTCTCTCTCCAAACAGGATTTTGCCACATAAAACAGTGATTCCACCACAAAACAGCATTTTGCCACATTAAACAGTGTTTCTCTCTCCAAACAGCATTTTGCCACATAAAACAGTCATTCCACCACAAAACAGTATTTTGCCACATAAAACAGTGTTTCTCTCTCCAAACAGCATTTTGCCACATAAAACAGTGATTCCACCTATAAACAGCATTTTGGCAGATGAAACACTGTTTCTCCATCAAAACAGCCTTTAAAGGCAAAAAATGCCGTTTCCAGCCAGAAACAGCATTTTGCCACATAAAACAGTCATTCCACCCCAAAACAGCATTTTGCCACATAAAACAGTGATTCCACCACAAAACAGCATTTTGCCACATAAAACAGTGTTTCTCTCTCCAAACAGCATTTTGCCACATAAAACAGTGTTTCTCTCTCCAAACAGCATTTTGCCACATAAAACAGTCATTCCACCCCAAAACAGCATTTTGCCACATAAAACAGTGATTCCACCAAAAAACAGCATTTTGCCACATAAAACAGTGTTTCTCTCTCCAAACAGCATTTTGCCACATAAAACAGTCATTCCACCCCAAAACAGCATTTTGCCACATAAAACAGTGTTTCTCTCTCCAAACAGCATTTGGCCACATAAAACAGTGATTCTGCCTCCAAACTGCTTTTAAACGCAAAAAACGCTGTTTCCAGCCAGAAACAGCATTTTGCCACATAAAACAGTCATTCCACCCCAAAACAGTATTTTGCCACATAAAACAGTGATTCCACCACAAAACAGCATTTTGCCACATAATACAGTGTGTCTCTCTCCAAACAGGATTTTGCCACATAAAACAGTGATTCCACCACAAAACAGCATTTTGCCACATTAAACAGTGTTTCTCTCTCCAAACAGCATTTTGCCACATAAAACAGTCATTCCACCACAAAACAGTATTTTGCCACATAAAACAGTGTTTCTCTCTCCAAACAGCATTTTGCCACATAAAACAGTGTTTCTCTCTCCAAACAGCATTTTGCCACATAAAACAGTGTTTCTCTCTCCAAACAGCATTTTGCCACATAAAACAGTCATTCCACCCCAAAACAGCATTTTGCCACATAAAACAGTGATTCCACCAAAAAACAGCATTTTGCCACATAAAACAGTGTTTCTCTCTCCAAACAGCATTTTGCCACATAAAACAGTCATTCCACCCCAAAACAGCATTTTGCCACATAAAACAGTGTTTCTCTCTCCAAACAGCATTTGGCCACAAAAAACAGTGATTCTGCCTCCAAACTGCTTTTAAACGCAAAAAACGCTGTTTCCAGCCAGAAACAGCATTTTGCCACATAAAACAGTCATTCCACCCCAAAACAGTATTTTGCCACATAAAACAGTGATTCCACCACAAAACAGCATTTTGCCACATAATACAGTGTGTCTCTCTCCAAACAGGATTTTGCCACATAAAACAGTGATTCCACCACAAAACAGCATTTTGCCACATTAAACAGTGTTTCTCTCTCCAAACAGCATTTTGCCACATAAAACAGTCATTCCACCACAAAACAGTATTTTGCCACATAAAACAGTGTTTCTCTCTCCAAACAGCATTTTGCCACATAAAACAGTGTTTCTCTCTCCAAACAGCATTTTGCCACATAAAACAGTGTTTCTCTCTCCAAACAGCATTTTGCCACATAAAACAGTCATTCCACCCCAAAACAGCATTTTGCCACATAAAACAGTGATTCCACCAAAAAACAGCATTTTGCCACATAAAACAGTGTTTCTCTCTCCAAACAGCATTTTGCCACATAAAACAGTCATTCCACCCCAAAACAGCATTTTGCCACATAAAACAGTGTTTCTCTCTCCAAACAGCATTTGGCCACAAAAAACAGTGATTCTGCCTCCAAACTGCTTTTAAACGCAAAAAACGCTGTTTCCAGCCAGAAACAGCATTTTGCCACATAAAACAGTCATTCCACCCCAAAACAGTATTTTGCCACATAAAACAGTGATTCCACCACAAAACAGCATTTTGCCACATAATACAGTGTGTCTCTCTCCAAACAGGATTTTGCCACATAAAACAGTGATTCCACCACAAAACAGCATTTTGCCACATTAAACAGTGTTTCTCTCTCCAAACAGCATTTTGCCACATAAAACAGTCATTCCACCACAAAACAGTATTTTGCCACATAAAACAGTGTTTCTCTCTCCAAACAGCATTTTGCCACATAAAACAGTGATTCCACCTATAAACAGCATTTTGGCAGATGAAACACTGTTTCTCCATCAAAACAGCCTTTAAAGGCAAAAAATGCCGTTTCCAGCCAGAAACAGCATTTTGCCACATAAAATAGTGTTTCTCTCTCCAAACAGCATTTTGCCACATAAAACAGTGTTTCTCTCTCCAAACAGCATTTTGCCACATAAAACAGTCATTCCACCCCAAAACAGCATTTTGCCACATAAAACAGTGATTCTGCCTCCAATCTGCTTTTAAACGCAAAAAACGCTGTTTCCAGCCCGAAACAGCACTTTGCCACATAAAACAGTGATTCCACCACAAAACAGCATTTTGCCACATAAAACAGTGTTTCTCTCTCCAAACAGCATTTTGCCACATAAAACAGTCATTCCACACCAAAACAGCATTTTGCCACATAAAACAGTGATTCCACCACAAAACAGCATTTTGCCACATAAAACAGTCATTCCACCCCAAAACAGCATTTTGCCACATAAAACAGTCATTCCACCACAAAACAGCATTTTGCCACATAAAACAGTGTTTCTCTCTCCAAACAGCATTTTGCCACATAAAACAGTGTTTCTCTCTCCAAACAGCATTTTGCCACATAAAACAGTGATTCCACCTATAAACAGCATTTTGGCAGATAAAACACTGTTTCTCCATCCAAACAGCCTTTAACGGCAAAAAACGCTGTTTCCAGCCTAAAACAGTGTTTTGCCACATAAAACAGTGATTCTGACCTCTAAACAACCTTTAGAGGCAAAAAACGCTGTTTGCAGCCAGAAACAGCATTTTGCCACATAAAACAGTGAATCCACCTATAAACAGCATTTTGGCAGATAAAACACTGTTTCTCCATCCAAACAGCCTTTAACGGCAAAAAACGCTGTTTCTAGCCCAAAACAGCGTTTTGACACATAAAACAGTGATTCCACCACAAAACAGCATTTTGCCACATAAAATAGTGTTTCTCTCTCCAAACAGCATTTTGCCACATAAAACAGTGATTCCACCTATAAACAGCATTTTGGCAGA
This sequence comes from Centroberyx gerrardi, assembly GCF_048128805.1. Lineage (NCBI taxonomy): Eukaryota > Metazoa > Chordata > Actinopteri > Beryciformes > Berycidae > Centroberyx > Centroberyx gerrardi. The sequence goes on from NC_136015.1 coordinate 93,356, forward strand.
TAAAACACTGTTTCTCCATCCAAACAGCCTTTAACGGCAAAAAATGCTGTTTCCAGCCTAAAACAGTGTTTTGCCACATAAAACAGTGATTCTGACCTCTAAACAACCTTTAGAGGCAAAAAACGCTGTTTCCAGCCAGAAACAGCATTTTGCCACATAAAACAGTGAATCCACCTATAAACAGCATTTTGGCAGATAAAACACTGTTTCTCCATCCAAACAGCCTTTAACGGCAAAAAACGCTGTTTCCAGCCTAAAACAGTGTTTTGCCACATAAAACAGTGATTCTGACCTCTAAACAACCTTTAGAGGCAAAAAACGCTGTTTGCAGCCAGAAACAGCATTTTGCCACATAAAACAGTGAATCCACCTATAAACAGCATTTTGGCAGATAAAACACTGTTTCTCCATCCAAACAGCCTTTAACGGCAAAAAACGCTGTTTCTAGCCCAAAACAGCGTTTTGCCACATAAAACAGTGATTCCACAACAAAACAGCATTTTGCCACATAAAATAGTGTTTCTCTCTCCAAACAGCATTTTGCCACATAAAACAGTGATTCCACCTATAAACAGCATTTTGGCAGATAAAACACTGTTTCTCCATCCAAACAGCCTTTAACGGCAAAAAATGCTGTTTCCAGCCTAAAACAGTGTTTTGCCACATAAAACAGTGATTCTGACCTCTAAACAACCTTTAGAGGCAAAAAACGCTGTTTCCAGCCAGAAACAGCATTTTGCCACATAAAACAGTGAATCCACCTATAAACAGCATTTTGGCAGATAAAACACTGTTTCTCCATCCAAACAGCCTTTAACGGCAAAAAACGCTGTTTCCAGCCCAAAACAGCGTTTTGCCACATAAAACAGTGATTCTGACCTCTAAACAACCTTTAGAGGCAAAAAACGCTGTTTCCAGCCAGAAACAGCATTTTGCCACATAAAACAGTGAATCCACCTATAAACGGCATTTTGGCAGATAAAACACTGTTTCTCCATCCAAACAGCCTTTAACGGCAAAAAACGCTGTTTCCAGCCTAAAACAGTGTTTTGCCACATAAAACAGTGATTCTGACCTCTAAACAACCTTTAGAGGCAAAAAACGCTGTTTGCAGCCAGAAACAGCATTTTGCCACATAAAACAGTGAATCCACCTATAAACAGCATTTTGGCAGATAAAACACTGTTTCTCCATCCAAACAGCCTTTAACGGCAAAAAACGCTGTTTCTAGCCCAAAACAGCGTTTTGACACATAAAACAGTGATTCCACCACAAAACAGCATTTTGCCACATAAAATAGTGTTTCTCTCTCCAAACAGCATTTTGCCACATAAAACAGTGATTCCACCTATAAACAGCATTTTGGCAGATAAAACACTGTTTCTCCATCCAAACAGCCTTTAACGGCAAAAAATGCTGTTTCCAGCCTAAAACAGTGTTTTGCCACATAAAACAGTGATTCTGACCTCTAAACAACCTTTAGAGGCAAAAAACGCTGTTTCCAGCCAGAAACAGCATTTTGCCACATAAAACAGTGAATCCACCTATAAACAGCATTTTGGCAGATAAAACACTGTTTCTCCATCCAAACAGCCTTTAACGGCAAAAAACGCTGTTTCCAGACTAAAACAGTGTTTTGCCACATAAAACAGTGATTCTGACCTCTAAACAACCTTTAGAGGCAAAAAACGCTGTTTGCAGCCAGAAACAGCATTTTGCCACATAAAACAGTGAATCCACCTATAAACAGCATTTTGGCAGATAAAACACTGTTTCTCCATCCAAACAGCCTTTAACGGCAAAAAACGCTGTTTCTAGCCCAAAACATCGTTTTGCCACATAAAACAGTGATTCCACCACAAAACAGCATTTTGCCACATAAAACAGTGTTTCTCTCTCCAAACAGCATTTTGCCACATAAAACAGTGATTCCACCTATAAACAGCATTTTGGCAGATAAAACACTGTTTCTCCATCCAAACAGCCTTTAACGGCAAAAAACGCTGTTTCCAGCGTAAAACAGTGTTTTGCCACATAAAACAGTGATTCTGACCTCTAAACAACCTTTAGAGGCAAAAAACGCTGTTTCCAGCCAGAAACAGCATTTTGCCACATAAAACAGTGAATCCACCTATAAACAGCATTTTGGCAGATAAAACACTGTTTCTCCATCCAAACAGCCTTTAACGGCAAAAAACGCTGTTTCCAGCCCAAAACAGCGTTTTGCCACATAAAACAGTGATTCTGACCTCTAAACAACCTTTAGAGGCAAAAAACGCTGTTTCCAGCCAGAAACAGCATTTTGCCACATAAAACAGTGAATCCACCTATAAACGGCATTTTGGCAGATAAAACACTGTTTCTCCATCCAAACAGCCTTTAACGGCAAAAAACGCTGTTTCCAGCCTAAAACAGTGTTTTGCCACATAAAACAGTGATTCTGACCTCTAAACAACCTTTAGAGGCAAAAAACGCTGTTTGCAGCCAGAAACAGCATTTTGCCACATAAAACAGTGAATCCACCTATAAACAGCATTTTGGCAGATAAAACACTGTTTCTCCATCCAAACAGCCTTTAACGGCAAAAAACGCTGTTTCTAGCCCAAAACAGCGTTTTGACACATAAAACAGTGATTCCACCACAAAACAGCATTTTGCCACATAAAATAGTGTTTCTCTCTCCAAACAGCATTTTGCCACATAAAACAGTGATTCCACCTATAAACAGCATTTTGGCAGATAAAACACTGTTTCTCCATCCAAACAGCCTTTAACGGCAAAAAATGCTGTTTCCAGTCTAAAACAGTGTTTTGCCACATAAAACAGTGATTCTGACCTCTAAACAACCTTTAGAGGCAAAAAACGCTGTTTCCAGCCAGAAACAGCATTTTGCCACATAAAACAGTGAATCCACCTATAAACAGCATTTTGGCAGATAAAACACTGTTTCTCCATCCAAACAGCCTTTAACGGCAAAAAACGCTGTTTCCAGCCTAAAACAGTGTTTTGCCACATAAAACAGTGATTCTGACCTCTAAACAACCTTTAGAGGCAAAAAACGCTGTTTGCAGCCAGAAACAGCATTTTGCCACATAAAACAGTGAATCCACCTATAAACAGCATTTTGGCAGATAAAACACTGTTTCTCCATCCAAACAGCCTTTAAAGGCAAAAAACACTGTTTCCAGCCAGAAACAGCATTTTGCCACATAAAACAGTGATTCCACCTATAAAAAGCATTTTGGCAGATAAAACACTGTTTCTCCATCCAAACTGCAATTAAAGTGGGACATTGCATGGCTGAAAAGGCCTCAGTAAAGTTGATGAGAAGGCCGTCATTGACTTAACATTGGTGACCTTTTGAACTTTTGGGTCACTTTTGGGGCACTTCCTGTGGTCCTAGGATGACAACTTTGAACTCACATGTTCGGTGGTACGCCAGCTTTCAGGCAAAAGTGGTTGCAAGTCAATCGGGACTTGCATGGCTGAAAAGGCCTCAGTAAAGTTGATGAGAAGGCCGTCATTGACTTAACATTGGTGACCTTTTGAACTTTGGGGTCACTTTTGGGGAACTTCCTGTGGTCTGAGAAGGACAAAATTGAACTCACACGTTCGGTGGGACGCCAGCTATCAGGCAAAAGTGGTTGCAAGTCAATCGGGACTTGCATGTCTGAAAAGGCCTCAGTAAATTTGTTCCTCATACATTGGCCACCTTTTGAACTTTGGGGTCACTTTTGGGGCACTTCCTGTGGTCCTAGAATGACAACTTTGAACTCACATGTTCGGTGGGACGCCAGCTTTCAGGCAAAAGTGGTTGCAAGTCAATCGGGACTTGCATGGCTGAAAAGGCCTCAGTAAAGTTGATGAGAAGGCCGTCATTGACTTAACATTGGTGACCTTTTGAACTTTGGGGTCACTTTTGGGGCACTTCCTGTGGTCCTAGGATGACAACTTTGAACTCACATGTTCGGTGGGACACCAGCTTTCAGGCAAAAGTGGTTGCAAGTCAATCGGGACTTGCATGGCTGAAAAGGCCTCAGTAAAGTTCATGAGAAGGCCGTCATTGACTTAACATTGGTGACCTTTTGAACTTTGGGGTCACTTTTGGGGCACTTCCTGTGGTCCTAGAAGGACAAAATTGGACTCACTCGTTCGGTGGGTGGCCAGCTTTCAGGCAAAAGTGGTTTCAAGTAAATCGGGACTTGCATGGCTGAAAAGGCCTCAGTAAAGTTGATGAGAAGGCCGTCATTGACTTAACATTGGTGACCTTTTGAACTTTGGGGTCACTTTTGGGTCACTTCCTGTGGTCCTAGAAGGACAAAATTGAACTCACACGTTCGGTGGGACGCCAGCTATCAGGCAAAAGTGGTTGCAAGTCAATCGGGAGTTGCATGGCTGAAAAGGCCTCAGTAAATTTGTTCCTCATACATTGGCCAACTTTTGAACTTTGGGGTCACTTTTGGGGCACTTCCTGTGGTCCTAGGATGACAACTTTGAACTCACATGTTCGGTGGGACGCCAGCTTTCAGGCAAAAGTGGTTGCAAGTCAATCGGGACTTGCATGGCTGAAAAGGCCTCAGTAAAGTTGATGAGAAGGCCGTCATTGACTTAACATTGGTGACCTTTTGAACTTTGGGGTCACTTTTGGGGCACTTCCTGTGGTCCTAGAAGGACAAAATTGGACTCACTCGTTCGGTGGGTGGCCAGCTTTCAGGCAAGAGTGGTTGCAAGTCAATCGGGACTTGCATGGCTGAAAAGGCCTCAGTAAAGTGTATGAAAAGGCCGTCATTGACTTAACATTGGTGACCTTTTGAACTTTGGGGTCACTTTTGGGGCACTTCCTGTGGTCCGAGAAGGACAAAATTGAACTCACACGTTCGGTGGGACGCCAGCTATCAGGCAAAAGTGGTTGCAAGTCAATCGGGACTTGCATGGCTGAAAAGGCCTCAGTAAATTTGTTCCTCATACATTGGCCAACTTTTGAACTTTGGGGTCACTTTTGGGGCACTTCCTGTGGTCCTAGGATGACAACTTTGAACTCACATGTTCGGTGGGACGCCAGCTTTCAGGCAAAAGTGGTTGCAAGTCAATCGGGACTTGCATGGCTGAAAAGGCCTCAGTAAAGTTGATGAGAAGGCCGTCATTGACTTAACATTGGTGACCTTTTGAACTTTGGGGTCACTTTTGGGGCACTTCCTGTGGTCCTAGAAGGACAAAATTGGACTCACTCGTTCGGTGGGTGGCCAGCTTTCAGGCAAAAGTGGTTTCAAGTAAATCGGGACTTGCATGGCTGAAAAGGCCTCAGTAAAGTTGATGAGAAGGCCGTCATTGACTTAACATTGGTGACCTTTTGAACTTTGGGGTCACTTTTGGGGCACTTCCTGTGGTCCTAGGATGACAACTTTGAACTCACATGTTCGGTGGGACACCAGCTTTCAGGCAAAAGTGGTTGCAAGTCAATCGGGACTTGCATGGCTGAAAAGGCCTCAGTAAAGTTGATGAGAAGGCCGTCATTGACTTAACATTGGTGACCTTTTGAACTTTGGGGTCACTTTTGGGGAACTTCCTGTGGTCCGAGAAGGACAAAATTGAACTCACACGTTCGGTGGGACGCCAGCTATCAGGCAAAAGTGGTTGCAAGTCAATCGGGACTTGCATGTCTGAAAAGGCCTCAGTAAATTTGTTCCTCATACATTGGCCACCTTTTGAACTTTGGGGTCACTTTTGGGGCACTTCCTGTGGTCCTAGAATGACAAAATTGAACTCACATGGTCGGTGGGACGCCAGCTTTCAGGCAAAAGTGGTTGCAAGTCAATCGGGACTTGCATGGCTGAAAAGGCCTCAGTAAAGTTGATGAGAAGGCCGTCATTGACTTAACATTGGTGACCTTTTGAAGTTTGAGGTCACTTTTGGGGCACTTCCTGTGGTCTTAGAATGACAACATTGAACTCACACGTTCGGTGGGACGCCAGCTTTCAGGCAAAAGTGGTTGAAAGTCAATCGGGACTTGCATGGCTGAAAAGGCCTCAGTAAAGTTCATGAGAAGGCCGTCATTGACTTAACATTGGTGACCTTTTGAACTTTGGGGTCACTTTTGGGGCACTTCCTGTGGTCCTAGAAGGACAAAATTGGACTCACTCGTTCGGTGGGTGGCCAGCTTTCAGGCAAGAGTGGTTGCAAGTCAATCGGGACTTGCATGGCTGAAAAGGCCTCAGTAAAGTGTATGAAAAGGCCGTCATTGACTTAACATTGGTGACCTTTTGAACTTTGGGGTCACTTTTGGGGCACTTCCTGTGGTCCGAGAAGGACAAAATTGAACTCACACGTTCGGTGGGACGCCAGCTATCAGGCAAAAGTGGTTGCAAGTCAATCGGGACTTGCATGGCTGAAAAGGCCTCAGTAAATTTGTTCCTCATACATTGGCCAACTTTTGAACTTTGGGGTCACTTTTGGGGCACTTCCTGTGGTCCTAGGATGACAACTTTGAACTCACATGTTCGGTGGGACGCCAGCTTTCAGGCAAAAGTGGTTGCAAGTCAATCGGGACTTGCATGGCTGAAAAGGCCTCAGTAAAGTTGATGAGAAGGCCGTCATTGACTTAACATTGGTGACCTTTTGAACTTTGGGGTCACTTTTGGGGCACTTCCTGTGGTCCTAGAAGGACAAAATTGGACTCACTCGTTCGGTGGGTGGCCAGCTTTCAGGCAAAAGTGGTTTCAAGTAAATCGGGACTTGCATGGCTGAAAAGGCCTCAGTAAAGTTGATGAGAAGGCCGTCATTGACTTAACATTGGTGACCTTTTGAACTTTGGGGTCACTTTTGGGGCACTTCCTGTGGTCCTAGGATGACAACTTTGAACTCACATGTTCGGTGGGACACCAGCTTTCAGGCAAAAGTGGTTGCAAGTCAATCGGGACTTGCATGGCTGAAAAGGCCTCAGTAAAGTTGATGAGAAGGCCGTCATTGACTTAACATTGGTGACCTTTTGAACTTTGGGGTCACTTTTGGGGAACTTCCTGTGGTCCGAGAAGGACAAAATTGAACTCACACGTTCGGTGGGACGCCAGCTATCAGGCAAAAGTGGTTGCAAGTCAATCGGGACTTGCATGTCTGAAAAGGCCTCAGTAAATTTGTTCCTCATACATTGGCGACCTTTTGAACTTTGGGGTCACTTTTGGGGCACTTCCTGTGGTCCTAGAATGACAAAATTGAACTCACATGTTCGGTGGGACGCCAGCTTTCAGGCAAAAGTGGTTGCAAGTCAATTGGGACTTGCATGGCTGAAAAGGCCTCAGTAAAGTTGATGAGAAGGCCGTCATTGACTTAACATTGGTGACCTTTTGAAGTTTGAGGTCACTTTTGGGGCACTTCCTGTGGTCTTAGAATAACAACATTGAACTCACATGTTCGGTGGGACGCCAGCTTTCAGGCAAAAGTGGTTGCAAGTCAATCGGGACTTGCATGGCTGAAAAGGCCTCAGTAAAGTTGATGAGAAGGCCGTCATTGACTTAACATTGGTGACCTTTTGAACTTTGGGGTCACTTTTGGGGCACTTCCTGTGGTCCTAGAAGGACAAAATTGGACTCACTCGTTCGGTGGGTGGCCAGCTTTCAGGCAAAAGTGGTTTCAAGTAAATCGGGACTTGCATGGCTGAAAAGGCCTCAGTAAAGTTGATGAGAAGGCCGTCATTGACTTAACATTGGTGACCTTTTGAACTTTGGGGTCACTTTTGGGTCTCTTCCTGTGGTCCTAGAAGGACAAAATTGAACTCACACGTTCGGTGGGACGCCAGCTATCATGCAAAAGTGGTTGCAAGTCAATCGGGAGTTGCATGGCTGAAAAGGCCTCAGTAAATTTGTTCCTCATACATTGGCCAACTTTTGAACTTTGGGGTCACTTTTGGGGCACTTCCTGTGGTCCTAGGATGACAACTTTGAACTCACATGTTCGGTGGGACGCCAGCTTTCAGGCAAAAGTGGTTGCAAGTCAATCGGGACTTGCATGGCTGAAAAGGCCTCAGTAAAGTTGATGAGAAGGCCGTCATTGACTTAACATTGGTGACCTTTTGAACTTTGGGGTCACTTTTGGGGAACTTCCTGTGGTCCGAGAAGGACAAAATTGAACTCACACGTTCGGTGGGACGCCAGCTATCAGGCAAAAGTGGTTGCAAGTCAATCGGGACTTGCATGTCTGAAAAGGCCTCAGTAAATTTGTTCCTCATACATTGGCCACCTTTTGAACTTTGGGGTCACTTTTGGGGCACTTCCTGTGGTCCTAGGATGACAACTTTGAACTCACATGTTCTGTGGGACGCCAGCTTTCAGGCAAAAGTGGTTGCAAGTCAATCGGGACTTGCATGGCTGAAAAGGCCTCAGTAAAGTTGATGAGAAGGCCGTCATTGACTTAACATTGGTGACCTTTTGAACTTTGGGGTCACTTTTGGGGCACTTCCTGTGGTCCTAGAAGGACAAAATTGGACTCACTCGTTCGGAGGGTGGCCAGCTTTCAGGCAAAAGTGATTTCAAGTAAATCGGGACTTGCATGGCTGAAAAGGCCTCAGTAAAGTTGATGAGAAGGCCGTCATTGACTTAACATTGGTGACCTTTTGAACTTTGGGGTCACTTTTGGGGCACTTCCTGTTGTCCTAGAAGGACAAAACAGCGTTTTGCCACATAAAACAGTGATTCCACCACAAAACAGCATTTTGCCACATAAAATAGTGTTTCTCTCTCCAAACAGCATTTTGCCACATAAAACAGTGTTTCTCTCTCCAAACAGCATTTTGCCACGTAAAACAGTGATTCCACCTATAAACAGCATTTTGGCAGATAAAACACTGTTTCTCCATCCAAACAGCCTTTAACGGCAAAAAACGCTGTTTCCAGCCTAAAACAGCGTTTTGCCACATAAAACAGTGATTCTGACCTCCAAACAACTTTTAGAGGCAAAAAACGCTGTTTCCAGCCAGAAACAGCATTTTGCCACATAAAACAGTGAATCCACCTATAAACAGCATTTTGGCAGATAAAATACTGTTTCTCCATCCAAACAGCCTTTAACGGCAAAAAACGCTGTTTCCAGCCCAAAACAGCGTTTTGCCACATAAAACAGTGATTCCACCACAAAACAGCATTTTGCCACATAAAATAGTGTTTCTCTCTCCAAACAGAATTTTGCCACATAAAACAGTGTTTCTCTCTCCAAACAGCATTTTGCCACATAAAACAGTGATTCCACCTATAAACAGCATTTTGGCAGATAAAACACTGTTTCTCCATCCAAACAGCCTTGAAAGGCAAAAAATGCCGTTTCCAGCCAGAGACAGCATTTTGCCACATAAAATAGTGTTTCTCTCTCCAAACAGCATTTTGCCACATAAAACAGTGTTTCTCTCTCCAAACAGCATTTTGCCACATAAAACAGTCATTCCACCCCAAAACAGCATTTTGCCACATAAAACAGTCATTCCACCACAAAACAGCATTTTGCCACATAAAACAGTGTTTCTCTCTCCAAACAGCATTTTGCCACATAAAACAGTGTTTCTCTCTCCAAACAGCATTTGGCCACATAAAACAGTGATTCTGCCTCCAAACTGCTTTTAAACGCAAAAAACGCTGTTTCCAGCCAGAAACAGCATTTTGCCACATAAAACAGTCATTCCACCCCAAAACAGTATTTTGCCACATAAAACAGTGATTCCACCACAAAACAGCATTTTGCCACATAATACAGTGTGTCTCTCTCCAAACAGGATTTTGCCACATAAAACAGTGATTCCACCACAAAACAGCATTTTGCCACATTAAACAGTGTTTCTCTCTCCAAACAGCATTTTGCCACATAAAACAGTCATTCCACCACAAAACAGTATTTTGCCACATAAAACAGTGTTTCTCTCTCCAAACAGCATTTTGCCACATAAAACAGTGATTCCACCTATAAACAGCATTTTGGCAGATGAAACACTGTTTCTCCATCAAAACAGCCTTTAAAGGCAAAAAATGCCGTTTCCAGCCAGAAACAGCATTTTGCCACATAAAACAGTCATTCCACCCCAAAACAGCATTTTGCCACATAAAACAGTGATTCCACCACAAAACAGCATTTTGCCACATAAAACAGTGTTTCTCTCTCCAAACAGCATTTTGCCACATAAAACAGTGTTTCTCTCTCCAAACAGCATTTTGCCACATAAAACAGTCATTCCACCCCAAAACAGCATTTTGCCACATAAAACAGTGATTCTGCCTCCAATCTGCTTTTAAACGCAAAAAACGCTGTTTCCAGCCCGAAACAGCACTTTGCCACATAAAACAGTGATTCCACCACAAAACAGCATTTTGCCACATAAAACAGTGTTTCTCTCTCCAAACAGCATTTTGCCACATAAAACAGTGTTTCTCTCTCCAAACAGCATTTTGCCACATAAAACAGTGATTCCACCTATAAACAGCATTTTGGCAGATGAAACACTGTTTCTCCATCAAAACAGCCTTTAAAGGCAAAAAATGCCGTTTCCAGCCAGAAACAGCATTTTGCCACATAAAACAGTCATTCCACCCCAAAACAGCATTTTGCCACATAAAACAGTGATTCCACCACAAAACAGCATTTTGCCACATAAAACAGTGTTTCTCTCTCCAAACAGCATTTTGCCACATAAAACAGTGTTTCTCTCTCCAAACAGCATTTTGCCACATAAAACAGTCATTCCACCCCAAAACAGCATTTTGCCACATAAAACAGTGATTCCACCACAAAACAGCATTTTGCCACATAAAACAGTGTTTCTCTCTCCAAACAGCATTTTGCCACATAAAACAGTCATTCCACCCCAAAACAGCATTTTGCGACATAAAACAGTGTTTCTCTCTCCAAACAGCATTTGGCCACATAAAACAGTGATTCTGCCTCCAAACTGCTTTTAAACGCAAAAAACGCTGTTTCCAGCCAGAAACAGCATTTTGCCACATAAAACAGTCATTCCACCCCAAAACAGTATTTTGCCACATAAAACAGTGATTCCACCACAAAACAGCATTTTGCCACATAATACAGTGTGTCTCTCTCCAAACAGGATTTTGCCACATAAAACAGTGATTCCACCACAAAACAGCATTTTGCCACATTAAACAGTGTTTCTCTCTCCAAACAGCATTTTGCCACATAAAACAGTCATTCCACCACAAAACAGTATTTTGCCACATAAAACAGTGTTTCTCTCTCCAAACAGCATTTTGCCACATAAAACAGTGATTCCACCTATAAACAGCATTTTGGCAGATGAAACACTGTTTCTCCATCAAAACAGCCTTTAAAGGCAAAAAATGCCATTTCCAGCCAGAAACAGCATTTTGCCACATAAAACAGTCATTCCACCCCAAAACAGCATTTTGCCACATAAAACAGTGATTCCACCACAAAACAGCATTTTGCCACATAAAACAGTGTTTCTCTCTCCAAACAGCATTTTGCCACATAAAACAGTGTTTCTCTCTCCAAACAGCATTTTGCCACATAAAACAGTCATTCCACCCCAAAACAGCATTTTGCCACATAAAACAGTGATTCCACCACAAAACAGCATTTTGCCACATAAAACAGTGTTTCTCTCTCCAAACAGCATTTTGCCACATAAAACAGTCATTCCACCCCAAAACAGCACTTTGCGACATAAAACAGTGTTTCTCTCTCCAAACAGCATTTGGCCACATAAAACAGTGATTCTGCCTCCAAACTGCTTTTAAACGCAAAAAACGCTGTTTCCAGCCAGAAACAGCATTTTGCCACATAAAACAGTCATTCCACCCCAAAACAGTATTTTGCCACATAAAACAGTGATTCCACCACAAAACAGCATTTTGCCACATAATACAGTGTGTCTCTCTCCAAACAGGATTTTGCCACATAAAACAGTGATTCCACCACAAAACAGCATTTTGCCACATTAAACAGTGTTTCTCTCTCCAAACAGCATTTTGCCACATAAAACAGTCATTCCACCACAAAACAGTATTTTGCCACATAAAACAGTGTTTCTCTCTCCAAACAGCATTTTGCCACATAAAACAGTGATTCCACCTATAAACAGCATTTTGGCAGATGAAACACTGTTTCTCCATCAAAACAGCCTTTAAAGGCAAAAAATGCCGTTTCCAGCCAGAAACAGCATTTTGCCACATAAAACAGTCATTCCACCCCAAAACAGCATTTTGCCACATAAAACAGTGATTCCACCACAAAACAGCATTTTGCCACATAAAACAGTGTTTCTCTCTCCAAACAGCATTTTGCCACATAAAACAGTGTTTCTCTCTCCAAACAGCATTTTGCCACATAAAACAGTCATTCCACCCCAAAACAGCATTTTGCCACATAAAACAGTGATTCCACCACAAAACAGCATTTTGCCACATAAAACAGTGTTTCTCTCTCCAAACAGCATTTTGCCACATAAAACAGTCATTCCACCCCAAAACAGCATTTTGCCACATAAAACAGTGATTCTGCCTCCAATCTGCTTTTAAACGCAAAAAACGCTGTTTCCAGCCCGAAACAGCACTTTGCCACATAAAACAGTGATTCCACCACAAAACAGCATTTTGCCACATAAAACAGTGTTTCTCTCTCCAAACAGCATTTTGCCACATAAAACAGTGTTTCTCTCTCCAAACAGCATTTTGCCACATAAAACAGTGATTCCACCTATAAACAGCATTTTGGCAGATGAAACACTGTTTCTCCATCAAAACAGCCTTTAAAGGCAAAAAATGCCGTTTCCAGCCAGAAACAGCATTTTGCCACATAAAACAGTCATTCCACCCCAAAACAGCATTTTGCCACATAAAACAGTGATTCCACCACAAAACAGCATTTTGCCACATAAAACAGTGTTTCTCTCTCCAAACAGCATTTTGCCACATAAAACAGTGTTTCTCTCTCCAAACAGCATTTTGCCACATAAAACAGTCATTCCACCCCAAAACAGCATTTTGCCACATAAAACAGTGATTCCACCACAAAACAGCATTTTGCCACATAAAACAGTGTTTCTCTCTCCAAACAGCATTTTGCCACATAAAACAGTCATTCCACCCCAAAACAGCATTTTGCGACATAAAACAGTGTTTCTCTCTCCAAACAGCATTTGGCCACATAAAACAGTGATTCTGCCTCCAAACTGCTTTTAAACGCAAAAAACGCTGTTTCCAGCCAGAAACAGCATTTTGCCACATAAAACAGTCATTCCACCCCAAAACAGTATTTTGCCACATAAAACAGTGATTCCACCACAAAACAGCATTTTGCCACATAATACAGTGTGTCTCTCTCCAAACAGGATTTTGCCACATAAAACAGTGATTCCACCACAAAACAGCATTTTGCCACATTAAACAGTGTTTCTCTCTCCAAACAGCATTTTGCCACATAAAACAGTCATTCCACCACAAAACAGTATTTTGCCACATAAAACAGTGTTTCTCTCTCCAAACAGCATTTTGCCACATAAAACAGTGATTCCACCTATAAACAGCATTTTGGCAGATGAAACACTGTTTCTCCATCAAAACAGCCTTTAAAGGCAAAAAATGCCATTTCCAGCCAGAAACAGCATTTTGCCACATAAAACAGTCATTCCACCCCAAAACAGCATTTTGCCACATAAAACAGTGATTCCACCACAAAACAGCATTTTGCCACATAAAACAGTGTTTCTCTCTCCAAACAGCATTTTGCCACATAAAACAGTGTTTCTCTCTCCAAACAGCATTTTGCCACATAAAACAGTCATTCCACCCCAAAACAGCATTTTGCCACATAAAACAGTGATTCCACCACAAAACAGCATTTTGCCACATAAAACAGTGTTTCTCTCTCCAAACAGCATTTTGCCACATAAAACAGTCATTCCACCCCAAAACAGCACTTTGCGACATAAAACAGTGTTTCTCTCTCCAAACAGCATTTGGCCACATAAAACAGTGATTCTGCCTCCAAACTGCTTTTAAACGCAAAAAACGCTGTTTCCAGCCAGAAACAGCATTTTGCCACATAAAACAGTCATTCCACCCCAAAACAGTATTTTGCCACATAAAACAGTGATTCCACCACAAAACAGCATTTTGCCACATAATACAGTGTGTCTCTCTCCAAACAGGATTTTGCCACATAAAACAGTGATTCCACCACAAAACAGCATTTTGCCACATTAAACAGTGTTTCTCTCTCCAAACAGCATTTTGCCACATAAAACAGTCATTCCACCACAAAACAGTATTTTGCCACATAAAACAGTGTTTCTCTCTCCAAACAGCATTTTGCCACATAAAACAGTGATTCCACCTATAAACAGCATTTTGGCAGATGAAACACTGTTTCTCCATCAAAACAGCCTTTAAAGGCAAAAAATGCCGTTTCCAGCCAGAAACAGCATTTTGCCACATAAAACAGTCATTCCACCCCAAAACAGCATTTTGCCACATAAAACAGTGATTCCACCACAAAACAGCATTTTGCCACATAAAACAGTGTTTCTCTCTCCAAACAGCATTTTGCCACATAAAACAGTGTTTCTCTCTCCAAACAGCATTTTGCCACATAAAACAGTCATTCCACCCCAAAACAGCATTTTGCCACATAAAACAGTGATTCCACCACAAAACAGCATTTTGCCACATAAAACAGTGTTTCTCTCTCCAAACAGCATTTTGCCACATAAAACAGTCATTCCACCCCAAAACAGCACTTTGCGACATAAAACAGTGTTTCTCTCTCCAAACAGCATTTGGCCACATAAAACAGTGATTCTGCCTCCAAACTGCTTTTAAACGCAAAAAACGCTGTTTCCAGCCAGAAACAGCATTTTGCCACATAAAACAGTCATTCCACCCCAAAACAGTATTTTGCCACATAAAACAGTGATTCCACCACAAAACAGCATTTTGCCACATAATACAGTGTGTCTCTCTCCAAACAGGATTTTGCCACATAAAACAGTGATTCCACCACAAAACAGCATTTTGCCACATTAAACAGTGTTTCTCTCTCCAAACAGCATTTTGCCACATAAAACAGTCATTCCACCACAAAACAGTATTTTGCCACATAAAACAGTGTTTCTCTCTCCAAACAGCATTTTGCCACATAAAACAGTGATTCCACCTATAAACAGCATTTTGGCAGATGAAACACTGTTTCTCCATCAAAACAGCCTTTAAAGGCAAAAAATGCCGTTTCCAGCCAGAAACAGCATTTTGCCACATAAAACAGTCATTCCACCCCAAAACAGCATTTTGCCACATAAAACAGTGATTCCACCACAAAACAGCATTTTGCCACATAAAACAGTGTTTCTCTCTCCAAACAGCATTTTGCCACATAAAACAGTGTTTCTCTCTCCAAACAGCATTTTGCCACATAAAACAGTCATTCCACCCCAAAACAGCATTTTGCCACATAAAACAGTGATTCCACCACAAAACAGCATTTTGCCACATAAAACAGTGTTTCTCTCTCCAAACAGCATTTTGCCACATAAAACAGTGTTTCTCTCTCCAAACAGCATTTTGCCACATAAAACAGTCATTCCACCCCAAAACAGCATTTTGCCACATAAAACAGTGATTCCACCACAAAACAGCATTTTGCCACATAAAACAGTGTTTCTCTCTCCAAACAGCATTTTGCCACATAAAACAGTCATTCCACCCCAAAACAGCACTTTGCGACATAAAACAGTGTTTCTCTCTCCAAACAGCATTTGGCCACATAAAACAGTGATTCTGCCTCCAAACTGCTTTTAAACGCAAAAAACGCTGTTTCCAGCCAGAAACAGCATTTTGCCACATAAAACAGTCATTCCACCCCAAAACAGTATTTTGCCACATAAAACAGTGATTCCACCACAAAACAGCATTTTGCCACATAATACAGTGTGTCTCTCTCCAAACAGGATTTTGCCACATAAAACAGTGATTCCACCACAAAACAGCATTTTGCCACATTAAACAGTGTTTCTCTCTCCAAACAGCATTTTGCCACATAAAACAGTCATTCCACCACAAAACAGTATTTTGCCACATAAAACAGTGTTTCTCTCTCCAAACAGCATTTTGCCACATAAAACAGTGATTCCACCTATAAACAGCATTTTGGCAGATGAAACACTGTTTCTCCATCAAAACAGCCTTTAAAGGCAAAAAATGCCGTTTCCAGCCAGAAACAGCATTTTGCCACATAAAACAGTCATTCCACCCCAAAACAGCATTTTGCCACATAAAACAGTGATTCCACCACAAAACAGCATTTTGCCACATAAAACAGTGTTTCTCTCTCCAAACAGCATTTTGCCACATAAAACAGTGTTTCTCTCTCCAAACAGCATTTTGCCACATAAAACAGTCATTCCACCCCAAAACAGCATTTTGCCACATAAAACAGTGATTCCACCACAAAACAGCATTTTGCCACATAAAACAGTGTTTCTCTCTCCAAACAGCATTTTGCCACATAAAACAGTCATTCCACCCCAAAACAGCACTTTGCGACATAAAACAGTGTTTCTCTCTCCAAACAGCATTTGGCCACATAAAACAGTGATTCTGCCTCCAAACTGCTTTTAAACGCAAAAAACGCTGTTTCCAGCCAGAAACAGCATTTTGCCACATAAAACAGTCATTCCACCCCAAAACAGTATTTTGCCACATAAAACAGTGATTCCACCACAAAACAGCATTTTGCCACATAATACAGTGTGTCTCTCTCCAAACAGGATTTTGCCACATAAAACAGTGATTCCACCACAAAACAGCATTTTGCCACATTAAACAGTGTTTCTCTCTCCAAACAGCATTTTGCCACATAAAACAGTCATTCCACCACAAAACAGTATTTTGCCACATAAAACAGTGTTTCTCTCTCCAAACAGCATTTTGCCACATAAAACAGTGATTCCACCTATAAACAGCATTTTGGCAGATGAAACACTGTTTCTCCATCAAAACAGCCTTTAAAGGCAAAAAATGCCGTTTCCAGCCAGAAACAGCATTTTGCCACATAAAACAGTCATTCCACCCCAAAACAGCATTTTGCCACATAAAACAGTGATTCCACCACAAAACAGTATTTTGCCACATAAAACAGTGTTTCTCTCTCCAAACAGCATTTTGCCACATAAAACAGTGTTTCTCTCTCCAAACAGCATTTTGCCACATAAAACAGTCATTCCACCCCAAAACAGCATTTTGCCACATAAAACAGTGTTTCTCTCTCCAAACAGCATTTTGCCACATAAAACAGTCATTCCACCCCAAAAACAGCATTTTGCCACATAAAACAGTGTTTCTCTCTCCAAACAGCATTTTGCCACATAAAACAGTCATTCCACCCCAAAACAGTATTTTGCCACATAAAACAGTGATTCTGCCTCCAATCTGCTTTTAAACGCAAAAAACGCTGTTTCCAGCCCGAAACAGCATTTTGCCACATAAAACAGTGTTTCTCTCTCCAAACAGCATTTTGCCACATAAAACAGTCATTCCACCCCAAAACAGCATTTTGCCACATAAAACAGTGTTTCTCTCTCCAAACAGCATTTGGCCACATAAAACAGTGATTCTGCCTCCAAACTGCTTTTAAACGCAAAAAACGCTGTTTCCAGCCAGAAACAGCATTTTGCCACATAAAACAGTCATTCCACCCCAAAACAGTATTTTGCCACATAAAACAGTGATTCCACCACAAAACAGCATTTTGCCACATAATACAGTGTGTCTCTCTCCAAACAGGATTTTGCCACATAAAACAGTGATTCCACCACAAAACAGCATTTTGCCACATTAAACAGTGTTTCTCTCTCCAAACAGCATTTTGCCACATAAAACAGTCATTCCACCACAAAACAGTATTTTGCCACATAAAACAGTGTTTCTCTCTCCAAACAGCATTTTGCCACATAAAACAGTGATTCCACCTATAAACAGCATTTTGGCAGATGAAACACTGTTTCTCCATCAAAACAGCCTTTAAAGGCAAAAAATGCCGTTTCCAGCCAGAAACAGCATTTTGCCACATAAAATAGTGTTTCTCTCTCCAAACAGCATTTTGCCACATAAAACAGTGTTTCTCTCTCCAAACAGCATTTTGCCACATAAAACAGTCATTCCACCCCAAAACAGCATTTTGCCACATAAAACAGTGATTCTGCCTCCAATCTGCTTTTAAACGCAAAAAACGCTGTTTCCAGCCCGAAACAGCACTTTGCCACATAAAACAGTGATTCCACCACAAAACAGCATTTTGCCACATAAAACAGTGTTTCTCTCTCCAAACAGCATTTTGCCACATAAAACAGTCATTCCACACCAAAACAGCATTTTGCCACATAAAACAGTGATTCCACCTATAAACAGCATTTTGGCAGATAAAACACTGTTTCTCCATCCAAACAGCCTTTAAAGACAAAAAACGCTGTTTCCAGCCAGAAACAGCATTTTGCCACATAAAACAGTGATTCCACCTATAAACAGCATTTTGGCAGATAAAACACTGTTTCTCCATCCAAACAGCCTTTAAAGGCAAAAAACACTGTTTCCAGCCAGAAACAGCATTTTGCCACATAAAACAGTGATTCCACCTATAAAAAGCATTTTGGCAGATAAAACACTGTTTCTCCATCCAAACTGCAATTAAAGTGGGACATTGCATGGCTGAAAAGGCCTCAGTAAAGTTGATGAGAAGGCCGTCATTGACTTAACATTGGTGACCTTTTGAACTTTGGGGTCACTTTTGGGGCACTTCCTGTGGTCCTAGAAGGACAAAATTGGACTCACTCGTTCGGTGGGTGGCCAGCTTTCAGGCAAAAGTGGTTTCAAGTAAATCGGGACTTGCATGGCTGAAAAGGCCTCAGTAAAGTTGATGAGAAGGCCGTCATTGACTTAACATTGGTGACCTTTTGAACTTTGGGGTCACTTTTGGGGCACTTCCTGTGGTCCGAGAAGGACAAAATTGAACTCACACGTTCGGTGGGACGCCAGCTATCAGGCAAAAGTGGTTGCAAGTCAATCGGGACTTGCATGGCTGAAAAGGCCTCAGTAAATTTGTTCCTCATACATTGGCCAACTTTTGAACTTTGGGGTCACTTTTGGGGCACTTCCTGTGGTCCTAGGATGACAACTTTGAACTCACATGTTCGGTGGGACGCCAGCTTTCAGGCAAAAGTGGTTGCAAGTCAATCGGGAATTGCATGGCTGAAAAGGCCTCAGTAAAGTTGATGAGAAGGCCGTCATTGACTTAACATTGGTGACCTTTTGAACTTTGGGGTCACTTTTGGGGCACTTCCTGTGGTCCTAGAAGGACAAAATTGGACTAACTCGTTCGGTGGGTGGCCAGCTTTCAGGCAAGAGTGGTTGCAAGTCAATCGGGACTTGCATGGCTGAAAAGGCCTCAGTAAAGTGTATGAAAAGGCCGTCATTGACTTAACATTGGTGACCTTTTGAACTTTGGGGTCACTTTTGGGGCACTTCCTGTGGTCCGAGAAGGACAAAATTGAACTCACACGTTCGGTGGGACGCCAGCTATCAGGCAAAAGTGGTTGCAAGTCAATCGGGACTTGCATGGCTGAAAAGGCCTCAGTAAATTTATTCCTCATACACTGGCCAACTTTTGAACTTTGGGGTCACTTTTGGGGCACTTCCTGTGGTCCTAGGATGACAACTTTGAACTCACATGTTCGGTGGGACGCCAGCTTTCAGGCAAAAGTGGTTGCAAGTCAATCGGGACTTGCATGGCTGAAAAGGCCTCAGTAAAGTTGATGAGAAGGCCGTCATTGACTTAACATTGGTGACCTTTTGAACTTTGGGGTCACTTTTGGGGCACTTCCTGTGGTCCTAGAAGGACAAAATTGGACTCACTCGTTCGGTGGGACGTCAGCTTTCAGGCAAAAGTGGTTTCAAGTAAATCGGGACTTGCATGGCTGAAAAGGCCTCAGTAAAGTTGATGAGAAGGCCGTCATTGACTTAACATTGGTGACCTTTTGAACTTTGGGGTCACTTTTGGGGCACTTCCTGTGGTCCTAGAAGGACAAAATTGGACTCACTCGTTCGGTGGGTGGTCAGCTTTCAGGCAAGAGTGGTTGCAAGTCAATCGGGACTTACATGGCTGAAAAGGCCTCAGTAAAGTTTATGAGAAGGCCGTCATTGACTTAACATTGGTGACCTTTTGAACTTTGGGGTCACTTTTGGGGCACTTCCTGTGGTCCGAGAAGGACAAAATTGAACTCACACGTTCGGTGGGACGCCAGCTATCAGGCAAAAGTGGTTGCAAGTCAATCGGGACTTGCATGGCTGAAAAGGCCTCAGTAAATTTGTTCCACATACATTGGCCAACTTTTGAACTTTGGGGTCACTTTTGGGGCACTTCCTGTGGTCCTAGGATGACAACTTTGAACTCACATGTTCGGTGGGACGCCAGCTTTCAGGCAAAAGTGGTTGCAAGTCAATCGGGACTTGCATGGCTGAAAAGGCCTCAGTAAAGTTCATGAGAAGGCCGTCATTGACTTAACATTGGTGACCTTTTGAACTTTGGGGTCACTTTTGGGGCACTTCCTGTGGTCCTAGAAGGACAAAATTGGACTCACTCGTTCGGTGGGTGGCCAGCTTTCAGGCAAAAGTGGTTGCAAGTCAATTGGGACTTGCATGGCTGAAAAGGCCTCAGTAAAGTTGATGAGAAGGCCGTCATTGACTTAACATTGGTGACCTTTTGAACTTTGGGGTCACTTTTGGGGCACTTCCTGTGGTCCGAGAAGGACAAAATTGAACTCACACGTTCGGTGGGACGCCAGCTATCAGGCAAAAGTGGTTGCAAGTCAATCGGGACTTGCATGGCTGAAAAGGCCTCAGTAAATTTGTTCCACATACATTGGCCAACTTTTGAACTTTGGGGTCACTTTTGGGGCACTTCCTGTGGTCCTAGGATGACAACTTTGAACTCACATGTTCGGTGGGACGCCAGCTTTCAGGCAAAAGTGGTTGCAAGTCAATCGGGACTTGCATGGCTGAAAAGGCCTCAGTAAAGTTCATGAGAAGGCCGTCATTGACTTAACATTGGTGACCTTTTGAACTTTGGGGTCACTTTTGGGGCACTTCCTGTGGTCCTAGAAGGACAAAATTGGACTCACTCGTTCGGTGGGTGGCCAGCTTTCAGGCAAAAGTGGTTGCAAGTCAATTGGGACTTGCATGGCTGAAAAGGCCTCAGTAAAGTTGATGAGAAGGCCGTCATTGACTTAACATTGGTGACCTTTTGAACTTTGGGGTCACTTTTGGGGCACTTCCTGTGGTCCGAGAAGGACAAAATTGAACTCACACGTTCGGTGGGACGCCAGCTATCAGGCAAAAGTGGTTGCAAGTCAATCGGGACTTGCATGGCTGAAAAGGCCTCAGTAAAGTTGATGAGAAGGCCGTCATTGACTTAACATTGGTGACCTTTTGAACTTTGGGGTCACTTTTGGGGCACACAGCGTTTTGCCACATAAAACAGTGATTCCACCACAAAACAGCATTTTACCACATAAAATAGTGTTTCTCTTTCCAAACAGCGTTTTGCCACATAAAACAGTGATTCTGCCTCCAAACAACCTTTAGAGGCAAAAAACGCTGTTTCCAGCCAGAAACAGCATTTTGCCACATAAAACAGTGATTCCACCACAAAACAGCATTTTGCCACATAAAATAGTGTTTCTCTCTCCAAACAGCATTTTGCCACATAAAACAGTGTTTCTCTCTCCAAACAGCATTTTGCCACGTAAAACAGTGATTCCACCTATAAACAGCATTTTGGCAGATAAAACACTGTTTCTCCATCCAAACAGCCTTGCAAGGCAAAAAATGCCGTTTCCAGCCAGAGACAGCATTTTGCCACATAAAATAGTGTTTCTCTCTCCAAACAGCATTTTGCCACATAAAACAGTGTTTCTCTCTCCAAACAGCATTTTGCCACATAAAACAGTCATTCCACCCCAAAACAGCATTTTGCCACATAAAACAGTCATTCCACCACAAAACAGCATTTTGCCACATAATACAGTGTGTCTCTCTCCAAACAGGATTTTGCCACATAAAACAGTGATTCCACCACAAAACAGCATTTTGCCACATAAAACAGTGTTTCTCTCTCCAAACAGCATTTTGCCACATAAAACAGTGATTCCACCTATAAACAGCATTTTGGCAGATGAAACACTGTTTCTCCATCAAAACAGCCTTTAAAGGCAAAAAATGCCGTTTCCAGCCAGAAACAGCATTTTGCCACATAAAACAGTCATTCCACCCCAAAACAGCATTTTGCCACATAAAACAGTGATTCCACCACAAAACAGCATTTTGCCACATAAAACAGTGTTTCTCTCTCCAAACAGCATTTTGCCACATAAAACAGTGTTTCTCTCTCCAAACAGCATTTTGCCACATAAAACAGTCATTCCACCCCAAAACAGCATTTTGCCACATAAAACAGTGATTCCACCACAAAACAGCATTTTGCCACATAAAACAGTGTTTCTCTCTCCAAACAGCATTTTGCCACATAAAACAGTCATTCCACCCCAAAACAGCACTTTGCGACATAAAACAGTGTTTCTCTCTCCAAACAGCATTTTGCCACATAAAACAGTGATTCTGCCTCCAAACTGCTTTTAAACGCAAAAAACGCTGTTTCCAGCCAGAAACAGCATTTTGCCACATAAAACAGTCATTCCACCCCAAAACAGTATTTTGCCACATAAAACAGTGATTCCACCACAAAACAGCATTTTGCCACATAATACAGTGTGTCTCTCTCCAAACAGGATTTTGCCACATAAAACAGTGATTCCACCACAAAACAGCATTTTGCCACATTAAACAGTGTTTCTCTCTCCAAACAGCATTTTGCCACATAAAACAGTCATTCCACCACAAAACAGTATTTTGCCACATAAAACAGTGTTTCTCTCTCCAAACAGCATTTTGCCACATAAAACAGTGATTCCACCTATAAACAGCATTTTGGCAGATGAAACACTGTTTCTCCATCAAAACAGCCTTTAAAGGCAAAAAATGCCGTTTCCAGCCAGAAACAGCATTTTGCCACATAAAACAGTCATTCCACCCCAAAACAGCATTTTGCCACATAAAACAGTGATTCCACCACAAAACAGCATTTTGCCACATAAAACAGTGTTTCTCTCTCCAAACAGTATTTTGCCACATAAAACAGTGTTTCTCTCTCCAAACAGCATTTTGCCACATAAAACAGTCATTCCACCCCAAAACAGCATTTTGCCACATAAAACAGTGATTCCACCAAAAAACAGCATTTTGCCACATAAAACAGTGTTTCTCTCTCCAAACAGCATTTTGCCACATAAAACAGTGTTTCTCTCTCCAAACAGCATTTTGCCACATAAAACAGTGTTTCTCTCTCCAAACAGCATTTTGCCACATAAAACAGTCATTCCACCCCAAAACAGCATTTTGCCACATAAAACAGTGATTCCACCAAAAAACAGCATTTTGCCACATAAAACAGTGTTTCTCTCTCCAAACAGCATTTTGCCACATAAAACAGTCATTCCACCCCAAAACAGCATTTTGCCACATAAAACAGTGTTTCTCTCTCCAAACAGCATTTGGCCACATAAAACAGTGATTCTGCCTCCAAACTGCTTTTAAACGCAAAAAACGCTGTTTCCAGCCAGAAACAGCATTTTGCCACATAAAACAGTCATTCCACCCCAAAACAGTATTTTGCCACATAAAACAGTGATTCCACCACAAAACAGCATTTTGCCACATAATACAGTGTGTCTCTCTCCAAACAGGATTTTGCCACATAAAACAGTGATTCCACCACAAAACAGCATTTTGCCACATTAAACAGTGTTTCTCTCTCCAAACAGCATTTTGCCACATAAAACAGTCATTCCACCACAAAACAGTATTTTGCCACATAAAACAGTGTTTCTCTCTCCAAACAGCATTTTGCCACATAAAACAGTGATTCCACCTATAAACAGCATTTTGGCAGATGAAACACTGTTTCTCCATCAAAACAGCCTTTAAAGGCAAAAAATGCCGTTTCCAGCCAGAAACAGCATTTTGCCACATAAAATAGTGTTTCTCTCTCCAAACAGCATTTTGCCACATAAAACAGTGTTTCTCTCTCCAAACAGCATTTTGCCACATAAAACAGTCATTCCACCCCAAAACAGCATTTTGCCACATAAAACAGTGATTCTGCCTCCAATCTGCTTTTAAACGCAAAAAAACGCTGTTTCCAGCCCGAAACAGCACTTTGCCACATAAAACAGTGATTCCACCACAAAACAGCATTTTGCCACATAAAACAGTGTTTCTCTCTCCAAACAGCATTTTGCCACATAAAACAGTCATTCCACACCAAAACAGCATTTTGCCACATAAAACAGTGATTCCACCACAAAACAGCATTTTGCCACATAAAACAGTCATTCCACCCCAAAACAGCATTTTGCCACATAAAACAGTCATTCCACCACAAAACAGCATTTTGCCACATAAAACAGTGTTTCTCTCTCCAAACAGCATTTTGCCACATAAAACAGTGTTTCTCTCTCCAAACAGCATTTTGCCACATAAAACAGTGATTCCACCTATAAACAGCATTTTGGCAGATAAAACACTGTTTCTCCATCCAAACAGCCTTTAACGGCAAAAAACGCTGTTTCCAGCCTAAAACAGTGTTTTGCCACATAAAACAGTGATTCTGACCTCTAAACAACCTTTAGAGGCAAAAAACGCTGTTTCCAGCCAGAAACAGCATTTTGCCACATAAAACAGTGAATCCACCTATAAACAGCATTTTGGCAGATAAAACACTGTTTCTCCATCCAAACAGCCTTTAACGGCAAAAAACGCTGTTTCCAGCCCAAAACAGCGTTTTGCCACATAAAACAGTGATTCCACCACAAAACAGCATTTTGCCACATAAAATAGTGTTTCTCTCTCCAAACAGCATTTTGCCACATAAAACAGTCATTCCACCCCAAAACAGTATTTTGCCACATAAAACAGTGATTCCACCACAAAACAGCATTTTGCCACATAATACAGTGTGTCTCTCTCCAAACAGGATTTTGCCACATAAAACAGTGATTCCACCACAAAACAGCATTTTGCCACATTAAACAGTGTTTCTCTCTCCAAACAGCATTTTGCCACATAAAACAGTCATTCCACCACAAAACAGTATTTTGCCACATAAAACAGTGTTTCTCTCTCCAAACAGCATTTTGCCACATAAAACAGTGATTCCACCTATAAACAGCATTTTGGCAGATGAAACACTGTTTCTCCATCAAAACAGCCTTTAAAGGCAAAAAATGCCGTTTCCAGCCAGAAACAGCATTTTGCCACATAAAATAGTGTTTCTCTCTCCAAACAGCATTTTGCCACATAAAACACTGTTTCTCTCTCCAAACAGCATTTTGCCACATAAAACAGTCATTCCATCCCAAAACAGCATTTTGCCACATAAAACAGTCATTCCACCACAAAACAGCATTTTGCCACATAAAACAGTGTTTCTCTCTCCAAACAGCATTTTGCCACATAAAACAGTGTTTCTCTCTCCAAACAGCATTTGGCCACATAAAACAGTGATTCTGCCTCCAAACTGCTTTTAAACGCAAAAAACGCTGTTTCCAGCCAGAAACAGCATTTTGCCACATAAAACAGTCATTCCACCCCAAAACAGTATTTTGCCACATAAAACAGTGATTCCACCACAAAACAGCATTTTGCCACATAATACAGTGTGTCTCTCTCCAAACAGGATTTTGCCACATAAAACAGTGATTCCACCACAAAACAGCATTTTGCCACATTAAACAGTGTTTCTCTCTCCAAACAGCATTTTGCCACATAAAACAGTCATTCCACCACAAAACAGTATTTTGCCACATAAAACAGTGTTTCTCTCTCCAAACAGAATTTTGCCACATAAAACAGTGATTCCACCTATAAACAGCATTTTGGCAGATGAAACACTGTTTCTCCATCAAAACAGCCTTTAAAGCCAAAAAATGCCGTTTCCAGCCAGAAACGGCATTTTGCCACATAAAACAGTCATTCCACCCCAAAACAGCATTTCGACACATAAAACAGTGATTCCACCACAAAACAGCATTTTGCCACATAAAACAGTGTTTCTCTCTCCAAACAGCATTTTGCCACATAAAACAGTGTTTCTCTCTCCAAACAGCATTTTGCCACATAAAACAGTCATTCCACCCCAAAACAGCATTTTGCCACATAAAACAGTGATTCCACCAAAAAACAGCATTTTGCCACATAAAACAGTGTTTCTCTCTCCAAACAGCATTTTGCCACATAAAACAGTCATTCCACCCCAAAACAGTATTTTGCCACATAAAACAGTGATTCTGCCTCCAATCTGCTTTTAAACGCAAAAAACGCTGTTTCCAGCCCGAAACAGCATTTTGCCACATAAAACAGTGTTTCTCTCTCCAAACAGCATTTTGCCACATAAAACAGTGTTTCTCTCTCCAAAACAGCATTTTGCCACATAAAACAGTCATTCCACCACAAAACAGCATTTTGCCACATAAAACAGTGTTTCTCTCTCCAAACAGCATTTTGCCACATAAAACAGTGTTTCTCTCTCCAAACAGCATTTGGCCACATAAAACAGTGATTCTGCCTCCAAACTGCTTTTAAACGCAAAAAACGCTGTTTCCAGCCAGAAACAGCATTTTGCCACATAAAACAGTCATTCCACCCCACAACAGTATTTTGCCACATAAAACAGTGATTCCAGCACAAAACAGCATTTTGCCACATAATACAGTGTGTCTCTCTCCAAACAGGATTTTGCCACATAAAACAGTGATTCTGACCTCTAAACAACCTTTAGAGGCAAAAAACGCTGTTTCCAGCCAGAAACAGCATTTTGCCATATAAAACAGTGAATCCACCTATAAACAGCATTTTGGCAGATAAAACACTGTTTCTCCATCCAAACAGCCTTTAACGGCAAAAAACGCTGTTTCTAGCCCAAAACAGCGTTTTGCCACATAAAACAGTGATTCCACCACAAAACAGCATTTTGCCACATAAAACAGTGATTCCACCTATAAACAGCATTTTCCAGATAAAACACTGTTTCTCCATCCAAACAGCCTTTAACGGCAAAAAACGCTGTTTCCAGCCTAAAACAGTGTTTTGCCACATAAAACAGTGATTCTGACCTCTAAACAACCTTTAGAGGCAAAAAACGCTGTTTCCAGCCAGAAACAGCATTTTGCCACATAAAACAGTGAATCCACCTATAAACAGCATTTTGGCAGATAAAACACTGTTTCTCCATCCAAACAACCTTTAACGGCAAAAAACGCTGTTTCCAGCCCAAAACAGCGTTTTGCCACATAAAACAGTGATTCCACCACAAAACAGCATTTTGCCACATAAAATAGTGTTTCTCTCTCCAAACAGCATTTTGCCACATAAAACAGTGATTCCACCTATAAACAGCATTTTGCCACATAAAACACTGTTTCTCCATCCAAACAGCCTTTAACGGCAAAAAATGCTGTTTCCAGCCTAAAACAGTGTTTTGCCACATAAAACAGTGATTCTGACCTCTAAACAACCTTTAGAGGCAAAAAACGCTGTTTCCAGCCAGAAACAGCATTTTGCCACATAAAACAGTGAATCCACCTATAAACAGCATTTTGGCAGATAAAACACTGTTTCTCCATCCAAACAGCCTTTAACGGCAAAAAACGCTGTTTCTAGCCCAAAACATCGTTTTGCCACATAAAACAGTGATTCCACCACAAAACAGCATTTTGCCACATAAAACAGTGTTTCTCTCTCCAAACAGCATTTTGCCACATAAAACAGTGATTCCACCTATAAACAGCATTTTGGCAGATAAAACACTGTTTCTCCATCCAAACAGCCTTTAACGGCAAAAAACGCTGTTTCCAGCGTAAAACAGTGTTTTGCCACATAAAACAGTGATTCTGACCTCTAAACAACCTTTAGAGGCAAAAAACGCTGTTTCCAGCCAGAAACAGCATTTTGCCACATAAAACAGTGAATCCACCTATAAACAGCATTTTGGCAGATAAAACACTGTTTCTCCATCCAAACAGCCTTTAACGGCAAAAAACGCTGTTTCCAGCCCAAAACAGCGTTTTGCCACATAAAACAGTGATTCTGACCTCTAAACAACCTTTAGAGGCAAAAAACGCTGTTTCCAGCCAGAAACAGCATTTTGCCACATAAAACAGTGAATCCACCTATAAACGGCATTTTGGCAGATAAAACACTGTTTCTCCATCCAAACAGCCTTTAACGGCAAAAAACGCTGTTTCCAGCCTAAAACAGTGTTTTGCCACATAAAACAGTGATTCTGACCTCTAAACAACCTTTAGAGGCAAAAAACGCTGTTTGCAGCCAGAAACAGCATTTTGCCACATAAAACAGTGAATCCACCTATAAACAGCATTTTGGCAGATAAAACACTGTTTCTCCATCCAAACAGCCTTTAACGGCAAAAAACGCTGTTTCCAGCCCAAAACAGCGTTTTGCCACATAAAACAGTGATTCTGACCTCTAAACAACCTTTAGAGGCAAAAAACGCTGTTTCCAGCCAGAAACAGCATTTTGCCACATAAAACAGTGAATCCACCTATAAACGGCATTTTGGCAGATAAAACACTGTTTCTCCATCCAAACAGCCTTTAACGGCAAAAAACGCTGTTTCCAGCCTAAAACAGTGTTTTGCCACATAAAACAGTGATTCTGACCTCTAAACAACCTTTAGAGGCAAAAAACGCTGTTTGCAGCCAGAAACAGCATTTTGCCACATAAAACAGTGAATCCACCTATAAACAGCATTTTGGCAGATAAAACACTGTTTCTCCATCCAAACAGCCTTTAACGGCAAAAAACGCTGTTTCTAGCCCAAAACAGCGTTTTGACACATAAAACAGTGATTCCACCACAAAACAGCATTTTGCCACATAAAATAGTGTTTCTCTCTCCAAACAGCATTTTGCCACATAAAACAGTGATTCCACCTATAAACAGCATTTTGGCAGATAAAACACTGTTTCTCCATCCAAACAGCCTTTAACGGCAAAAAATGCTGTTTCCAGCCTAAAACAGTGTTTTGCCACATAAAACAGTGATTCTGACCTCTAAACAACCTTTAGAGGCAAAAAACGCTGTTTCCAGCCAGAAACAGCATTTTGCCACATAAAACAGTGATTCCACCTATAAACAGCATTTTGGCAGATAAAACACTGTTTCTCCATCCAAACAGCCTTTAACGGCAAAAAACGCTGTTTCCAGCCTAAAACAGTGTTTTGCCACATAAAACAGTGATTCTGACCTCTAAACAACCTTTAGAGGCAAAAAACGCTGTTTGCAGCCAGAAACAGCATTTTGCCACATAAAACAGTGAATCCACCTATAAACAGCATTTTGGCAGATAAAACACTGTTTCTCCATCCAAACAGCCTTTAACGGCAAAAAACGCTGTTTCTAGCCCAAAACATCGTTTTGCCACATAAAACAGTGATTCCACCACAAAACAGCATTTTGCCACATAAAACAGTGTTTCTCTCTCCAAACAGCATTTTGCCACATAAAACAGTGATTCCACCTATAAACAGCATTTTGGCAGATAAAACACTGTTTCTCCATCCAAACAGCCTTTAACGGCAAAAAACGCTGTTTCCAGCGTAAAACAGTGTTTTGCCACATAAAACAGTGATTCTGACCTCTAAACAACCTTTAGAGGCAAAAAACGCTGTTTCCAGCCAGAAACAGCATTTTGCCACATAAAACAGTGAATCCACCTATAAACAGCATTTTGGCAGATAAAACACTGTTTCTCCATCCAAACAGCCTTTAACGGCAAAAAACGCTGTTTCCAGCCCAAAACAGCGTTTTGCCACATAAAACAGTGATTCTGACCTCTAAACAACCTTTAGAGGCAAAAAACGCTGTTTCCAGCCAGAAACAGCATTTTGCCACATAAAACAGTGAATCCACCTATAAACGGCATTTTGGCAGATAAAACACTGTTTCTCCATCCAAACAGCCTTTAACGGCAAAAAACGCTGTTTCCAGCCTAAAACAGTGTTTTGCCACATAAAACAGTGATTCTGACCTCTAAACAACCTTTAGAGGCAAAAAACGCTGTTTCCAGCCAGAAACAGCATTTTGCCACATAAAACAGTGAATCCACCTATAAACAGCATTTTGGCAGATAAAACACTGTTTCTCCATCCAAACAGCCTTTAACGGCAAAAAACGCTGTTTCCAGCCCAAAACAGCGTTTTGCCACATAAAACAGTGATTCTGACCTCTAAACAACCTTTAGAGGCAAAAAACGCTGTTTCCAGCCAGAAACAGCATTTTGCCACATAAAACAGTGAATCCACCTATAAACGGCATTTTGGCAGATAAAACACTGTTTCTCCATCCAAACAGCCTTTAACGGCAAAAAACGCTGTTTCCAGCCTAAAACAGTGTTTTGCCACATAAAACAGTGATTCTGACCTCTAAACAACCTTTAGAGGCAAAAAACGCTGTTTGCAGCCAGAAACAGCATTTTGCCACATAAAACAGTGAATCCACCTATAAACAGCATTTTGGCAGATAAAACACTGTTTCTCCATCCAAACAGCCTTTAACGGCAAAAAACGCTGTTTCCAGCCTAAAACAGTGTTTTGCCACATAAAACAGTGATTCTGACCTCTAAACAACCTTTAGAGGCAAAAAACGCTGTTTGCAGCCAGAAACAGCATTTTGCCACATAAAACAGTGAATCCACCTATAAACAGCATTTTGGCAGATAAAACACTGTTTCTCCATCCAAACAGCCTTTAACGGCAAAAAACGCTGTTTCTAGCCCAAAACAGCGTTTTGACACATAAAACAGTGATTCCACCACAAAACAGCATTTTGCCACATAAAATAGTGTTTCTCTCTCCAAACAGCATTTTGCCACATAAAACAGTGATTCCACCTATAAACAGCATTTTGGCAGATAAAACACTGTTTCTCCATCCAAACAGCCTTTAACGGCAAAAAATGCTGTTTCCAGCCTAAAACAGTGTTTTGCCACATAAAACAGTGATTCTGACCTCTAAACAACCTTTAGAGGCAAAAAACGCTGTTTCCAGCCAGAAACAGCATTTTGCCACATAAAACAGTGATTCCACCTATAAACAGCATTTTGGCAGATAAAACACTGTTTCTCCATCCAAACAGCCTTTAACGGCAAAAAACGCTGTTTCCAGCCTAAAACAGTGTTTTGCCACATAAAACAGTGATTCTGACCTCTAAACAACCTTTAGAGGCAAAAAACGCTGTTTGCAGCCAGAAACAGCATTTTGCCACATAAAACAGTGAATCCACCTATAAACAGCATTTTGGCAGATAAAACACTGTTTCTCCATCCAAACAGCCTTTAACGGCAAAAAACGCTGTTTCTAGCCCAAAACAGCGTTTTGACACATAAAACAGTGATTCCACCACAAAACAGCATTTTGCCACATAAAATAGTGTTTCTCTCTCCAAACAGCATTTTGCCACATAAAACAGTGATTCCACCTATAAACAGCATTTTGGCAGATAAAACACTGTTTCTCCATCCAAACAGCCTTTAACGGCAAAAAATGCTGTTTCCAGCCTAAAACAGTGTTTTGCCACATAAAACAGTGATTCTGACCTCTAAACAACCTTTAGAGGCAAAAAACGCTGTTTCCAGCCAGAAACAGCATTTTGCCACATAAAACAGTGAATCCACCTATAAACAGCATTTTGGAAGATAAAACATTGTTTCTCCATCCAAACAGCCTTTAACGGCAAAAAACGCTGTTTCCAGCCTAAAACAGTGTTTTGCCACATAAAACAGTGATTCTGACCTCTAAACAACCTTTAGAGGCAAAAAACGCTGTTTGCAGCCAGAAACAGCATTTTGCCACATAAAACAGTGAATCCACCTATAAACAGCATTTTGGCAGATAAAACACTGTTTCTCCATCCAAACAGCCTTTAACGGCAAAAAACGCTGTTTCCAGCCTAAAACAGTGTTTTGCCACATAAAACAGTGATTCTGACCTCTAAACAACCTTTAGAGGCAAAAAACGCTGTTTGCAGCCAGAAACAGCATTTTGCCACATAAAACAGTGAATCCACCTATAAACAGCATTTTGGCAGATAAAACACTGTTTCTCCATCCAAACAGCCTTTAACGGCAAAAAAACGCTGTTTCTAGCCCAAAACAGCGTTTTGACACATAAAACAGTGATTCCACCACAAAACAGCATTTTGCCACATAAAATAGTGTTTCTCTCTCCAAACAGCATTTTGCCACATAAAACAGTGATTCCACCTATAAACAGCATTTTGGCAGATAAAACACTGTTTCTCCATCCAAACAGCCTTTAACGGCAAAAAATGCTGTTTCCAGCCTAAAACAGTGTTTTGCCACATAAAACAGTGATTCTGACCTCTAAACAACCTTTAGAGGCAAAAAACGCTGTTTCCAGCCAGAAACAGCATTTTGCCACATAAAACAGTGAATCCACCTATAAACAGCATTTTGGCAGATAAAACATTGTTTCTCCATCCAAACAGCCTTTAACGGCAAAAAACGCTGTTTCCAGCCTAAAACAGTGTTTTGCCACATAAAACAGTGATTCTGACCTCTAAACAACCTTTAGAGGCATAAAACGCTGTTTGCAGCCAGAAACAGCATTTTGCCACATAAAACAGTGAATCCACATATAAACAGCATTTTGGCAGATAAAACACTGTTTCTCCATCCAAACAGCCTTTAACGGCAAAAAACGCTGTTTCTAGCCCAAAACAGCGTTTTGCCACATAAAACAGTGATTCCACCACAAAACAGCATTTTGCCACATAAAACAGTGTTTCTCTCTCCAAACAGCATTTTGCCACATAAAACAGTGATTCCACCTATAAACAGCATTTTGGCAGATAAAACACTGTTTCTCCATCCAAACAGCCTTTAACGGCAAAAAACGCTGTTTCCAGCCTAAAACAGTGTTTTGCCACATAAAACAGTGATTCTGACCTCTAAACAACCTTTAGAGGCAAAAAACGCTGTTTCCAGCCAGAAACAGCATTTTGCCACATAAAACAGTGAATCCACCTATAAACAGCATTTTGGCAGATAAAACACTGTTTCTCCATCCAAACAGCCTTTAACGGCAAAAAACGCTGTTTCCAGCGTAAAACAGTGATTTGCCACATAAAACAGTGATTCTGACCTCTAAACAACCTTTAGAGGCAAAAAACGCTGTTTCCAGCCAGAAACAGCATTTTGCCACATAAAACAGTGAATCCACCTATAAACAGCATTTTGGCAGATAAAACACTGTTTCTCCATCCAAACAGCCTTTAACGGCAAAAAACGCTGTTTCCAGCCTAAAACAGTGTTTTGCCACATAAAACAGTGATTCTGACCTCTAAACAACCTTTAGAGGCAAAAAACGCTGTTTGCAGCCAGAAACAGCATTTTGCCACATAAAACAGTGAATCCACCTATAAACAGCATTTTGGCAGATAAAACACTGTTTCTCCATCCAAACAGCCTTTAACGGCAAAAAACGCTGTTTCTAGCCCAAAACAGCGTTTTGCCACATAAAACAGTGATTCCACCACAAAACAGCATTTTGCAACATAAAACAGTGTTTCTCTCTCCAAACAGCATTTTGCCACATAAAACAGTGATTCCACCTATAAACAGCATTTTGGCAGATAAAACACTGTTTCTCCATCCAAACAGCCTTTAACGGCAAAAAACGCTGTTTCCAGCCTAAAACAGTGTTTTCCCACCTAAAACAGTGATTCTGACCTCTAAACAACCTTTAGAGGCAAAAAACGCTGTTTCCAGCCAGAAACAGCATTTTGCCACATAAAACAGTGATTCCACCTATAAATAGCATTTTGGCAGATAAAACACTGTTTCTCCATCCAAACAGCCTTTAACGACAAAAAACGCTGTTTCCAGCCAGAAACAGCATTTTGCCACATAAAACAGTGATTCCACCTATAAACAGCATTTTGGCAGATAAAACACTGTTTCTCCATCCAAACAGCCTTTAACGGCAAAAAACGCTGTTTCCAGCCTAAAACAGTGTTTTGCCACATAAAACAGTGATTCTGACCTCTAAACAACATTTAGAGGCAAAAAACGCTGTTTGCAGCCAGAAACAGCATTTTGCCACATAAAACAGTGAATCCACCTATAAACAGCATTTTGGCAGATAAAACACTGTTTCTCCATCCAAACAGCCTTTAACGGCAAAAAACGCTGTTTCTAGCCCAAAACAGCGTTTTGACACATAAAACAGTGATTCCACCACAAAACAGCATTTTGCCACATAAAATAGTGTTTCTCTCTCCAAACAGCATTTTGCCACATAAAACAGTGATTCCACCTATAAACAGCATTTTGGCAGATAAAACACTGTTTCTCCATCCAAACAGCCTTTAACGGCAAAAAACGCTGTTTCCAGCCTAAAACAGTGTTTTGCCACATAAAACAGTGATTCTGACCTCTAAACAACCTTTAGAGGCAAAAAACGCTGTTTGCAGCCAGAAACAGCATTTTGCCACATAAAACAGTGAATCCACCTATAAACAGCATTTTGGCAGATAAAACACTGTTTCTCCATCCAAACAGCCTTTAACGGCAAAAAACGCTGTTTCCAGCCTAAAACAGTGTTTTGCCACATAAAACAGTGATTCTGACCTCTAAACAACCTTTAGAGGCAAAAAACGCTGTTTGCAGCCAGAAACAGCATTTTGCCACATAAAACAGTGAATCCACCTATAAACAGCATTTTGGCAGATAAAACACTGTTTCTCCATCCAAACAGCCTTTAACGGCAAAAAACGCTGTTTCTAGCCCAAAACAGCGTTTTGACACATAAAACAGTGATTCCACCACAAAACAGCATTTTGCCACATAAAATAGTGTTTCTCTCTCCAAACAGCATTTTGCCACATAAAACAGTGATTCCACCTATAAACAGCATTTTGGCAGATAAAACACTGTTTCTCCATCCAAACAGCCTTTAACGGCAAAAAATGCTGTTTCCAGCCTAAAACAGTGTTTTGCCACATAAAACAGTGATTCTGACCTCTAAACAACCGTTAGAGGCAAAAAACGCTGTTTCCAGCCAGAAACAGCATTTTGCCACATAAAACAGTGAATCCACCTATAAACAGCATTTTGGCAGATAAAACATTGTTTCTCCATCCAAACAGCCTTTAACGGCAAAAAACGCTGTTTCCAGCCTAAAACAGTGTTTTGCCACATAAAACAGTGATTCTGACCTCTAAACAACCTTTAGAGGCATAAAACGCTGTTTGCAGCCAGAAACAGCATTTTGCCACATAAAACAGTGAATCCACATATAAACAGCATTTTGGCAGATAA
This sequence comes from Centroberyx gerrardi, assembly GCF_048128805.1. Lineage (NCBI taxonomy): Eukaryota > Metazoa > Chordata > Actinopteri > Beryciformes > Berycidae > Centroberyx > Centroberyx gerrardi. The sequence continues at coordinate 128,885 of NC_136015.1, forward strand.
AACACTGTTTCTCCATCCAAACAGCCTTTAACGGCAAAAAACGCTGTTTCTAGCCCAAAACAGCGTTTTGCCACATAAAACAGTGATTCCACCACAAAACAGCATTTTGCCACATAAAACAGTGTTTCTCTCTCCAAACAGCATTTTGCCACATAAAACAGTGATTCCACCTATAAACAGCATTTTGGCAGATAAAACACTGTTTCTCCATCCAAACAGCCTTTAACGGCAAAAAACGCTGTTTCCAGCCTAAAACAGTGTTTTGCCACATAAAACAGTGATTCTGACCTCTAAACAACCTTAAGAGGCAAAAAACGCTGTTTCCAGCCAGAAACAGCATTTTGCCACATAAAACAGTGATTCCACCTATAAACAGCATTTTGGCAGATAAAACACTGTTTCTCCATCCAAACAGCCTTTAACGGCAAAAAACGCTGTTTCCAGCCTAAAACAGTGTTTTGACACATAAAACAGTGATTCTGACCTCTAAACAACCTTTAGAGGCAAAAAACGCTGTTTCCAGCCAGAAACAGCATTTTGCCACATAAAACAGTGAATCCACCTATAAACAGCATTTTGGCAGATAAAACACTGTTTCTCCATCCAAACAGCCTTTAACGGCAAAAAACGCTGTTTCCAGCGTAAAACAGTGATTTGCCACATAAAACAGTGATTCTGACCTCTAAACAACCTTTAGAGGCAAAAAACGCTGTTTCCAGCCAGAAACAGCATTTTGCCACATAAAACAGTGAATCCACCTATAAACAGCATTTTGGCAGATAAAACACTGTTTCTCCATCCAAACAGCCTTTAACGGCAAAAAACGCTGTTTCCAGCCTAAAACAGTGTTTTGCCACATAAAACAGTGATTCTGACCTCTAAACAACCTTTAGAGGCAAAAAACGCTGTTTCCAGCCAGAAACAGCATTTTGCCACATAAAACAGTGAATCCACCTATAAACAGCATTTTGGCAGATAAAACACTGTTTCTCCATCCAAACAGCCTTTAACGGCAAAAAACGCTGTTTCCAGCCCAAAACAGCGTTTTGCCACATAAAACAGTGATTCCACCACAAAACAGCATTTTGCCACATAAAATAGTGTTTCTCTCTCCAAACAGCATTTTGCAACATAAAACAGTGTTTCTCTCTCCAAACAGCATTTTGCCACATAAAACAGTGAATCCACCTATAAACAGCATTTTGGCAGATAAAACACTGTTTCTCCATCCAAACAGCCTTTAACGGCAAAAAACGCTGTTTCCAGCCTAAAACAGTGATTTGCCACATAAAACAGTGATTCTGACCTCTAAACAACCTTTAGAGGCAAAAAACGCTGTTTCCAGCCAGAAACAGCATTTTGCCACATAAAACAGTGAATCCACCTATAAACAGCATTTTGGCAGATAAAACACTGTTTCTCCATCCAAACAGCCTTTAACGGCAAAAAACGCTGTTTCCAGCCTAAAACAGTGTTTTGCCACATAAAACAGTGATTCCACCACAAAACAGCATTTTGCCACATAAAATAGTGTTTCTCTCTCCAAACAGCGTTTTGCCACATAAAACAGTGATTCCACCACAAAACAGCATTTTGCCACATAAAACAGTGTTTCTCTCTCCAAACAGCATTTTGCCACATAAAACAGTGTTTCTCTCTCCAAACAGCATTTTGGCACATAAAACAGTGATTCCACCTATAAACAGCATTTTGGCAGATAAAACACTGTTTCTCCATCCAAACAGCCTTTAACGGCAAAAAACGCTGTTTCAAGCCTAAAACAGTGTTTTGCCACATAAAACAGTGATTCTGACCTCTAAACAACCTTTAGAGGCAAAAAACGCTGTTTCCAGCCAGAAACAGCATTTTGCCACATAAAACAGTGATTCCACCTATAAACAGCATTTTGGCAGATAAAACACTGTTTCTCCATCCAAACAGCCTTTAACGGCAAAAAACGCTGTTTCCAGCCTAAAACAGTGTTTTGCCACATAAAACAGTGATTCTGACCTCTAAACAACCTTTAGAGGCAAAAAACGCTGTTTCCAGCCAGAAACAGCATTTTACCACATAAAACAGTGAATCCACCTATAAACAGCATTTTGGCAGATAAAACACTGTTTCTCCATCCAAACAGCCTTTAACGGAAAAAAACGCTGTTTCCAGCCTAAAACAGTGTTTTGCCACATAAAACAGTGATTCTGACCTCTAAACAACCTTTAGAGGCAAAAAACGCTGTTTCCAGCCAGAAACAGCATTTTGCCACATAAAACAGTGAATCCACCTATAAACAGCATTTTGGCAGATAAAACACTGTTTCTCCATCCAAACAGCCTTTAACGGCAAAAAACGCTGTTTCCAGCCCAAAACATCGTTTTGCCACATAAAACAGTGATTCCACCACAAAACAGCATTTTGCCACATAAAATAGTGTTTCTCTCTCCAAACAGCATTTTGCCACATAAAACAGTGTTTCTCTCTCCAAACAGCATTTTGCCACATAAAACAGTGAATCCACCTATAAACAGCATTTTGGCAGATAAAACACTGTTTCTCCATCCAAACAGCCTTTTACGGCAAAAAACGCTGTTTCCAGCCCAAAACAGCGTTTTGCCACATAAAACAGTGATTCCACCACAAAACAGCATTTTGCCATATAAAATAGTGTTTCTCTCTCCAAACAGCATTTTGCCACATAAAACAGTGATTCCACCTATAAACAGCATTTTGGCAGATAAAACACTGTTTCTCCATCCAAACAGCCTTTAACGGCAAAAAACGCTGTTTCCAGCCTAAAACAGTGTTTTGCCACATAAAACAGTGATTCTGACCTCTAAACAACCTTTAGAGGCAAAAAACGCTGTTTCCAGCCAGAAACAGCATTTTGCCACATAAAACAGTGAATCCACCTATAAACAGCATTTTGGCAGATAAAACACTGTTTCTCCATCCAAACAGCCTTTAACGGCAAAAAACGCCGTTTCCAGCCAGAAACAGCATTTTGCCACATAAAATAGTGTTTCTCTCTCCAAACAGCATTTTGCCACATAAAACAGTGTTTCTCTCTCCAAACAGCATTTTGCCACATAAAACAGTGATTCCACCACAAAACAGCATTTTGCCACATAAAACAGTGTTTCTCTCTCCAAACAGCATTTTGCCACATAAAACAGTGATTCCACCACAAAACAGCATTTTGCCACATAAAACACTGTTTCTCCCTCTAAACAGCCTTTAAAGGCAAAAAACGCTGTTTCCAGCCAGAAACAGCATTTTGCCACATAAAACAGTGATTCCACCTATAAACAGCATTTTGGCAGATAAAACACTGTTTCTCCATCCAAACAGCCTTTAAAAGCAAAAAACGCTGTTTCCAGCCCGAAACAGCATTTTGCCACATAAAACAGTGATTCTGCCTCCAAACTGCTTTTAAACGCAAAAAACGCTGTTTCCAGCCTGAAACAGCATTTTGCCACATAAAACAGTGATTCCACCACAAAACAGCATTTTGGCAGATAAAACACTGTTTCTCCATCCAAACTGCAATTAAAGTGGGACATTGCATGGCTGAAAAGGCCTCAGTAAAGTTGATGAGAAGGCCTTCATTGACTTAACATTTGTGACCTTTTGAACTTTGGGGTCACTTTTGGGGCACTTCCTGTGGTCCTAGAAGGACAAACTTGAACTCACACGTTCGGTGGGACGCCAGCTATAAGGCAAAAGTGGTTGCAAGTCAATCGGGACTTGCATGGCTGAAAAGGCCTCAGTAAATTTGTTCCTCATACATTGGCCACCTTTTGAACTTTGGGGTCACTTTTGGGGCACTTCCTGTGGACCTAGAAGGACAAAATTGCACTCACACCTTCGGTGTGATGCCAGCTTTCAGGCAAAAGTGGTTGCAAGTCAATCGGACCTTGTATGGCTGAAAAGGCCTCAGTAAAGTTGATGAGAAGGCCTTCATTGACTTAACATTGGTGACCTTTTGAATTTGAGGTCACTTTTGAGGCACTTCCTGTGGTCCTAGAATGACAACATTGAACTCACACTTTCGGTGGGACGCCAGCTATCAGGCAAAATTGGTTGCAAGTCAATTGGGCCTTGCATGGCTGAAAAGGCCTCAGAAAAGTTGTTCCTCATACATTGGTGACCTTTTGAACTTTGGGGTAACTTTTGGGGCACTTCCTGTGGTCCTAGAATGACATCATTGCACTCACACGTTCGGTGGGATGCCAGCTTTCAGGCAAAAGTGGTTGCAAGTCAATCGGACATTGTATGGCTGAAAAGGCCTCAGTAAAGTTGATGAGAAGGCCTTCATTGACTTAACATTGGTGACCTTTTGAAGTTTGAGGTCACTTTTGGGGCACTTCCTGTGGACAGCTGCTGCATAAACACCAGCGAACTCAAGTGCCAAAAAATAAAATTCACTCAATGGTAACGGTAAAATGGATGTAAAATATTGTATCTGTAACTACCGTATTTCCTCTAATATTGGCCCGGGCCTTTATTTACCTCAACTGCAGAGGGTTCCAGGCCTTCATTGGAAGCAGGCTTATATTAGAGACAGGCCTTTATTTCTAATTCCCTCTGTTTGATAAGTATATTTGCTCATATTTTAGTATGAAGTTTGATTTTCTGATCTGCTTCTGTTGGGGTACGTTAGGTAGCCGTTTTTTTGTTACTGCAATGCATTATGATAATTACGGTAATCGACGACGGAATGTGAAATTTAGTCAGCTCAGCCAATCAGCAGTCATGTAACACCAGACTGTAGTCAGCCCAGCCAATCAGCAGCCATGTAACACTCAAATGTAGTCAGGTTAGTAAATCAGAAGTCATGTAATACCTGCCTGTAGTCAGCTCTGCCAATCAGCAGCCATGTAACAGTAGACTGTAGTCAGCTCACCCAGTCAGCAGCCATGTGACACTAGACTGTAGCCAGCTCAGCCAATCAGCAGTCATGTAACACTAGACTGTAGTCAGCTCAGCCAATCAGCAGCCGTGTAACACTAGCCTGTAGTTAGCTCAGGCATCAGAAGTAATGTATCACTCAAAATTAGTCAGCTCAGCCAATCAGCAGCCATGTAACACTCAAATGTAGTCAGCTCAGCCAATCAGCAGTCATGTAACACCAGACTGTAGTCAGCCCAGCCAATCAGCAGCCATGTAACACTCAAATGTAGTCAGGGTAGTGAATCAGAAGTCATGTAATACATGCCTGTAGTCAGCTCAGCCAATCAGCAGTCATGTAAAACTACATTGAAGTCAGCTCTTCCAATCAGCAGCGATGTAACACTCAAATATAGTCAGCTCAGGCAATCAGAAGTCATGTAACACTTGCCTGTAGTCAGATAAGCCAATCAGCAAACATGTAACACTCAAATGTAGTCATCTCAGCCAATCAGCAGCCATGTAACACTAGCCTGTCCTCAGCTCAGCCAATCAGCAATCTTGTAACACTAGCCTATCATCAGCACAGCCAATCAGCAGTAATGTAACACTCGCCTGTCCTCAGCTCAGCCAATCACAAATCATATAACACTAGCCTGTAGTGAGTTCAACCTATCAGCAGCCATGTAACACTAGCCTGTAATCAACTCAGCCAATCATAAGTCATGTAACACTAGACTGTATTAAGGTCAGCCAATCAGCAGCCATGTAACACTCAAATGTAGTCGGCTCAGCCAACCAGAAGTCATGTAACACTCAAATGTAGTCATCTCAGCCAATCAGAAGTCATGTAACACTCAATATTTGTCAACTCACCCAATCAGAAGTCAGGTAACACTAGCCTGTAGACAGCTCATCCAATCAGAAGTCCTGTAACACAAGCATGTAGTCAGCTCAGCCAATCAGCAGTCATGTAACACGAGACTGTAGTCAGCTCAGCCAATCAGCAGCCGTGTAACACTAGCCTGTAGTTAGCTCAGGCATCAGAAGTCATGTAACACTCAAATTTAGTCAGCTCAGCCAATCAGTAGCCATGTAAAACTACACTGTAGTCAGCTCAGCCAATCAGCAGCCATGTAACGCACAAATGTAGCCAACTCAGCCAATCAGCAGTCATGTAAAACTACACTATAGTAATCTCAGCCAATCAGCAGCCATGTAACAGTCAAATGTAGTCAGCTCAGCCAATCAGAAGACATGTAACACTAGACTGTAGTCAGCTCAGCCAGTCAGCAGCCATGTAACACTAGACTGTAGCCAGCTCAGCCAATCCGACGTCATGTAACACTAGCCTGTAGTCATTTCAGCCAATCAGCAGCCATGTAACAGTCAAATGTAGTCAGCTCAGCCAATCAGAATAAAAGTAACACTAGCCTGTACTCAGCTCAGCCAATCAGAAGAAAAGTAATGCTAGCCTGTCGTCAGCTCAGCAAATCAGAAGTCATGTAACACCTGCCTGTAGTCAGCTCAGCCAATAAGCAGTCATGTAACACTAGCCTGTAGTCAGCTCAGCCAATAAGCAGCCATGTAACACTCAAGTGTAGTCAGCTCAGCCAATCAGCAGTCGTGTAACACTATACTGTATTCAGCTCAGCCAATCAGCAGCCATGTAACACTCAAATGTAGTCGGCTCAGCCAATCAGAAATCATGTAACACTAGCCTGTAGTCAGCTCAGCCAATCAGCAGCCGTGTAACACTAGCCTGTAGTCAGCTCAGCCAATCAGAAGTCATGTAACACTCAAATTTAGTCAGCTCAGCCAATCAGCAGTCATGTAACACCAAACTGTAGTCAGCTCTTCCAATCAGCAGCCATGTAACACTCAAATATAGTCCAGTGTTTCCGCTAGGATTTTTTTTAGCAGCGGGGGGAAAGGGTTTTGTTGTACCTGGGTGGTGCGCGCGCGTAGTACGCCAGCGGTCGGAGTGAATATCACTTAAAAAATATGAAATAAAGTGACACTTGACTGCAAAACAAACTTTAGAACATATTTATTGACATATTTACATATTTACAACAACATATTTATTCATACATAATGCCTCTTTGACCCATTATCCTCCTTGTCCGCTTGGGGTCCCAGCACGTGAAAGGCTCCCATGATGTCCAGGTTCTGGAACCTTCTGTCCAGGCTGTCCTGGAGGCCATCCAGATAAGGCCCCATTACCTAAACATGGCACAAAAAAGAAAATGAGTAACTAGTTTGATTGATTGATTGATTGATAGAAACCTTTATTTCCACAGGGATATAACCAGATGAGCTAATAGAGATGAGTTTGGATTGATATAGTGGAAGTTTTGCAATTAAAGCTTTATAAACAAATAGAATGCCATGCTGTTTCCTCTGGAGCTCAAGGCATGGCTACCCGTTAGTGGAAGTTTTGCAATTAAAGCTTTATAAACAAATAGAATGCCATGCTGTTTCCTCTGGAGCTCAAGGCATGGCTACCCGTTATTTTGTTTTGTTTTCCCAGACTGATTATAGTACTTACTTCACAGCCATCCAAAACAAATGTACCTGTGTCCTGAACCGGGACCAGAACACCTCCCTACCTCCCCACCTCCCTCTGCTCCACCTGGCCTCTGCCTCTCCTCTCCCTCTCCTCCTCATGGGTGCAGGGTCATGCAGGTCATCATGGAGCCGGGCCAAGAATGAGCAAGGGGGCTGTGCATCACCTGCATCTCTGATGGTCCTCAGGCATGCCATTGTCACTGGGACCTAATAAAGGCAGTCACACAATGCTTAGCTTTTTTCTTGAATGCAATCAGTAATGACTGAATAGGCTACGATTGGTTCTATTACTTTAAAATTATGAGAGAAACATGTTAAAAGTGATAAATTCTTAGAATGTACCTGCTCTTTGATGGCCAGGAAGTTAACATTTTCTTTCTGAAAAATCTTGGACAGTCGAGCAAGATGTGGCAGTACATCAGCCTGCAGATAGACTGCTGCGACAAAGCGGTAGGTGCAGCAGAATCCATACAGGCCCTTGGCTACTGGGCACTTATTGACCTCAGTCTCCTCAGCCAAGGCAGCCAGGACTGCACTGAGGTTCCTTTGCAAAGTGATGACTGCCAGGTGCTGAGACAGCCAGCGCGTGTCCTTCACTTGCTGAAAAATATTTCAGTCATGAGATAAAAGATGAATAATAACACAGAAAGTGCATCTGTAGTACACAATAATGGCCAGAATTGCTGTTAAAAGCTACAAGTATGTTTTTCTGTGATCTCACCTTCACTTTTAAGTCCTCAAGGCCCAAGGACTCTGCTGCAGCTTTCAGAACAGCGCTGTTGTGAAAATAGAGATGGAGCTGCTGCAAGTGGTCCCTGAAGGTAGCCATATAGGGAACCTCAGATGAGGCATCCCTACATGCCAGGGCGAGGCGATGGGCAGCACACGCAACTGGCAGCAACCAGGGGAAGTCATCCTGCAGCTGCTTCGCTACACCATTCAACCTCCCTGTTACAAGAAAAGAAAAAAAAAAAATCAAATCAAGACATGCAGTAACCAATTCATGTTCAGGTCTTTGACTGAGCAACTAAAAACAAAAACATGCAGTAAAAAAAAAACCCAATTAATTCTACTTGCTTATGTTGCGAGTTCATACCAGTCATTACAGCAGCTCCATCCGTTCCTAATCCATAGAGCTTTTGGGTTGGAACTTTCTTTTTGTGCAGCACTTCCTTTATAGCTGCCACGACAGTAGCTGCCTTCCCATCAGCGACATTCACCAGGTCGAGGAACTGGCTGAAGAGCTGCCCTTCATTGTCCATATATCTGAAAAACATAAAAAAGACATCTTAAACATAGACGTATTACTCCAATTCAGTCATTAATCGTTGTCCTCTCAATTGAATAATACCGGACATGCAGATCCAGCTGCTTCTTCACAGAGACATCTGTGCTTTCATCCACCTCCAGCCCGATAGCCACAGAGGAGTGGATGTCTTGGAGGATTGGCTCCTCAACCACTGTGGCCAAAATCTCCAACATGTCATCAATTATTAAATGAGACCGGTAGTTGGTCTTTTTTCCGATCTATAAGTAAATGAGATTAAATATAGATTGAATATTATGAGATTTTGAGGTGAGCTGATTTGCAGTGATGAAATGCAAATATGAACAATAACACAGTAGCATGATAATTATTTACCTTCAGCCTTTTAAAATAGTCACACCCCAGCAACTCAGCTAGATCGAGAAGAGCTGGATAATTTGGATGGTGTGCTTGCTCTCTCTTCGTTAAGTAGTAGAGGCATTTGAACCCCCCCATGATTGCCTCATGCTCTAAAGTTATGACCGGGTCAAAGGCAACCAGAACTGAAGAACCTATGCAAAGCAGGTACAAATCTGTTATCTTTGATGGTTATTGCAACAAAAAGCAGGTTATACCTGAGACATCTTTATCAATTAAAATAACGTCCTATCTAATTGAAGGAACTTCACCTTGTGCCAGTAAGGCATGTGACTTCACACTCTGTTTGTGGTGCTCCGTCGTCATATGCTTATCTAAATAGTCAACTCGGTAGAGTTGGCAGCCTGTCTCGATGAATGGCCGCTTGGCCCCTCCTCTCTTTGGTGCCTGCTTATGTTGCCGACATAAGCGGCAGAATATTCCTGTAGGGACAGAGTAAAGTGGCATTATTGGTCATTGTTCATACAATATTATATTGAAATACACTGACTTGCATGATATGGTGTAATGCTGAATACTCACCATGATCAGTGTGGTAGAGCCATGGGTGGAACCTTGTTTTGTCTACCCATTTAGGGTCCCAGCCTGATAGCCTGTGCTTAGTCTTCGTTTTCTCTCCTCTCTCCTCTCCTCCTCCACTCTCCTCTTTCTGCCCTCTCTCCTGCTCCACACTGCTCTCCTGCTCCTCTCCTCCTCCACTCTCCTCTCTTTCTGCCCTCTCTCCTGCTCCACACTGCTCTCCTGCTCCTCTCTCCTCTCCTCCTCCACTCTCCTCTCTTTCTGCCCTCTCTCCTGCTCCACTCTGCTCTCCTGCTCCACTCGCCTCCACTAATCCTGCCTGTCTACTTGTCTAATAAGGTTACATTTGAGAATGAGTAACGTTAGATAATTCTCTCACATCACAAATATTTGATCACACAACCAGTGGAACATTAAAATATTGTAGTAGCCACCACTAACGTTACATATTTTAGAACCAGAAGGCATTTCTTTCCCTTCAAAACTTCGGGGCATAGCTAAGAACCTTGAGCCCCTCCCTAGCTAAAGTAAGTTACCTGACTATCTTCCTCATCGACGTCAGGCATCTTTCTCTTCTTGGAGAAATATTTTAACAAACTCATCTGAAAATGCCATCAGGAATATTTTAATACATAGCTTAAATAAACATCATTGGCAATTATTTTACCGACGTTTATTGAAGTAACGTTAAGTTACCGGTATTATGATTCAATGAGTTCGCTAACGTTAACGTTAACGTTACCTATCTAGTTAACGTTAGCTGGAACATTATTTCACGATATATTATTAATATTAATAATAATTAGTTGGCCATAAACATCAATAGAGAATACATTGTGAATGTAAAATCTATCTAACTTAACGTTAGCTAGTTAAATCTACCTTTCCCTCCTATTTCTTTTTCTATTCTCTCTCTCTCTCACTCTTGCCTCAGCCGGGTGTCGCCACTTTCTGTATCAGTCGTGTCAAATTAAAAGCCCTCTGCAGAGTCGTGTAATTGCATTTTGCAGCGGCGGCTGTAGTCAGCTCAGCCAATCAGAAGTCATGTAACACTAGCCTGTAGTCAGCTCAGCCAAACAGCAATCTTGTGACACTAGCCTGTCATCAGCACAGCCAATCAGCAGTAATGTAACACTCGCCTGTCCTCAGCTCAGCCAATCAGAAGTCATATAACACTAGCCTGTAGTGAGTTAAAACAATCAGCAGACATGTAACACTAGCCTGTAGTCAGCTCAGCCAATCATAAGTCATGTAACACTAAACTGTATTAAGGTCAGCCAATCAGCAGCCATGTAACACTAGCCTGTAGTCAGCTCACCCAAACAGCAATCTGGTGACACTAGCCTGTCATCAGCACAGCCAATGAGCAGTAATGTAACACTCGCCTGTCCTCAGCTCAGCCAATCAGAAGACATATAACACTAGCCTGTAGTGAGTTAAAACAATCAGCAGCCATGTAACACTAGCCTGTAATCAGCTCAGCCAATCATAAGTCATGTAACACTAGACTGTATTAAGGTCAGCAAACCAGAGGTCATGTAACACTCAAATGTAGTCATCTCAGCCAATCAGAAGTCATGTAACACTCAATATTAGTCATCTCAGCCAATCAGCAGCCATGTAATACTTCCCTGTAGTCAGTACAGCCAATCAGAAGTCATGTAACATCTGCCTGTAGTCAGCTCAGCCAATCAGCAGTCGTGTAACACTATACTGTATTCAGCTCAGCCAATCAGCAGCCGTGGAACACTAGCCTGTAGTCAGTTCAGCCAATCAGAAGTCATGTAACACTCAAATTTAGTCAGCTCAGCCAATCAGCAGTCATGTAACACCAGACTGTAGTCAGCCCAGCCAATCAGCAGTCATGTAAAACTACATTGAAGTCAGCTTTTCCAATCAGCAGCCATGTAACACTCAAATATAGTCAGCTCAGCCAATCAGAAGTCATGTAACACTAGCCTGTAGTCAGCTCAGCCAATCAGCAGTCATGTAAAACTACACTGTAGTCAGCTCAGCCAATCAGCAGCCATGTAACACTCAAATGTAGTCAGCTCAGCCAATCAGCAGTCATGTAAAACTACACTATAGTAATCTCAGCCAATCAGCAGCCATGTAACAGTCAAATGTAATCAGCTCAGCCAATCAGAAGACATGTAACAATAGACTGTAGTCAGCTCAGCCAGTCAGCAGCCATGTAACACTAGACTGTAGCCAGCTCAGCCAATCAGAAGTCATGTAACACTAGCATGTAGTCAGTTCACCCAATTAGCAGCCATGTAACACTAGCCTGTAGTCAGCTCAGCCAATCAGCAGTCGTGTAACACTAGCCTTTAGTCAGCGCAGCCAATCAGCAGTCATATAAAACAAGCCTGTAGTGAGTTCAACCAATCAGCAGTCATGTAACACTAGACTGTAGTCAGCTCAGCCTATCAGAAGTCATGTAACACCTGCCTGTAGTCAGCTCAGGCAATCAGCAGTCATGAAAAACTACACTGTAGTCAGCTCAGCCAATCAGCAGCCATATAACACTCAAATGTAGTCAGCTCAGCCAATCAGCAGCCATGTAACACTAACCTGCAGTCAGCTCAGCCAGTCAGAAGTCAGGTAGCACTAGCCTGTAGTCAGCTCAGCCAAACAGCAGCTGTGTAACACTCAAATGTAGTCAGCCCAGCCAATCAGCAGTCATGTAAAACTACACTATAGTAATCTCAGCCAATCAGCAGCCATGTAACAGTCAAATGTAGTCAGCTCAGCCAATCAGCAGCCATGTAACACTAGACTGTAGTCAGCTCACCCAGTCAGCAGCCATGTGACACTAGACTGTAGCCAGCTCAGCCAATCAGAAGTCATGTAACACTAGCCTGTAGTCATCTCAGGCAATCATCAGCTATGTAACAGTCAAATGTAGTCAGCTCAGCCAATCAGAATAAAAGTAACACTAGCCTGTAGTCAGCTCAGCCAATCAGAAGAAAAGTAATGCTAGCCTGTCGTCAGCTCAGCCAATCACAAGTCATGTAACACCTGCCTGTAGTCAGCTCAGCCAATAAGCAGTCATGTAAAACTACACTGTAGTCAGCTCAGCCAATCAGCAGCTATATAAAACTACACTGTAGTCAGCTCAGCCAATCAGCAGCTATGTAACACTCAAATGTAGTCAGCTCAGCCAATCAGCAGTCATGTAAAACTACACTATAGTAATCTCAGCCAATCAGCAGCCATATAACACTCAAATGTAGTCAGCTCAGCCAATCAGCAGCCATGTAACACTCAAATGTAGTCAGCTCAGCCAATCAGCAGTCATGTAAAACTACACTATAGTAATCTCAGCAAATCAGCAGCCATGTAACAGTCAAATGTAGTCAGCTCAGCCAATCAGCAGCCATGTAACAATAGACTGGAGTCAGCTCAGCCAGTCATCAGCTATGTAACACTAGACTGTAGCCAGCTCAGCCAATCAGAAGTCATGTAACACTAGCATGTAGTCAGTTCACCCAATTAGCAGCCATGTAACACTAACCTGCAGTCAGCTCAGCCAGTCAGAGGTCATGTAACACTAGCCTGTAGTCAGCTCAGCCAATCAGCAGTCGTGTAACACTAGCCTTTAGTCAGCGCAGCCAATCAGCAGTCATATAAAACAAGCCTGTAGTGAGTTCAACCAATCAGCAGCCATGTAACACTTGCCTGTAGTCAGCTCAGCCAATCAGCAGCCATGTAACACTCAAATGTAGTGAGCTCAGCCAATCAGCAGTCATGTAACACTAGACTGTAGTCAGCTCAGCCTATCAGAAGTCATGTAACACCTGCCTGTAGTCAGCTCAGCCAATCAGCAGTCATGAAAAACTACACTGTAGTCAGCTCAGCCAATCAGCAGCCATATAACACTCAAATGTAGTCAGCTCAGCCAATCAGCAGCCATGTAACACTCAAATGTAGTCAGCTCAGCCAATCAGCAGTCATGTAAAACTACACTATAGTAATCTCAGCCAATCAGCAGCCATGTAACAGTCAAATGTAGTCAGCTCAGCCAATCAGAAGACATGTAACAATAGACTGTAGTCAGCTCAGCCAGTCAGCAGCTATGTAACAGTCAAATGTAGTCAGCTCAGCCAATCAGAATAAAAGTAACACTAGCCTGTAGTCAGCTCAGCCAATCAGAAGAAAAGTAATGCTAGCCTGTCGTCAGCTCAGCCAATCGCAAGTCATGTAACACCTGCCTGTAGTCAGCTCAGCCAATAAGCAGTCATGTAAAACTACACTGTAGTCAGCTCAGCCAATCAGCAGCCATGTAACACTCAAATGTAGTCAGCTCAGCCAATCAGCAGTCATGTAAAACTACACTATAGTAATCTCAGCCAATCAGCAGCCATGTAACAGTCAAATGTAATCAGCTCAGCCAATCAGAAGACATGTAACAATAGACTGTAGTCAGCTCAGCCAGTCAGCAGCCATGTAACACTAGACTGTAGCCAGCTCAGCCAATCAGAAGTCATGTAACACTAGCATGTAGTCAGTTCACCCAATTAGCAGCCATGTAACACTAGCCTGTAGTCAGCTCAGCCAATCAGCAGTCGTGTAACACTAGCCTTTAGTCAGCGCAGCCAATCAGCAGTCATATAAAACAAGCCTGTAGTGAGTTCAACCAATCAGCAGTCATGTAACACTAGACTGTAGTCAGCTCAGCCTATCAGAAGTCATGTAACACCTGCCTGTAGTCAGCTCAGGCAATCAGCAGTCATGAAAAACTACACTGTAGTCAGCTCAGCCAATCAGCAGCCATATAACACTCAAATGTAGTCAGCTCAGCCAATCAGCAGCCATGTAACACTAACCTGCAGTCAGCTCAGCCAGTCAGAAGTCAGGTAGCACTAGCCTGTAGTCAGCTCAGCCAAACAGCAGCTGTGTAACACTCAAATGTAGTCAGCCCAGCCAATCAGCAGTCATGTAAAACTACACTATAGTAATCTCAGCCAATCAGCAGCCATGTAACAGTCAAATGTAGTCAGCTCAGCCAATCAGCAGCCATGTAACACTAGACTGTAGTCAGCTCACCCAGTCAGCAGCCATGTGACACTAGACTGTAGCCAGCTCAGCCAATCAGAAGTCATGTAACACTAGCCTGTAGTCATCTCAGGCAATCATCAGCTATGTAACAGTCAAATGTAGTCAGCTCAGCCAATCAGAATAAAAGTAACACTAGCCTGTAGTCAGCTCAGCCAATCAGAAGAAAAGTAATGCTAGCCTGTCGTCAGCTCAGCCAATCACAAGTCATGTAACACCTGCCTGTAGTCAGCTCAGCCAATAAGCAGTCATGTAAAACTACACTGTAGTCAGCTCAGCCAATCAGCAGCTATATAAAACTACACTGTAGTCAGCTCAGCCAATCAGCAGCTATGTAACACTCAAATGTAGTCAGCTCAGCCAATCAGCAGTCATGTAAAACTACACTATAGTAATCTCAGCCAATCAGCAGCCATATAACACTCAAATGTAGTCAGCTCAGCCAATCAGCAGCCATGTAACACTCAAATGTAGTCAGCTCAGCCAATCAGCAGTCATGTAAAACTACACTATAGTAATCTCAGCAAATCAGCAGCCATGTAACAGTCAAATGTAGTCAGCTCAGCCAATCAGCAGCCATGTAACAATAGACTGGAGTCAGCTCAGCCAGTCATCAGCTATGTAACACTAGACTGTAGCCAGCTCAGCCAATCAGAAGTCATGTAACACTAGCATGTAGTCAGTTCACCCAATTAGCAGCCATGTAACACTAACCTGCAGTCAGCTCAGCCAGTCAGAGGTCATGTAACACTAGCCTGTAGTCAGCTCAGCCAATCAGCAGTCGTGTAACACTAGCCTTTAGTCAGCGCAGCCAATCAGCAGTCATATAAAACAAGCCTGTAGTGAGTTCAACCAATCAGCAGCCATGTAACACTTGCCTGTAGTCAGCTCAGCCAATCAGCAGCCATGTAACACTCAAATGTAGTGAGCTCAGCCAATCAGCAGTCATGTAACACTAGACTGTAGTCAGCTCAGCCTATCAGAAGTCATGTAACACCTGCCTGTAGTCAGCTCAGCCAATCAGCAGTCATGAAAAACTACACTGTAGTCAGCTCAGCCAATCAGCAGCCATATAACACTCAAATGTAGTCAGCTCAGCCAATCAGCAGCCATGTAACACTCAAATGTAGTCAGCTCAGCCAATCAGCAGTCATGTAAAACTACACCATAGTAATCTCAGCCAATCAGCAGCCATGTAACACTCAAATGTAGTCAGCTCAGCCAATCAGAAGACATGTAACAATAGACTGTAGTCAGCTCAGCCAGTCAGCAGCTATGTAACAGTCAAATGTAGTCAGCTCAGCCAATCAGAATAAAAGTAACACTAGCCTGTAGTCAGCTCAGCCAATCAGAAGAAAAGTAATGCTAGCCTGTCGTCAGCTCAGCCAATCGCAAGTCATGTAACACCTGCCTGTAGTCAGCTCAGCCAATAAGCAGTCATGTAAAACTACACTGTAGTCAGCTCAGCCAATCAGCAGCCATGTAACACTCAAATGTAGTCAGCTCAGCCAATCAGCAGTCATGTAAAACTACACTATAGTAATCTCAGCCAATCAGCAGCCATGTAACAGTCAAATGTAATCAGCTCAGCCAATCAGAAGACATGTAACAATAGACTGTAGTCAGCTCAGCCAGTCAGCAGCCATGTAACACTAGACTGTAGCCAGCTCAGCCAATCAGAAGTCATGTAACACTAGCATGTAGTCAGTTCACCCAATTAGCAGCCATGTAACACTAACCTGCAGTCAGCTCAGCCAGTCCGAGGTCATTTAACACTAGCCTGTAGTCAGCTCAGCCAATCAGCAGTCGTGTAACACTAGCCTTTAGTCAGCGCAGCCAATCAGCAGTCATATAAAACAAGCCTGTAGTGAGTTCAACCAATCAGAAGCCATGTAACACTAACCTGCAGTCAGTTCAGCCAGTCAGAGGTCATGTAACACTAGCCTGTAGTCAGCTCAGCCAATCAGCAGTCGTGTAACACTAGCCTTTAGTCAGCGCAGCCAATCAGCAGTCATATAAAACAAGCCTGTAGTGAGTTCAACCAATCAGCAGCCATGTAACACTCAAATGTAGTCATCTCAACCAATCAGAAGTCATGTAACACTAGACTGTAGTCAGCTCAGCCAATCAGCAGCTATGTAACACTCAAATGTAGTCATCTCAGCCAATCAGAAGTCATGTAACACTAGACTGTAGTCAGCTCAGCCAATCAGCAGCCATGTAACACTAGACTGTAGTCAGCTCAGCCAATCAGCAGCCATGTAACACTCAAATGTTGTCAGCTCAGCCAATAAGACGTCATGTAACACCTGCCTGTAATCAGCTCAGCCAATCAGAAGTCATGTAACACCTGCCTGTAGCACCTTGTTGATTTTCAATGGACTCCTTTTTAATAAAATGTACTCTTCAATACAATTACTTTTTAGTGTTTTGCAATTTTCTACTTTACCATGTCCAGCCAACACTTAAAGCAAGTAAAACTTAAAATGTTTGCGGGGGGGGGGGGGGGGGGGGGGGGGGACAACAAACACCATTATATCCATGTCTTAATACCAATTTATTAAAAATAAAAATAAAAACAATAACCCTCAAGGTTTAGTTTACAATTCAAAAACAAGTTTTCATTTTCTTTAGGTTTTGTGATGCAAGTGTGACAGCTCCCTTATCACGTGCTACATAACAATGAAACTTCACTTTCAGTTGAAAAGATGAAAAAAATAAAAAAACACATTGTTCTTAAAAGACATGGTACATTTAAAATTGTTACTATGAGAGGAAGGACAGTAAAAATCTTAACCATTTCTCTTACACTGAAAAATGTGTGTTTAAAGTGCATTTCAGAGGATACACACATCAGAGGATAATTCCAGCCTTTTTCAACCTAGAACAAACTTTGCCATCATCTGGAATCTACCAATCGATTCTAACCAAAATCTTATCAAATGGGTCACTGAGTGAGTTGTGATGTGAGAGTGTGCCTGCCTTCGTGTGTGTTTGTGTTGACTTTAACAGTTGGCCAAGTTCTGAATTTTTTTCCAGTGGTGAGACATGACATATTTGGGTGCTTTAGAAGATCTGACTATCTGTTGCCTCGATACATTGTACTGCTGCTGGATAAACACCAGCGAACTCAAGTGCCAAAAAATAAAATTCACTCAATGGTAACACGGTAAAATGGATGTAAAATATTGTATCTGCAACTACCGTATTTCCTCTAATATTGGCCCAGGCCTTTATTTACCTCAACTGCAGAGGGTTCCAGGCCTTCATTGGAAGCAGGCTTATATTAGAGACAGGCCTTTATTTCTAATTCCCTCTGTTTGATAAGTATATTTGCTCATATTTTAGTATGAAGTTTGATTTTCTGATCTGCTTCTGTTGGGGTACGTTAGGTAGCCGTTTTTTTGTTACTGCAATGCATTATGATAATTACGGTAATCGACGACGGAATGTGAAATTTAGTCAGCTCAGCCAATCAGCAGTCATGTAACACCAGACTGTAGTCAGCCCAGCCAATCAGCAGCCATGTAACACTCAAATGTAGTCAGGTTAGTAAATCAGAAGTCATGTAATACCTGCCTGTAGTCAGCTCTGCCAATCAGCAGCCATGTAACACTCAAATGTAGTCAGCTCAGCCAATCAGCAGCCATGTAACACTCAAATGTAGTCAGCTCAGCCAATCAGCAGCCATGTAACACTAGACTGTAGTCAGCTCACCCAGTCAGCAGCCATGTGACACTAGACTGTAGCCAGCTCAGCCAATCAGCAGTCATGTAACACTAGACTGTAGTCAGCTCAGCCAATCAGCAGCCGTGTAACACTAGCCTGTAGTTAGCTCAGGCATCAGAAGTAATGTATCACTCAAAATTAGTCAGCTCAGCCAATCAGCAGCCATGTAACACTCAAATGTAGTCAGCTCAGCCAATCAGCAGTCATGTAACACCAGACTGTAGTCAGCCCAGCCAATCAGCAGCCATGTAACACTCAAATGTAGTCAGGGTAGTGAATCAGAAGTCATGTAATACATGCCTGTAGTCAGCTCAGCCAATCAGCAGTCATGTAAAACTACATTGAAGTCAGCTCTTCCAATCAGCAGCGATGTAACACTCAAATATAGTCAGCTCAGGCAATCAGAAGTCATGTAACACTTGCCTGTAGTCAGATAAGCCAATCAGCAAACATGTAACACTCAAATGTAGTCATCTCAGCCAATCAGCAGCCATGTAACACTAGCCTGTCCTCAGCTCAGCCAATCAGCAATCTTGTAACACTAGCCTATCATCAGCACAGCCAATCAGCAGTAATGTAACACTCGCCTGTCCTCAGCTCAGCCAATCACAAATCATATAACACTAGCCTGTAGTGAGTTCAACCTATCAGCAGCCATGTAACACTAGCCTGTAATCAACTCAGCCAATCATAAGTCATGTAACACTAGACTGTATTAAGGTCAGCCAATCAGCAGCCATGTAACACTAGCCTGTAATCAACTCAGCCAATCATAAGTCATGTAACACTAGACTGTATTAAGGTCAGCCAATCAGCAGCCATGTAACACTCAAATGTAGTCGGCTCAGCCAACCAGAAGTCATGTAACACTCAAATGTAGTCATCTCAGCCAATCAGAAGTCATGTAACACTCAATATTTGTCAACTCACCCAATCAGAAGTCAGGTAACACTAGCCTGTAGACAGCTCATCCAATCAGAAGTCCTGTAACACAAGCATGTAGTCAGCTCAGCCAATCAGCAGTCATGTAACACGAGACTGTAGTCAGCTCAGCCAATCAGCAGCCGTGTAACACTAGCCTGTAGTTAGCTCAGGCATCAGAAGTCATGTAACACTCAAATTTAGTCAGCTCAGCCAATCAGTAGCCATGTAAAACTACACTGTAGTCAGCTCAGCCAATCAGCAGCCATGTAACGCACAAATGTAGCCAACTCAGCCAATCAGCAGTCATGTAAAACTACACTATAGTAATCTCAGCCAATCAGCAGCCATGTAACAGTCAAATGTAGTCAGCTCAGCCAATCAGAAGACATGTAACACTAGACTGTAGTCAGCTCAGCCAGTCAGCAGCCATGTAACACTAGACTGTAGCCAGCTCAGCCAATCCGACGTCATGTAACACTAGCCTGTAGTCATTTCAGCCAATCAGCAGCCATGTAACAGTCAAATGTAGTCAGCTCAGCCAATCAGAATAAAAGTAACACTAGCCTGTACTCAGCTCAGCCAATCAGAAGAAAAGTAATGCTAGCCTGTCGTCAGCTCAGCAAATCAGAAGTCATGTAACACCTGCCTGTAGTCAGCTCAGCCAATAAGCAGTCATGTAACACTAGCCTGTAGTCAGCTCAGCCAATAAGCAGCCATGTAACACTCAAGTGTAGTCAGCTCAGCCAATCAGCAGTCGTGTAACACTATACTGTATTCAGCTCAGCCAATCAGCAGCCATGTAACACTCAAATGTAGTCGGCTCAGCCAATCAGAAATCATGTAACACTAGCCTGTAGTCAGCTCAGCCAATCAGCAGCCGTGTAACACTAGCCTGTAGTCAGCTCAGCCAATCAGAAGTCATGTAACACTCAAATTTAGTCAGCTCAGCCAATCAGCAGTCATGTAACACCAAACTGTAGTCAGCTCTTCCAATCAGCAGCCATGTAACACTCAAATATAGTCCAGTGTTTCCGCTAGGATTTTTTTTAGCAGCGGGGGGAAAGGGTTTTGTTGTACCTGGGTGGTGCGCGCGCGTAGTACGCCAGCGGTCGGAGTGAATATCACTTAAAAAATATGAAATAAAGTGACACTTGACTGCAAAACAAACTTTAGAACATATTTATTGACATATTTACATATTTACAACAACATATTTATTCATACATAATGCCTCTTTGACCCATTATCCTCCTTGGCCGCTTGGGGTCCCAGCACGTGAAAGGCTCCCATGATGTCCAGGTTCTGGAACCTTCTGTCCAGGCTGTCCTGGAGGCCATCCAGATAAGGCCCCATTACCTAAACATGGCACAAAAAAGAAAATGAGTAACTAGTTTGATTGATTGATTGATTGATAGAAACCTTTATTTCCACAGGGATATAACCAGATGAGCTAATAGAGATGAGTTTGGATTGATATAGTGGAAGTTTTGCAATTAAAGCTTTATAAACAAATAGAATGCCATGCTGTTTCCTCTGGAGCTCAAGGCATGGCTACCCGTTAGTGGAAGTTTTGCAATTAAAGCTTTATAAACAAATAGAATGCCATGCTGTTTCCTCTGGAGCTCAAGGCATGGCTACCCGTTATTTTGTTTTGTTTTCCCAGACTGATTATAGTACTTACTTCACAGCCATCCAAAACAAATGTACCTGTGTCCTGAACCGGGACCAGAACACCTCCCTACCTCCCCACCTCCCTCTGCTCCACCTGGCCTCTGCCTCTCCTCTCCCTCTCCTCCTCATGGGTGCAGGGTCATGCAGGTCATCATGGAGCCGGGCCAAGAATGAGCAAGGGGGCTGTGCATCACCTGCATCTCTGATGGTCCTCAGGCATGCCATTGTCACTGGGACCTAATAAAGGCAGTCACACAATGCTTAGCTTTTTTCTTGAATGCAATCAGTAATGACTGAATAGGCTACGATTGGTTCTATTACTTTAAAATTATGAGAGAAACATGTTAAAAGTGATAAATTCTTAGAATGTACCTGCTCTTTGATGGCCAGGAAGTTAACATTTTCTTTCTGAAAAATCTTGGACAGTCGAGCAAGATGTGGCAGTACATCAGCCTGCAGATAGACTGCTGCGACAAAGCGGTAGGTGCAGCAGAATCCATACAGGCCCTTGGCTACTGGGCACTTATTGACCTCAGTCTCCTCAGCCAAGGCAGCCAGGACTGCACTGAGGTTCCTTTGCAAAGTGATGACTGCCAGGTGCTGAGACAGCCAGCGCGTGTCCTTCACTTGCTGAAAAATATTTCAGTCATGAGATAAAAGATGAATAATAACACAGAAAGTGCATCTGTAGTACACAATAATGGCCAGAATTGCTGTTAAAAGCTACAAGTATGTTTTTCTGTGATCTCACCTTCACTTTTAAGTCCTCAAGGCCCAAGGACTCTGCTGCAGCTTTCAGAACAGCGCTGTTGTGAAAATAGAGATGGAGCTGCTGCAAGTGGTCCCTGAAGGTAGCCATATAGGGAACCTCAGATGAGGCATCCCTACATGCCAGGGCGAGGCGATGGGCAGCACACGCAACTGGCAGCAACCAGGGGAAGTCATCCTGCAGCTGCTTCGCTACACCATTCAACCTCCCTGTTACAAGAAAAGAAAAAAAAAAAATCAAATCAAGACATGCAGTAACCAATTCATGTTCAGGTCTTTGACTGAGCAACTAAAAACAAAAACATGCAGTAAAAAAAAAACCCAATTAATTCTACTTGCTTATGTTGCGAGTTCATACCAGTCATTACAGCAGCTCCATCCGTTCCTAATCCATAGAGCTTTTGGGTTGGAACTTTCTTTTTGTGCAGCACTTCCTTTATAGCTGCCACGACAGTAGCTGCCTTCCCATCAGCGACATTCACCAGGTCGAGGAACTGGCTGAAGAGCTGCCCTTCATTGTCCATATATCTGAAAAACATAAAAAAGACATCTTAAACATAGACGTATTACTCCAATTCAGTCATTAATCGTTGTCCTCTCAATTGAATAATACCGGACATGCAGATCCAGCTGCTTCTTCACAGAGACATCTGTGCTTTCATCCACCTCCAGCCCGATAGCCACAGAGGAGTGGATGTCTTGGAGGATTGGCTCCTCAACCACTGTGGCCAAAATCTCCAACATGTCATCAATTATTAAATGAGACCGGTAGTTGGTCTTTTTTCCGATCTATAAGTAAATGAGATTAAATATAGATTGAATATTATGAGATTTTGAGGTGAGCTGATTTGCAGTGATGAAATGCAAATATGAACAATAACACAGTAGCATGATAATTATTTACCTTCAGCCTTTTAAAATAGTCACACCCCAGCAACTCAGCTAGATCGAGAAGAGCTGGATAATTTGGATGGTGTGCTTGCTCTCTCTTCGTTAAGTAGTAGAGGCATTTGAACCCCCCCATGATTGCCTCATGCTCTAAAGTTATGACCGGGTCAAAGGCAACCAGAACTGAAGAACCTATGCAAAGCAGGTACAAATCTGTTATCTTTGATGGTTATTGCAACAAAAAGCAGGTTATACCTGAGACATCTTTATCAATTAAAATAACGTCCTATCTAATTGAAGGAACTTCACCTTGTGCCAGTAAGGCATGTGACTTCACACTCTGTTTGTGGTGCTCCGTCGTCATATGCTTATCTAAATAGTCAACTCGGTAGAGTTGGCAGCCTGTCTCGATGAATGGCCGCTTGGCCCCTCCTCTCTTTGGTGCCTGCTTATGTTGCCGACATAAGCGGCAGAATATTCCTGTAGGGACAGAGTAAAGTGGCATTATTGGTCATTGTTCATACAATATTATATTGAAATACACTGACTTGCATGATATGGTGTAATGCTGAATACTCACCATGATCAGTGTGGTAGAGCCATGGGTGGAACCTTGTTTTGTCTACCCATTTAGGGTCCCAGCCTGATAGCCTGTGCTTAGTCTTCGTTTTCTCTCCTCTCTCCTCTCCTCCTCCACTCTCCTCTTTCTGCCCTCTCTCCTGCTCCACACTGCTCTCCTGCTCCTCTCCTCCTCCACTCTCCTCTCTTTCTGCCCTCTCTCCTGCTCCACACTGCTCTCCTGCTCCTCTCTCCTCTCCTCCTCCACTCTCCTCTCTTTCTGCCCTCTCTCCTGCTCCACTCTGCTCTCCTGCTCCACTCGCCTCCACTAATCCTGCCTGTCTACTTGTCTAATAAGGTTACATTTGAGAATGAGTAACGTTAGATAATTCTCTCACATCACAAATATTTGATCACACAACCAGTGGAACATTAAAATATTGTAGTAGCCACCACTAACGTTACATATTTTAGAACCAGAAGGCATTTCTTTCCCTTCAAAACTTCGGGGCATAGCTAAGAACCTTGAGCCCCTCCCTAGCTAAAGTAAGTTACCTGACTATCTTCCTCATCGACGTCAGGCATCTTTCTCTTCTTGGAGAAATATTTTAACAAACTCATCTGAAAATGCCATCAGGAATATTTTAATACATAGCTTAAATAAACATCATTGGCAATTATTTTACCGACGTTTATTGAAGTAACGTTAAGTTACCGGTATTATGATTCAATGAGTTCGCTAACGTTAACGTTAACGTTACCTATCTAGTTAACGTTAGCTGGAACATTATTTCACGATATATTATTAATATTAATAATAATTAGTTGGCCATAAACATCAATAGAGAATACATTGTGAATGTAAAATCTATCTAACTTAACGTTAGCTAGTTAAATCTACCTTTCCCTCCTATTTCTTTTTCTATTCTCTCTCTCTCTCACTCTTGCCTCAGCCGGGTGTCGCCACTTTCTGTATCAGTCGTGTCAAATTAAAAGCCCTCTGCAGAGTCGTGTAATTGCATTTTGCAGCGGCGGCTGTAGTCAGCTCAGCCAATCAGAAGTCATGTAACACTAGCCTGTAGTCAGCTCAGCCAAATAGCAATCTTGTGACACTAGCCTGTCATCAGCACAGCCAATCAGCAGTAATGTAACACTCGCCTGTCCTCAGCTCAGCCAATCAGAAGTCATATAACACTAGCCTGTAGTGAGTTAAAACAATCAGCAGACATGTAACACTAGCCTGTAGTCAGCTCAGCCAATCATAAGTCATGTAACACTAAACTGTATTAAGGTCAGCCAATCAGCAGCCATGTAACACTAGCCTGTAGTCAGCTCACCCAAACAGCAATCTGGTGACACTAGCCTGTCATCAGCACAGCCAATCAGCAGTAATGTAACACTCGCCTGTCCTCAGCTCAGCCAATCAGAAGACATATAACACTAGCCTGTAGTGAGTTAAAACAATCAGCAGCCATGTAACACTAGCCTGTAATCAGCTCAGCCAATCATAAGTCATGTAACACTAGACTGTATTAAGGTCAGCAAACCAGAGGTCATGTAACACTCAAATGTAGTCATCTCAGCCAATCAGAAGTCATGTAACACTCAATATTAGTCATCTCAGCCAATCAGCAGCCATGTAATACTTCCCTGTAGTCAGTACAGCCAATCAGAAGTCATGTAACATCTGCCTGTAGTCAGCTCAGCCAATCAGCAGTCGTGTAACACTATACTGTATTCAGCTCAGCCAATCAGCAGCCGTGGAACACTAGCCTGTAGTCAGTTCAGCCAATCAGAAGTCATGTAACACTCAAATTTAGTCAGCTCAGCCAATCAGCAGTCATGTAACACCAGACTGTAGTCAGCCCAGCCAATCAGCAGTCATGTAAAACTACATTGAAGTCAGCTTTTCCAATCAGCAGCCATGTAACACTCAAATATAGTCAGCTCAGCCAATCAGAAGTCATGTAACACTAGCCTGTAGTCAGCTCAGCCAATCAGCAGTCATGTAAAACTACACTGTAGTCAGCTCAGCCAATCAGCAGCCATGTAACACTCAAATGTAGTCAGCTCAGCCAATCAGCAGTCATGTAAAACTACACTATAGTAATCTCAGCCAATCAGCAGCCATGTAACAGTCAAATGTAATCAGCTCAGCCAATCAGAAGACATGTAACAATAGACTGTAGTCAGCTCAGCCAGTCAGCAGTCGTGTAACACTAGCCTTTAGTCAGCGCAGCCAATCAGCAGTCATATAAAACAAGCCTGTAGTGAGTTCAACCAATCAGCAGTCATGTAACACTAGACTGTAGTCAGCTCAGCCTATCAGAAGTCATGTAACACCTGCCTGTAGTCAGCTCAGGCAATCAGCAGTCATGAAAAACTACACTGTAGTCAGCTCAGCCAATCAGCAGCCATATAACACTCAAATGTAGTCAGCTCAGCCAATCAGCAGCCATGTAACACTAACCTGCAGTCAGCTCAGCCAGTCAGAAGTCAGGTAGCACTAGCCTGTAGTCAGCTCAGCCAAACAGCAGCTGTGTAACACTCAAATGTAGTCAGCCCAGCCAATCAGCAGTCATGTAAAACTACACTATAGTAATCTCAGCCAATCAGCAGCCATGTAACAGTCAAATGTAGTCAGCTCAGCCAATCAGCAGCCATGTAACACTAGACTGTAGTCAGCTCACCCAGTCAGCAGCCATGTGACACTAGACTGTAGCCAGCTCAGCCAATCAGAAGTCATGTAACACTAGCCTGTAGTCATCTCAGGCAATCATCAGCTATGTAACAGTCAAATGTAGTCAGCTCAGCCAATCAGAATAAAAGTAACACTAGCCTGTAGTCAGCTCAGCCAATCAGAAGAAAAGTAATGCTAGCCTGTCGTCAGCTCAGCCAATCACAAGTCATGTAACACCTGCCTGTAGTCAGCTCAGCCAATAAGCAGTCATGTAAAACTACACTGTAGTCAGCTCAGCCAATCAGCAGCTATATAAAACTACACTGTAGTCAGCTCAGCCAATCAGCAGCTATGTAACACTCAAATGTAGTCAGCTCAGCCAATCAGCAGTCATGTAAAACTACACTATAGTAATCTCAGCCAATCAGCAGCCATATAACACTCAAATGTAGTCAGCTCAGCCAATCAGCAGCCATGTAACACTCAAATGTAGTCAGCTCAGCCAATCAGCAGTCATGTAAAACTACACTATAGTAATCTCAGCAAATCAGCAGCCATGTAACAGTCAAATGTAGTCAGCTCAGCCAATCAGCAGCCATGTAACAATAGACTGGAGTCAGCTCAGCCAGTCATCAGCTATGTAACACTAGACTGTAGCCAGCTCAGCCAATCAGAAGTCATGTAACACTAGCATGTAGTCAGTTCACCCAATTAGCAGCCATGTAACACTAGCCTGTAGTCAGCTCAGCCAATCAGCAGTCGTGTAACACTAGCCTTTAGTCAGCGCAGCCAATCAGCAGTCATATAAAACAAGCCTGTAGTGAGTTCAACCAATCAGCAGCCATGTAACACTTGCCTGTAGTCAGCTCAGCCAATCAGCAGCCATGTAACACTCAAATGTAGTGAGCTCAGCCAATCAGCAGTCATGTAACACTAGACTGTAGTCAGCTCAGCCTATCAGAAGTCATGTAACACCTGCCTGTAGTCAGCTCAGCCAATCAGCAGTCATGAAAAACTACACTGTAGTCAGCTCAGCCAATCAGCAGCCATATAACACTCAAATGTAGTCAGCTCAGCCAATCAGCAGCCATGTAACACTCAAATGTAGTCAGCTCAGCCAATCAGCAGTCATGTAAAACTACACTATAGTAATCTCAGCCAATCAGCAGCCATGTAACAGTCAAATGTAGTCAGCTCAGCCAATCAGAAGACATGTAACAATAGACTGTAGTCAGCTCAGCCAGTCAGCAGCTATGTAACAGTCAAATGTAGTCAGCTCAGCCAATCAGAATAAAAGTAACACTAGCCTGTAGTCAGCTCAGCCAATCAGAAGAAAAGTAATGCTAGCCTGTCGTCAGCTCAGCCAATCGCAAGTCATGTAACACCTGCCTGTAGTCAGCTCAGCCAATAAGCAGTCATGTAAAACTACACTGTAGTCAGCTCAGCCAATCAGCAGCCATGTAACACTCAAATGTAGTCAGCTCAGCCAATCAGCAGTCATGTAAAACTACACTATAGTAATCTCAGCCAATCAGCAGCCATGTAACAGTCAAATGTAATCAGCTCAGCCAATCAGAAGACATGTAACAATAGACTGTAGTCAGCTCAGCCAGTCAGCAGCCATGTAACACTAGACTGTAGCCAGCTCAGCCAATCAGAAGTCATGTAACACTAGCATGTAGTCAGTTCACCCAATTAGCAGCCATGTAACACTAGCCTGTAGTCAGCTCAGCCAATCAGCAGTCGTGTAACACTAGCCTTTAGTCAGCGCAGCCAATCAGCAGTCATATAAAACAAGCCTGTAGTGAGTTCAACCAATCAGCAGTCATGTAACACTAGACTGTAGTCAGCTCAGCCTATCAGAAGTCATGTAACACCTGCCTGTAGTCAGCTCAGGCAATCAGCAGTCATGAAAAACTACACTGTAGTCAGCTCAGCCAATCAGCAGCCATATAACACTCAAATGTAGTCAGCTCAGCCAATCAGCAGCCATGTAACACTAACCTGCAGTCAGCTCAGCCAGTCAGAAGTCAGGTAGCACTAGCCTGTAGTCAGCTCAGCCAAACAGCAGCTGTGTAACACTCAAATGTAGTCAGCCCAGCCAATCAGCAGTCATGTAAAACTACACTATAGTAATCTCAGCCAATCAGCAGCCATGTAACAGTCAAATGTAGTCAGCTCAGCCAATCAGCAGCCATGTAACACTAGACTGTAGTCAGCTCACCCAGTCAGCAGCCATGTGACACTAGACTGTAGCCAGCTCAGCCAATCAGAAGTCATGTAACACTAGCCTGTAGTCATCTCAGGCAATCATCAGCTATGTAACAGTCAAATGTAGTCAGCTCAGCCAATCAGAATAAAAGTAACACTAGCCTGTAGTCAGCTCAGCCAATCAGAAGAAAAGTAATGCTAGCCTGTCGTCAGCTCAGCCAATCACAAGTCATGTAACAACTGCCTGTAGTCAGCTCAGCCAATAAGCAGTCATGTAAAACTACACTATAGTAATCTCAGCCAATCAGCAGCCATGTAACAGTCAAATGTAGTCAGCTCAGCCAATCAGCAGCCATGTAACACTAGACTGTAGTCAGCTCACCCAGTCAGCAGCCATGTGACACTAGACTGTAGCCAGCTCAGCCAATCAGAAGTCATGTAACACTAGCCTGTAGTCATCTCAGGCAATCATCAGCTATGTAACAGTCAAATGTAGTCAGCTCAGCCAATCAGAATAAAAGTAACACTAGCCTGTAGTCAGCTCAGCCAATCAGAAGAAAAGTAATGCTAGCCTGTCGTCAGCTCAGCCAATCACAAGTCATGTAACACCTGCCTGTAGTCAGCTCAGCCAATAAGCAGTCATGTAAAACTACACTGTAGTCAGCTCAGCCAATCAGCAGCCATGTAACAGTCAAATGTAGTCAGCTCAGCCAATCAGCAGTCATGTAAAACTACACTATAGTAATCTCAGCCAATCAGCAGCCATGTAACACTCAAATGTAGTCAGCTCAGCCAATCAGCAGCCATGTAACACTCAAATGTAGTTAGCTCAGCCAATCAGCAGCCATGTAACACTCAAATGTAGTGAGCTCAGCCAATCAGCAGTCATGTAACACTAGACTGTAGTCAGCTCAGCCTATCAGAAGTCATGTAACACCTGCCTGTAGTCAGCTCAGCCAATCAGCAGTCATGAAAAACTACACTGTAGTCAGCTCAGCCAATCAGCAGCCATATAACACTCAAATGTAGTCAGCTCAGCCAATCAGCAGCCATGTAACACTAACCTGCAGTCAGCTCAGCCAATCAGAAGACATGTAACAATAGACTGTAGTCAGCTCAGCCAGTCAGCAGCCATGTAACACTAGACTGTAGCCAGCTCAGCCAATCAGAAGTCATGTAACACTAGCATGTAGTCAGTTCACCCAATTAGCAGCCATGTAACACTAACCTGCAGTCAGCTCAGCCAGTCAGAGGTCATGTAACACTAGCCTGTAGTCAGCTCAGCCAATCAGCAGTCGTGTAACACTAGCCTTTAGTCAGCGCAGCCAATCAGCAGTCATATAAAACAAGCCTGTAGTGAGTTCAACCAATCAGCAGTCATGTAACACTAGACTGTAGTCAGCTCAGCCTATCAGAAGTCATGTAACACCTGCCTGTAGTCAGCTCAGGCAATCAGCAGTCATGAAAAACTACACTGTAGTCAGCTCAGCCAATCAGCAGCCATATAACACTCAAATGTAGTCAGCTCAGCCAATCAGCAGCCATGTAACACTAACCTGCAGTCAGCTCAGCCAGTCAGAAGTCAGGTAGCACTAGCCTGTAGTCAGCTCAGCCAAACAGCAGCTGTGTAACAATCAAATGTAGTCAGCCCAGCCAATCAGCAGTCATGTAAAACTACACTATAGTAATCTCAGCCAATCAGCAGCCATGTAACAGTCAAATGTAGTCAGCTCAGCCAATCAGCAGCCATGTAACACTAGACTGTAGTCAGCTCACCCAGTCAGCAGCCATGTGACACTAGACTGTAGCCAGCTCAGCCAATCAGAAGTCATGTAACACTAGCCTGTAGTCATCTCAGGCAATCATCAGCTATGTAACAGTCAAATGTAGTCAGCTCAGCCAATCAGAATAAAAGTAACACTAGCCTGTAGTCAGCTCAGCCAATCAGAAGAAAAGTAATGCTAGCCTGTCGTCAGCTCAGCCAATCACAAGTCATGTAACAACTGCCTGTAGTCAGCTCAGCCAATAAGCAGTCATGTAAAACTACACTATAGTAATCTCAGCCAATCAGCAGCCATGTAACAGTCAAATGTAGTCAGCTCAGCCAATCAGCAGCCATGTAACACTAGACTGTAGTCAGCTCACCCAGTCAGCAGCCATGTGACACTAGACTGTAGCCAGCTCAGCCAATCAGAAGTCATGTAACACTAGCCTGTAGTCATCTCAGGCAATCATCAGCTATGTAACAGTCAAATGTAGTCAGCTCAGCCAATCAGAATAAAAGTAACACTAGCCTGTAGTCAGCTCAGCCAATCAGAAGAAAAGTAATGCTAGCCTGTCGTCAGCTCAGCCAATCACAAGTCATGTAACACCTGCCTGTAGTCAGCTCAGCCAATAAGCAGTCATGTAAAACTACACTGTAGTCAGCTCAGCCAATCAGCAGCCATGTAACAGTCAAATGTAGTCAGCTCAGCCAATCAGCAGTCATGTAAAACTACACTATAGTAATCTCAGCCAATCAGCAGCCATGTAACACTCAAATGTAGTCAGCTCAGCCAATCAGCAGCCATGTAACACTCAAATGTAGTTAGCTCAGCCAATCAGCAGCCATGTAACACTCAAATGTAGTGAGCTCAGCCAATCAGCAGTCATGTAACACTAGACTGTAGTCAGCTCAGCCTATCAGAAGTCATGTAACACCTGCCTGTAGTCAGCTCAGCCAATCAGCAGTCATGAAAAACTACACTGTAGTCAGCTCAGCCAATCAGCAGCCATATAACACTCAAATGTAGTCAGCTCAGCCAATCAGCAGCCATGTAACACTAACCTGCAGTCAGCTCAGCCAATCAGAAGACATGTAACAATAGACTGTAGTCAGCTCAGCCAGTCAGCAGCCATGTAACACTAGACTGTAGCCAGCTCAGCCAATCAGAAGTCATGTAACACTAGCATGTAGTCAGTTCACCCAATTAGCAGCCATGTAACACTAACCTGCAGTCAGCTCAGCCAGTCAGAGGTCATGTAACACTAGCCTGTAGTCAGCTCAGCCAATCAGCAGTCGTGTAACACTAGCCTTTAGTCAGCGCAGCCAATCAGCAGTCATATAAAACAAGCCTGTAGTGAGTTCAACCAATCAGCAGCCATGTAACACTTGCCTGTAGTCAGCTCAGCCAATCAGCAGCCATGTAACACTCAAATGTAGTCAGCTCAGCCAATCAGCAGCCATGTAACAGTCAAATGTAATCAGCTCAGCCAATCAGAAGACATGTAACAATAGACTGTAGTCAGCTCAGCCAGTCAGCAGCCATGTAACACTAGACTGTAGCCAGCTCAGCCAATCAGAAGTCATGTAACACTAGCATGTAGTCAGTTCACCCAATTAGCAGCCATGTAACACTAACCTGCAGTCAGCTCAGCCAGTCCGAGGTCATTTAACACTAGCCTGTAGTCAGCTCAGCCAATCAGCAGTCGTGTAACACTAGCCTTTAGTCAGCGCAGCCAATCAGCAGTCATATAAAACAAGCCTGTAGTGAGTTCAACCAATCAGAAGCCATGTAACACTAACCTGCAGTCAGTTCAGCCAGTCAGAGGTCATGTAACACTAGCCTGTAGTCAGCTCAGCCAATCAGCAGTCGTGTAACACTAGCCTTTAGTCAGCGCAGCCAATCAGCAGTCATATAAAACAAGCCTGTAGTGAGTTCAACCAATCAGCAGCCATGTAACACTCAAATGTAGTCATCTCAACCAATCAGAAGTCATGTAACACTAGACTGTAGTCAGCTCAGCCAATCAGCAGCTATGTAACACTCAAATGTAGTCATCTCAGCCAATCAGCAGTCATGTAACACCTGCCTGTAGTCAGCTCAGCCAATCAGCAGCCATATAACACTCAAATGTAGTCAGCTCAGCCAATCAGCAGCCATGTAACACTCAAATGTAGTCAGCTCAGCCAATCAGCAGTCATGTAAAACTACACTATAGTAATCTCAGCCAATCAGCAGCCATGTAACAGTCAAATGTAGTCAGCTCAGCCAATCAGAAGACATGTAACAATAGACTGTAGTCAGCTCAGCCAGTCAGCAGCTATGTAACAGTCAAATGTAGTCAGCTCAGCCAATCAGAATAAAAGTAACACTAGCCTGTAGTCAGCTCAGCCAATCAGAAGAAAAGTAATGCTAGCCTGTCGTCAGCTCAGCCAATCGCAAGTCATGTAACACCTGCCTGTAGTCAGCTCAGCCAATAAGCAGTCATGTAAAACTACACTGTAGTCAGCTCAGCCAATCAGCAGCCATGTAACACTCAAATGTAGTCAGCTCAGCCAATCAGCAGTCATGTAAAACTACACTATAGTAATCTCAGCCAATCAGCAGCCATGTAACAGTCAAATGTAATCAGCTCAGCCAATCAGAAGACATGTAACAATAGACTGTAGTCAGCTCAGCCAGTCAGCAGCCATGTAACACTAGACTGTAGCCAGCTCAGCCAATCAGAAGTCATGTAACACTAGCATGTAGTCAGTTCACCCAATTAGCAGCCATGTAACACTAGCCTGTAGTCAGCTCAGCCAATCAGCAGTCGTGTAACACTAGCCTTTAGTCAGCGCAGCCAATCAGCAGTCATATAAAACAAGCCTGTAGTGAGTTCAACCAATCAGCAGTCATGTAACACTAGACTGTAGTCAGCTCAGCCTATCAGAAGTCATGTAACACCTGCCTGTAGTCAGCTCAGGCAATCAGCAGTCATGAAAAACTACACTGTAGTCAGCTCAGCCAATCAGCAGCCATATAACACTCAAATGTAGTCAGCTCAGCCAATCAGCAGCCATGTAACACTAACCTGCAGTCAGCTCAGCCAGTCAGAAGTCAGGTAGCACTAGCCTGTAGTCAGCTCAGCCAAACAGCAGCTGTGTAACACTCAAATGTAGTCAGCCCAGCCAATCAGCAGTCATGTAAAACTACACTATAGTAATCTCAGCCAATCAGCAGCCATGTAACAGTCAAATGTAGTCAGCTCAGCCAATCAGCAGCCATGTAACACTAGACTGTAGTCAGCTCACCCAGTCAGCAGCCATGTGACACTAGACTGTAGCCAGCTCAGCCAATCAGAAGTCATGTAACACTAGCCTGTAGTCATCTCAGGCAATCATCAGCTATGTAACAGTCAAATGTAGTCAGCTCAGCCAATCAGAATAAAAGTAACACTAGCCTGTAGTCAGCTCAGCCAATCAGAAGAAAAGTAATGCTAGCCTGTCGTCAGCTCAGCCAATCACAAGTCATGTAACAACTGCCTGTAGTCAGCTCAGCCAATAAGCAGTCATGTAAAACTACACTATAGTAATCTCAGCCAATCAGCAGCCATGTAACAGTCAAATGTAGTCAGCTCAGCCAATCAGCAGCCATGTAACACTAGACTGTAGTCAGCTCACCCAGTCAGCAGCCATGTGACACTAGACTGTAGCCAGCTCAGCCAATCAGAAGTCATGTAACACTAGCCTGTAGTCATCTCAGGCAATCATCAGCTATGTAACAGTCAAATGTAGTCAGCTCAGCCAATCAGAATAAAAGTAACACTAGCCTGTAGTCAGCTCAGCCAATCAGAAGAAAAGTAATGCTAGCCTGTCGTCAGCTCAGCCAATCACAAGTCATGTAACACCTGCCTGTAGTCAGCTCAGCCAATAAGCAGTCATGTAAAACTACACTGTAGTCAGCTCAGCCAATCAGCAGCCATGTAACAGTCAAATGTAGTCAGCTCAGCCAATCAGCAGTCATGTAAAACTACACTATAGTAATCTCAGCCAATCAGCAGCCATGTAACACTCAAATGTAGTCAGCTCAGCCAATCAGCAGCCATGTAACACTCAAATGTAGTTAGCTCAGCCAATCAGCAGCCATGTAACACTCAAATGTAGTGAGCTCAGCCAATCAGCAGTCATGTAACACTAGACTGTAGTCAGCTCAGCCTATCAGAAGTCATGTAACACCTGCCTGTAGTCAGCTCAGCCAATCAGCAGTCATGAAAAACTACACTGTAGTCAGCTCAGCCAATCAGCAGCCATATAACACTCAAATGTAGTCAGCTCAGCCAATCAGCAGCCATGTAACACTAACCTGCAGTCAGCTCAGCCAATCAGAAGACATGTAACAATAGACTGTAGTCAGCTCAGCCAGTCAGCAGCCATGTAACACTAGACTGTAGCCAGCTCAGCCAATCAGAAGTCATGTAACACTAGCATGTAGTCAGTTCACCCAATTAGCAGCCATGTAACACTAACCTGCAGTCAGCTCAGCCAGTCAGAGGTCATGTAACACTAGCCTGTAGTCAGCTCAGCCAATCAGCAGTCGTGTAACACTAGCCTTTAGTCAGCGCAGCCAATCAGCAGTCATATAAAACAAGCCTGTAGTGAGTTCAACCAATCAGCAGTCATGTAACACTAGACTGTAGTCAGCTCAGCCTATCAGAAGTCATGTAACACCTGCCTGTAGTCAGCTCAGGCAATCAGCAGTCATGAAAAACTACACTGTAGTCAGCTCAGCCAATCAGCAGCCATATAACACTCAAATGTAGTCAGCTCAGCCAATCAGCAGCCATGTAACACTAACCTGCAGTCAGCTCAGCCAGTCAGAAGTCAGGTAGCACTAGCCTGTAGTCAGCTCAGCCAAACAGCAGCTGTGTAACAATCAAATGTAGTCAGCCCAGCCAATCAGCAGTCATGTAAAACTACACTATAGTAATCTCAGCCAATCAGCAGCCATGTAACAGTCAAATGTAGTCAGCTCAGCCAATCAGCAGCCATGTAACACTAGACTGTAGTCAGCTCACCCAGTCAGCAGCCATGTGACACTAGACTGTAGCCAGCTCAGCCAATCAGAAGTCATGTAACACTAGCCTGTAGTCATCTCAGGCAATCATCAGCTATGTAACAGTCAAATGTAGTCAGCTCAGCCAATCAGAATAAAAGTAACACTAGCCTGTAGTCAGCTCAGCCAATCAGAAGAAAAGTAATGCTAGCCTGTCGTCAGCTCAGCCAATCACAAGTCATGTAACAACTGCCTGTAGTCAGCTCAGCCAATAAGCAGTCATGTAAAACTACACTATAGTAATCTCAGCCAATCAGCAGCCATGTAACAGTCAAATGTAGTCAGCTCAGCCAATCAGCAGCCATGTAACACTAGACTGTAGTCAGCTCACCCAGTCAGCAGCCATGTGACACTAGACTGTAGCCAGCTCAGCCAATCAGAAGTCATGTAACACTAGCCTGTAGTCATCTCAGGCAATCATCAGCTATGTAACAGTCAAATGTAGTCAGCTCAGCCAATCAGAATAAAAGTAACACTAGCCTGTAGTCAGCTCAGCCAATCAGAAGAAAAGTAATGCTAGCCTGTCGTCAGCTCAGCCAATCACAAGTCATGTAACACCTGCCTGTAGTCAGCTCAGCCAATAAGCAGTCATGTAAAACTACACTGTAGTCAGCTCAGCCAATCAGCAGCCATGTAACAGTCAAATGTAGTCAGCTCAGCCAATCAGCAGTCATGTAAAACTACACTATAGTAATCTCAGCCAATCAGCAGCCATGTAACACTCAAATGTAGTCAGCTCAGCCAATCAGCAGCCATGTAACACTCAAATGTAGTTAGCTCAGCCAATCAGCAGCCATGTAACACTCAAATGTAGTGAGCTCAGCCAATCAGCAGTCATGTAACACTAGACTGTAGTCAGCTCAGCCTATCAGAAGTCATGTAACACCTGCCTGTAGTCAGCTCAGCCAATCAGCAGTCATGAAAAACTACACTGTAGTCAGCTCAGCCAATCAGCAGCCATATAACACTCAAATGTAGTCAGCTCAGCCAATCAGCAGCCATGTAACACTAACCTGCAGTCAGCTCAGCCAATCAGAAGACATGTAACAATAGACTGTAGTCAGCTCAGCCAGTCAGCAGCCATGTAACACTAGACTGTAGCCAGCTCAGCCAATCAGAAGTCATGTAACACTAGCATGTAGTCAGTTCACCCAATTAGCAGCCATGTAACACTAACCTGCAGTCAGCTCAGCCAGTCAGAGGTCATGTAACACTAGCCTGTAGTCAGCTCAGCCAATCAGCAGTCGTGTAACACTAGCCTTTAGTCAGCGCAGCCAATCAGCAGTCATATAAAACAAGCCTGTAGTGAGTTCAACCAATCAGCAGCCATGTAACACTTGCCTGTAGTCAGCTCAGCCAATCAGCAGCCATGTAACACTCAAATGTAGTCAGCTCAGCCAATCAGCAGCCATGTAACAGTCAAATGTAATCAGCTCAGCCAATCAGAAGACATGTAACAATAGACTGTAGTCAGCTCAGCCAGTCAGCAGCCATGTAACACTAGACTGTAGCCAGCTCAGCCAATCAGAAGTCATGTAACACTAGCATGTAGTCAGTTCACCCAATTAGCAGCCATGTAACACTAACCTGCAGTCAGCTCAGCCAGTCCGAGGTCATTTAACACTAGCCTGTAGTCAGCTCAGCCAATCAGCAGTCGTGTAACACTAGCCTTTAGTCAGCGCAGCCAATCAGCAGTCATATAAAACAAGCCTGTAGTGAGTTCAACCAATCAGAAGCCATGTAACACTAACCTGCAGTCAGTTCAGCCAGTCAGAGGTCATGTAACACTAGCCTGTAGTCAGCTCAGCCAATCAGCAGTCGTGTAACACTAGCCTTTAGTCAGCGCAGCCAATCAGCAGTCATATAAAACAAGCCTGTAGTGAGTTCAACCAATCAGCAGCCATGTAACACTCAAATGTAGTCATCTCAACCAATCAGAAGTCATGTAACACTAGACTGTAGTCAGCTCAGCCAATCAGCAGCTATGTAACACTCAAATGTAGTCATCTCAGCCAATCAGCAGTCATGTAACACCTGCCTGTAGTCAGCTCAGCCAATCAGCAGCCATATAACACTCAAATGTAGTCAGCTCAGCCAATCAGCAGCCATGTAACACTCAAATGTAGTCAGCTCAGCCAATCAGCAGTCATGTAAAACTACACTATAGTAATCTCAGCCAATCAGCAGCCATGTAACAGTCAAATGTAGTCAGCTCAGCCAATCAGAAGACATGTAACAATAGACTGTAGTCAGCTCAGCCAGTCAGCAGCTATGTAACAGTCAAATGTAGTCAGCTCAGCCAATCAGAATAAAAGTAACACTAGCCTGTAGTCAGCTCAGCCAATCAGAAGAAAAGTAATGCTAGCCTGTCGTCAGCTCAGCCAATCGCAAGTCATGTAACACCTGCCTGTAGTCAGCTCAGCCAATAAGCAGTCATGTAAAACTACACTGTAGTCAGCTCAGCCAATCAGCAGCCATGTAACACTCAAATGTAGTCAGCTCAGCCAATCAGCAGTCATGTAAAACTACACTATAGTAATCTCAGCCAATCAGCAGCCATGTAACAGTCAAATGTAATCAGCTCAGCCAATCAGAAGACATGTAACAATAGACTGTAGTCAGCTCAGCCAGTCAGCAGCCATGTAACACTAGACTGTAGCCAGCTCAGCCAATCAGAAGTCATGTAACACTAGCATGTAGTCAGTTCACCCAATTAGCAGCCATGTAACACTAGCCTGTAGTCAGCTCAGCCAATCAGCAGTCGTGTAACACTAGCCTTTAGTCAGCGCAGCCAATCAGCAGTCATATAAAACAAGCCTGTAGTGAGTTCAACCAATCAGCAGTCATGTAACACTAGACTGTAGTCAGCTCAGCCTATCAGAAGTCATGTAACACCTGCCTGTAGTCAGCTCAGGCAATCAGCAGTCATGAAAAACTACACTGTAGTCAGCTCAGCCAATCAGCAGCCATATAACACTCAAATGTAGTCAGCTCAGCCAATCAGCAGCCATGTAACACTAACCTGCAGTCAGCTCAGCCAGTCAGAAGTCAGGTAGCACTAGCCTGTAGTCAGCTCAGCCAAACAGCAGCTGTGTAACACTCAAATGTAGTCAGCCCAGCCAATCAGCAGTCATGTAAAACTACACTATAGTAATCTCAGCCAATCAGCAGCCATGTAACAGTCAAATGTAGTCAGCTCAGCCAATCAGCAGCCATGTAACACTAGACTGTAGTCAGCTCACCCAGTCAGCAGCCATGTGACACTAGACTGTAGCCAGCTCAGCCAATCAGAAGTCATGTAACACTAGCCTGTAGTCATCTCAGGCAATCATCAGCTATGTAACAGTCAAATGTAGTCAGCTCAGCCAATCAGAATAAAAGTAACACTAGCCTGTAGTCAGCTCAGCCAATCAGAAGAAAAGTAATGCTAGCCTGTCGTCAGCTCAGCCAATCACAAGTCATGTAACAACTGCCTGTAGTCAGCTCAGCCAATAAGCAGTCATGTAAAACTACACTATAGTAATCTCAGCCAATCAGCAGCCATGTAACAGTCAAATGTAGTCAGCTCAGCCAATCAGCAGCCATGTAACACTAGACTGTAGTCAGCTCACCCAGTCAGCAGCCATGTGACACTAGACTGTAGCCAGCTCAGCCAATCAGAAGTCATGTAACACTAGCCTGTAGTCATCTCAGGCAATCATCAGCTATGTAACAGTCAAATGTAGTCAGCTCAGCCAATCAGAATAAAAGTAACACTAGCCTGTAGTCAGCTCAGCCAATCAGAAGAAAAGTAATGCTAGCCTGTCGTCAGCTCAGCCAATCACAAGTCATGTAACACCTGCCTGTAGTCAGCTCAGCCAATAAGCAGTCATGTAAAACTACACTGTAGTCAGCTCAGCCAATCAGCAGCCATGTAACAGTCAAATGTAGTCAGCTCAGCCAATCAGCAGTCATGTAAAACTACACTATAGTAATCTCAGCCAATCAGCAGCCATGTAACACTCAAATGTAGTCAGCTCAGCCAATCAGCAGCCATGTAACACTCAAATGTAGTTAGCTCAGCCAATCAGCAGCCATGT
Organism: Centroberyx gerrardi; assembly: GCF_048128805.1. Classification (NCBI taxonomy): domain Eukaryota; kingdom Metazoa; phylum Chordata; class Actinopteri; order Beryciformes; family Berycidae; genus Centroberyx; species Centroberyx gerrardi. The sequence continues at coordinate 167,969 of NC_136015.1, forward strand.
AACACTCAAATGTAGTGAGCTCAGCCAATCAGCAGTCATGTAACACTAGACTGTAGTCAGCTCAGCCTATCAGAAGTCATGTAACACCTGCCTGTAGTCAGCTCAGCCAATCAGCAGTCATGAAAAACTACACTGTAGTCAGCTCAGCCAATCAGCAGCCATATAACACTCAAATGTAGTCAGCTCAGCCAATCAGCAGCCATGTAACACTAACCTGCAGTCAGCTCAGCCAATCAGAAGACATGTAACAATAGACTGTAGTCAGCTCAGCCAGTCAGCAGCCATGTAACACTAGACTGTAGCCAGCTCAGCCAATCAGAAGTCATGTAACACTAGCATGTAGTCAGTTCACCCAATTAGCAGCCATGTAACACTAACCTGCAGTCAGCTCAGCCAGTCAGAGGTCATGTAACACTAGCCTGTAGTCAGCTCAGCCAATCAGCAGTCGTGTAACACTAGCCTTTAGTCAGCGCAGCCAATCAGCAGTCATATAAAACAAGCCTGTAGTGAGTTCAACCAATCAGCAGCCATGTAACACTTGCCTGTAGTCAGCTCAGCCAATCAGCAGCCATGTAACAGTCAAATGTAATCAGCTCAGCCAATCAGAAGACATGTAACAATAGACTGTAGTCAGCTCAGCCAGTCAGCAGCCATGTAACACTAGACTGTAGCCAGCTCAGCCAATCAGAAGTCATGTAACACTAGCATGTAGTCAGTTCACCCAATTAGCAGCCATGTAACACTAACCTGCAGTCAGCTCAGCCAGTCCGAGGTCATTTAACACTAGCCTGTAGTCAGCTCAGCCAATCAGCAGTCGTGTAACACTAGCCTTTAGTCAGCGCAGCCAATCAGCAGTCATATAAAACAAGCCTGTAGTGAGTTCAACCAATCAGAAGCCATGTAACACTAACCTGCAGTCAGTTCAGCCAGTCAGAGGTCATGTAACACTAGCCTGTAGTCAGCTCAGCCAATCAGCAGTCGTGTAACACTAGCCTTTAGTCAGCGCAGCCAATCAGCAGTCATATAAAACAAGCCTGTAGTGAGTTCAACCAATCAGCAGCCATGTAACACTCAAATGTAGTCATCTCAACCAATCAGAAGTCATGTAACACTAGACTGTAGTCAGCTCAGCCAATCAGCAGCTATGTAACACTCAAATGTAGTCATCTCAGCCAATCAGAAGTCATGTAACACCTGCCTGTAGTCAGCTCAGCCAATCAGCAGCCATATAACACTCAAATGTAGTCAGCTCAGCCAATCAGCAGCCATGTAACACTCAAATGTAGTCAGCTCAGCCAATCAGCAGTCATGTAAAACTACACTATAGTAATCTCAGCCAATCAGCAGCCATGTAACAGTCAAATGTAGTCAGCTCAGCCAATCAGAAGACATGTAACAATAGACTGTAGTCAGCTCAGCCAGTCAGCAGCTATGTAACAGTCAAATGTAGTCAGCTCAGCCAATCAGAATAAAAGTAACACTAGCCTGTAGTCAGCTCAGCCAATCAGAAGAAAAGTAATGCTAGCCTGTCGTCAGCTCAGCCAATCGCAAGTCATGTAACACCTGCCTGTAGTCAGCTCAGCCAATAAGCAGTCATGTAAAACTACACTGTAGTCAGCTCAGCCAATCAGCAGCCATGTAACACTCAAATGTAGTCAGCTCAGCCAATCAGCAGTCATGTAAAACTACACTATAGTAATCTCAGCCAATCAGCAGCCATGTAACAGTCAAATGTAATCAGCTCAGCCAATCAGAAGACATGTAACAATAGACTGTAGTCAGCTCAGCCAGTCAGCAGCCATGTAACACTAGACTGTAGCCAGCTCAGCCAATCAGAAGTCATGTAACACTAGCATGTAGTCAGTTCACCCAATTAGCAGCCATGTAACACTAGCCTGTAGTCAGCTCAGCCAATCAGCAGTCGTGTAACACTAGCCTTTAGTCAGCGCAGCCAATCAGCAGTCATATAAAACAAGCCTGTAGTGAGTTCAACCAATCAGCAGTCATGTAACACTAGACTGTAGTCAGCTCAGCCTATCAGAAGTCATGTAACACCTGCCTGTAGTCAGCTCAGGCAATCAGCAGTCATGAAAAACTACACTGTAGTCAGCTCAGCCAATCAGCAGCCATATAACACTCAAATGTAGTCAGCTCAGCCAATCAGCAGCCATGTAACACTAACCTGCAGTCAGCTCAGCCAGTCAGAAGTCAGGTAGCACTAGCCTGTAGTCAGCTCAGCCAAACAGCAGCTGTGTAACACTCAAATGTAGTCAGCCCAGCCAATCAGCAGTCATGTAAAACTACACTATAGTAATCTCAGCCAATCAGCAGCCATGTAACAGTCAAATGTAGTCAGCTCAGCCAATCAGCAGCCATGTAACACTAGACTGTAGTCAGCTCACCCAGTCAGCAGCCATGTGACACTAGACTGTAGCCAGCTCAGCCAATCAGAAGTCATGTAACACTAGCCTGTAGTCATCTCAGGCAATCATCAGCTATGTAACAGTCAAATGTAGTCAGCTCAGCCAATCAGAATAAAAGTAACACTAGCCTGTAGTCAGCTCAGCCAATCAGAAGAAAAGTAATGCTAGCCTGTCGTCAGCTCAGCCAATCACAAGTCATGTAACAACTGCCTGTAGTCAGCTCAGCCAATAAGCAGTCATGTAAAACTACACTATAGTAATCTCAGCCAATCAGCAGCCATGTAACAGTCAAATGTAGTCAGCTCAGCCAATCAGCAGCCATGTAACACTAGACTGTAGTCAGCTCACCCAGTCAGCAGCCATGTGACACTAGACTGTAGCCAGCTCAGCCAATCAGAAGTCATGTAACACTAGCCTGTAGTCATCTCAGGCAATCATCAGCTATGTAACAGTCAAATGTAGTCAGCTCAGCCAATCAGAATAAAAGTAACACTAGCCTGTAGTCAGCTCAGCCAATCAGAAGAAAAGTAATGCTAGCCTGTCGTCAGCTCAGCCAATCACAAGTCATGTAACACCTGCCTGTAGTCAGCTCAGCCAATAAGCAGTCATGTAAAACTACACTGTAGTCAGCTCAGCCAATCAGCAGCCATGTAACAGTCAAATGTAGTCAGCTCAGCCAATCAGCAGTCATGTAAAACTACACTATAGTAATCTCAGCCAATCAGCAGCCATGTAACACTCAAATGTAGTCAGCTCAGCCAATCAGCAGCCATGTAACACTCAAATGTAGTTAGCTCAGCCAATCAGCAGCCATGTAACACTCAAATGTAGTGAGCTCAGCCAATCAGCAGTCATGTAACACTAGACTGTAGTCAGCTCAGCCTATCAGAAGTCATGTAACACCTGCCTGTAGTCAGCTCAGCCAATCAGCAGTCATGAAAAACTACACTGTAGTCAGCTCAGCCAATCAGCAGCCATATAACACTCAAATGTAGTCAGCTCAGCCAATCAGCAGCCATGTAACACTAACCTGCAGTCAGCTCAGCCAATCAGAAGACATGTAACAATAGACTGTAGTCAGCTCAGCCAGTCAGCAGCCATGTAACACTAGACTGTAGCCAGCTCAGCCAATCAGAAGTCATGTAACACTAGCATGTAGTCAGTTCACCCAATTAGCAGCCATGTAACACTAACCTGCAGTCAGCTCAGCCAGTCAGAGGTCATGTAACACTAGCCTGTAGTCAGCTCAGCCAATCAGCAGTCGTGTAACACTAGCCTTTAGTCAGCGCAGCCAATCAGCAGTCATATAAAACAAGCCTGTAGTGAGTTCAACCAATCAGCAGCCATGTAACACTTGCCTGTAGTCAGCTCAGCCAATCAGCAGCCATGTAACACTCAAATGTAGTCAGCTCAGCCAATCAGCAGCCATGTAACAGTCAAATGTAATCAGCTCAGCCAATCAGAAGACATGTAACAATAGACTGTAGTCAGCTCAGCCAGTCAGCAGCCATGTAACACTAGACTGTAGCCAGCTCAGCCAATCAGAAGTCATGTAACACTAGCATGTAGTCAGTTCACCCAATTAGCAGCCATGTAACACTAACCTGCAGTCAGCTCAGCCAGTCCGAGGTCATTTAACACTAGCCTGTAGTCAGCTCAGCCAATCAGCAGTCGTGTAACACTAGCCTTTAGTCAGCGCAGCCAATCAGCAGTCATATAAAACAAGCCTGTAGTGAGTTCAACCAATCAGAAGCCATGTAACACTAACCTGCAGTCAGTTCAGCCAGTCAGAGGTCATGTAACACTAGCCTGTAGTCAGCTCAGCCAATCAGCAGTCGTGTAACACTAGCCTTTAGTCAGCGCAGCCAATCAGCAGTCATATAAAACAAGCCTGTAGTGAGTTCAACCAATCAGCAGCCATGTAACACTCAAATGTAGTCATCTCAACCAATCAGAAGTCATGTAACAGTAGACTGTAGTCAGCTCAGCCAATCAGCAGCTATGTAACACTCAAATGTAGTCATCTCAGCCAATCAGAAGTCATGTAACACTAGACTGTAGTCAGCTCAGCCAATCAGCAGCCATGTAACACTAGACTGTAGTCAGCTCAGCCAATCAGCAGCCATGTAACACTCAAATGTTGTCAGCTCAGCCAATAAGACGTCATGTAACACCTGCCTGTAATCAGCTCAGCCAATCAGAAGTCATGTAACACCTGCCTGTCGCACCTTGTTGATTTTCAATGGACTCCTTTTTAATAAAATGTACTCTTCAATACAATTACTTTTTAGTGTTTTGCAATTTTCTACTTTACCATGTCCAGCCAACACTTAAAGCAAGTAAAACTTAAAATGTTTGCAGGGGGGGGGGGGGGGGGGGGGGGGGCAACAAACACCATTATATCCATGTCTTAATACCAATTTATTAAAAATAAAAATAAAAACAATAACCCTCAAGGTTTAGTTTACAATTCAAAAACAAGTTTTCATTTTCTTTAGGTTTTGTGATGCAAGTGTGACAGCTCCCTTATCACGTGCTACATAACAATGAAACTTCACTTTCAGTTGAAAAGATGAAAAAATTAAAAAAACACATTGTTCTTAAAAGACATGGTACATTTAAAATTGTTACTATGAGAGGAAGGACAGTAAAAATCTTAACCATTTCTCTTACACTGAAAAATGTGTGTTTAAAGTGCATTTCAGAGGATACACACATCAGAGGATAATTCCAGCCTTTTTCAACCTAGAACAAACTTTGCCATCATCTGGAATCTACCAATCGATTCTAACCAAAATCTTATCAAATGGGTCACTGAGTGAGTTGTGATGTGAGAGTGTGCCTGCCTTCGTGTGTGTTTGTGTTGACTTTAACAGTTGGCCAAGTTCTGAATTTTTTTCCAGTGGTGAGACATGACATATTTGGGTGCTTTAGAAGATCTGACTATCTGTTGCCTCGATACATTGTACTGCTGCTGGATAAACACCAGCGAACTCAAGTGCCAAAAAATAAAATTCACTCAATGGTAACACGGTAAAATGGATGTAAAATATTGTATCTGCAACTACCGTATTTCCTCTAATATTGGCCCGGGCCTTTATTTACCTCAACTGCAGAGGGTTCCAGGCCTTCATTGGAAGCAGGCTTATATTAGAGACAGGCCTTTATTTCTAATTCCCTCTGTTTGATAAGTTTATTTGCTCATATTTTAGTATGAAGTTTGATTTTCTGATCTGCTTCTGTTGGGGTACGTTAGGTAGCCCTTTTTTTGTTACTGCAATGCATTATGATAATTACGGTAATCGACGACGGAATGTGAAATTTAGTCAGCTCAGCCAATCAGCAGTCATGTAACACCAGACTGTAGTCAGCCCAGCCAATCAGCAGCCATGTAACACTCAAATGTAGTCAGGTTAGTAAATCAGAAGTCATGTAATACCTGCCTGTAGTCAGCTCTGCCAATCAGCAGCCATGTAACACTCAAATGTAGTCAGCTCAGCCAATCAGCAGCCATGTAACACTCAAATGTAGTCAGCTCAGCCAATCAGCAGCCATGTAACACTAGACTGTAGTCAGCTCACCCAGTCAGCAGCCATGTGACACTAGACTGTAGCCAGCTCAGCCAATCAGCAGTCATGTAACACTAGACTGTAGTCAGCTCAGCCAATCAGCAGCCGTGTAACACTAGCCTGTAGTTAGCTCAGGCATCAGAAGTAATGTATCACTCAAAATTAGTCAGCTCAGCCAATCAGCAGCCATGTAACACTCAAATGTAGTCAGCTCAGCCAATCAGCAGTCATGTAACACCAGACTGTAGTCAGCCCAGCCAATCAGCAGCCATGTAACACTCAAATGTAGTCAGGGTAGTGAATCAGAAGTCATGTAATACATGCCTGTAGTCAGCTCAGCCAATCAGCAGTCATGTAAAACTACATTGAAGTCAGCTCTTCCAATCAGCAGCGATGTAACACTCAAATATAGTCAGCTCAGGCAATCAGAAGTCATGTAACACTTGCCTGTAGTCAGATAAGCCAATCAGCAAACATGTAACACTCAAATGTAGTCATCTCAGCCAATCAGCAGCCATGTAACACTAGCCTGTCCTCAGCTCAGCCAATCAGCAATCTTGTAACACTAGCCTATCATCAGCACAGCCAATCAGCAGTAATGTAACACTCGCCTGTCCTCAGCTCAGCCAATCACAAATCATATAACACTAGCCTGTAGTGAGTTCAACCTATCAGCAGCCATGTAACACTAGCCTGTAATCAACTCAGCCAATCATAAGTCATGTAACACTAGACTGTATTAAGGTCAGCCAATCAGCAGCCATGTAACACTAGCCTGTAATCAACTCAGCCAATCATAAGTCATGTAACACTAGACTGTATTAAGGTCAGCCAATCAGCAGCCATGTAACACTCAAATGTAGTCGGCTCAGCCAACCAGAAGTCATGTAACACTCAAATGTAGTCATCTCAGCCAATCAGAAGTCATGTAACACTCAATATTTGTCAACTCACCCAATCAGAAGTCAGGTAACACTAGCCTGTAGACAGCTCATCCAATCAGAAGTCCTGTAACACAAGCATGTAGTCAGCTCAGCCAATCAGCAGTCATGTAACACGAGACTGTAGTCAGCTCAGCCAATCAGCAGCCGTGTAACACTAGCCTGTAGTTAGCTCAGGCATCAGAAGTCATGTAACACTCAAATTTAGTCAGCTCAGCCAATCAGTAGCCATGTAAAACTACACTGTAGTCAGCTCAGCCAATCAGCAGCCATGTAACGCACAAATGTAGCCAACTCAGCCAATCAGCAGTCATGTAAAACTACACTATAGTAATCTCAGCCAATCAGCAGCCATGTAACAGTCAAATGTAGTCAGCTCAGCCAATCAGAAGACATGTAACACTAGACTGTAGTCAGCTCAGCCAGTCAGCAGCCATGTAACACTAGACTGTAGCCAGCTCAGCCAATCCGACGTCATGTAACACTAGCCTGTAGTCATTTCAGCCAATCAGCAGCCATGTAACAGTCAAATGTAGTCAGCTCAGCCAATCAGAATAAAAGTAACACTAGCCTGTACTCAGCTCAGCCAATCAGAAGAAAAGTAATGCTAGCCTGTCGTCAGCTCAGCAAATCAGAAGTCATGTAACACCTGCCTGTAGTCAGCTCAGCCAATAAGCAGTCATGTAACACTAGCCTGTAGTCAGCTCAGCCAATAAGCAGCCATGTAACACTCAAGTGTAGTCAGCTCAGCCAATCAGCAGTCGTGTAACACTATACTGTATTCAGCTCAGCCAATCAGCAGCCATGTAACACTCAAATGTAGTCGGCTCAGCCAATCAGAAATCATGTAACACTAGCCTGTAGTCAGCTCAGCCAATCAGCAGCCGTGTAACACTAGCCTGTAGTCAGCTCAGCCAATCAGAAGTCATGTAACACTCAAATTTAGTCAGCTCAGCCAATCAGCAGTCATGTAACACCAAACTGTAGTCAGCTCTTCCAATCAGCAGCCATGTAACACTCAAATATAGTCCAGTGTTTCCGCTAGGATTTTTTTTAGCAGCGGGGGGAAAGGGTTTTGTTGTACCTGGGTGGTGCGCGCGCGTAGTACGCCAGCGGTCGGAGTGAATATCACTTAAAAAATATGAAATAAAGTGACACTTGACTGCAAAACAAACTTTAGAACATATTTATTGACATATTTACATATTTACAACAACATATTTATTCATACATAATGCCTCTTTGACCCATTATCCTCCTTGGCCGCTTGGGGTCCCAGCACGTGAAAGGCTCCCATGATGTCCAGGTTCTGGAACCTTCTGTCCAGGCTGTCCTGGAGGCCATCCAGATAAGGCCCCATTACCTAAACATGGCACAAAAAAGAAAATGAGTAACTAGTTTGATTGATTGATTGATTGATAGAAACCTTTATTTCCACAGGGATATAACCAGATGAGCTAATAGAGATGAGTTTGGATTGATATAGTGGAAGTTTTGCAATTAAAGCTTTATAAACAAATAGAATGCCATGCTGTTTCCTCTGGAGCTCAAGGCATGGCTACCCGTTAGTGGAAGTTTTGCAATTAAAGCTTTATAAACAAATAGAATGCCATGCTGTTTCCTCTGGAGCTCAAGGCATGGCTACCCGTTATTTTGTTTTGTTTTCCCAGACTGATTATAGTACTTACTTCACAGCCATCCAAAACAAATGTACCTGTGTCCTGAACCGGGACCAGAACACCTCCCTACCTCCCCACCTCCCTCTGCTCCACCTGGCCTCTGCCTCTCCTCTCCCTCTCCTCCTCATGGGTGCAGGGTCATGCAGGTCATCATGGAGCCGGGCCAAGAATGAGCAAGGGGGCTGTGCATCACCTGCATCTCTGATGGTCCTCAGGCATGCCATTGTCACTGGGACCTAATAAAGGCAGTCACACAATGCTTAGCTTTTTTCTTGAATGCAATCAGTAATGACTGAATAGGCTACGATTGGTTCTATTACTTTAAAATTATGAGAGAAACATGTTAAAAGTGATAAATTCTTAGAATGTACCTGCTCTTTGATGGCCAGGAAGTTAACATTTTCTTTCTGAAAAATCTTGGACAGTCGAGCAAGATGTGGCAGTACATCAGCCTGCAGATAGACTGCTGCGACAAAGCGGTAGGTGCAGCAGAATCCATACAGGCCCTTGGCTACTGGGCACTTATTGACCTCAGTCTCCTCAGCCAAGGCAGCCAGGACTGCACTGAGGTTCCTTTGCAAAGTGATGACTGCCAGGTGCTGAGACAGCCAGCGCGTGTCCTTCACTTGCTGAAAAATATTTCAGTCATGAGATAAAAGATGAATAATAACACAGAAAGTGCATCTGTAGTACACAATAATGGCCAGAATTGCTGTTAAAAGCTACAAGTATGTTTTTCTGTGATCTCACCTTCACTTTTAAGTCCTCAAGGCCCAAGGACTCTGCTGCAGCTTTCAGAACAGCGCTGTTGTGAAAATAGAGATGGAGCTGCTGCAAGTGGTCCCTGAAGGTAGCCATATAGGGAACCTCAGATGAGGCATCCCTACATGCCAGGGCGAGGCGATGGGCAGCACACGCAACTGGCAGCAACCAGGGGAAGTCATCCTGCAGCTGCTTCGCTACACCATTCAACCTCCCTGTTACAAGAAAAGAAAAAAAAAAAATCAAATCAAGACATGCAGTAACCAATTCATGTTCAGGTCTTTGACTGAGCAACTAAAAACAAAAACATGCAGTAAAAAAAAAACCCAATTAATTCTACTTGCTTATGTTGCGAGTTCATACCAGTCATTACAGCAGCTCCATCCGTTCCTAATCCATAGAGCTTTTGGGTTGGAACTTTCTTTTTGTGCAGCACTTCCTTTATAGCTGCCACGACAGTAGCTGCCTTCCCATCAGCGACATTCACCAGGTCGAGGAACTGGCTGAAGAGCTGCCCTTCATTGTCCATATATCTGAAAAACATAAAAAAGACATCTTAAACATAGACGTATTACTCCAATTCAGTCATTAATCGTTGTCCTCTCAATTGAATAATACCGGACATGCAGATCCAGCTGCTTCTTCACAGAGACATCTGTGCTTTCATCCACCTCCAGCCCGATAGCCACAGAGGAGTGGATGTCTTGGAGGATTGGCTCCTCAACCACTGTGGCCAAAATCTCCAACATGTCATCAATTATTAAATGAGACCGGTAGTTGGTCTTTTTTCCGATCTATAAGTAAATGAGATTAAATATAGATTGAATATTATGAGATTTTGAGGTGAGCTGATTTGCAGTGATGAAATGCAAATATGAACAATAACACAGTAGCATGATAATTATTTACCTTCAGCCTTTTAAAATAGTCACACCCCAGCAACTCAGCTAGATCGAGAAGAGCTGGATAATTTGGATGGTGTGCTTGCTCTCTCTTCGTTAAGTAGTAGAGGCATTTGAACCCCCCCATGATTGCCTCATGCTCTAAAGTTATGACCGGGTCAAAGGCAACCAGAACTGAAGAACCTATGCAAAGCAGGTACAAATCTGTTATCTTTGATGGTTATTGCAACAAAAAGCAGGTTATACCTGAGACATCTTTATCAATTAAAATAACGTCCTATCTAATTGAAGGAACTTCACCTTGTGCCAGTAAGGCATGTGACTTCACACTCTGTTTGTGGTGCTCCGTCGTCATATGCTTATCTAAATAGTCAACTCGGTAGAGTTGGCAGCCTGTCTCGATGAATGGCCGCTTGGCCCCTCCTCTCTTTGGTGCCTGCTTATGTTGCCGACATAAGCGGCAGAATATTCCTGTAGGGACAGAGTAAAGTGGCATTATTGGTCATTGTTCATACAATATTATATTGAAATACACTGACTTGCATGATATGGTGTAATGCTGAATACTCACCATGATCAGTGTGGTAGAGCCATGGGTGGAACCTTGTTTTGTCTACCCATTTAGGGTCCCAGCCTGATAGCCTGTGCTTAGTCTTCGTTTTCTCTCCTCTCTCCTCTCCTCCTCCACTCTCCTCTTTCTGCCCTCTCTCCTGCTCCACACTGCTCTCCTGCTCCTCTCCTCCTCCACTCTCCTCTCTTTCTGCCCTCTCTCCTGCTCCACACTGCTCTCCTGCTCCTCTCTCCTCTCCTCCTCCACTCTCCTCTCTTTCTGCCCTCTCTCCTGCTCCACTCTGCTCTCCTGCTCCACTCGCCTCCACTAATCCTGCCTGTCTACTTGTCTAATAAGGTTACATTTGAGAATGAGTAACGTTAGATAATTCTCTCACATCACAAATATTTGATCACACAACCAGTGGAACATTAAAATATTGTAGTAGCCACCACTAACGTTACATATTTTAGAACCAGAAGGCATTTCTTTCCCTTCAAAACTTCGGGGCATAGCTAAGAACCTTGAGCCCCTCCCTAGCTAAAGTAAGTTACCTGACTATCTTCCTCATCGACGTCAGGCATCTTTCTCTTCTTGGAGAAATATTTTAACAAACTCATCTGAAAATGCCATCAGGAATATTTTAATACATAGCTTAAATAAACATCATTGGCAATTATTTTACCGACGTTTATTGAAGTAACGTTAAGTTACCGGTATTATGATTCAATGAGTTCGCTAACGTTAACGTTAACGTTACCTATCTAGTTAACGTTAGCTGGAACATTATTTCACGATATATTATTAATATTAATAATAATTAGTTGGCCATAAACATCAATAGAGAATACATTGTGAATGTAAAATCTATCTAACTTAACGTTAGCTAGTTAAATCTACCTTTCCCTCCTATTTCTTTTTCTATTCTCTCTCTCTCTCACTCTTGCCTCAGCCGGGTGTCGCCACTTTCTGTATCAGTCGTGTCAAATTAAAAGCCCTCTGCAGAGTCGTGTAATTGCATTTTGCAGCGGCGGCTGTAGTCAGCTCAGCCAATCAGAAGTCATGTAACACTAGCCTGTAGTCAGCTCAGCCAAATAGCAATCTTGTGACACTAGCCTGTCATCAGCACAGCCAATCAGCAGTAATGTAACACTCGCCTGTCCTCAGCTCAGCCAATCAGAAGTCATATAACACTAGCCTGTAGTGAGTTAAAACAATCAGCAGACATGTAACACTAGCCTGTAGTCAGCTCAGCCAATCATAAGTCATGTAACACTAAACTGTATTAAGGTCAGCCAATCAGCAGCCATGTAACACTAGCCTGTAGTCAGCTCACCCAAACAGCAATCTGGTGACACTAGCCTGTCATCAGCACAGCCAATCAGCAGTAATGTAACACTCGCCTGTCCTCAGCTCAGCCAATCAGAAGACATATAACACTAGCCTGTAGTGAGTTAAAACAATCAGCAGCCATGTAACACTAGCCTGTAATCAGCTCAGCCAATCATAAGTCATGTAACACTAGACTGTATTAAGGTCAGCAAACCAGAGGTCATGTAACACTCAAATGTAGTCATCTCAGCCAATCAGAAGTCATGTAACACTCAATATTAGTCATCTCAGCCAATCAGCAGCCATGTAATACTTCCCTGTAGTCAGTACAGCCAATCAGAAGTCATGTAACATCTGCCTGTAGTCAGCTCAGCCAATCAGCAGTCGTGTAACACTATACTGTATTCAGCTCAGCCAATCAGCAGCCGTGGAACACTAGCCTGTAGTCAGTTCAGCCAATCAGAAGTCATGTAACACTCAAATTTAGTCAGCTCAGCCAATCAGCAGTCATGTAACACCAGACTGTAGTCAGCCCAGCCAATCAGCAGTCATGTAAAACTACATTGAAGTCAGCTTTTCCAATCAGCAGCCATGTAACACTCAAATATAGTCAGCTCAGCCAATCAGAAGTCATGTAACACTAGCCTGTAGTCAGCTCAGCCAATCAGCAGTCATGTAAAACTACACTGTAGTCAGCTCAGCCAATCAGCAGCCATGTAACACTCAAATGTAGTCAGCTCAGCCAATCAGCAGTCATGTAAAACTACACTATAGTAATCTCAGCCAATCAGCAGCCATGTAACAGTCAAATGTAATCAGCTCAGCCAATCAGAAGACATGTAACAATAGACTGTAGTCAGCTCAGCCAGTCAGCAGTCGTGTAACACTAGCCTTTAGTCAGCGCAGCCAATCAGCAGTCATATAAAACAAGCCTGTAGTGAGTTCAACCAATCAGCAGTCATGTAACACTAGACTGTAGTCAGCTCAGCCTATCAGAAGTCATGTAACACCTGCCTGTAGTCAGCTCAGGCAATCAGCAGTCATGAAAAACTACACTGTAGTCAGCTCAGCCAATCAGCAGCCATATAACACTCAAATGTAGTCAGCTCAGCCAATCAGCAGCCATGTAACACTAACCTGCAGTCAGCTCAGCCAGTCAGAAGTCAGGTAGCACTAGCCTGTAGTCAGCTCAGCCAAACAGCAGCTGTGTAACACTCAAATGTAGTCAGCCCAGCCAATCAGCAGTCATGTAAAACTACACTATAGTAATCTCAGCCAATCAGCAGCCATGTAACAGTCAAATGTAGTCAGCTCAGCCAATCAGCAGCCATGTAACACTAGACTGTAGTCAGCTCACCCAGTCAGCAGCCATGTGACACTAGACTGTAGCCAGCTCAGCCAATCAGAAGTCATGTAACACTAGCCTGTAGTCATCTCAGGCAATCAGAATAAAAGTAACACTAGCCTGTAGTCAGCTCAGCCAATCAGAAGAAAAGTAATGCTAGCCTGTCGTCAGCTCAGCCAATCACAAGTCATGTAACACCTGCCTGTAGTCAGCTCAGCCAATAAGCAGTCATGTAAAACTACACTGTAGTCAGCTCAGCCAATCAGCAGCTATATAAAACTACACTGTAGTCAGCTCAGCCAATCAGCAGCTATGTAACACTCAAATGTAGTCAGCTCAGCCAATCAGCAGTCATGTAAAACTACACTATAGTAATCTCAGCAAATCAGCAGCCATGTAACAGTCAAATGTAGTCAGCTCAGCCAATCAGCAGCCATGTAACAATAGACTGGAGTCAGCTCAGCCAGTCATCAGCTATGTAACACTAGACTGTAGCCAGCTCAGCCAATCAGAAGTCATGTAACACTAGCATGTAGTCAGTTCACCCAATTAGCAGCCATGTAACACTAGCCTGTAGTCAGCTCAGCCAATCAGCAGTCGTGTAACACTAGCCTTTAGTCAGCGCAGCCAATCAGCAGTCATATAAAACAAGCCTGTAGTGAGTTCAACCAATCAGCAGCCATGTAACACTTGCCTGTAGTCAGCTCAGCCAATCAGCAGCCATGTAACACTCAAATGTAGTGAGCTCAGCCAATCAGCAGTCATGTAACACTAGACTGTAGTCAGCTCAGCCTATCAGAAGTCATGTAACACCTGCCTGTAGTCAGCTCAGCCAATCAGCAGTCATGAAAAACTACACTGTAGTCAGCTCAGCCAATCAGCAGCCATATAACACTCAAATGTAGTCAGCTCAGCCAATCAGCAGCCATGTAACACTCAAATGTAGTCAGCTCAGCCAATCAGCAGTCATGTAAAACTACACTATAGTAATCTCAGCCAATCAGCAGCCATGTAACAGTCAAATGTAGTCAGCTCAGCCAATCAGAAGACATGTAACAATAGACTGTAGTCAGCTCAGCCAGTCAGCAGCTATGTAACAGTCAAATGTAGTCAGCTCAGCCAATCAGAATAAAAGTAACACTAGCCTGTAGTCAGCTCAGCCAATCAGAAGAAAAGTAATGCTAGCCTGTCGTCAGCTCAGCCAATCGCAAGTCATGTAACACCTGCCTGTAGTCAGCTCAGCCAATAAGCAGTCATGTAAAACTACACTGTAGTCAGCTCAGCCAATCAGCAGCCATGTAACACTCAAATGTAGTCAGCTCAGCCAATCAGCAGTCATGTAAAACTACACTATAGTAATCTCAGCCAATCAGCAGCCATGTAACAGTCAAATGTAATCAGCTCAGCCAATCAGAAGACATGTAACAATAGACTGTAGTCAGCTCAGCCAGTCAGCAGCCATGTAACACTAGACTGTAGCCAGCTCAGCCAATCAGAAGTCATGTAACACTAGCATGTAGTCAGTTCACCCAATTAGCAGCCATGTAACACTAGCCTGTAGTCAGCTCAGCCAATCAGCAGTCGTGTAACACTAGCCTTTAGTCAGCGCAGCCAATCAGCAGTCATATAAAACAAGCCTGTAGTGAGTTCAACCAATCAGCAGTCATGTAACACTAGACTGTAGTCAGCTCAGCCTATCAGAAGTCATGTAACACCTGCCTGTAGTCAGCTCAGGCAATCAGCAGTCATGAAAAACTACACTGTAGTCAGCTCAGCCAATCAGCAGCCATATAACACTCAAATGTAGTCAGCTCAGCCAATCAGCAGCCATGTAACACTAACCTGCAGTCAGCTCAGCCAGTCAGAAGTCAGGTAGCACTAGCCTGTAGTCAGCTCAGCCAAACAGCAGCTGTGTAACACTCAAATGTAGTCAGCCCAGCCAATCAGCAGTCATGTAAAACTACACTATAGTAATCTCAGCCAATCAGCAGCCATGTAACAGTCAAATGTAGTCAGCTCAGCCAATCAGCAGCCATGTAACACTAGACTGTAGTCAGCTCACCCAGTCAGCAGCCATGTGACACTAGACTGTAGCCAGCTCAGCCAATCAGAAGTCATGTAACACTAGCCTGTAGTCATCTCAGGCAATCATCAGCTATGTAACAGTCAAATGTAGTCAGCTCAGCCAATCAGAATAAAAGTAACACTAGCCTGTAGTCAGCTCAGCCAATCAGAAGAAAAGTAATGCTAGCCTGTCGTCAGCTCAGCCAATCACAAGTCATGTAACAACTGCCTGTAGTCAGCTCAGCCAATAAGCAGTCATGTAAAACTACACTATAGTAATCTCAGCCAATCAGCAGCCATGTAACAGTCAAATGTAGTCAGCTCAGCCAATCAGCAGCCATGTAACACTAGACTGTAGTCAGCTCACCCAGTCAGCAGCCATGTGACACTAGACTGTAGCCAGCTCAGCCAATCAGAAGTCATGTAACACTAGCCTGTAGTCATCTCAGGCAATCATCAGCTATGTAACAGTCAAATGTAGTCAGCTCAGCCAATCAGAATAAAAGTAACACTAGCCTGTAGTCAGCTCAGCCAATCAGAAGAAAAGTAATGCTAGCCTGTCGTCAGCTCAGCCAATCACAAGTCATGTAACACCTGCCTGTAGTCAGCTCAGCCAATAAGCAGTCATGTAAAACTACACTGTAGTCAGCTCAGCCAATCAGCAGCCATGTAACAGTCAAATGTAGTCAGCTCAGCCAATCAGCAGTCATGTAAAACTACACTATAGTAATCTCAGCCAATCAGCAGCCATGTAACACTCAAATGTAGTCAGCTCAGCCAATCAGCAGCCATGTAACACTCAAATGTAGTTAGCTCAGCCAATCAGCAGCCATGTAACACTCAAATGTAGTGAGCTCAGCCAATCAGCAGTCATGTAACACTAGACTGTAGTCAGCTCAGCCTATCAGAAGTCATGTAACACCTGCCTGTAGTCAGCTCAGCCAATCAGCAGTCATGAAAAACTACACTGTAGTCAGCTCAGCCAATCAGCAGCCATATAACACTCAAATGTAGTCAGCTCAGCCAATCAGCAGCCATGTAACACTAACCTGCAGTCAGCTCAGCCAATCAGAAGACATGTAACAATAGACTGTAGTCAGCTCAGCCAGTCAGCAGCCATGTAAAACTAGACTGTAGCCAGCTCAGCCAATCAGAAGTCATGTAACACTAGCATGTAGTCAGTTCACCCAATTAGCAGCCATGTAACACTAACCTGCAGTCAGCTCAGCCAGTCAGAGGTCATGTAACACTAGCCTGTAGTCAGCTCAGCCAATCAGCAGTCGTGTAACACTAGCCTTTAGTCAGCGCAGCCAATCAGCAGTCATATAAAACAAGCCTGTAGTGAGTTCAACCAATCAGCAGTCATGTAACACTAGACTGTAGTCAGCTCAGCCTATCAGAAGTCATGTAACACCTGCCTGTAGTCAGCTCAGGCAATCAGCAGTCATGAAAAACTACACTGTAGTCAGCTCAGCCAATCAGCAGCCATATAACACTCAAATGTAGTCAGCTCAGCCAATCAGCAGCCATGTAACACTAACCTGCAGTCAGCTCAGCCAGTCAGAAGTCAGGTAGCACTAGCCTGTAGTCAGCTCAGCCAAACAGCAGCTGTGTAACACTCAAATGTAGTCAGCCCAGCCAATCAGCAGTCATGTAAAACTACACTATAGTAATCTCAGCCAATCAGCAGCCATGTAACAGTCAAATGTAGTCAGCTCAGCCAATCAGCAGCCATGTAACACTAGACTGTAGTCAGCTCACCCAGTCAGCAGCCATGTGACACTAGACTGTAGCCAGCTCAGCCAATCAGAAGTCATGTAACACTAGCCTGTAGTCATCTCAGGCAATCATCAGCTATGTAACAGTCAAATGTAGTCAGCTCAGCCAATCAGAATAAAAGTAACACTAGCCTGTAGTCAGCTCAGCCAATCAGAAGAAAAGTAATGCTAGCCTGTCGTCAGCTCAGCCAATCACAAGTCATGTAACAACTGCCTGTAGTCAGCTCAGCCAATAAGCAGTCATGTAAAACTACACTATAGTAATCTCAGCCAATCAGCAGCCATGTAACAGTCAAATGTAGTCAGCTCAGCCAATCAGCAGCCATGTAACACTAGACTGTAGTCAGCTCACCCAGTCAGCAGCCATGTGACACTAGACTGTAGCCAGCTCAGCCAATCAGAAGTCATGTAACACTAGCCTGTAGTCATCTCAGGCAATCATCAGCTATGTAACAGTCAAATGTAGTCAGCTCAGCCAATCAGAATAAAAGTAACACTAGCCTGTAGTCAGCTCAGCCAATCAGAAGAAAAGTAATGCTAGCCTGTCGTCAGCTCAGCCAATCACAAGTCATGTAACACCTGCCTGTAGTCAGCTCAGCCAATAAGCAGTCATGTAAAACTACACTGTAGTCAGCTCAGCCAATCAGCAGCCATGTAACAGTCAAATGTAGTCAGCTCAGCCAATCAGCAGTCATGTAAAACTACACTATAGTAATCTCAGCCAATCAGCAGCCATGTAACACTCAAATGTAGTCAGCTCAGCCAATCAGCAGCCATGTAACACTCAAATGTAGTTAGCTCAGCCAATCAGCAGCCATGTAACACTCAAATGTAGTGAGCTCAGCCAATCAGCAGTCATGTAACACTAGACTGTAGTCAGCTCAGCCTATCAGAAGTCATGTAACACCTGCCTGTAGTCAGCTCAGCCAATCAGCAGTCATGAAAAACTACACTGTAGTCAGCTCAGCCAATCAGCAGCCATATAACACTCAAATGTAGTCAGCTCAGCCAATCAGCAGCCATGTAACACTAACCTGCAGTCAGCTCAGCCAATCAGAAGACATGTAACAATAGACTGTAGTCAGCTCAGCCAGTCAGCAGCCATGTAACACTAGACTGTAGCCAGCTCAGCCAATCAGAAGTCATGTAACACTAGCATGTAGTCAGTTCACCCAATTAGCAGCCATGTAACACTAACCTGCAGTCAGCTCAGCCAGTCAGAGGTCATGTAACACTAGCCTGTAGTCAGCTCAGCCAATCAGCAGTCGTGTAACACTAGCCTTTAGTCAGCGCAGCCAATCAGCAGTCATATAAAACAAGCCTGTAGTGAGTTCAACCAATCAGCAGTCATGTAACACTAGACTGTAGTCAGCTCAGCCTATCAGAAGTCATGTAACACCTGCCTGTAGTCAGCTCAGGCAATCAGCAGTCATGAAAAACTACACTGTAGTCAGCTCAGCCAATCAGCAGCCATATAACACTCAAATGTAGTCAGCTCAGCCAATCAGCAGCCATGTAACACTAACCTGCAGTCAGCTCAGCCAGTCAGAAGTCAGGTAGCACTAGCCTGTAGTCAGCTCAGCCAAACAGCAGCTGTGTAACAATCAAATGTAGTCAGCCCAGCCAATCAGCAGTCATGTAAAACTACACTATAGTAATCTCAGCCAATCAGCAGCCATGTAACAGTCAAATGTAGTCAGCTCAGCCAATCAGCAGCCATGTAACACTAGACTGTAGTCAGCTCACCCAGTCAGCAGCCATGTGACACTAGACTGTAGCCAGCTCAGCCAATCAGAAGTCATGTAACACTAGCCTGTAGTCATCTCAGGCAATCATCAGCTATGTAACAGTCAAATGTAGTCAGCTCAGCCAATCAGAATAAAAGTAACACTAGCCTGTAGTCAGCTCAGCCAATCAGAAGAAAAGTAATGCTAGCCTGTCGTCAGCTCAGCCAATCACAAGTCATGTAACAACTGCCTGTAGTCAGCTCAGCCAATAAGCAGTCATGTAAAACTACACTATAGTAATCTCAGCCAATCAGCAGCCATGTAACAGTCAAATGTAGTCAGCTCAGCCAATCAGCAGCCATGTAACACTAGACTGTAGTCAGCTCACCCAGTCAGCAGCCATGTGACACTAGACTGTAGCCAGCTCAGCCAATCAGAAGTCATGTAACACTAGCCTGTAGTCATCTCAGGCAATCATCAGCTATGTAACAGTCAAATGTAGTCAGCTCAGCCAATCAGAATAAAAGTAACACTAGCCTGTAGTCAGCTCAGCCAATCAGAAGAAAAGTAATGCTAGCCTGTCGTCAGCTCAGCCAATCACAAGTCATGTAACACCTGCCTGTAGTCAGCTCAGCCAATAAGCAGTCATGTAAAACTACACTGTAGTCAGCTCAGCCAATCAGCAGCCATGTAACAGTCAAATGTAGTCAGCTCAGCCAATCAGCAGTCATGTAAAACTACACTATAGTAATCTCAGCCAATCAGCAGCCATGTAACACTCAAATGTAGTCAGCTCAGCCAATCAGCAGCCATGTAACACTCAAATGTAGTTAGCTCAGCCAATCAGCAGCCATGTAACACTCAAATGTAGTGAGCTCAGCCAATCAGCAGTCATGTAACACTAGACTGTAGTCAGCTCAGCCTATCAGAAGTCATGTAACACCTGCCTGTAGTCAGCTCAGCCAATCAGCAGTCATGAAAAACTACACTGTAGTCAGCTCAGCCAATCAGCAGCCATATAACACTCAAATGTAGTCAGCTCAGCCAATCAGCAGCCATGTAACACTAACCTGCAGTCAGCTCAGCCAATCAGAAGACATGTAACAATAGACTGTAGTCAGCTCAGCCAGTCAGCAGCCATGTAACACTAGACTGTAGCCAGCTCAGCCAATCAGAAGTCATGTAACACTAGCATGTAGTCAGTTCACCCAATTAGCAGCCATGTAACACTAACCTGCAGTCAGCTCAGCCAGTCAGAGGTCATGTAACACTAGCCTGTAGTCAGCTCAGCCAATCAGCAGTCGTGTAACACTAGCCTTTAGTCAGCGCAGCCAATCAGCAGTCATATAAAACAAGCCTGTAGTGAGTTCAACCAATCAGCAGCCATGTAACACTTGCCTGTAGTCAGCTCAGCCAATCAGCAGCCATGTAACACTCAAATGTAGTCAGCTCAGCCAATCAGCAGCCATGTAACAGTCAAATGTAATCAGCTCAGCCAATCAGAAGACATGTAACAATAGACTGTAGTCAGCTCAGCCAGTCAGCAGCCATGTAACACTAGACTGTAGCCAGCTCAGCCAATCAGAAGTCATGTAACACTAGCATGTAGTCAGTTCACCCAATTAGCAGCCATGTAACACTAACCTGCAGTCAGCTCAGCCAGTCCGAGGTCATTTAACACTAGCCTGTAGTCAGCTCAGCCAATCAGCAGTCGTGTAACACTAGCCTTTAGTCAGCGCAGCCAATCAGCAGTCATATAAAACAAGCCTGTAGTGAGTTCAACCAATCAGAAGCCATGTAACACTAACCTGCAGTCAGTTCAGCCAGTCAGAGGTCATGTAACACTAGCCTGTAGTCAGCTCAGCCAATCAGCAGTCGTGTAACACTAGCCTTTAGTCAGCGCAGCCAATCAGCAGTCATATAAAACAAGCCTGTAGTGAGTTCAACCAATCAGCAGCCATGTAACACTCAAATGTAGTCATCTCAACCAATCAGAAGTCATGTAACACTAGACTGTAGTCAGCTCAGCCAATCAGCAGCTATGTAACACTCAAATGTAGTCATCTCAGCCAATCAGAAGTCATGTAACACCTGCCTGTAGTCAGCTCAGCCAATCAGCAGCCATATAACACTCAAATGTAGTCAGCTCAGCCAATCAGCAGCCATGTAACACTCAAATGTAGTCAGCTCAGCCAATCAGCAGTCATGTAAAACTACACTATAGTAATCTCAGCCAATCAGCAGCCATGTAACAGTCAAATGTAGTCAGCTCAGCCAATCAGAAGACATGTAACAATAGACTGTAGTCAGCTCAGCCAGTCAGCAGCTATGTAACAGTCAAATGTAGTCAGCTCAGCCAATCAGAATAAAAGTAACACTAGCCTGTAGTCAGCTCAGCCAATCAGAAGAAAAGTAATGCTAGCCTGTCGTCAGCTCAGCCAATCGCAAGTCATGTAACACCTGCCTGTAGTCAGCTCAGCCAATAAGCAGTCATGTAAAACTACACTGTAGTCAGCTCAGCCAATCAGCAGCCATGTAACACTCAAATGTAGTCAGCTCAGCCAATCAGCAGTCATGTAAAACTACACTATAGTAATCTCAGCCAATCAGCAGCCATGTAACAGTCAAATGTAATCAGCTCAGCCAATCAGAAGACATGTAACAATAGACTGTAGTCAGCTCAGCCAGTCAGCAGCCATGTAACACTAGACTGTAGCCAGCTCAGCCAATCAGAAGTCATGTAACACTAGCATGTAGTCAGTTCACCCAATTAGCAGCCATGTAACACTAGCCTGTAGTCAGCTCAGCCAATCAGCAGTCGTGTAACACTAGCCTTTAGTCAGCGCAGCCAATCAGCAGTCATATAAAACAAGCCTGTAGTGAGTTCAACCAATCAGCAGTCATGTAACACTAGACTGTAGTCAGCTCAGCCTATCAGAAGTCATGTAACACCTGCCTGTAGTCAGCTCAGGCAATCAGCAGTCATGAAAAACTACACTGTAGTCAGCTCAGCCAATCAGCAGCCATATAACACTCAAATGTAGTCAGCTCAGCCAATCAGCAGCCATGTAACACTAACCTGCAGTCAGCTCAGCCAGTCAGAAGTCAGGTAGCACTAGCCTGTAGTCAGCTCAGCCAAACAGCAGCTGTGTAACACTCAAATGTAGTCAGCCCAGCCAATCAGCAGTCATGTAAAACTACACTATAGTAATCTCAGCCAATCAGCAGCCATGTAACAGTCAAATGTAGTCAGCTCAGCCAATCAGCAGCCATGTAACACTAGACTGTAGTCAGCTCACCCAGTCAGCAGCCATGTGACACTAGACTGTAGCCAGCTCAGCCAATCAGAAGTCATGTAACACTAGCCTGTAGTCATCTCAGGCAATCATCAGCTATGTAACAGTCAAATGTAGTCAGCTCAGCCAATCAGAATAAAAGTAACACTAGCCTGTAGTCAGCTCAGCCAATCAGAAGAAAAGTAATGCTAGCCTGTCGTCAGCTCAGCCAATCACAAGTCATGTAACAACTGCCTGTAGTCAGCTCAGCCAATAAGCAGTCATGTAAAACTACACTATAGTAATCTCAGCCAATCAGCAGCCATGTAACAGTCAAATGTAGTCAGCTCAGCCAATCAGCAGCCATGTAACACTAGACTGTAGTCAGCTCACCCAGTCAGCAGCCATGTGACACTAGACTGTAGCCAGCTCAGCCAATCAGAAGTCATGTAACACTAGCCTGTAGTCATCTCAGGCAATCATCAGCTATGTAACAGTCAAATGTAGTCAGCTCAGCCAATCAGAATAAAAGTAACACTAGCCTGTAGTCAGCTCAGCCAATCAGAAGAAAAGTAATGCTAGCCTGTCGTCAGCTCAGCCAATCACAAGTCATGTAACACCTGCCTGTAGTCAGCTCAGCCAATAAGCAGTCATGTAAAACTACACTGTAGTCAGCTCAGCCAATCAGCAGCCATGTAACAGTCAAATGTAGTCAGCTCAGCCAATCAGCAGTCATGTAAAACTACACTATAGTAATCTCAGCCAATCAGCAGCCATGTAACACTCAAATGTAGTCAGCTCAGCCAATCAGCAGCCATGTAACACTCAAATGTAGTTAGCTCAGCCAATCAGCAGCCATGTAACACTCAAATGTAGTGAGCTCAGCCAATCAGCAGTCATGTAACACTAGACTGTAGTCAGCTCAGCCTATCAGAAGTCATGTAACACCTGCCTGTAGTCAGCTCAGCCAATCAGCAGTCATGAAAAACTACACTGTAGTCAGCTCAGCCAATCAGCAGCCATATAACACTCAAATGTAGTCAGCTCAGCCAATCAGCAGCCATGTAACACTAACCTGCAGTCAGCTCAGCCAATCAGAAGACATGTAACAATAGACTGTAGTCAGCTCAGCCAGTCAGCAGCCATGTAACACTAGACTGTAGCCAGCTCAGCCAATCAGAAGTCATGTAACACTAGCATGTAGTCAGTTCACCCAATTAGCAGCCATGTAACACTAACCTGCAGTCAGCTCAGCCAGTCAGAGGTCATGTAACACTAGCCTGTAGTCAGCTCAGCCAATCAGCAGTCGTGTAACACTAGCCTTTAGTCAGCGCAGCCAATCAGCAGTCATATAAAACAAGCCTGTAGTGAGTTCAACCAATCAGCAGCCATGTAACACTTGCCTGTAGTCAGCTCAGCCAATCAGCAGCCATGTAACACTCAAATGTAGTCAGCTCAGCCAATCAGCAGCCATGTAACAGTCAAATGTAATCAGCTCAGCCAATCAGAAGACATGTAACAATAGACTGTAGTCAGCTCAGCCAGTCAGCAGCCATGTAACACTAGACTGTAGCCAGCTCAGCCAATCAGAAGTCATGTAACACTAGCATGTAGTCAGTTCACCCAATTAGCAGCCATGTAACACTAACCTGCAGTCAGCTCAGCCAGTCCGAGGTCATTTAACACTAGCCTGTAGTCAGCTCAGCCAATCAGCAGTCGTGTAACACTAGCCTTTAGTCAGCGCAGCCAATCAGCAGTCATATAAAACAAGCCTGTAGTGAGTTCAACCAATCAGAAGCCATGTAACACTAACCTGCAGTCAGTTCAGCCAGTCAGAGGTCATGTAACACTAGCCTGTAGTCAGCTCAGCCAATCAGCAGTCGTGTAACACTAGCCTTTAGTCAGCGCAGCCAATCAGCAGTCATATAAAACAAGCCTGTAGTGAGTTCAACCAATCAGCAGCCATGTAACACTCAAATGTAGTCATCTCAACCAATCAGAAGTCATGTAACACTAGACTGTAGTCAGCTCAGCCAATCAGCAGCTATGTAACACTCAAATGTAGTCATCTCAGCCAATCAGAAGTCATGTAACACCTGCCTGTAGTCAGCTCAGCCAATCAGCAGCCATATAACACTCAAATGTAGTCAGCTCAGCCAATCAGCAGCCATGTAACACTCAAATGTAGTCAGCTCAGCCAATCAGCAGTCATGTAAAACTACACTATAGTAATCTCAGCCAATCAGCAGCCATGTAACAGTCAAATGTAGTCAGCTCAGCCAATCAGAAGACATGTAACAATAGACTGTAGTCAGCTCAGCCAGTCAGCAGCTATGTAACAGTCAAATGTAGTCAGCTCAGCCAATCAGAATAAAAGTAACACTAGCCTGTAGTCAGCTCAGCCAATCAGAAGAAAAGTAATGCTAGCCTGTCGTCAGCTCAGCCAATCGCAAGTCATGTAACACCTGCCTGTAGTCAGCTCAGCCAATAAGCAGTCATGTAAAACTACACTGTAGTCAGCTCAGCCAATCAGCAGCCATGTAACACTCAAATGTAGTCAGCTCAGCCAATCAGCAGTCATGTAAAACTACACTATAGTAATCTCAGCCAATCAGCAGCCATGTAACAGTCAAATGTAATCAGCTCAGCCAATCAGAAGACATGTAACAATAGACTGTAGTCAGCTCAGCCAGTCAGCAGCCATGTAACACTAGACTGTAGCCAGCTCAGCCAATCAGAAGTCATGTAACACTAGCATGTAGTCAGTTCACCCAATTAGCAGCCATGTAACACTAGCCTGTAGTCAGCTCAGCCAATCAGCAGTCGTGTAACACTAGCCTTTAGTCAGCGCAGCCAATCAGCAGTCATATAAAACAAGCCTGTAGTGAGTTCAACCAATCAGCAGTCATGTAACACTAGACTGTAGTCAGCTCAGCCTATCAGAAGTCATGTAACACCTGCCTGTAGTCAGCTCAGGCAATCAGCAGTCATGAAAAACTACACTGTAGTCAGCTCAGCCAATCAGCAGCCATATAACACTCAAATGTAGTCAGCTCAGCCAATCAGCAGCCATGTAACACTAACCTGCAGTCAGCTCAGCCAGTCAGAAGTCAGGTAGCACTAGCCTGTAGTCAGCTCAGCCAAACAGCAGCTGTGTAACACTCAAATGTAGTCAGCCCAGCCAATCAGCAGTCATGTAAAACTACACTATAGTAATCTCAGCCAATCAGCAGCCATGTAACAGTCAAATGTAGTCAGCTCAGCCAATCAGCAGCCATGTAACACTAGACTGTAGTCAGCTCACCCAGTCAGCAGCCATGTGACACTAGACTGTAGCCAGCTCAGCCAATCAGAAGTCATGTAACACTAGCCTGTAGTCATCTCAGGCAATCATCAGCTATGTAACAGTCAAATGTAGTCAGCTCAGCCAATCAGAATAAAAGTAACACTAGCCTGTAGTCAGCTCAGCCAATCAGAAGAAAAGTAATGCTAGCCTGTCGTCAGCTCAGCCAATCACAAGTCATGTAACAACTGCCTGTAGTCAGCTCAGCCAATAAGCAGTCATGTAAAACTACACTATAGTAATCTCAGCCAATCAGCAGCCATGTAACAGTCAAATGTAGTCAGCTCAGCCAATCAGCAGCCATGTAACACTAGACTGTAGTCAGCTCACCCAGTCAGCAGCCATGTGACACTAGACTGTAGCCAGCTCAGCCAATCAGAAGTCATGTAACACTAGCCTGTAGTCATCTCAGGCAATCATCAGCTATGTAACAGTCAAATGTAGTCAGCTCAGCCAATCAGAATAAAAGTAACACTAGCCTGTAGTCAGCTCAGCCAATCAGAAGAAAAGTAATGCTAGCCTGTCGTCAGCTCAGCCAATCACAAGTCATGTAACACCTGCCTGTAGTCAGCTCAGCCAATAAGCAGTCATGTAAAACTACACTGTAGTCAGCTCAGCCAATCAGCAGCCATGTAACAGTCAAATGTAGTCAGCTCAGCCAATCAGCAGTCATGTAAAACTACACTATAGTAATCTCAGCCAATCAGCAGCCATGTAACACTCAAATGTAGTCAGCTCAGCCAATCAGCAGCCATGTAACACTCAAATGTAGTTAGCTCAGCCAATCAGCAGCCATGTAACACTCAAATGTAGTGAGCTCAGCCAATCAGCAGTCATGTAACACTAGACTGTAGTCAGCTCAGCCTATCAGAAGTCATGTAACACCTGCCTGTAGTCAGCTCAGCCAATCAGCAGTCATGAAAAACTACACTGTAGTCAGCTCAGCCAATCAGCAGCCATATAACACTCAAATGTAGTCAGCTCAGCCAATCAGCAGCCATGTAACACTAACCTGCAGTCAGCTCAGCCAATCAGAAGACATGTAACAATAGACTGTAGTCAGCTCAGCCAGTCAGCAGCCATGTAACACTAGACTGTAGCCAGCTCAGCCAATCAGAAGTCATGTAACACTAGCATGTAGTCAGTTCACCCAATTAGCAGCCATGTAACACTAACCTGCAGTCAGCTCAGCCAGTCAGAGGTCATGTAACACTAGCCTGTAGTCAGCTCAGCCAATCAGCAGTCGTGTAACACTAGCCTTTAGTCAGCGCAGCCAATCAGCAGTCATATAAAACAAGCCTGTAGTGAGTTCAACCAATCAGCAGCCATGTAACACTTGCCTGTAGTCAGCTCAGCCAATCAGCAGCCATGTAACACTCAAATGTAGTCAGCTCAGCCAATCAGCAGCCATGTAACAGTCAAATGTAATCAGCTCAGCCAATCAGAAGACATGTAACAATAGACTGTAGTCAGCTCAGCCAGTCAGCAGCCATGTAACACTAGACTGTAGCCAGCTCAGCCAATCAGAAGTCATGTAACACTAGCATGTAGTCAGTTCACCCAATTAGCAGCCATGTAACACTAACCTGCAGTCAGCTCAGCCAGTCCGAGGTCATTTAACACTAGCCTGTAGTCAGCTCAGCCAATCAGCAGTCGTGTAACACTAGCCTTTAGTCAGCGCAGCCAATCAGCAGTCATATAAAACAAGCCTGTAGTGAGTTCAACCAATCAGAAGCCATGTAACACTAACCTGCAGTCAGTTCAGCCAGTCAGAGGTCATGTAACACTAGCCTGTAGTCAGCTCAGCCAATCAGCAGTCGTGTAACACTAGCCTTTAGTCAGCGCAGCCAATCAGCAGTCATATAAAACAAGCCTGTAGTGAGTTCAACCAATCAGCAGCCATGTAACACTCAAATGTAGTCATCTCAACCAATCAGAAGTCATGTAACACTAGACTGTAGTCAGCTCAGCCAATCAGCAGCTATGTAACACTCAAATGTAGTCATCTCAGCCAATCAGAAGTCATGTAACACCTGCCTGTAGTCAGCTCAGCCAATCAGCAGCCATATAACACTCAAATGTAGTCAGCTCAGCCAATCAGCAGCCATGTAACACTCAAATGTAGTCAGCTCAGCCAATCAGCAGTCATGTAAAACTACACTATAGTAATCTCAGCCAATCAGCAGCCATGTAACAGTCAAATGTAGTCAGCTCAGCCAATCAGAAGACATGTAACAATAGACTGTAGTCAGCTCAGCCAGTCAGCAGCTATGTAACAGTCAAATGTAGTCAGCTCAGCCAATCAGAATAAAAGTAACACTAGCCTGTAGTCAGCTCAGCCAATCAGAAGAAAAGTAATGCTAGCCTGTCGTCAGCTCAGCCAATCGCAAGTCATGTAACACCTGCCTGTAGTCAGCTCAGCCAATAAGCAGTCATGTAAAACTACACTGTAGTCAGCTCAGCCAATCAGCAGCCATGTAACACTCAAATGTAGTCAGCTCAGCCAATCAGCAGTCATGTAAAACTACACTATAGTAATCTCAGCCAATCAGCAGCCATGTAACAGTCAAATGTAATCAGCTCAGCCAATCAGAAGACATGTAACAATAGACTGTAGTCAGCTCAGCCAGTCAGCAGCCATGTAACACTAGACTGTAGCCAGCTCAGCCAATCAGAAGTCATGTAACACTAGCATGTAGTCAGTTCACCCAATTAGCAGCCATGTAACACTAGCCTGTAGTCAGCTCAGCCAATCAGCAGTCGTGTAACACTAGCCTTTAGTCAGCGCAGCCAATCAGCAGTCATATAAAACAAGCCTGTAGTGAGTTCAACCAATCAGCAGTCATGTAACACTAGACTGTAGTCAGCTCAGCCTATCAGAAGTCATGTAACACCTGCCTGTAGTCAGCTCAGGCAATCAGCAGTCATGAAAAACTACACTGTAGTCAGCTCAGCCAATCAGCAGCCATATAACACTCAAATGTAGTCAGCTCAGCCAATCAGCAGCCATGTAACACTAACCTGCAGTCAGCTCAGCCAGTCAGAAGTCAGGTAGCACTAGCCTGTAGTCAGCTCAGCCAAACAGCAGCTGTGTAACACTCAAATGTAGTCAGCCCAGCCAATCAGCAGTCATGTAAAACTACACTATAGTAATCTCAGCCAATCAGCAGCCATGTAACAGTCAAATGTAGTCAGCTCAGCCAATCAGCAGCCATGTAACACTAGACTGTAGTCAGCTCACCCAGTCAGCAGCCATGTGACACTAGACTGTAGCCAGCTCAGCCAATCAGAAGTCATGTAACACTAGCCTGTAGTCATCTCAGGCAATCATCAGCTATGTAACAGTCAAATGTAGTCAGCTCAGCCAATCAGAATAAAAGTAACACTAGCCTGTAGTCAGCTCAGCCAATCAGAAGAAAAGTAATGCTAGCCT
Organism: Centroberyx gerrardi; assembly: GCF_048128805.1. NCBI lineage: Eukaryota > Metazoa > Chordata > Actinopteri > Beryciformes > Berycidae > Centroberyx > Centroberyx gerrardi. The sequence continues at coordinate 197,092 of NC_136015.1, forward strand.
GTCGTCAGCTCAGCCAATCACAAGTCATGTAACAACTGCCTGTAGTCAGCTCAGCCAATAAGCAGTCATGTAAAACTACACTATAGTAATCTCAGCCAATCAGCAGCCATGTAACAGTCAAATGTAGTCAGCTCAGCCAATCAGCAGCCATGTAACACTAGACTGTAGTCAGCTCACCCAGTCAGCAGCCATGTGACACTAGACTGTAGCCAGCTCAGCCAATCAGAAGTCATGTAACACTAGCCTGTAGTCATCTCAGGCAATCATCAGCTATGTAACAGTCAAATGTAGTCAGCTCAGCCAATCAGAATAAAAGTAACACTAGCCTGTAGTCAGCTCAGCCAATCAGAAGAAAAGTAATGCTAGCCTGTCGTCAGCTCAGCCAATCACAAGTCATGTAACACCTGCCTGTAGTCAGCTCAGCCAATAAGCAGTCATGTAAAACTACACTGTAGTCAGCTCAGCCAATCAGCAGCCATGTAACAGTCAAATGTAGTCAGCTCAGCCAATCAGCAGTCATGTAAAACTACACTATAGTAATCTCAGCCAATCAGCAGCCATGTAACACTCAAATGTAGTCAGCTCAGCCAATCAGCAGCCATGTAACACTCAAATGTAGTTAGCTCAGCCAATCAGCAGCCATGTAACACTCAAATGTAGTGAGCTCAGCCAATCAGCAGTCATGTAACACTAGACTGTAGTCAGCTCAGCCTATCAGAAGTCATGTAACACCTGCCTGTAGTCAGCTCAGCCAATCAGCAGTCATGAAAAACTACACTGTAGTCAGCTCAGCCAATCAGCAGCCATATAACACTCAAATGTAGTCAGCTCAGCCAATCAGCAGCCATGTAACACTAACCTGCAGTCAGCTCAGCCAATCAGAAGACATGTAACAATAGACTGTAGTCAGCTCAGCCAGTCAGCAGCCATGTAACACTAGACTGTAGCCAGCTCAGCCAATCAGAAGTCATGTAACACTAGCATGTAGTCAGTTCACCCAATTAGCAGCCATGTAACACTAACCTGCAGTCAGCTCAGCCAGTCAGAGGTCATGTAACACTAGCCTGTAGTCAGCTCAGCCAATCAGCAGTCGTGTAACACTAGCCTTTAGTCAGCGCAGCCAATCAGCAGTCATATAAAACAAGCCTGTAGTGAGTTCAACCAATCAGCAGCCATGTAACACTTGCCTGTAGTCAGCTCAGCCAATCAGCAGCCATGTAACACTCAAATGTAGTCAGCTCAGCCAATCAGCAGCCATGTAACAGTCAAATGTAATCAGCTCAGCCAATCAGAAGACATGTAACAATAGACTGTAGTCAGCTCAGCCAGTCAGCAGCCATGTAACACTAGACTGTAGCCAGCTCAGCCAATCAGAAGTCATGTAACACTAGCATGTAGTCAGTTCACCCAATTAGCAGCCATGTAACACTAACCTGCAGTCAGCTCAGCCAGTCCGAGGTCATTTAACACTAGCCTGTAGTCAGCTCAGCCAATCAGCAGTCGTGTAACACTAGCCTTTAGTCAGCGCAGCCAATCAGCAGTCATATAAAACAAGCCTGTAGTGAGTTCAACCAATCAGAAGCCATGTAACACTAACCTGCAGTCAGTTCAGCCAGTCAGAGGTCATGTAACACTAGCCTGTAGTCAGCTCAGCCAATCAGCAGTCGTGTAACACTAGCCTTTAGTCAGCGCAGCCAATCAGCAGTCATATAAAACAAGCCTGTAGTGAGTTCAACCAATCAGCAGCCATGTAACACTCAAATGTAGTCATCTCAACCAATCAGAAGTCATGTAACAGTAGACTGTAGTCAGCTCAGCCAATCAGCAGCTATGTAACACTCAAATGTAGTCATCTCAGCCAATCAGAAGTCATGTAACACTAGACTGTAGTCAGCTCAGCCAATCAGCAGCCATGTAACACTAGACTGTAGTCAGCTCAGCCAATCAGCAGCCATGTAACACTCAAATGTTGTCAGCTCAGCCAATAAGACGTCATGTAACACCTGCCTGTAATCAGCTCAGCCAATCAGAAGTCATGTAACACCTGCCTGTCGCACCTTGTTGATTTTCAATGGACTCCTTTTTAATAAAATGTACTCTTCAATACAATTACTTTTTAGTGTTTTGCAATTTTCTACTTTACCATGTCCAGCCAACACTTAAAGCAAGTAAAACTTAAAATGTTTGCAGGGGGGGGGGGGGGGGGGGGGGCAACAAACACCATTATATCCATGTCTTAATACCAATTTATTAAAAATAAAAATAAAAACAATAACCCTCAAGGTTTAGTTTACAATTCAAAAACAAGTTTTCATTTTCTTTAGGTTTTGTGATGCAAGTGTGACAGCTCCCTTATCACGTGCTACATAACAATGAAACTTCACTTTCAGTTGAAAAGATGAAAAAATTAAAAAAACACATTGTTCTTAAAAGACATGGTACATTTAAAATTGTTACTATGAGAGGAAGGACAGTAAAAATCTTAACCATTTCTCTTACACTGAAAAATGTGTGTTTAAAGTGCATTTCAGAGGATACACACATCAGAGGATAATTCCAGCCTTTTTCAACCTAGAACAAACTTTGCCATCATCTGGAATCTACCAATCGATTCTAACCAAAATCTTATCAAATGGGTCACTGAGTGAGTTGTGATGTGAGAGTGTGCCTGCCTTCGTGTGTGTTTGTGTTGACTTTAACAGTTGGCCAAGTTCTGAATTTTTTTCCAGTGGTGAGACATGACATATTTGGGTGCTTTAGAAGATCTGACTATCTGTTGCCTCGATACATTGTACTGCTGCTGGATAAACACCAGCGAACTCAAGTGCCAAAAAATAAAATTCACTCAATGGTAACACGGTAAAATGGATGTAAAATATTGTATCTGCAACTACCGTATTTCCTCTAATATTGGCCCGGGCCTTTATTTACCTCAACTGCAGAGGGTTCCAGGCCTTCATTGGAAGCAGGCTTATATTAGAGACAGGCCTTTATTTCTAATTCCCTCTGTTTGATAAGTTTATTTGCTCATATTTTAGTATGAAGTTTGATTTTCTGATCTGCTTCTGTTGGGGTACGTTAGGTAGCCCTTTTTTTGTTACTGCAATGCATTATGATAATTACGGTAATCGACGACGGAATGTGAAATTTAGTCAGCTCAGCCAATCAGCAGTCATGTAACACCAGACTGTAGTCAGCCCAGCCAATCAGCAGCCATGTAACACTCAAATGTAGTCAGGTTAGTAAATCAGAAGTCATGTAATACCTGCCTGTAGTCAGCTCTGCCAATCAGCAGCCATGTAACACTCAAATGTAGTCAGCTCAGCCAATCAGCAGCCATGTAACACTCAAATGTAGTCAGCTCAGCCAATCAGCAGCCATGTAACACTAGACTGTAGTCAGCTCACCCAGTCAGCAGCCATGTGACACTAGACTGTAGCCAGCTCAGCCAATCAGCAGTCATGTAACACTAGACTGTAGTCAGCTCAGCCAATCAGCAGCCGTGTAACACTAGCCTGTAGTTAGCTCAGGCATCAGAAGTAATGTATCACTCAAAATTAGTCAGCTCAGCCAATCAGCAGCCATGTAACACTCAAATGTAGTCAGCTCAGCCAATCAGCAGTCATGTAACACCAGACTGTAGTCAGCCCAGCCAATCAGCAGCCATGTAACACTCAAATGTAGTCAGGGTAGTGAATCAGAAGTCATGTAATACATGCCTGTAGTCAGCTCAGCCAATCAGCAGTCATGTAAAACTACATTGAAGTCAGCTCTTCCAATCAGCAGCGATGTAACACTCAAATATAGTCAGCTCAGGCAATCAGAAGTCATGTAACACTTGCCTGTAGTCAGATAAGCCAATCAGCAAACATGTAACACTCAAATGTAGTCATCTCAGCCAATCAGCAGCCATGTAACACTAGCCTGTAGTCAGCTCAGCCAATCAGCAATCTTGTAACACTAGCCTATCATCAGCACAGCCAATCAGCAGTAATGTAACACTCGCCTGTCCTCAGCTCAGCCAATCACAAATCATATAACACTAGCCTGTAGTGAGTTCAACCTATCAGCAGCCATGTAACACTAGCCTGTAATCAACTCAGCCAATCATAAGTCATGTAACACTAGACTGTATTAAGGTCAGCCAATCAGCAGCCATGTAACACTAGCCTGTAATCAACTCAGCCAATCATAAGTCATGTAACACTAGACTGTATTAAGGTCAGCCAATCAGCAGCCATGTAACACTCAAATGTAGTCGGCTCAGCCAACCAGAAGTCATGTAACACTCAAATGTAGTCATCTCAGCCAATCAGAAGTCATGTAACACTCAATATTTGTCAACTCACCCAATCAGAAGTCAGGTAACACTAGCCTGTAGACAGCTCATCCAATCAGAAGTCCTGTAACACAAGCATGTAGTCAGCTCAGCCAATCAGCAGTCATGTAACACGAGACTGTTGTCAGCTCAGCCAATCAGCAGCCGTGTAACACTAGCCTGTAGTTAGCTCAGGCATCAGAAGTCATGTAACACTCAAATTTAGTCAGCTCAGCCAATCAGTAGCCATGTAAAACTACACTGTAGTCAGCTCAGCCAATCAGCAGCCATGTAACGCACAAATGTAGCCAACTCAGCCAATCAGCAGTCATGTAAAACTACACTATAGTAATCTCAGCCAATCAGCAGCCATGTAACAGTCAAATGTAGTCAGCTCAGCCAATCAGAAGACATGTAACACTAGACTGTAGTCAGCTCAGCCAGTCAGCAGCCATGTAACACTAGACTGTAGCCAGCTCAGCCAATCCGACGTCATGTAACACTAGCCTGTAGTCATTTCAGCCAATCAGCAGCCATGTAACAGTCAAATGTAGTCAGCTCAGCCAATCAGAATAAAAGTAACACTAGCCTGTACTCAGCTCAGCCAATCAGAAGAAAAGTAATGCTAGCCTGTCGTCAGCTCAGCAAATCAGAAGTCATGTAACACCTGCCTGTAGTCAGCTCAGCCAATAAGCAGTCATGTAACACTAGCCTGTAGTCAGCTCAGCCAATAAGCAGCCATGTAACACTCAAATGTAGTCAGCTCAGCCAATCAGCAGTCGTGTAACACTATACTGTATTCAGCTCAGCCAATCAGCAGCCATGTAACACTCAAATGTAGTCGGCTCAGCCAATCAGAAATCATGTAACACTAGCCTGTAGTCAGCTCAGCCAATCAGCAGCCGTGTAACACTAGCCTGTAGTCAGCTCAGCCAATCAGAAGTCATGTAACACTCAAATTTAGTCAGCTCAGCCAATCAGCAGTCATGTAACACCAAACTGTAGTCAGCTCTTCCAATCAGCAGCCATGTAACACTCAAATATAGTCCAGTGTTTCCGCTAGGATTTTTTTTAGCAGCGGGGGGAAAGGGTTTTGTTGTACCTGGGTGGTGCGCGCACGTAGTACGCCAGCGGTCGGAGTGAATATCACTTAAAAAATATGAAATAAAGTGACACTTGACTGCAAAACAAACTTTAGAACATATTTATTGACATATTTACATATTTACAACAACATATTTATTCATACATAATGCCTCTTTGACCCATTATCCTCCTTGGCCGCTTGGGGTCCCAGCACGTGAAAGGCTCCCATGATGTCCAGGTTCTGGAACCTTCTGTCCAGGCTGTCCTGGAGGCCATCCAGATAAGGCCCCATTACCTAAACATGGCACAAAAAAGAAAATGAGTAACTAGTTTGATTGATTGATTGATTGATTGATAGAAACCTTTATTTCCACAGGGATATAACCAGATGAGCTAATAGAGATGAGTTTGGATTGATATAGTGGAAGTTTTGCAATTAAAGCTTTATAAACAAATAGAATGCCATGCTGTTTCCTCTGGAGCTCAAGGCATGGCTACCCGTTAGTGGAAGTTTTGCAATTAAAGCTTTATAAACAAATAGAATGCCATGCTGTTTCCTCTGGAGCTCAAGGCATGGCTACCCGTTATTTTGTTTTGTTTTCCCAGACTGATTATAGTACTTACTTCATAGCCATCCAAAACAAATACCTGTGTCCTGAACCGGGACCAGAACACCTCCCTACCTCCCCACCTCCCTCTGCTCCACCTGGCCTCTGCCTCTCCTCTCCCTCTCCTCCTCATGGGTGATGTTAAAGGCACCTAATCCCGCAGGGTCATGCAGGTCATCATGGAGCCGGGCCAAGAATGAGCAAGGGGGCTGTGCATCACCTGCATCTCTGATGGTCCTCAGGCATGCCATTGTCACTGGGACCTAATAAAGGCAGTCACACAATGCTTAGCTTTTTTCTTGAATGCAATCAGTAATGACTGAATAGGCTACGATTGGTTCTATTACTTTAAAATTATGAGAGAAACATGTTAAAAGTGATAAATTCTTAGAATGTACCTGCTCTTTGATGGCCAGGAAGTTAACATTTTCTTTCTGAAAAATCTTGGACAGTCGAGCAAGATGTGGCAGTACATCAGCCTGCAGATAGACTGCTGCGACAAAGCGGTAGGTGCAGCAGAATCCATACAGGCCCTTGGCTACTGGGCACTTATTGACCTCAGTCTCCTCAGCCAAGGCAGCCAGGACTGCACTGAGGTTCCTTTGCAAAGTGATGACTGCCAGGTGCTGAGACAGCCAGCGCGTGTCCTTCACTTGCTGAAAAATATTTCAGTCATGAGATAAAAGATGAATAATAACACAGAAAGTGCATCTGTAGTACACAATAATGGCCAGAATTGCTGTTAAAAGCTACAAGTATGTTTTTCTGTGATCTCACCTTCACTTTTAAGTCCTCAAGGCCCAAGGACTCTGCTGCAGCTTTCAGAACAGCGCTGTTGTGAAAATAGAGATGGAGCTGCTGCAAGTGGTCCCTGAAGGTAGCCATATAGGGAACCTCAGATGAGGCATCCCTACATGCCAGGGCGAGGCGATGGGCAGCACACGCAACTGGCAGCAACCAGGGGAAGTCATCCTGCAGCTGCTTCGCTACACCATTCAACCTCCCTGTTACAAGAAAAGAAAAAAAAAAAATCAAATCAAGACATGCAGTAACCAATTCATGTTCAGGTCTTTGACTGAGCAACTAAAAACAAAAACATGCAGTAAAAAAAAAACCCAATTAATTCTACTTGCTTATGTTGCGAGTTCATACCAGTCATTACAGCAGCTCCATCCGTTCCTAATCCATAGAGCTTTTGGGTTGGAACTTTCTTTTTGTGCAGCACTTCCTTTATAGCTGCCACGACAGTAGCTGCCTTCCCATCAGCGACATTCACCAGGTCGAGGAACTGGCTGAAGAGCTGCCCTTCATTGTCCATATATCTGAAAAACATAAAAAAGACATCTTAAACATAGACGTATTACTCCAATTCAGTCATTAATCGTTGTCCTCTCAATTGAATAATACCGGACATGCAGATCCAGCTGCTTCTTCACAGAGACATCTGTGCTTTCATCCACCTCCAGCCCGATAGCCACAGAGGAGTGGATGTCTTGGAGGATTGGCTCCTCAACCACTGTGGCCAAAATCTCCAACATGTCATCAATTATTAAATGAGACCGGTAGTTGGTCTTTTTTCCGATCTATAAGTAAATGAGATTAAATATAGATTGAATATTATGAGATTTTGAGGTGAGCTGATTTGCAGTGATGAAATGCAAATATGAACAATAACACAGTAGCATGATAATTATTTACCTTCAGCTTTTTAAAATAGTCACACCCCAGCAACTCAGCTAGATCGAGAAGAGCTGGATAATTTGGATGGTGTGCTTGCTCTCTCTTCGTTAAGTAGTAGAGGCATTTGAACCCCCCCATGATTGCCTCATGCTCTAAAGTTATGACCGGGTCAAAGGCAACCAGAACTGAAGAACCTATGCAAAGCAGGTACAAATCTGTTATCTTTGATGGTTATTGCAACAAAAAGCAGGTTATACCTGAGACATCTTTATCAATTAAAATAACGTCCTATCTAATTGAAGGAACTTCACCTTGTGCCAGTAAGGCATGTGACTTCACACTCTGTTTGTGGTGCTCCGTCGTCATATGCTTATCTAAATAGTCAACTCGGTAGAGTTGGCAGCCTGTCTCGATGAATGGCCGCTTGGCCCCTCCTCTCTTTGGTGCCTGCTTATGTTGCCGACATAAGCGGCAGAATATTCCTGTAGGGACAGAGTAAAGTGGCATTATTGGTCATTGTTCATACAATATTATATTGAAATACACTGACTTGCATGATATGGTGTAATGCTGAATACTCACCATGATCAGTGTGGTAGAGCCATGGGTGGAACCTTGTTTTGTCTACCCATTTAGGGTCCCAGCCTGATAGCCTGTGCTTAGTCTTCGTTTTCTCTCCTCTCTCCTCTCCTCCTCCACTCTCCTCTTTCTGCCCTCTCTCCTGCTCCACACTGCTCTCCTGCTCCTCTCCTCCTCCACTCTCCTCTCTTTCTGCCCTCTCTCCTGCTCCACACTGCTCTCCTGCTCCTCTCTCCTCTCCTCCTCCACTCTCCTCTCTTTCTGCCCTCTCTCCTGCTCCACTCTGCTCTCCTGCTCCACTCGCCTCCACTAATCCTGCCTGTCTACTTGTCTAATAAGGTTACATTTGAGAATGAGTAACGTTAGATAATTCTCTCACATCACAAATATTTGATCACACAACCAGTGGAACATTAAAATATTGTAGTAGCCACCACTAACGTTACATATTTTAGAACCAGAAGGCATTTCTTTCCCTTCAAAACTTCGGGGCATAGCTAAGAACCTTGAGCCCCTCCCTAGCTAAAGTAAGTTACCTGACTATCTTCCTCATCGACGTCAGGCATCTTTCTCTTCTTGGAGAAATATTTTAACAAACTCATCTGAAAATGCCATCAGGAATATTTTAATACATAGCTTAAATAAACATCATTGGCAATTATTTTACCGACGTTTATTGAAGTAACGTTAAGTTACCGGTATTATGATTCAATGAGTTCGCTAACGTTAACGTTAACGTTACCTATCTAGTTAACGTTAGCTGGAACATTATTTCACGATATATTATTAATATTAATAATAATTAGTTGGCCATAAACATCAATAGAGAATACACTGTGAATGTAAAATCTATCTAACTTAACGTTAGCTAGTTAAATCTACCTTTCCCTCCTATTTCTTTTTCTATTCTCTCTCTCTCTCACTCTTGCCTCAGCCGGGTGTCGCCACTTCCTGTATCAGTCGTGTCAAATTAAAAGCCCTCTGCAGAGTCGTGTAATTGCATTTTGCAGCGGCGGCTATAGTCAGCTCAGCCAATCAGAAGTCATGTAACACTAGCCTGTCATCAGCACAGCCAATCAGCAGTAATGTAACACTCGCCTGTCCTCAGCTCAGCCAATCAGAAGTCATATAACACTAGCCTGTAGTGAGTTAAAACAATCAGCAGACATGTAACACTAGCCTGTAGTCAGCTCAGCCAATCATAAGTCATGTAACACTAAACTGTATTAAGGTCAGCCAATCAGCAGCCATGTAACACTAGCCTGTAGTCAGCTCAGCCAAACAGCAATCTTGTGACACTAGCCTGTCATCAGCACAGCCAATCAGCAGTAATGTAACACTCGCCTGTCCTCAGCTCAGCCAATCAGAAGTCATATAACACTAGCCTGTAGTGAGTTAAAACAATCAGCAGCCATGTAACACTAGCCTGTAGTCAGCTCAGCCAATCATAAGTCATGTAACACTAGACTGTATTAAGGTCAGCAAACCAGAGGTCATGTAACACTCAAATGTAGTCATCTCAGCCAATCAGAAGTCATGTAACACTCAATATTAGTCATCTCAGCCAATCAGCAGCCATGTAATACTTCCCTGTAGTCAGCACAGCCAATCAGAAGTCATGTAACATCTGCCTGTAGTCAGCTCAGCCAATCAGCAGTCGTGTAACACTATACTGTATTCAGCTCAGCCAATCAGCAGCCGTGGAACACCAGACTGTAGTCAGCCCAGCCAATCAGCAGTCATGTAAAACTACATTGAAGTCAGCTCTTCCAATCAGCAGCCATGTAACACTCAAATATAGTCAGCTCAGCCAATCAGAAGTCATGTAACACTAGCCTGTAGTCAGCTCAGCCAATCAGCAGCCATGTAATGCTCAAATGTAGTCAACTCAGCCAATCAGCAGTCATGTAACACTAGCCTGTAGTCAGCTGAGCCAATCAGAAGAAAAGTAATGTTAGCTTGTCCTCAGCTCAGCCAATCAGAAGTCATGTAACACTTGCCTGTAGTAAGCTCAGCCAATCAGAGGTCATGTAAAACTACACTGTAGTCAGCTCAGCCAATCAGCAGGCATGCAACACTCAAATGTAGTCAGCTCAGCCAATCAGAAGTCATGTACCACTAGCCTGTAGTCAGCTCAGCCAATCACAAGTCATGTAACACCTGCCTGTAGTAAACTCAGCCAATCCGAAGTCATGTAACACTCAAATGTTGTCAGCTCAGCCAATCAGAAGTCATGTACCACTAGCCTGTAGTCAGCTCAGCCAATCCGAAGAAAAGTAATGCTAGACTGTAGTCAGCTCAGCCAATCAGAAGAAAAGTAATGCTAGCCTGTCGTCAACTCAGCCAATCAGAAGTCATGTAACACCTGCCTGTAGTCAGCTCAGCCAATAAGCAGTCATGTAAAACTACACTGTAGTCAGCTAAGCCAATCAGCAGCCATGTAATACTCAAATGTAGTCAGCTCAGCCAATCAGCAGTAATGAAACACGAGACTGTAGTCAGCTCAGCCAAACAGCAGCCATGTAACACTCAAATGCAGTCAGCTCAGCCTATCAGAAGTCATGTTACACCTGCCTGTAGTCAGCTCAGCCAATCAACAGTCATGAAAAACTACACTGTAGTCAGCTCAGCCAATCAGCAGCCATATAACTCTCAAATGTAGTCAGCTCAGCCAATGAGCAGCCATGTAACACTAACCTGCAGTCAGCTCAACCAGTCAGAAGTCAGGTAACACTAGCCTGTAGTCAGCTCAGCCAATCAGCAGCTATGTAATACTAGCCTGTAGTCAGGTCAGACAATCAGCAGTCATATAAAACAAGCCTGTAGTGAGTTCAACCAATCAGCAGCCATGTAACACTTGCCTGTAGTCAGCTCAGCCAATCAGCAGCCATATAACACTCAAATGTAGTCAGCTCAGCCAATGAGCAGCCATGTAACACTAACCTGCAGTCAGCTCAACCAGTCAGAAGTCAGGTAACACTAGCCTGTAGTCAGCTCAGCCAATCAGCAACTATGTAATACTAGCCTGTAGTCAGGTCAGCCAATCAGCAGTCATGTAACACTCAAATTTAGTCAGCTCAGCCAATCAGCAGTCATATAAAACAAGCCTGTAGTGAGTTCAACCAATCAGCAGCCATGTAACACTTGCCTGTAGTCAGCTCAGCCAATCAGAAGTCATGTAACACCTGCCTGTAGTCAGCACAGCCAATCAGCAGTCATATAACACTCAAATGTAGTCAGCTCAGCCAATCAGCAGCCATGTAACACTAGCCTGTAGTCAGCTCAGCCAATCAGAAGTCATGTAACACTCAAATTTAGTCAGCTCAGCCAATCAGCAGTCATGTAACACCAGACTGTAGTCAGCTCAGCCAATAAGCAGTCATGTAAAACTACACTGTAGTCAGCCCAGCCAATCAGAAGTCATGTAACACTCAAATTTAGTCAGCTCAGCCAATCAGCAGTCATGTAATACCTGCCTGTAGTCAGCTCAGCCAATCAGCAGTCATGTAAAACTACACTGAAGTCAGCTCTTCCAATCAGCAGCCATGTAACACTCAAATATAGTCAGCTCAGCCAATCAGCAATCTTGTAACACTAGCCTGTCATCAGCACAGCCAATCAGCAGTAATTTAACACTCGCCTGTCCTCAGCTCAGCCAATCAGAAGTCATATAACACTAGCCTGTCATCAGCACAGCCAATCAGCAGCCATGTAACACTAGCCTGTAGTCAGCTCAGCCAATCATAAGTCATGTAACACTAGACTGTATTAAGGTCAGCCAATCAGCAGCCATGTAACACTCAAATTTAGTCAGCTCAGCCAATCAGCAGTCATGTAACACCAGACTGTAGTCAGCTCAGCCAATAAGCAGTCATGTAAAACTACACTGTAGTCAGCCCAGCCAATCAGCAGCCATGTAACACTCAAATGTAGTCAGGTTAGTAAATTAGAAGTCATGTAATACCTGCCTGTAGTCAGCTCAGCCAATCAGCAGTCATGTAAAACTACACTGAAGTCAGCTCTTCCAATCAGAAGTCATGTAACACTCAAATATAGTCAGCTCAGCCAATCAGCAATCTTGTAACACTAGCCTGTCATCAGCACAGCCAATCAGCAGCAATCTAACACTCGCCTGTCCTCAGCTCAGCCAATCAGAAGTCATATAACACTAGCCTGTATTGAGTTCAACCAATCAGCAGCCATGTAACACTAGCCTGTAGTCAGCTCAGCCAATCATAAGTCATGTAACACTAGACTGTATTAAGGTCAGCCAATCAGCAGCCATGTAACACTCAAATGTAGTCAGCTCAGCCAACCAGAAGTCATGTAACACTCAAATATAGTCAGCTCAGCCAATCAGCAATCTTGTCACACTAGCCTGTCATTAGCACAGCCAATCAGCAGTAATGTAACACTCGCCTGTCCTCCGCTCAGCCAATCAGAAGTCAGGTAACACTAGCCTGTAGTCAGCTCATCCAAACAGAAGTCCTGTAACACAAGAATGTAATCAGCTCAGCCAATCAGCAGCCATGTAACACTCAAATTTCAAATTCCATATGAAATGCTCAAGATTAACAAAGGGTATACCCCCGAAACGCCCTCAGTGATATCTTTTGACCATGCCACTAATCTGGTCACACTGTCTGGCCTACCAACTTTCATTAATCAAATTTAAAAAACAGTGGTCCCTAGATACCACACCAATTAAGTGAGAAACAAAACTCAACTAAGCCGACCAACAAAAGCCAGCCCTTGATTGCTGTGACCTCTGGAGATGCCCAAAAGGTAGCTTGCCAGAAAGTGAGAGATGGAGATTATTCTTTCTTTAGTTTACGTTAGCTACCACCTATGCGTTTAATTCAAATTTGAATGTTAACATTAGCTAGCAATATTAACATAGAAATTAAACATTGAAGTTTGGCTAAAATTAGTTGACTGTTAAATTGACTTATACGTGGCATATTTAGTCAATTTAACAGTCAACTAATTTAGCTAAACCATTTTTGTTTCTCACCTTTTCAAATATTCAACGAGGTCTCCACAGCTTCGGGAGATGGCGGTTGAAGAGGAGATGACTGGGCGGAGTCTAGGTTTTGCATAAAGTTAATGTCAGTTAGTTACAGTTGTCAACACTGTTATTCTAACACATTTTTGGACATCATCAAGTTTTGCTTTAAGCAGCATGCTCCCTGCAGAGAGTATCAGCACATAATTTCTCATAGTTAAAAGTTCATATGCTCATTATTACAATAAACAAAAACAAAAATATATGTATAACAATCTCATGCATTTCAACAGAAGCAGCCCTGCAGCAAGGCCAACTTTTATGAGGTGAATCATGTTCAATTTATTTGAGTATAAGAAAAGGTGTTGTTTCAAGCCACCAAACAGCTGACAAATGATCAGCTATTTTGCAGAAATGGCCAGCAAGGTTTAATTCTACTTATGTTTAATCATGTCATCTTGCTGAAGGTGCCAACCGGCACATGAAATCACTTTACAAATCACGTTTCTCTACCTGGGTCCACTACCAGCAATGTAAGAGGCAAACTGGCTCCTATCTAGACTCAAAACACACGTTAAGATATTTAAAAAGATTAAGTTAATTAGCACTGGTGAGCCACTTAGCATGGTGTCTCCTAATCATCACTGAACACCCGGGAGGTTGTCAGACATCAGAAACAGAACAGAGTTTGTCAATAATTGTTTATGCAATGCATCTTGCTTGTTCTTTTATATGAATTTTATCTTTTTATCTGTCTCTTATCTGCCTTTTATTGGTGTAAAGCACTTTGAGCTGCATGTTGTGTATGAAAGGTACTATACAAATAAAGGTTATTATTAGTGTGCTTGCTTCAGCAAGCAAACTATTGTTATTCTCCTTACTTATTATTAGTGTGCTTGCTTCAGCAAGCAAATTATTGTTATCCATCTTACTTATTAGTGTGCTTGCTTCAGCAAGCAAACTATTTAGTGTGCTTGCTTCAGCAAGCAAACTATTGTTATCCGTCTTACTTATTATTATTTTTCAATATCTTCAACTTCTTTTTATTCTTCCGGACACTTTTTTAAACTTTAATGCGGCTTGAACCGTTTGAGCTATCGATGCGGTTCCAACTCTCAAACGTTCAGCATGTTCGGGAATAGCGTGCTATTACTTTTCTAAGCGTTCCGATGTTTAGTTTTTCCGCTATTTACGTTTAAACGGGAATTTTTTCCCAATAGAAATGAATGGTGGAATGTTCAGCTTGCTAGAGTGTGTGATGTCATCCCCACTCTAGCTACTCTTCAGACTTCAGATGCTGTGATTTTTAACTAAATATTCAAATTTCTTAAACTGTCATGACTCCCACAATTTTCACACTATATACACGTTACACTAGGGTAATACGGTAATACGGTATCCCGGGGTATTTGAAAATAGCAACGGTGTCCGTTTCATTACCGTCATAAAAAAATTTCTGGCAGAAGAAGAGGAGAGAGATGCCCAACCTGCACCCCCGAAAAAAAAGATAACTTTGGGCAGTCTCTTGCAAAAAAAAGCTGATGCGGCGGGCGCGGCAGGTCCCGTCGGACTCGGCACCATAGAGGAGCAAGCAGAATCAGAGATGAATGCCTATTGTCGCGAGCCTGTGATTCACGGAGACGAAGATCCCCTTCTCTGGTGGAAGTCAAATGGAACCAGCCGCTTTCTGCTGATGTCGAGGGTGGCCCGAAAGTACTTGTGCGCGTGTGCCACAAGCTCACCATCAGAGCGGGTGTTCAGCACCGCAGGCAAAGTTGTAAGTCCGTTACGTGCCCTGCTCAAGCTGGAAAAAGTAAATACCGTATTTCCTCTAATAGTGGCCTGTAGTCAATTAAAAGCCGGGTCTCCGATAATGGCCGGGGCTGTGGTCGACACGAACAAATAAAGGCCGGCCTCAAATACAGGCCGGGGGAAAAAACTAGGTCAAAACCTAGTACACGGCTGGACTGTGTCCGTCTCCTCTCTCCGCCGCTGCCTCTCCACCGCGCCCACGGCCCGCATTGATCCTCCCGATCCAAGCCCCGGACCCCCGCCGAAATCTCGGCCGGATCACCGGGAACACATCGGTGCCCAGGTTCAGTTAGCTTCAGTTAGCTTCAGCTTACATGCAAACAACGGTGGATACTGGTAAACTCCTGGTGCCTGTTTGTAACTGTAGTTTGCAGTAACGTACAAGTGCCACAAGACGGCTCGGCCGGCGGAAGTCTCTGGAGCATGCCGTCGTCGATTACCGTAATTATCGTAATGCATTGCAGTAACAAAAAAACGTCTACCTAACGTACCGTAACAGAAGCAGATCAGAAAACAAGGAGGCTTCGTACTAAAATAGGAGCAAATATACTTATCAAACAGAGGGAATTAGAAATAAAGATAGATGACATGTTGTTAATTTTGTACATGTTTTGTTGTTATTGTTTCAATATTCTGTTGTAAATATGCAACGTTTGCTATTCCGTTTCTGATGTTGTTCAGAGAATAAAACTGGAACATGTATCACATTTTTGTCGTGTGAAAATCACAGTTGAAGTGCACTGCAGCCACCTTGTGGCAGGAAACGGTATAGCAGCGACTACATAAATTCATCATTTGGAATTGGCGGCTCCCTCCAAGCCATACAATGTGATTTTTTATCAGATGGTAATACCGTATACCGCGGGAAAATTTGGGGAAGGTTTAACGGTGTCAAAAATTGGATACCGCCCAACCCTACGTTACACATCAAACTGTTCAGCTACTCCTTCTGCCACTCACAATGTAAATATCTAAGTCATAGTGTTTAGACTTTTTCAGCTATGATGGTTTGTTCAACACTAGTGCAAAACTGTGTTTTACGGCCCCTATCTAACTTTTAAACAGCTTTGTCATTTCCACATTCTTAAACTGTCACTATTCCCACAATTTTCATACTACATACATATATTTTAAAGCAAACTGTTCAGCTACTCCTTCTGTCACTCACAATGTAAATATCTAAGTAATAGCACTTGTAGTTTTTGAGCTGTGATGGTTTGTTCAACACTAGTGCTTTACAGTAATTTTGCCTACTTTAAACAGCTTTTTCTTCTTGCACATTCAGTATTTAAACTGATGTAGTTTCCACTATTTTCACATTACATACATATATTATATATCACACTGTTCAGCTACTTCTTCTGTCACTGACAATGTAAATATCTAAGTGGTAGCATTTGTAGTTTTTGATCTATGATGGTTTGTTCAACACTAGTGCTGTTCAGTTTTTGGCTCCTATGAGCAGATTTTTTCTGCTTACACATATTTGAACTATCACAATGTCCACAACTTTAAGACTACATGCATATATTACACATTAAAATGTTCAGCCAGTCCTACTCTTTCTCACAATGTAAATATCTAAGTGCTGGGATTTGTAGTTTTTCAGTTAGGTACGTTTGGTCAGCATTAGTGCTCCAATTCAACTTTTTCACTTCATTTTACTACAATTCAACTTCTTCAACTTTCTTTCAACTGTAATCAACTTACTACTATTTCTAATGCTGCTGCTACTACTGCTACTGCAGCTACTACTACTACTACTACTACTTCTAATACTGCTACTACTGCTACTTCTACTACTACTGCTACTACTACTACCTCTAATACTACTACTACTACTGCTAAAACTACTACTGCTAATAGTACTACTACTGCTACTTCTACTACTACTACTACTTCTAATACTACTACTACTTCTAATACTGCTACTATTACTACTGCTACTACTTCTAATACTACTACTACTTCTAATACTGCTACTATTACTACTGCTACTACTTCTAATGCTGCTACTATTACTACTGCTACTACTTCTAATACTACTACTATTACTACTGCTACTACTTCTAATACTACTACTACTTCTAATACTGCTACTATTACTACTGCTACTACTTCTAATACTACTACTACTTCTAATACTGTTACTACTACTGCTACTACTGCTACTAGTATTACTACTACTGTTACTACTACTACTATTTCTAATGCTGCTACTACTACTGCCACTACTACTGCTACTGCAGCTACTACTACTGCTACTACTACTACGTCTAATACTGCTACCTCTAATACTACTACTACTACTGCTACTGCTATCACTACTACTGCTACTACTACTACTACTTCTACTACTTCTCTCCTAATGCAGCTCTCCTAATGCTGCTGTCTGCACTTCTCCACTTTCATACACACGTAGGGGGCCACACACACACACACACACACACACACACGTATTGGATTTGATGAATAAATAAAAATAAATCTGTTTAAATCTATATTTTAAGGTTTAAACTTTATGGCTTTTATTTTGAAGGCTGAAAGCCTAAACCGGAAGTTGTATTCATTGATATTCTGGTGAGCTTAACGCATGTAGCGTCTGTGTGCATCGAGTGGCTTTGACAAGCTGGAAGTCTCCCATTTCCCAGTTCACCTGAACGCACCACGTGTAAAAGCTGCCTGTGACGGTTAGAAAAATATCATTTGTGTTTTGGTAAGAGAAGGTGAGGGCAACGTCGCTTTATCGGCCAACTTAACGGTCATTTTACCGCTATGTTGGTCCAATGTAGGCTGAGACATTGTTTCTGTTTTTAAAATGTCATTAGATTTAACATTACTTGCTAACTGAGACAAGCGACAGCTTTCAGACATTAATGTTAGGTTGGTAGCGTTGAAGACTGCTTTGAAAACGTCAACTGCCCAGTGTTAACGTTAGCCTGCTTAGCTAGCAAGAGACTGACATTACTCTTTATGTAACGTTAACGTTAATAATGTTAGTTAGCATTGTTGACAAGTTATTTCCAGTCGACAACCAAGGTTGACCACTTCACTAGCTAACCGGGCTAACGTTAATGTGGCTATCTTATCGGTCATAGCTAGAAATTGCATTAGTTTGAAAAAACAGATGTAAAAATAGCGGCCAATTAAAGCTACAACATAGTAACCTGGCCAAAATTTTTTTAGATAAACCGGGTGGTGTTTTTTCATTGTCACTGAGATGATACAGATAAAGATATTTGAGACTAGTTAAACGTAAGAGAAGACTAGCCTGTATTTGTGATCTGACAGCTCTGGGGTGTGTGTAAATGTCTCATTGCTCTTGTATTTGCCCTGTATTTACAGATTGCCCTTGCTGAGACTCCTGCTTTGTGGGTGAGGATGTGTTCATGTGT
Organism: Centroberyx gerrardi; assembly: GCF_048128805.1. Lineage (NCBI taxonomy): Eukaryota > Metazoa > Chordata > Actinopteri > Beryciformes > Berycidae > Centroberyx > Centroberyx gerrardi. The sequence goes on from NC_136015.1 coordinate 215,575, forward strand.
GTTTTAAAGTAGCTCCAATCAAGTGAACAGAAACATTCGCTACTTTTTACCTTCAACATGAAATACTTGTGGTTACAGTGCAGTACCCAAATATATGCTTCGAATAAATGGGGATTTCATCACCTATAGTCTCACTGCAATAGTTTGTATATTGTAATGTAGTATTTTGATATGTCATGTGTTTTGATGGTGGTTTTTACTATGACAATTGTACTTTTTTTCTGAATTACTTAGGTGTTTTTTGTGACTGCTTAGTGGTAAATTCATGAACTAATCAATAACCTCTTAGCATATGTCTATCACTTTACAAGGGATTTACATTGCCTTGTAAATCCCTTGCAATACCATTTAAAACAGGGCAAAAATCTATGCCTGCATACATGTTCGTATTTCATCCCCTCAATTTTCTTTGCAATGCAGTTGTGGTGGTTATATCTTCCAGCACACTGCTTTCTTATGTGTAAATATTTGAGTGATAGGATTTGTAGTTTTTGAGTTATGAATGTTCATGCTTTACAGTAATTTTGCCTCTTTTCAACAGCTTTGTCTTCTGACAGCTCTGGGGTGTGTCAATGTCTCATTGCTCTTGTATTTACCCTGTATTTACAGATTGCCGTTGCTGAGACTCCTGCTCTGTGTGTGAGTATGCAGTGTGTTCACGTGTGTTTTAAAGTAGTTCCAATCAAGTGAACAGGAACATTCTCTACATTTTACCTTCAACATTAAATACTGCTGGTTACAGTGCAGTACCCAAATATATCCTTAGAATAAATAGGGATTTCAGCACCTATACTCTCACTGCAATAGTTTGTATATTCTAATGTAGTATTTTAATATGTCATTATGTGTTTTGATGGTGGTTTTTACTATGACAATTATACTTTTTCTGAATTGCTTAGGTGTTTTTGTTTTTGTTTGTGACTGCTTAGTGGTAAAGTTAAGTGTTTTTTTTTCCTCCTCCTTTGTTCACAGATTTCATTTCTGGTGATCACATCCTCAAGGTGAGTTAATTTTAGGTTGCCACTCATGTTATGATTCACACATGTGATCTTTGTGCTGCAGGGCAGTTTTGGGTTTATTCTATTGATTTCAGTCTGCCCACTCTCTCACATCCTGCTTTGTGTAGCCTTCCCAAGGTTTCTCCCTTTTTTTTTTTCCTTACTCAGGTTTTGTGGGCATTTTTCCCCGTTCACACAGGGGTCAAAGGTCAAACCAGTGCCGCTGTTGATTTAATTTGTTTCATAATGTGGCTGCTAAGAAGCCCTTTGATATTGTAATGGTGAGGAGGAGGGAGAGTATATACTGTATGTCTAACTGTTAATGTTGGACCTTAACACACAACAAGCCACGCTGTATGGATAGTTGTGTCCCTGCTGTGATGTTGCTGTGGCAATTTGCTCTGATCAGCTGCTTTTGTCTAACCCATCTCTCTCTTTCTCACTCTCACAGAGATTGTCGATTTGTCCTGAGCTACCCTCATCAGCAAGTTCACACTTTTTACAGTACCAAAGCAAAGTACCAAAACAAATTCTTAGAAAATAGGGATTTCAGCACCTGTAGTATCACTGCAATAGTTTGTATATTCTAATGTAGTAATAGTATTTTAGAGTGTATAGTGGACAGTACTCAAACACAAGAATCCCAAATATATATATTTTGTCATAACAAAGTGTGCAAAAAGTCAAGGGAGTTGACCAAAATCTTTAAGCAACTGCCTTAAAACTTGGACTCTTGAGTGTGTGCAGTGCAAACATTTAAGTGGTATTGCTCATTGAACAAATTTCAATCAATACTCAGCAAATACAACAAGAAAAAACATGTGGCAATTCAGAATTTGTTTTCAGTGATTTTATTCTGTGTCTTTCTATTAGTCTACAGTCAAAATAAGGTCAGTGGAACATAACACAATATTTTATGAAATTATCCACAGTTTTCCTAATACAATTTTAGAGTAATCTGACAAGCATATAAAGAGCCCATTGTCCACAGTGGATGCTGTAGTTGGTTTGTAAGACTACGCTCACTCCTAATTGTAAACCTTGCCTAATTACTGTAAATAGGCTGTAGGGCTATAGAGATACATGACAGATGTGCATATTAACTTGTTCTGATTTGTTTCTGACAGGTCTGTACACCACAGTAGGCTATGTCTGTTTCATGTTCATTGCACAGTTGACATTGTAAACCTTTTCAAACATCAGTACAGCATTAACCCAAACTGGATGTAAGCTGACAGGCATCTAATCGTACAGTTTACCCTTGTTCAAGGAGAACAACATTGTTTTTAGCCGTGCATCTATGAACAAGTGTTACAGGTACTGGTTTGTTAATTTCAATTATTTTACTCAACAACCGTGTCTTATGAATTTTTTCTTCTTGTCTTACAGGTGTGCTGCTGCTGCTGCCGCTGGTTCCAGTTGCACCTCTATACACGTTCCATCTTTCTATCCCTCTAGTCTATACCGCTCTGTCTTTTTTTGGATTTTCTTCTCTTTCTGTCCCTTATACTGCTCTATCTAAATTTTGGATTATTCTATCTTTCTCTCCTCTAGTCTATCCCACTCTATCTAATTTTGGATGACATTCTACCATTGTGTGACACAATTTGAGATTCTGCTTTGAGAAACTGCTTTGAAAAACGATTTTGAGATTTGCACCTTTTGATACATTGCTTTGGTGTTCACTATATTGATTGCATTGTCTGATTGCACTCACACCCCATTACACCGAATTGTCTCTCTCTGAATTCGTTTGCTCTCTCTCTCTCTCTCTCTCTCTCTCTCTCTTTCACACTCTCTCTGTTGCTAACTGTGCTCCCACTGCATTTGGCAGGATTTGAAAAGCACTAATCTGTATCCAGACAGAATTTAAAGAATTGCTATTCATAGACTACAGAACTACTGAGTACTTTAATATTGAATCTGAATAGAAAGAATATTGAACTGAGTTAACTACATATATTTAATTGTTTAGACTGTTTAGAGTTCTTTAGACTTGTGTGTACTGAATTATATTTAAACTATTGAGAATTTTATACATAAGTTAATTCTGATTGTTGCAGATCCACGCTAATAACAGTCTGAGTAGAATCCATTTGTTTGATCTGAATAGCCATATCAAAGTGTTTATTAAAAGTTGCCAAGGAGAAGAAACTCGACACATCTGAAGCAGCCGTATCCTGTCAGCAGAACAACGTACCTGACTGGTGAATGGTAAACAGGTGGTAGAATACTGATGCTGAAAGCACTCATATTTGTTTAGACTTTTCCCTAATACTTCATGCTCAACTGAGTGAGCTGAATTGAATTTGTTTACACTGAATTAAAATCAACTGATCTGTTGCATTTGACATAAGAAATTAGACAAATTTTAATAGTTTATTGATACAGAACTCTTGATACACATTTATTTACATCTGTTGCTATCTACTGTGTGTATTTTAGACGGATACCAGTTATATACACAACACTTACATATTACATTGATTTGATTTAGATTTGTGTTTACTGAATTACATTCAAATTAAACAAGTAGAAATAGCCTGCTGCTTGTAATATTTCAAAAGTACATTCTATTACTGATTACCAGGCAATTGAGTTGAGTCGTCTCAGAACTCAAATTTGACTGACATTACACTGAAAAGGAGTTATTACATTATTTTCAGTTCTTTTGGAGACAGAACAATTAATAGATAAGCTGATACAGATCATTCTTCATATTTCTGTATTGAGATCGCACTTACTGACATTTCTATCTCTGAATTGCATTTACTGCAATACATACCGTTCTCTACCAGTGTATATTTAAAGACGTAACATCTAAATATTGAGTAAGGTCAGGTAATTCCTTAGACCTGTCTGTAGCTGTCTGAATTCTATTGCAAACATATTTTGTAAATATAGTGGAAATAAGTGTTTGCTGCTTCCAAATACAAGAGTAGGCTACATCCTATTACTGATTGTAGCTGATAAATATAGTCTCAATTTCAGTTGTCAATAGCCATATCTGCCAATTTACAGCTACATTGTATAAGGTATCAAAAGAGAATCAACAACCTAAGTGGACATTTGAACTTTTATATTGACCTGTGTAGAACATTGAAGTGAGTGAGAAATACTGTTTGAGTGAAAAAAACTATTAAAAAAAAACTGTCATATCACCCAGTTCTTACAGTAGTGTTCATTGTATAGTGGTATTAACACTTGCACCTTAAATTTGGAATATAAGTAAATTTACAGAAAATATTTACATTTATTCCTGTTAGATTTACGCTGATTGCATTTCTATAGCAGTGTTTGTCACTTTTGTACACATTTTCATCACTTACTGATCCTATAGGGAACAAAGGTACATTTTATCTGTGTCCAATAGTGTAATAAAGAGTAAATACTTTGCAACAAGCTTATTTTCTTTGGGGAAAAACTGCTGAACTCGGGATAACCATGCCAAGGCGAGGGAAAAGATCAGAAGCATCAAAACAGCGTTGGAGGAAGCTGAGCTTAGAAGTTGGTGTACCCAGTCAGCAGACACACACAGCAGAGTCTGGTCACACAGCCCCTGTACAGGTCACAGCCAGCCAGCCAGATGTGATGTATGTCAGAGCCTCCCACTGCCAGGCTGATGCTAGATATAATGAGTACTCCAGAAATGCTCAGTGCGCTTGTAATTCTCTCACATTTCTTGTCCATCACAATGAAAATGAGCAGCTCCAAAGCCCTGATCTTGATTGCATACTGGAGGAAGGCGATGCTGTGTACACTAGTGTCAGGGCAATGCTCGAGATAGAGAACAGATTTAAGGAGAGACGTTTGGCCTTTGATGAGCTCCCATGCTGGGCTATGTGCAATAACCATGAGTACGATGTCATCAAAGCAGATGTAATGCATGGTTTCTTCACTGCTACTGCCCCTTGTGCAGAAATGGAAGCGCTGTACCCAAACCTTGCAACAAGACTTCAGTGTCTCTCAACCGATGTCAATCAAGCATTGCTTACATTATCTGGGACCACCATTGCTGTATTCAGAGACACCTCTGGAAGATATGGCATCTTTGACCCACACTCCAGGTCAGCTGATGGACTGATACTGATGGAACACTCTGGAGGCAAAGCTTTAATGCTGTCTTTCAAAAGTTTGAGATTTGAGAGTAGGGCTGAAACGATTCCTCGAGAAACTCGAGTAACTCGATTACTAAAAATCATCGATGCAAATTCTTTGCATCGAAGCTTCGTTTAATCCATATAACTATATACACACTCAGTGTTTCGCACGGATGATTATTACTGTTGCACAACGCGCTGGAGAAAGAGAGAGAAAATAGCGAGGGGCGAAGAGAAGAGACAGGCCAGAGAAAACGACAGAAAGTGTCCAAAGTTTCGGATCCAGTGTTGCCAACTTGGCGACTTTGTCGCTAGACTTAGCGACTTTTCAGACCCCCCTGGCGACTTTATTTCTCAAAAGCGACTAGCGACAAATCTGCCGACTTTTTCTGACCATGGGAAGCAATGTTAATGTGTTGAATCCCAAAGCATTTGGCAATAAATTGGTTCGGCTGATGCCGGTTTTCTCTACTTGCTTGTCTAATCCAGAGGGGTCTGACGATCACAGCGCTTCCCACACACAGCGTAGCTCCTTCCCTCCGCTGAGAGCAGGGACTGTAGGATATGGTCCACTTGTAATTTCTACCGGCGTACGCCGAAACTGGCCCCGGTGGGCGGAGTCAGCACTTAATATTAAAACGGGATGAGATGAAGGCTAGTAAAGAATGCACGTTAATTATGGCTATATGTAATGGCTAGTTAAGAACGTAAATCAATATGGTGGCTAGTTATGATGTCCCTAAGTTAGCTAAGTTTTGCTCAAGAAAATAACCACAGAAAATAAAATGCTGCAGTCAATTTGTGAAAGCCTGAGCTTCATTCATGTTATTATTATGATAGTCACACACATACACACACACACACACACACCTACTCCCCTCACAGTGATGCATAAAATACCCCAGAAAGCAAAATATCAGGTGGTGTAAGTAGCAATTGGAGCCTAAAATGCACCAGTCCAATACAGCAGGTATATTCAGTTTAGTTTGATTGCAGTGAGTAGGGTCAGCAGGTGTAGGGCAACCCTTCAACATAGTAAATAAATGTACATTAGCCAGTCTTATGAACTTGTATGATATTTAGGCCTAGTAATAAATATCAATAATAATTATTATTTCACCTCGTTTTCAGTAAATCACAGTGTCGTATGGACAGCTTCGTGCGGACAGCTTTTCTCTTTTGTATATTTACTATTGCTCTTTAATAAAGCAAAAGTATTTCTTATCCGATTACTCGATTAATCGATGGAATAATCGGTAGAATACTCGATTACTAAAATAATCGATAGCTGCAGCCCTAATTGAGAGATTACATATGATGTTTGACTGGGTGTCTCCTGATAAGCAATATAATTTCATGCCCGTCTCATTTCAGAGGGTAGATGTATCTGTAAATGATGTTCCACACCAAGCAGATCCTGCTGCACACATCCCTGATCCAGCTGCATGTGCTGAAACGGCAGAGGTCACACTTTCTGTTCAGCAAGTTGAAACACAGACCGGTAATGATGCAAAATTATCAAACCAACAACAAGGAAAGACTTCATATGGCAAGCAATTTGAGCTACATGCATCCAGTAATTTAAAAGAAATGACCAAAGGGCAACGGAAAAAGAAAATTCAAAGAGCTGTAGCAAAGAGAAAAAGTGAAAAAGCTTCAAGCTATGAAAACAGAAAGGCAAAAAAGAGGCTGCATGATAAGAACAAATATTCAAAGTCTCTACTGTTCAGGATGAATAAAAAACTGTCATTAAATTATTCAAATGACTTTGAATACCGTGCAAAGAAAATAAGTAATATCAGTACACGATACAATCAAGATGAAAAATTTCGGATGAAACGGAAATCCTATATCACTACACGATACAATCAAGATGAAGAATTTCTGACAAAACGGAAATCCTGTTTCACTACACGATACAATCAAGATGAAGAATTTCGGACAAAATGGAAATCCTATTTCACTACACGATACAATCAAGATGAAGAATTTCGGACAAAACGGAAATCCTGTTTCACTACACGATACAATCAAGATGAAAAATTTCGGATGAAAAGGAAATCATATATCACTACACGATACAATCAAGATGAAGTATTTCGCACAAAACAAATGTCTTATATAACAGAACGATATGCAAATGACCAAGTGTACAGAAAGAAACAAAAACAGTCTCTACTAAACAGATATATAAATGATCCAAAGTTCAGATCACACCATGTAAAACGCTGTGCACTTCACACAAAAAACAGGTATGCCAGTGAACCAGCTTTCAGGATGCTTCACAAATTGCGCTGTGCCCAACGCATAAAGAGAAAATATAGACAAGGCAACTTTTGGTGCCAGACTTCAGCAACTCGTTACAACCAATAATCGACCCAATGAAATGCAAAGCAGGCTGATACAGCTGGCTATATCATCTTTCAAGCAGGCTATACAACGTGCCCCGACGTGTGTGTGTACAGTGTGTCACAGAGTGCTGTTTCCTGATCAAGTGAAACAATGCAACCGTGCAGCATACATAAAGAACCCCGCTATCATTCCTGCTTGCCTGACTGGTACCTATGTTCATGTATGCAATGAAACATGTGCAGGCCTCGAACAATGCTGCATTCCTGAGAGGAGAACAGAATGGATCTGTCATAGCTGTCATGAGAATCTCAAGTCAGGACGTATGCCAACAATAGCAGTAGCCAACAAGTTAGCGCTGTCACCAATTCCATCAGAGCTGCGTGATTTAAACATACTGGAAAGACAACTCCTGGCAAAAATGTTGCCCTTTTCAAAGATTGTGACACTTGCAAAAGGGAAACAGAGAGCTATACACGGTGCTATGGTGTGCGTACCATCGGAGGTGGAAACAACAGTGACCAGCTTACCAAGATCTCACAGCACCTCCCAGCTCTTGAAAGTGAAATTGAAAAGACGCCTGAGTTATAAATCATACCAGCAATTTCAGACAGTGAACATGAAAAATGTCCTTGCTGGCCTATCAAAACTGAAAGAGACTCACTCTGAATACAAAGACATAACCATCAACAATAATGCTGTCTTTCATGTTGACAACATGACACATGACCAAATTGATGACGTTGAAGTGACAGGGGCACAAGTATCCATCGCACCCGGTGTTATCTCTGTGCAGGCATCTCACTGTCAGGCTCACAAGGACTATAAGGAGTTTTCAAGAAATCATCAATGCACATGTATGGCTCTCACATTTTTGGCCCACCATAATGAGGAAGCAGAGTTAAGCAGTGCTGATCTTGACAACATACTAAAGCGTGGTGATTCTCTCTATACTGATGTCAAACAAAAGCTCATTGCAGAGGAGAAGTTTAGAGACAACCACTTGACCATGGAAGAACTGCCACAGACTGTTCAAACTGAGAGAGATGAATACACAGTGATCAAGTCTCCAGTGATGATGGGATACCTGAGAGCCAAAGCTTTGCGTGCTGACTGGGAGAGTTGGTGGCTTGATCTTTCCACAAGACTTGAGTGTCTGTCATCAGAGGTCCACCATGCATTGCTTATTGTATCTCCTGAGTGCATTGCTGTGTTTCGTGACAGATCAGGAAGATTTGGTTTCTTTGATTCTCACTCTAGAACTGCTGATGGTTTGCGTGACCCTGGTAACGGAACTGCTGTGATGCTCACTTTTACACATCTGAGTGATATGATTGAAAGAATTCACATGTTGTTCCAAATTCATGCTGATGAAGCCCCATATGATTTCTTGCCAGTGTCATTTGAAAGTGTAAACATGCCCTCTGATGAAAATGGTGCATCACAAAATGCCATGGCTGTGTCATATAATGACTCTGAGTTAATGGATGTTGACAACTGTGATGGTAGTGATTTAACAATGGAACAAGAGCATGGTTGGCAAATCAAAAAGGAACACAACACCACTTGCCACCTGTAGGAGAAAATGATGCACAGCATGAACAAACTAGTACATCAGATTCCCAAAGTGATGTGATGGAGGTTGATAATGATAACGTACTTGAGCAGAACACAGATGCAACACTTAGAAATGAAAGTGATGGACAAAATGAGCAGTCACCTAACTCAGAGGAGGAGAAAGATGATCTGAGACCTGGTCTTGCCCTTGACACTTGCCTGCAACCAACTGATATTGGACAGGATATTCTATCATATGGTGAAGGAATATTCAGTATCGCCCCTGCCGAAGGAAAAAGGCCAGTCAGCTTTTTTAAAACACCAAAACTAGAAGCAATGGCTTTCCCTGTTCAGTTCCCTACTGGAAATAACACACTCGATGAGGTCAGACAGATAAAAATATCTCCAAGCATGTACTTCAATGCAAGGCTGTTTTCTGTGGATACTCGTTTTGCGAGAGAACAAACCTACCTCTTCTTTGCACAGTTTGTCACAGAGATACACATGGTCACATCTAGTATGTCAATACAGTTAAGAAAAGGGAAAGCTAAAACCAAAGATGGCCGCAAAATATCTAACAGCCTATTGCGGGATAAGCGTGAGATTGAGAAACTGGTACACAATAAGGATGCAACAAGATTCATGCAGCCTCTGAGAGGGACTCCAGCATACTGGGACAAAACGCTAAAAGATCTGCTCGCCATGATCAGACAGTTGGGGAAGCCTACTTTCTTCTGTACATTCAGTGCTGCAGAGATGAGATGGCCAGAGGTTATAACAGCAATAAAAGCACAACAAGGTGAACAGGTGGAATTTTCAGAGCTTGACTGGACTACAAAATGTGACATACTACGAAGCAACCCTGTCACAGTCATGCGCATGTTTGAGAAACGTGTCGATGCGTTAATGAGAGATCTGCTCATGTCAGAGGCACAGCCCATTGGTGAGGTACTCTGATGCAACCGTGTGTGCCTTTGTCGATCGCTACATAACATGCCAGCTGCCAGATACAATCAAAGACCCTGAGCTGTACAGCATAGTTACGGAGGTTCAGACGCACAGCAGAAATCATTCCACTTCATGCAGGAAAGGCTCTAAACTCTGCCGTTTTGGTTTTCCAAAGCCACCTATGCCACAGACAAAGATAACTCGCCCAAGGTCAGCAAACATGGATGAAGCAGACACCTCAGTTCCAAAAGAGTCAAACAACAATGATTCAGACACACAGGCAGCCAAATTGAAACTCAAACCAGTGTTGGATCTGCTCAACGACCCTAACGTCTCTTTCGACAGTCTATCAGAGCTGTTAGCCCAATGTAATTTGAGCTTGGAGGAATACAAGCAATGCGCTGAGGCAATGACCAAGTCGAGTGTGATTATCATGAAGCGAGATCCAAAAGACTGTTGGGTGAATGGATACAACGCAGATCTACTGAGAGCCTGGAATGCCAACATGGATATCCAGTACATTCTCGACCACTACAGATGCGTTATGTACATGTTGTCGTACATATCCAAACCCGAACACGACATGAGTGAATATCTAAAGGCAATAATCCAAGATGTCAGGCAAACAGATGTAACTCAGCAGGAGGAAATGAAGCAAATTATGCAGGCTTACTCTAAACATAGACAAGTTAGCACTCAAGAGTCTGTGGCCCGAACGTGCAGCCTGCCACTGAAAAAAAGCTCCCGCAACGTTGTGTTTATACAGACAGATGACAATGCCCTGAAAATGAGTCTTCCCATGAGTGCACTGGAGAACAAGACACCAGAGTCACTGGATGTGTGGATGACAGGATTACCAGAGAAATACAGGGCAAGACCAGAAACACCTGAATTTGAAACTATGTGTCTGGCAGACTTTGCTTCAGGTTGTAGAGTTGTCTATGGCAGGCAAAAGAATGGGAAGAATGTTGTGCCTCTACTCAATGACGCGGGACACATTCAAAAACCAACAGTAGGGAAACCTGCACTTATCAGATATGTCCGCTTTTCCCAGGAAAGAGATCCAGAGAAACACTATGGCAGGCTACTCAAATTGTATCTCCCTAACCGCTCTGACTCACAGCTGAAAACCAAGAGATTCCCAACATATGAAGCATTTTACAAAAGTGCCTGTGTGAAACTACCAGGAACTGAGTACATCCACTCTGTGTACGAAATTGTGAATGAAAACAGAGCACAATATGAGCAACATGAAGAAGAGGTAGAGAGAGCCGTTAAGGAGTTTGAACAGAATGGCCCTTTTGAGGATGCATGGTCCACTTTTGCACCTGAAATTGATCTAGTTCGGTTGGAATGTATTGCAGAACAAGAGCAAGTACACCCTGATGAACAAAATGAACAAGATGATATTCCAGACTACAGCACTCGCTCAGATGAAAGAGGAGGAACAGTACCAACAGTGGAAGGCCCCAAAATAAACAATAAAGTCATCCACTCGATGTATCAAAACCTGAACCAGACACAGGCCTCTATATTTTACACAGTCCGTGATTGGTGCACAAAGCGCGTGTGGGGCCAAAATCCTGACCAGTTCTTCTATTTCATCACTGGAGGCGCCGGCTGTGGCAGGTCACATCTCATCAAATGCATCTATGCTGAGGCCACTAAGATACTGTGTGAACTCCCCCGACTCTGTGAAGAAACAGACATATCGATGCCCACAGTGTTACTGATTGCATTCACTGGTACCGCAGCATTCAACATATCAGGAAAAACACTGTATTCCACTCTCAAACTGCCGAGAAGTTTAAAGCCACCTTATCAAGGACTTGGAAATGCACTAGATGAAGTCAGGTCTACACTGTCAAATGCAGAGATAATTATTAGGGATGCACCGATCCGATACTGATATCGGATATCGGTCCGATACTGACTCAAATAGCTGGATCGGGTATCGGTGACAATGGGGCCGATCTATTCAATTCAATTCTATGCTTATGTCTACGTGCGCATACTACGTCATGCGTCAGCAGCGCGCCGGTAGACCCGGCCATTTGCCTTCGGTCCGTCCGGTGGCTCCTCCGGTCCAGCACATGGATGTATTAAACTAGATCCAGTAGCTCCGGAGGATGCCTGCCGCGCGCAGCGTCTCGCGCACTGAATTCTCGCTCATGGGGCGCGAGCCTCCCGCAGCTAGCATCCAGGCTAACAAGCTAACCTGGCGCCCAACCCTCATAACAGAGCCGGGGTCGGGGTGAGCTGACCGGGGGTCGGTGCTGATGCTCGGTAGTTAAAAACACACCTGCATGAATACTTTGTCTCGGTTATATGTTTAAACTCTCCCGGGTCACCGCGCGGCCGAGCAGGCTGCCATTTAACCTGCTAGGTAAAGTAGTTTTCCACCAATTATACAATCGGCGCGTCCAGCCAGACTCCATTCATAAATCCAAGGTTTACGGGGACTCGGCTGTAGGTCAACGTTGTTTCCTGCCACAACACGATTTAAAGTGTTTTCCGTGTTCGTCAGGTACTGCTGCTCCATTCGGCCGACACATAGTCAGACTAACATACCTTGATTTTTTTTCTGAGGGCTGTTTCATAAAGCAAGATTACCAGTTAAGCCAGAGTTATTTCAGTAATTTAGGCTTATTCTGCATATTTTGAATGTTTTGTTTTTACCAAGTTACTTGTTTATACTACTTGTGTGAATTGTGATTTAATTTATCAAGTTTGTTTGCACTAGTTTGTGACTTAATTGTGATTTAATGTTTACATTTTGTTCTCATTTGATGCAGTTGTATTGTTTTATACTGGAATTTTAATTCCTGAACAATTTGTTGCTGCATTTAAAAGGTTTACACTTGAATTGTAATTCCTGTTAATTTTGAAGATGTTTTACCAAGTTGCTGGAGCACGATTATTTATTATTTTAATAATAAATAACAATTGAGTACATTTATATCTATGTATTTATTTGTTACATTTTGTTTTACAAAGTTAGGAAAGCAATGTTAAAGTCAAGCCTGATGTTGCTTTACACATAAAAGAATGATCCCAGTCTCTTCCACACAGTGAGGCATAGCCTACAGTTTATTAATTAAACACTGGTATCGGATCGGTACTCGGTATCGGCCGATACCCAAAGCCCAGTTATCGGTATCGGTATCTGGACTGAAAAAGTCGGATCGGTGCATCCCTAATAATTATCATTGATGAAGTGTCAATGGTTTCGAAACATCTGTTTGCCTATGTCAACTGGAGATTGCAGCAGATCAAAGGCAGCAAAAAACCTTTTGGAGGCATGTCAATTATTGCGGTTGGAGACTTTCATCAGCTGCCCCCACTTGGAAAAGCAAAAGCCCTCTGTGTGTTTGAGGATCATGTGATCGACTTCTGGCAAGAGCATTTTCAAATGATCACGCTGACAGAGATCATGCGACAGAAAGAGGATGTTGCTTTTGCCCAACTGCTGAACAGAATCCGGGTGAAACAAAAGACAGAGCCCCTATCTGAGGATGACAAAGCTTTGCTCTCACAAGCTGTGACTGACCCGGCAAACTGCCCCAATGATGTGATACAAATATTTGCAACCAACAAAGAGGTGGATGAACACAATGCTGCAACAATATCCGCTCTTCACAGCAATATCATTAATATAGATGCAGATGACTACAAAAAAGATCCACGGACAGGAAAGGAGATCTGCCTGACATGATACAAGCTGCCGAGGGTGCCCGTGTAATGCTCATCAGAAATATAGATGTGGAAGACGGCCTGGTGAACGGTTCGTTTGGCAAGATTTCCAGAATTGTGACTCAGACTCTAAATGGTGTGAGCAGAGTACAAATGCTTGGTCTGGAGCTTGACAGTTCAAGTGCAGGACAGAAACACTGCAACAAGGTACCTGGTGGACCTGATAACCTGGTGTACATTGAGAGAATAGAGGAAAACCTGAGCAGAAAAGGAGTGGTTCGCAGGCAATTCCCAATGAAGTTAGCGTTTGCGTGCACAACGCACAAAGTTCAAGGCATGACAACACAGTCTGCAGTAGTTTCACTGAAACATGTATTTGAACCAGGCATGGCATATGTTGCACTGAGCAGAACAACTTCCCTCCGTGGACTGCATGTCACTCATTTGGATGAAAAGAAAATATACACAGATCCTGAAATCACAGCCTCTCTGCAGAGCATGAGAAAAGCATCACTTGACCACATGATGCCACTATTGCAAATTGCACGAGCATCAAATCAAACACCTACTCTAAAAATCATTCATCACAACACAGAGGGATTACAGTGTCACATTCAGGATATCAAAAGTCATCATGAGTTGAGACTTGCAGATATTTTGTGTTTTACGGAAACTTGGCTTTCAGGCTCTTCTGTTGATGAAAGTCTCCAACTGGAAGGCTACAACATGTTCAAACGCAACAGACACGCCTCGTACACAAACTCTTCTCAGATTTCTGACAAAAACGGTGGAGGAGTTGTTGTCTATGTGAAAAGCCACTGTGAAGCTCAGGCCATACGCACATATGCACAATGTGACTGACCTGGAGTATGTTGTCGTCAAAATTGAGGCCCCAGTGAGTGCACTGATCGCTGTAGTCTACAGACCTCCAAAGTACAGCCTGCTGCAATTCCTGTCTAACCTGCGCAGCCTACTGGATTGTTTGGACATCATAGATCACCACCCGATCATTGTCTGTGGAGACTTCAATGAGGATCTGTTATCAAAAGAAAGGAAGCCCATCTTTGAGCTGTTTCAGTTGAGAGGATACACACAACTCATCAACACTGCCACCACTGAGAAGCAGACCCTGCTGGATCACATTTTCATTTCCAGACCAGAGCAATGCCTGCAGTCAGGTGTTCTGCAAACGTATTACAGCTATCATGATCCAACCTTCTGCGTTTTGTCTTCAAATATGACATGACTGGAGCGTAATATCACACATGTTGCATTAATGGTTGCATTGTTGTTGTTGAACTTATAATAGCAGACCTTGCATTTGGTAACTTTGTATTTGATAACTTAATTATTGGAGCGTAATGTTACATATCTTGTATTAATGGTTACATTATTGTTGTTGAACTTATGATAGCAGACTTTGCATTTGGTAATCAAGTATATGATAATCTAATTTTTGGAGCCTAATTTCACAAGTCCTATATTAATTGGTCAACTTAATCAACCTATCAACTAATTTGGAAAAAAATGTGGGTGGAAGGAAGACACAGCTCTTCAGTTGTGTCTTCCTTACTTCACCCCACACACCAATGCCCCACCCATTAATCAACCTATCAACTCATTTGGAAAATTTAAACCTCCACCTCTGGCCACTTGCCCGAGGATATTATTGATGCTGGCCCCTCCCCTCCTCCAGCCCTTGTGTGCTGTGAGGTGCTGGATCAGCTGACCTTCCCATCAATGGTGGACTCCAGCACAGTACTAAGCTCTTCCTCACAGTCCATAAGGTATTGGACTTTTAAATATTACATTTAATACATAGTACACTGTTTGCACTAATCATATTGTTTGCTGATATTATTGTTACGCTTGACTTTTTGTTTTTTACAGCCAAGACATATTCAGTCATATTCACATTAACTTCTTCCTGCAGGGCTTCCTCCAATGTCATCTCTCCACTTCACCATCCAGACACTCAGGACTGCACAGAGAGGAGGACACTAAACACCACTGAAGGTCCTGCAGGAGATGTTGTGCAGCCCTGCACAAATGTTCAGGCTGAAATGATGGTGAAGAGAAACTGGTTTTGTGCCTTGCAGCAGTCCATAAGGTATTTGATTACTAAATATTGTTTTACATAGAACTTCACTAACCAATACTACTTTACATACTACATACATACACACATACTTCTTTTTACACATTATTGTTACTCTACACTGTATTACAACTTCCTGTTTTTCTTTTCAGAACTACTGCCAACCTCCTCTCTCCACATCACCTTCTGGACACCCAGCGCTACACGGAGCGGTAGAAGGCAACTAGTAATACAGGAGAAGAGACACAGCTTTGAGGATCATAATTTTAGATAAAGAGGCTGTTGTTAAGGAGGCCATATACATCAAACTGGAACGACCTTCACTAAACAGAGGGGAGGAGTGCATCATCACCGCTACATACAACGCTGTCATAACATCTGGAGGACCATAGTGCCAATGCCAAGTTTTAACATCTTTCCAGCAGTTTCAGACATATTCACACCTCCACTCATGCGACTCAAAAGACTCTCATGTTCATGGTGTGAATCACCCACACAGGTTAAATGCCAGGGAATTCTCCACCATTCAGTACAGCTGGAGAAGCCTCTCGGATGAGTGGTGAAACACCTTCCACTCTTCCAGTGGATTTTGTTATTTATTTTGTTTATTTTTATTTTTTGACATCTTACTTCCTTAATTTAATGTGTTTTGTGTTGAAACAATTATTGTTTTTGCTCTTATTAGGTGGCAAGGCCTACATCTACTTAAAAACCTTTAACCATTTCCGCTTCTAATAGTACTTCTACT
This sequence comes from Centroberyx gerrardi, assembly GCF_048128805.1. Taxonomy (NCBI): domain Eukaryota; kingdom Metazoa; phylum Chordata; class Actinopteri; order Beryciformes; family Berycidae; genus Centroberyx; species Centroberyx gerrardi. The sequence goes on from NC_136015.1 coordinate 232,066, forward strand.
ACTGCTTCTACTGCCCCCTAGCACTAGTACTACAACACTACTACAGTAGTGCAACTACTAATTCAACTACTTCCACTGCTTGAACTCCTGCAACTACTACATTTTCTGAATATTTTGACTTTTATTAGTAAAAGTTCTTTTCAAAAAGCAATAATTGTGTACATAAAGTGCCTTGATTTTCAGAATTGTATCTTCAATTTTGAATTCATGAAAACTATTTGTGTTCTGCCCTTATTGTCACACAAAGCTCTCATTCAGGAGCAGACAGGAAAAATGTTGAAGCCAGCTGTAGGTCATTCCTTCCTTCCCTTTTTCCCTCTTCCTTCTGGAATGAAGGAAAGAAACAAAGAGGGAAGAAAAGAACATAGCTTTTCTTCCTTGTTTCTTTCCTTCATTCCAGAGTTTGATTTTGGTTTTGTTTGGTCTCTGCTTTTTTTGTTTTTTTGTTTTGATGTTTAACTGTGTCCCTGAATTGATGGGGGGCCCACAAGCAGGCTTTGAGGCCTGATTGGTTGCCCCATCACCCTTATGATTTTGGTTTTGTTTATGTATTTTTATTTTGATGTTTAATTGTTTCCCTGATTTGATGGGGGGCCTACAGGCAGGTGGAAACACTGTAAGGCCTGATAGGTTACCCCATCGCCCTTATAGTTGTTGTTTTTTTTAGATTGTTTTATATTCTCATCTCATGTATATAGTCTAATATGTATTGTCAATACTGAGACCAATTTATTGTAAATGTACATATATTTGATCAAATATATACCATTATACAGTATATTTTAATATGTATTTTATCAGATTTTAGAGCATTATCAATACCAGATTTATGATTCATCAGGAATCTGAAGACACATTTAATGTTTGTCTAGCAGTCTATGTTCTAATGTAATACCCATGATTTCTCTTTTATTCCTGTATAAATTGAGAAATACATTATTTTGAAATACAGCATGACTTCCATTTCCGTATATACATGTCAGTTCAGGTTGACAATTTGAAACATTCTGTATGTTACATTATATTGACAACACCTAAACTATTTTAGGTAAAGAGCTTGATGTACACTTAATAAGATCCATTATTATAACTTCTAGTACTGTACTACTACTGCAGCTACTTCTACTGCTACTACTACTACTACTGCAGCTACTTCTACTGCTACTACTACTGCAGCTACTACTACTGCTACTACTTCTAATACTGCTACTACTGCTACTACTACCACTACTTCTACTGCTACTACTACTACTTATACTGCTACCACTACTACTTCTAATACTGCTACTACTACTACTTCTACTGCTACCACTACTACTTCTAATACTGCTACTACTATTACTGCTACTACTACTGCTACCACTACTACTTCTAATACTGCTACTACTACTGCTACTACTACTACTAGTACTGCAGCTACTTCTACTGCTACTACGACTACTACTGCAGCTACTACTACTGCTACTACTTCTAATACTGCTACTACTACTACTGCTACTACTACTACTTCTACTACTACTGCTACTACAACTACCTCTAATACTACTACTACTACTGCTACTGCTATCACTACTACTGCTAATAGTACTACTACTGCTACTTCTACTACTATTACTACTTCTTATACTACTACTATTACTACTGCTACTACTTCTAATACTACTACTACTTCTAATACTGCTACTATTACTACTGCTACTACTTCTAATGCTGCTACTATTACTACTGCTACTACTTCTAATACTACTGCTATTACTACTACTACTACTAATACTGCTACTATTACTACTGCTACTACTTCTAATACTACTACTACTTCTAATACTGCTACTATTACTACTGCTACTACTTCTAATACTACTACTGCTTCTAATACTGCTACTATTACTAATGCTACTACTTCTAATAATACTACTACTAATACTGCTACTATTACTACTGCTACTACTTCTAATACTACTACTAAACTACTTCTAATACTGCTACTATTACTACTGCTACTACTTCTAATACTACTACTACTACTGCTACTATTACTACTGCTACTACTTCTATTACTACTACTATTACTACTGCCACTAGTTCTAATACTACTACTACTTCTAATACTGCTACTATTACTACTGCTACTACTTCTAATACTACTACTACTTCTAATACTGTTACTACTACTGCTACTACTGCTACTGCTACTAGTATTACTACTACTGTTACTACTACTACTATTTCTAATGCTGCTACTACTACTGCCACTACTACTGCAGCTACTACTACTGCTACTACTACTACTTCTAATACTGCTACTACTTCTACTGCTACTACTACTACTTCTACTACTACTGCTACTACTACCTCTAATACTACTACTACTACTACTACTGTTACTACTGCTAATAGTACTACTACTGCTACTTCTACTACTACTACTACTTCTAATACTACTACTTCTAACACTGCTACTACTACAACTATTACTTCAGCTAAGTACTGCTTCAAACACCAGATCGAAATACTCAAAATGTACAAACATTTAAACTCTTTGTAATGAAATTCAACTGTCTTCAGCCCTCTCTTGTTGAAGCAAGCACACAAATTTTCTTCAGAAAATGTAACCTTTTCTAGTGTTATTCTTCTTACTTATTATTATTCAACAACTTCTTTTTATTCTTCCGGACACTTTTTTAAACTTTAATGCGGCTTGAACCGTTTGAGCTATCGATGCGGTTCCAACTCTCAAACGTTCAGCATGTTCGGGAATAGCGTGCTTCTATTTTTATAAGCATTCCGATGTTTACTTTTTCCGCTATTTACATTTAAACGGGAATTTTTTTCCCAATAGAAATGAATGGCGGAATGTTCAGCTCACTAGAGTGCGTGATGTCATCCCCACTCTAGCCGCTCTTCAGACTTCAGATGCTGTGATTTTGTACTAAATATTCAAATTTCTTAAACTGTTGTTATTCCCACAACTTTCACACTATATACACGTTACACATCAAACTGTTCAGCTACTCCTTCTGCCACTCACAATGTAAATATCAAAGTCATAGTTCAGCTTTTTCAGCTATGATTGTTTGTTCAACACTAGTGCAAAACTGTGTTTTACAGCCCCTTTCTATCTTTTAAACAGCTTTGTCATTTCCACATTCTCAAACTGTCACTATTCCCACAGTTTTCATACTACATACATATATTTTACAGCAAACTGTTCAGCTACTCCTTCTGCCACTCACAATGTAAATATCTAAGTAATAGCATTTGTAGTTTTTGAGCTGTGATGGTTTGTTCAACACTAGTGCTTTACAGTAATTTTGCCTACTTTAAACAGCTTTTTCTTTCTGCATATGCAGTATTTAAACTGTAGTAGTTCCCACAAGTTTCACACTACATACATATATTATATATCAAACTGTTCAGCTACTTCTTCTCTCTCTCACAATATAAATATCTAAGTGATGGGATTTGTAGTTTTTGAGCTATGATGGTTTGTTCAACACTAGTGCTGTACAGTTTTTGGCTCCTATGAGCAGATTTTTTCTGCTGACACATATTTGAACTATCACAATGTCCACAACTTTAAGACTACATGCATATATTACACATTAAAATGTTCAGCCAGTCCTACTCTTTTTCACAATGTAAATACCTAAGTGCTGGGATTTGTAGTTTTTTAGTTAGGTACGTTTGTTCAACATTAGTGCTCCAATTCAACTTTTTCCACTTCATTTTACTACAGTTCAACTTCTTCAACTTTCTTTCAACTGTAATAATTCCCACAAATTTGAACAGTTCATTCACATATTACACATCAAACTGTTCAGCTGTTCCTGCTTTAACTTATGTGTAAATATCTAAGTGATAGCATTTGTAGTTTTTGAGTTAGGGACGTTTGTTCAACACTAGTGCTTTACAGTCATTTTGCCTACTTTAAACAGCTGTTTCTTCTTGCATATTCAGTATTTGAACTGTAGTAGTTTCCACTATTTTCACACTACATACATATATTATATATATAACTGTTCAGCTACTTCTTCTGTCACTGACAATGTAAATATCTAAGTGGTAGCATTTGTAGTTTTTGAGCTATGATGGTTTGTTCAACATTAGTTATTATTAGCTGTACTGTTTTTGGCTCTTATGAACAGATTTTTCCTGTTTACACATATTTGAACTGTCACAGTTTCCAGAATTTTAGCACTATGTGCATATATTACACATTAAAATGTTCAGCCAGTTCTGCTCTTTCTCACAATCTAAATGGTGGGATTTGTAGTTTTTGAATTATGAACGTTTGAGCTCCACTTGCGCCTCTGCTGCTCTCCTACTGCAGCTTTCCTAATGCTGCTGTCTGCACTTCTCCACTTTGATACACACGTGGCTCTCTCTCTCCCTCTCTCTGTTAATACTGCTACTACTGCTACTGCTTCTACTTCTACTTCTAATACTACTACTACTGCTTCTAATACTGCTACTATTACTACTGCTACTACTTCTAATACTACTACTACTAATACTGCTACTATTACTACTGCTACTACTTCTAATACTACTACTAGCCTACTTCTAATACTGCTAATATTACTACTGCTACTACTTCTAATACTACTACTACTAATACTGCTACTATTACTACTGCTACTACTTCTAATACTACTACTAGCCTACTTCTAATACTGCTACTACTACTTCTAATGCTACTACTACTTCTAATACTGCTACTATTACAACTGCTACTACTTCTAATACTAGGTTACTACTAGGTTACTACTAGCCTACTTCTAATACTGCTACTACTTCGAATGCTGCTACTATTACTACTGCTACTACTTCTAATACTACTACTACTTCTAATACTGCTACTATTACAACTGCTACTACTTCTAACACTACTACTACTTCTAATACTGTTACTACTACTGCTACTAGCACTACTACTACTGCTACTACTACTACTTCTAATACTGCTACTACTTCTACTGCTACTACTTCTACTACTACTGCTACTACTACTACCTCTACTACTACTACTACTACTACTGCTACTACTGCTATCACTACTACTGCTAATAGTACTACTACTGCTACTTCTACTACTACTACTACTTCTAATACTGCTACTTCTAACACTGCTACTACTACAACTGTTACTTCAGCTAAGTACTGCTTCAAACACCAGATCGAAATACTCAAAATGTAGACATCTAAACTCTTTGTAATGAAATTCAACTGTCTTCAGCCTTCTCTTGCTGACGCAAGCACACACATTTTCTTCAGAAAATTTAACCTTTTCTAGTTTAGTTTAACTAGCCAAAAATACACCGATTACGCAGTAACTAATTCATACGAAACTAATTTGTTAGTTCATTCACATATTACACATCAAACTGTTCAGCTGTTCCTGCTTTAACTTATGTGTAAATATCTAAGTGATAGCATTTGTAGTTTTTGAGTTAGGGACGTTTGTTCAACACTAGTGCTTTACAGTCATTTTGCCTACTTTAAACAGCTGTTTCTTCTTGCATATTCAGTATTTGAACTGTAGTAGTTTCCACTATTTTCACACTACATACATATATTATATATATAACTGTTCAGCTACTTCTTCTGTCACTGACAATGTAAATATCTAAGTGGTAGCATTTGTAGTTTTTGAGCTATGATGGTTTGTTCAACATTAGTTATTATTAGCTGTACTGTTTTTGGCTCTTATGAACAGATTTTTCCTGTTTACACATATTTGAACTGTCACAGTTTCCAGAATTTTAGCACTATGTGCATATATTACACATTAAAATGTTCAGCCAGTTCTGCTCTTTCTCACAATCTAAATGGTGGGATTTGTAGTTTTTGAATTATGAACGTTTGAGCTCCACTTGCGCCTCTGCTGCTCTCCTACTGCAGCTTTCCTAATGCTGCTGTCTGCACTTCTCCACTTTGATACACACGTGGCTCTCTCTCTCCCTCTCTCTGTTAATACTGCTACTACTGCTACTGCTTCTACTTCTACTTCTAATACTACTACTACTGCTTCTAATACTGCTACTATTACTACTGCTACTACTTCTAATACTACTACTACTAATACTGCTACTATTACTACTGCTACTACTTCTAATACTACTACTAGCCTACTTCTAATACTGCTAATATTACTACTGCTACTACTTCTAATACTACTACTACTAATACTGCTACTATTACTACTGCTACTACTTCTAATACTACTACTAGCCTACTTCTAATACTGCTACTACTACTTCTAATGCTACTACTACTTCTAATACTGCTACTATTACAACTGCTACTACTTCTAATACTAGGTTACTACTAGGTTACTACTAGCCTACTTCTAATACTGCTACTACTTCGAATGCTGCTACTATTACTACTGCTACTACTTCTAATACTACTACTACTTCTAATACTGCTACTATTACAACTGCTACTACTTCTAACACTACTACTACTTCTAATACTGTTACTACTACTGCTACTAGCACTACTACTACTGCTACTACTACTACTTCTAATACTGCTACTACTTCTACTGCTACTACTTCTACTACTACTGCTACTACTACTACCTCTACTACTACTACTACTACTACTGCTACTACTGCTATCACTACTACTGCTAATAGTACTACTACTGCTACTTCTACTACTACTACTACTTCTAATACTGCTACTTCTAACACTGCTACTACTACAACTGTTACTTCAGCTAAGTACTGCTTCAAACACCAGATCGAAATACTCAAAATGTAGACATTTAAACTCTTTGTAATGAAATTCAACTGTCTTCAGCCTTCTCTTGCTGACGCAAGCACACACATTTTCTTCAGAAAATTTAACCTTTTCTAGTTTAGTTTAACTAGCCAAAAATACACCGATTACGCAGTAACTAATTCATACGAAACTAATTTGTTAGTTCATTCACATATTACACATCAAACTGTTCAGCTGTTCCTGCTTTAACTTATGTGTAAATATCTAAGTGATAGCATTTGTAGTTTTTGAGTTAGGGACGTTTGTTCAACACTAGTGCTTTACAGTCATTTTGCCTACTTTAAACAGCTGTTTCTTCTTGCATATTCAGTATTTGAACTGTAGTAGTTTCCACTATTTTCACACTACATACATATATTATATATATAACTGTTCAGCTACTTCTTCTGTCACTGACAATGTAAATATCTAAGTGGTAGCATTTGTAGTTTTTGAGCTATGATGGTTTGTTCAACATTAGTTATTATTAGCTGTACTGTTTTTGGCTCTTATGAACAGATTTTTCCTGTTTACACATATTTGAACTGTCACAGTTTCCAGAATTTTAGCACTATGTGCATATATTACACATTAAAATGTTCAGCCAGTTCTGCTCTTTCTCACAATCTAAATGGTGGGATTTGTAGTTTTTGAATTATGAACGTTTGAGCTCCACTTGCGCCTCTGCTGCTCTCCTACTGCAGCTTTCCTAATGCTGCTGTCTGCACTTCTCCACTTTGATACACACGTGGCTCTCTCTCTCTCTGTTAATACTGCTACTACTGCTACTGCTTCTACTTCTACTTCTAATACTACTACTACTGCTTCTAATACTGCTACTATTACTACTGCTACTACTTCTAATACTACTACTACTAATACTGCTACTATTACTACTGCTACTACTTCTAATACTACTACTAGCCTACTTCTAATACTGCTAATATTACTACTGCTACTACTTCTAATACTACTACTACTAATACTGCTACTATTACTACTGCTACTACTTCTAATACTACTACTAGCCTACTTCTAATACTGCTACTACTACTTCTAATGCTACTACTACTTCTAATACTGCTACTATTACAACTGCTACTACTTCTAATACTAGGTTACTACTAGGTTACTACTAGCCTACTTCTAATACTGCTACTACTTCGAATGCTGCTACTATTACTACTGCTACTACTTCTAATACTACTACTACTTCTAATACTGCTACTATTACAACTGCTACTACTTCTAACACTACTACTACTTCTAATACTGTTACTACTACTGCTACTAGCACTACTACTACTGCTACTACTACTACTTCTAATACTGCTACTACTTCTACTGCTACTACTTCTACTACTACTGCTACTACTACTACCTCTAATACTACTACTACTACTACTGCTACTACTGCTATCACTACTACTGCTAATAGTACTACTACTGCTACTTCTACTACTACTACTACTTCTAATACTGCTACTTCTAACACTGCTACTACTACAACTGTTACTTCAGCTAAGTACTGCTTCAAACACCAGATCGAAATACTCAAAATGTAGACATCTAAACTCTTTGTAATGAAATTCAACTGTCTTCAGCCTTCTCTTGCTGACGCAAGCACACACATTTTCTTCAGAAAATTTAACCTTTTCTAGTTTAGTTTAACTAGCCAAAAATACACCGATTACGCAGTAACTAATTCATACGAAACTAATTTGTTAGTTCATTCACATATTACACATCAAACTGTTCAGCTGTTCCTGCTTTAACTTATGTGTAAATATCTAAGTGATAGCATTTGTAGTTTTTGAGTTAGGGACGTTTGTTCAACACTAGTGCTTTACAGTCATTTTGCCTACTTTAAACAGCTGTTTCTTCTTGCATATTCAGTATTTGAACTGTAGTAGTTTCCACTATTTTCACACTACATACATATATTATATATATAACTGTTCAGCTACTTCTTCTGTCACTGACAATGTAAATATCTAAGTGGTAGCATTTGTAGTTTTTGAGCTATGATGGTTTGTTCAACATTAGTTATTATTAGCTGTACTGTTTTTGGCTCTTATGAACAGATTTTTCCTGTTTACACATATTTGAACTGTCACAGTTTCCAGAATTTTAGCACTATGTGCATATATTACACATTAAAATGTTCAGCCAGTTCTGCTCTTTCTCACAATCTAAATGGTGGGATTTGTAGTTTTTGAATTATGAACGTTTGAGCTCCACTTGCGCCTCTGCTGCTCTCCTACTGCAGCTTTCCTAATGCTGCTGTCTGCACTTCTCCACTTTGATACACACGTGGCTCTCTCTCTCCCTCTCTCTGTTAATACTGCTACTACTGCTACTGCTTCTACTTCTACTTCTAATACTACTACTACTGCTTCTAATACTGCTACTATTACTACTGCTACTACTTCTAATACTACTACTACTAATACTGCTACTATTACTACTGCTACTACTTCTAATACTACTACTAGCCTACTTCTAATACTGCTAATATTACTACTGCTACTACTTCTAATACTACTACTACTAATACTGCTACTATTACTACTGCTACTACTTCTAATACTACTACTAGCCTACTTCTAATACTGCTACTACTACTTCTAATGCTACTACTACTTCTAATACTGCTACTATTACAACTGCTACTACTTCTAATACTAGGTTACTACTAGGTTACTACTAGCCTACTTCTAATACTGCTACTACTTCGAATGCTGCTACTATTACTACTGCTACTACTTCTAATACTACTACTACTTCTAATACTGCTACTATTACAACTGCTACTACTTCTAACACTACTACTACTTCTAATACTGTTACTACTACTGCTACTAGCACTACTACTACTGCTACTACTACTACTTCTAATACTGCTACTACTTCTACTGCTACTACTTCTACTACTACTGCTACTACTACTACCTCTACTACTACTACTACTACTACTGCTACTACTGCTATCACTACTACTGCTAATAGTACTACTACTGCTACTTCTACTACTACTACTACTTCTAATACTGCTACTTCTAACACTGCTACTACTACAACTGTTACTTCAGCTAAGTACTGCTTCAAACACCAGATCGAAATACTCAAAATGTAGACATTTAAACTCTTTGTAATGAAATTCAACTGTCTTCAGCCTTCTCTTGCTGACGCAAGCACACACATTTTCTTCAGAAAATTTAACCTTTTCTAGTTTAGTTTAACTAGCCAAAAATACACCGATTACGCAGTAACTAATTCATACGAAACTAATTTGTTAGTTCATTCACATATTACACATCAAACTGTTCAGCTGTTCCTGCTTTAACTTATGTGTAAATATCTAAGTGATAGCATTTGTAGTTTTTGAGTTAGGGACGTTTGTTCAACACTAGTGCTTTACAGTCATTTTGCCTACTTTAAACAGCTGTTTCTTCTTGCATATTCAGTATTTGAACTGTAGTAGTTTCCACTATTTTCACACTACATACATATATTATATATATAACTGTTCAGCTACTTCTTCTGTCACTGACAATGTAAATATCTAAGTGGTAGCATTTGTAGTTTTTGAGCTATGATGGTTTGTTCAACATTAGTTATTATTAGCTGTACTGTTTTTGGCTCTTATGAACAGATTTTTCCTGTTTACACATATTTGAACTGTCACAGTTTCCAGAATTTTAGCACTATGTGCATATATTACACATTAAAATGTTCAGCCAGTTCTGCTCTTTCTCACAATCTAAATGGTGGGATTTGTAGTTTTTGAATTATGAACGTTTGAGCTCCACTTGCGCCTCTGCTGCTCTCCTACTGCAGCTTTCCTAATGCTGCTGTCTGCACTTCTCCACTTTGATACACACGTGGCTCTCTCTCTCTCTGTTAATACTGCTACTACTGCTACTGCTTCTACTTCTACTTCTAATACTACTACTACTGCTTCTAATACTGCTACTATTACTACTGCTACTACTTCTAATACTACTACTACTAATACTGCTACTATTACTACTGCTACTACTTCTAATACTACTACTAGCCTACTTCTAATACTGCTAATATTACTACTGCTACTACTTCTAATACTACTACTACTAATACTGCTACTATTACTACTGCTACTACTTCTAATACTACTACTAGTCTACTTCTAATACTGCTACTACTACTTCTAATGCTACTACTACTTCTAATACTGCTACTATTACAACTGCTACTACTTCTAATACTAGGTTACTACTAGGTTACTACTAGCCTACTTCTAATACTGCTACTACTTCGAATGCTGCTACTATTACTACTGCTACTACTTCTAATACTACTACTACTTCTAATACTGCTACTATTACAACTGCTACTACTTCTAACACTACTACTACTTCTAATACTGTTACTACTACTGCTACTAGCACTACTACTACTGCTACTACTACTACTTCTAATACTGCTACTACTTCTACTGCTACTACTTCTACTACTACTGCTACTACTACTACCTCTAATACTACTACTACTACTACTGCTACTACTGCTATCACTACTACTGCTAATAGTACTACTACTGCTACTTCTACTACTACTACTACTTCTAATACTGCTACTTCTAACACTGCTACTACTACAACTGTTACTTCAGCTAAGTACTGCTTCAAACACCAGATCGAAATACTCAAAATGTAGACATCTAAACTCTTTGTAATGAAATTCAACTGTCTTCAGCCTTCTCTTGCTGACGCAAGCACACACATTTTCTTCAGAAAATTTAACCTTTTCTAGTTTAGTTTAACTAGCCAAAAATACACCGATTACGCAGTAACTAATTCATACGAAACTAATTTGTTAGTTCATTCACATATTACACATCAAACTGTTCAGCTGTTCCTGCTTTAACTTATGTGTAAATATCTAAGTGATAGCATTTGTAGTTTTTGAGTTAGGGACGTTTGTTCAACACTAGTGCTTTACAGTCATTTTGCCTACTTTAAACAGCTGTTTCTTCTTGCATATTCAGTATTTGAACTGTAGTAGTTTCCACTATTTTCACACTACATACATATATTATATATATAACTGTTCAGCTACTTCTTCTGTCACTGACAATGTAAATATCTAAGTGGTAGCATTTGTAGTTTTTGAGCTATGATGGTTTGTTCAACATTAGTTATTATTAGCTGTACTGTTTTTGGCTCTTATGAACAGATTTTTCCTGTTTACACATATTTGAACTGTCACAGTTTCCAGAATTTTAGCACTATGTGCATATATTACACATTAAAATGTTCAGCCAGTTCTGCTCTTTCTCACAATCTAAATGGTGGGATTTGTAGTTTTTGAATTATGAACGTTTGAGCTCCACTTGCGCCTCTGCTGCTCTCCTACTGCAGCTTTCCTAATGCTGCTGTCTGCACTTCTCCACTTTGATACACACGTGGCTCTCTCTCTCTCTGTTAATACTGCTACTACTGCTACTGCTTCTACTTCTACTTCTAATACTACTACTACTGCTTCTAATACTGCTACTATTACTACTGCTACTACTTCTAATACTACTACTACTAATACTGCTACTATTACTACTGCTACTACTTCTAATACTACTACTAGCCTACTTCTAATACTGCTAATATTACTACTGCTACTACTTCTAATACTACTACTACTAATACTGCTACTATTACTACTGCTACTACTTCTAATACTACTACTAGTCTACTTCTAATACTGCTACTACTACTTCTAATGCTACTACTACTTCTAATACTGCTACTATTACAACTGCTACTACTTCTAATACTAGGTTACTACTAGGTTACTACTAGCCTACTTCTAATACTGCTACTACTTCGAATGCTGCTACTATTACTACTGCTACTACTTCTAATACTACTACTACTTCTAATACTGCTACTATTACAACTGCTACTACTTCTAACACTACTACTACTTCTAATACTGTTACTACTACTGCTACTAGCACTACTACTACTGCTACTACTACTACTTCTAATACTGCTACTACTTCTACTGCTACTACTTCTACTACTACTGCTACTACTACTACCTCTAATACTACTACTACTACTACTGCTACTACTGCTATCACTACTACTGCTAATAGTACTACTACTGCTACTTCTACTACTACTACTACTTCTAATACTGCTACTTCTAACACTGCTACTACTACAACTGTTACTTCAGCTAAGTACTGCTTCAAACACCAGATCGAAATACTCAAAATGTAGACATCTAAACTCTTTGTAATGAAATTCAACTGTCTTCAGCCTTCTCTTGCTGACGCAAGCACACACATTTTCTTCAGAAAATTTAACCTTTTCTAGTTTAGTTTAACTAGCCAAAAATACACCGATTACGCAGTAACTAATTCATACGAAACTAATTTGTTAGTTCATTCACATATTACACATCAAACTGTTCAGCTGTTCCTGCTTTAACTTATGTGTAAATATCTAAGTGATAGCATTTGTAGTTTTTGAGTTAGGGACGTTTGTTCAACACTAGTGCTTTACAGTCATTTTGCCTACTTTAAACAGCTGTTTCTTCTTGCATATTCAGTATTTGAACTGTAGTAGTTTCCACTATTTTCACACTACATACATATATTATATATATAACTGTTCAGCTACTTCTTCTGTCACTGACAATGTAAATATCTAAGTGGTAGCATTTGTAGTTTTTGAGCTATGATGGTTTGTTCAACATTAGTTATTATTAGCTGTACTGTTTTTGGCTCTTATGAACAGATTTTTCCTGTTTACACATATTTGAACTGTCACAGTTTCCAGAATTTTAGCACTATGTGCATATATTACACATTAAAATGTTCAGCCAGTTCTGCTCTTTCTCACAATCTAAATGGTGGGATTTGTAGTTTTTGAATTATGAACGTTTGAGCTCCACTTGCGCCTCTGCTGCTCTCCTACTGCAGCTTTCCTAATGCTGCTGTCTGCACTTCTCCACTTTGATACACACGTGGCTCTCTCTCTCCCTCTCTCTGTTAATACTGCTACTACTGCTACTGCTTCTACTTCTACTTCTAATACTACTACTACTGCTTCTAATACTGCTACTATTACTACTGCTACTACTTCTAATACTACTACTACTAATACTGCTACTATTACTACTGCTACTACTTCTAATACTACTACTAGCCTACTTCTAATACTGCTAATATTACTACTGCTACTACTTCTAACACTACTACTACTAATACTGCTACTATTACTACTGCTACTACTTCTAATACTACTACTAGCCTACTTCTAATACTGCTACTACTACTTCTAATGCTACTACTACTTCTAATACTGCTACTATTACAACTGCTACTACTTCTAATACTAGGTTACTACTAGGTTACTACTAGCCTACTTCTAATACTGCTACTACTTCGAATGCTGCTACTATTACTACTGCTACTACTTCTAATACTACTACTACTTCTAATACTGCTACTATTACAACTGCTACTATTTCTAACACTACTACTACTTCTAATACTGTTACTACTACTGCTACTAGCACTACTACTACTGCTACTACTACTACTTCTAATACTGCTACTACTTCTACTGCTACTACTTCTACTACTACTGCTACTACTACTACCTCTACTACTACTACTACTACTACTGCTACTACTGCTATCACTACTACTGCTAATAGTACTACTACTGCTACTTCTACTACTACTACTACTTCTAATACTGCTACTTCTAACACTGCTACTACTACAACTGTTACTTCAGCTAAGTACTGCTTCAAACACCAGATCGAAATACTCAAAATGTAGACATTTAAACTCTTTGTAATGAAATTCAACTGTCTTCAGCCTTCTCTTGCTGACGCAAGCACACACATTTTCTTCAGAAAATTTAACCTTTTCTAGTTTAGTTTAACTAGCCAAAAATACACCGATTACGCAGTAACTAATTCATACGAAACTAATTTGTTAACGCTATGTTAGCGTTAACGTTACATCTTCTAGTTAGTGTTAATCCTTGTAGGATTGCCCGCGCACGCAAACGTAACGTTAGCCACGGATAACTAGTCAAGCTAACATTAGCTAGTTTAGCCAACTCCCCACACATGCAGTCTTTGCTATTTTACTGGAATTTATGGACGTTACAAAGAATACAACACAATCACCCCTCCACATTAACAACATTAACGTTACCTCTTGCCGACATTGTCTAGTTTGACGTTAGCTAATTAGCGTTAATTAGCTTAATGTTGCTCGCACATTTAAGCTAGCCATCAACTCGGTCATGTTAGCCCTTTGGAATTCGGTATTTTAAGATACAAAACCAGCTGGAGTGTATGGTGAACAACAATATAAAGCTATTCTAAAATGCTGCTTCTGTTGAAATGCCAAATAAGTGGTTTAATAGGTGATTAGGAGAAACTTACCCCAGTCTTTCGATGAGAAGAAAATGGCGCTGTGAAAATTCTTGTCGGTTTGAAACGAGAAGGAGGTGGGCGGGGCTTTCCAGAGTACTTCTTACACCATGTATTTTAACTACGAAAATTTTCACCAACACTGTGGGGCATCTTAGTCAAGCTGTTGTTGTAATAACTCTGAAAGAGTCCATGTACTTTGACACTGCATATTTTACACTGGGGAATTTACTGTGTAACACCTGCCTGTAGTAAGCTCAGCCAATCAGAAGTCATGTAAAACTACACTGTAGTCATGGCCGGATTAACCATATGGGCAACTGGGCGAGTGCCCAGGGGCACCAAGACTCCTGGGGCACCAAGCAACCGATGTTATTTTTATTTTATTTTTTTTAATAATTAAAAAAATAAAATAAATTTAATTGCAATAATACAGTAGGCCTACATAAGTTTGGGACAACAGTGACCAAAAAATCACTCACGTTAACTTCTTGTCCCACAATGTGTCTCAGTGACTGCCCCTGGTGCCTGCGGCTGCGGCGGGTGGGGGTAGGAGGGAGTCAGCTCAGCCAATCAGCAGCCATGTAACACTCAAATGTAGTCAGCTCAGCCAATCAGCAGCCATGTAACACTCAAATGTAGTCAGCTCAGCCAATCAGCAGTCATGTAAAACTACACTATAGTAATCTCAGCCAATCAGTAGCCATGTAACAGTCAAATGTAGTCAGCTCAGCCAATCAGAAGTCATGTAACACTAGCCTGTAGACACCTCAGCCAATCAGAAGAAAAGTAATACTAGCCTGTAGTCAGCTCAGCCAATCAGCAGTCATGTAACACTAGACTGTAATCACCTCAACAAATCAGCAGCCATGTAACACTCAAATGGAGGAGACTACAGCAAGAGGAAAGGAGAGATCTGATTGGAAGATGGCAAGAGGAAATGAGGGATCTGATTGGACCACAGCAGGAGGAAAAGAGGAATCTGACTGGACTACAGCAGGAGGAAAGGAGAGATCTCATTGGACCACAGCAGGAGGAAAGGAGGGATCTGATTGGACCACAGCAGGAGGAAAGGAGAGCTCTGATTGGTCCAATCAGAGCTTTCCTTTTATCTTGCTGTCGTCCAATCAGATCCCTCCTTTCCTCTTGCTGTGGTCCAATCAGATCCCTCCTTTTATGCCACGGTCCAATCAGAGCTCTCCTTTCATCTTGCTGTGGTTCAATCAGATCGCTCCTTTCCTCCTGCTGTGGACCAATCAGATCCCTCCTTTCCTCTTGCTGTGGTCCAATCAGATCCCTCCTTTCCTCTTGCTGTGGTCCAATCAGATCTCTCCTTTCATCTTGCTGTCGTCCAATCAGATCGCTCCTTTTATGCCACGGTCCAATCAGATCGCTCCTTTCCTCCTGCTGTCGTCCAATCAGATCCCTCCTTTCCTCTTGCTATGGTCGAATCAGATCGCTCCTTTCATCTTGCTGTGGTCCAATCAGATCCCTCCTTTTATGCCACGGTCCAATCAGATCGCTCCTTTCCTCCTGCTGTCGTCCAATCAGATCCCTCCTTTCCTCTTGCTGTGGTCCAATCAGATCGCTCCTTTCATCTTGCTGTGGTCCAATCAGATCCCTCCTTTCCTCCTAATGTGGTCCAATCAGATCCCTCCTTTCCTCTTGCTGTGGTCCAATCAGATCCCTCCTTTTATGCCACGGTCCAATCAGATCGCTCCTTTCCTCCTGCTGTCGTCCAATCAGATCCCTCCTTTCCTCTTGCTGTGGTCCAATCAGATCGCTCTTTTCATCTTGCTGTGGTCCAATCAGATCCCTCCTTTCCTCCTGCTGTGGTCCAATCAGATCCCTCCTTTCCTCTTGCTGTGGTCCAATCAGATCCCTCCTTTTATGCCACGGTCCAATCAGATCCCTCCTTTCCTCCTGCTGTGGTCCAATCAGATCCCTCCTTTCCTCTTGCTGTGGTCCAATCAGATCCCTCCTTTAATGCCACGGTCCAATCAGAGCTCTCCTTTCATCTTGCTGTCGTCCAATCAGATCGCTCCTTTCCTCCTGCTGTGGTCCAATCAGATCCCTCCTTTCCTCTTGCTGTGGTCCAATCAGATCCCTCCTTTTATGCCACGGTCCAATCAGATCGCTCCTTTCCTCCTGCTGTGGTCCAATCAGAGATCTCCTTTCATCTTGCTGTCGTCCAATCAGATCCCTCCTTTTATGCCACGGTCCAATCAGATCCCTCCTTTCCTCCTGCTGTGGTCCAATCAGATCCCTCCTTTCCTCCTGCTGTGGTCCAATCAGATCGCTCCTTTCATCTTGCTGTCGTCCAATCAGATCCCTCCTTTTATGCCACGGTCCAATCAGATCGCTCCTTTCCTCCTGCTGTCGTCCAATCAGATCCCTCCTTTCCTCTTGCTGTGGTCCAATCAGATCGCTCCTTTCATCTTGCTGTGGTCCAATCAGATCGCTCCTTTCCTCCTGATGTGGTCCAATCAGATCCCTCCTTTCCTCTTGCTGTGGTCCAATCAGATCCCTCCTTTTATGCCACGGTCCAATCAGAGCTCTCCTTTCATCTTGCTGTGGTCCAATCAGATCGCTCCTTTTATGCCACGGTCCAATCAGATCGCTCCTTTCATCTTGCTGTCGTCCAATCAGATCGCTCCTTTCCGCCTGCTGTGGTCCAATCAGATCCCTCCTTTCCTCTTGCTGTGGTCCAATCAGATCCCTCCTCTTATGCCACGGTCCAATCAGAGCTCTCCATTCATCTTGCTGTGGTCCAATCAGATCGCTCCTTTCCTCCTGCTGTAGTCCAATCAGATCCCTCCTTTCCCCTTGCTGTGGTCCCATCAGATCCCTCCTTTCCTCCTGCTGTGGTCCAATCAGATCCCTCCTTTCCTCTTGCTGTGGTCCAATCAGAGCTCTCCTTTCATCTTGCTGTCGTCCAATCAGATCGCTCCTTTCCGCCTGCTGTGGTCCAATCAGATCCCTCCTTTCCTCTTGCTGTGGTCCAATCAGATCCCTCCTTTTATGCCACGGTCCAATCACAGCTCTCCTTTCATCTTGCTGTGGTCCAATCAGATCGCTCCTTTCCTCCTGCTGTGGTCCAATCAGATCCATCCTTTCCTCTTGCTGTGGTCCAATCAGAGCTCTCCTTTAACCTTGCTGTCGTCCAATCAGATCGCTCCTTTCTTCCTGCTGTGGTCCAATCAGATCCCTCCTTTTATGCCACGGTCCAATCAGAGCTCTCCTTTCATCTTGCTGTCGTCCAATCAGATCGCTCCTTTCCTCCTGCTGTGGTCCAATCAGATCCCTCCTCTTATGCCACGGTCCAATCAGAGCTCTCCATTCATCTTGCTGTGGTCCAATCAGATCGCTCCTTTCCTCCTGCTGTGGTCCAATCAGATCGCTCCTTTCCTCCTGCTGTGGTCCAATCAGATCCCTCCTTTTATGCCACGGTCCAATCAGAGCTCTCCTTTCATCTTGCTGTCGTCCAATCAGATCCCTCCTTTTATGCCACGGTCCAATCAGATCGCTCCTTTCCTCCTGCTGTGGTCCAATCAGATCCCTCCTTTCCTCTTGCTGTGGTCCAATCAGAGCTCTCCTTTCATCTTGCTGTCGTCCAATCAGATCGCTCCTTTCTTCCTGCTGTGGTCCAATCAGATCCCTCCTTTTATGCCACAGTCCAATCAGAGCTCTCCTTTCATCTTGCTGTGGTCCAATCAGATCGCTCCTTTCCTCCTGCTGTGGTACAATCAGATCCCTCCTTTCCTCTTGCTGTGGTCCAATCAGATCCCTCCTCTTATGCCACGGTCCAATCAGAGCTCTCCATTCATCTTGCTGTGGTCCAATCAGAGCTCTCCTTTCATCTTGTTGTCGTCCAATCAGATCCCTCCTTTTATGCCACGGTCCAATCAGATCACTCCTTTCCTCCTGCTGTCGTCCAATCAGATCCCTCCTTTCCTCTTGCTGTGGTCCAATCAAATCCCTCCTTTTATGCCACGGTCCAATCAGATCGCTCCTTTCCTCCTGCTGTCGTCCAATCAGATCCCTCCTTTCCTCTTGCTGGGGTCCAATCAGATCCCTCCTTTCCTCTTGCTGTGGTCCAATCAGATCGCTCCTTTTATCTTGCTGTCGTCCAATCAGATCCCTCCTTTCCTCTTGCTGTGGTCCAATCAAATCCCTCCTTTTATGCCACGGTCCAATCAGATCGCTCTTTTCCTCCTGCTGTCGTCCAATCAGATCCCTCCTTTCCTCTTGCTGTGGTCCAATCAGATCCCTCCTTTCCTCTTGCTGTGGTCCAATCAGATCGCTCCTTTTATCTTGCTGTCGTCCAATCAGATCCCTCCTTTCCTCTTGCTGTGGTCCAATCAGATCCCTCCTTTTATGCCACGGTCCAATCAGAGCTCTCCTTTCATCTTGCTGTGGTCCAATCAGATCGCTCCTTTCCTCCTGCTGTGGACCAATCAGATCCCTCCTTTCCTCTTGCTGTGGTCCAATCAGATCGCTCCTTTCCTCCTGCTGTGGTCCAATCAGATCCCTCCTTTCCTCTTGCTGTGGTCCAATCAGATCCCTCCTTTTATGCCACGGTCCAATCAGATCGCTCCTTTCCTCCTGCTGTCGTCCAATCAGATCCCTCCTTTCCTCTTGCTGTGGTCGAATCAGATCGCTCCTTTCATCTTGCTGTGGTCCAATCAGATCCCTCCTTTCCTCCTGCTGTGGTCCAATCAGATCCCTCCTTTCCTCTTGCTGTGGTCCAATCAGATCCCTCCTTTAATGCCACGGTCCAATCAGAGCTCTCCTTTCATCTTGCTGTCGTCCAATCAGATCGCTCCTTTCCTCCTGCTGTGGTCCAATCAGATCCCTCCTTTCCTCTTGCTGTGGTCCAATCAGATCCCTCCTTTTATGCCACGGTCCAATCAGATCGCTCCTTTCCTCCTGCTGTGGTCCAATCAGATCCCTCCTTTCCTCCTGCTGTGGTCAAATCAGATCCCTTCTTTCCTCTTGCTGTGGTCCAATCAGAGCTCTCCTTTCATCTTGCTGTCGTCCAATCAGATCCCTCCTTTTATGCCACGGTCCAATCAGATCGCTCCGTTCCTCCTGCTGTCGTCCAATCAGATCCCTCCTTTCCTCTTGCTATGGTCGAATCAGATCGCTCCTTTCATCTTGCTGTGGTCCAATCAGATCCCTCCTTTTATGCCACGGTCCAATCAGATCGCTCCTTTCCTCCTGCTGTCATCCAATCAGATCCCTCCTTTCCTCTTGCTGTGGTCCAATCAGATCGCTCCTTTCATCTTGCTGTGGTCCAATCAGATCCCTCCTTTCCTCCTGCTTTGGTCCAATCAGATCCCTCCTTTCCTCTTGCTGTGGTCCAATCAGATCCCTCCTTTTATGCCACGGTCCAATCAGAGCTCTCCTTTCATCTTGCTGTGGTCCAATCAGATCGCTCCTTTCCTCCTGCAGTGGTCCAATCAGATCCCTCCTTTCCTCTTGCTGTGGTCCAATCAGAGCTCTCCTTTCATCTTGCTGTCGTCCAATCAGATCCCTCCTTTTATGCCACGGTCCAATCAGATCGCTCCTTTCCTCCTGCTGTCGTCCAATCAGATCCCTCCTTTCCTCTTGCTGTGGTCCAATCAGATCGCTCCTTTCATCTTGCTGTGGTCCAATCAGATCCCTCCTTTCCTCCTGCTGTGGTCCAATCAGATCCCTCCTTTCCTCTTGCTGTGGTCCAATCAGAGCTCTCCTTTCATCTTGCTGTCGTCCAATCAGATCGCTCCTTTCCTCCTGCTGTCGTCCAATCAGATCCCTCCTTTCCTCTTGCTGTGGTCCAATCAGATCGCTCCTTTCATCTTGCTGTGGTCCAATCAGATCCCTCCTTTCCTCCTGCTGTGGTCCAATCAGATCCCTCCTTTCCTCTTGCTGTGGTCCAATCAGATCCCTCCTTTTATGCCACGGTCCAATCAGATCGCTCCTTTCCTCCTGCTGTCGTCCAATCAGATCCCTCCTTTCCTC
The DNA here is from genome assembly GCF_048128805.1 of Centroberyx gerrardi. NCBI lineage: Eukaryota > Metazoa > Chordata > Actinopteri > Beryciformes > Berycidae > Centroberyx > Centroberyx gerrardi. Next base: position 253,279 of record NC_136015.1, read on the forward strand.
TTGCTGTGGTCGAATCAGATCGCTCCTTTCATCTTGCTGTGGTCCAATCAGATCCCTCCTTTCCTCCTGCTGTGGTCCAATCAGATCCCTCCTTTCCTCTTGCTGTGGTCCAATCAGATCCCTCCTTTTATGCCACGGTCCAATCAGATCGCTCCTTTCCTCCTGCTGTGGTCCAATCAGATCCCTCCTTTCCTCTTGCTGTGGTCCAATCAGATCCCTCCTTTAATGCCACGGTCCAATCAGAGCTCTCCTTTCATCTTGCTGTCGTCCAATCAGATCGCTCCTTTCCTCCTGCTGTGGTCCAATCAGATCCCTCCTTTCCTCTTGCTGTGGTCCAATCAGATCCCTCCTTTTATGCCACGGTCCAATCAGATCGCTCCTTTCCTCCTGCTGTGGTCCAATCAGAGATCTCCTTTCATCTTGCTGTCGTCCAATCAGATCCCTCCTTTTATGCCACGGTCCAATCAGATCCCTCCTTTCCTCCTGCTGTGGTCCAATCAGATCCCTCCTTTCCTCCTGCTGTGGTCCAATCAGATCGCTCCTTTCATCTTGCTGTCGTCCAATCAGATCCCTCCTTTTATGCCACGGTCCAATCAGATCGCTCCTTTCCTCCTGCTGTCATCCAATCAGATCCCTCCTTTCCTCTTGCTGTGGTCCAATCAGATCGCTCCTTTCATCTTGCTGTGGTCCAATCAGATCGCTCCTTTCCTCCTGATGTGGTCCAATCAGATCCCTCCTTTCCTCTTGCTGTGGTCCAATCAGATCCCTCCTTTTATGCCACGGTCCAATCAGAGCTCTCCTTTCATCTTGATGTGGTCCTATCAGATCGCTCCTTTTATGCCACGGTCCAATCAGATCGCTCCTTTCCTCCTGCTGTCGTCCAATCAGATCCCTCCTTTCCTGTTGCTGTGGTCCAATCAGAGATCTCCTTTCATCTTGCTGTCGTCCAATCAGATCCCTCCTTTTATGCCACGGTCCAATCAGATCGCTCCTTTCCTCCTGCTGTGGTCCAATCAGATCCCTCCTTTCCTCCTGCTGTGGTCTAATCAGATCCCTCCTTTCCTCCTGCTGTCGTCCAATCAGATCCCTCCTTTCCTCTTGCTGTGGTCCAATCAGATCCCTCCTTTTATGCCACGGTCCAATCAGAGCTCTCCTTTCATCTTGCTGTGGTCCAATCAGATCGCTCCTTTCCTCCTGCTGTGGTCCAATCAGATCCCTCCTTTCCTCTTGCTGTGGTCCAATCAGATCCCTCCTTTTATGCCACGGTCCAATCAGAGCTCTCCTTTCATCTTGCTGTGGTCCAATCAGATCCCTCCTTTCCTCTTTCTGTGGTCCAATCAGATCCCTCCTTTTATGCCACGGTCCAATCAGATCGCTCCTTTCCTCCTGCTGTGGTCCAATCAGATCCCTCCTTTCCTCCTGCTGTGGTCCAATCAGATCCCTCCTTTCCTCTTGCTGTGGTCCAATCAGAGCTCTCCTTTCATCTTGCTGTGGTCCAATCAGATCGCTCCTTTCCTCCTGCAGTGGTCCAATCAGATCCCTCCTTTCCTCTTGCTGTGGTCCAATCAGAGCTCTCCTTTCATCTTGCTGTCGTCCAATCAGATCCCTCCTTTTATGCCACGGTCCAATCAGATCGCTCCTTTCCTCCTGCTGTCGTCCAATCAGATCCCTCCTTTCCTCTTGCTGTGGTCCAATCAGATCGCTCCTTTCATCTTGCTGTGGTCCAATCAGATCCCTCCTTTCCTCCTGCTGTGGTCCAATCAGATCCCTCCTTTCCTCTTGCTGTGGTCCAATCAGAGCTCTCCTTTCATCTTGCTGTCGTCCAATCAGATCGCTCCTTTCCTCCTGCTGTCGTCCAATCAGATCCCTCCTTTCCTCTTGCTGTGGTCCAATCAGATCGCTCCTTTCATCTTGCTGTGGTCCAATCAGATCCCTCCTTTCCTCCTGCTGTGGTCCAATCAGATCCCTCCTTTCCTCTTGCTGTGGTCCAATCAGATCCCTCCTTTTATGCCACGGTCCAATCAGATCGCTCCTTTCCTCCTGCTGTCGTCCAATCAGATCCCTCCTTTCCTCTTGCTGTGGTCGAATCAGATCGCTCCTTTCATCTTGCTGTGGTCCAATCAGATCCCTCCTTTCCTCCTGCTGTGGTCCAATCAGATCCCTCCTTTCCTCTTGCTGTGGTCCAATCAGATCCCTCCTTTTATGCCACGGTCCAATCAGATCGCTCCTTTCCTCCTGCTGTGGTCCAATCAGATCCCTCCTTTCCTCTTGCTGTGGTCCAATCAGATCCCTCCTTTAATGCCACGGTCCAATCAGAGCTCTCCTTTCATCTTGCTGTCGTCCAATCAGATCGCTCCTTTCCTCCTGCTGTGGTCCAATCAGATCCCTCCTTTCCTCTTGCTGTGGTCCAATCAGATCCCTCCTTTTATGCCACGGTCCAATCAGATCGCTCCTTTCTTCCTGCTGTGGTCCAATCAGAGATCTCCTTTCATCTTGCTGTCGTCCAATCAGATCCCTCCTTTTATGCCACGGTCCAATCAGATCCCTCCTTTCCTCCTGCTGTGGTCCAATCAGATCCCTCCTTTCCTCCTGCTGTGGTCCAATCAGATCGCTCCTTTCATCTTGCTGTCGTCCAATCAGATCCCTCCTTTTATGCCACGGTCCAATCAGATCGCTCCTTTCCTCCTGCTGTCATCCAATCAGATCCCTCCTTTCCTCTTGCTGTGGTCCAATCAGATCGCTCCTTTCATTTTGCTGTGGTCCAATCAGATCGCTCCTTTCCTCCTGATGTGGTCCAATCAGATCCCTCCTTTCCTCTTGCTGTGGTCCAATCAGATCCCTCCTTTTATGCCACGGTCCAATCAGAGCTCTCCTTTCATCTTGCTGTGGTCCAATCAGATCGCTCCTTTTATGCCACGGTCCAATCAGATCGCTCCTTTCCTCCTGCTGTCGTCCAATCAGATCCCTCCTTTCCTCTTGCTGTGGTCCAATCAGAGATCTCCTTTCATCTTGCTGTCGTCCAATCAGATCCCTCCTTTTATGCCACGGTCCAATCAGATCGCTCCTTTCCTCCTGCTGTGGTCCAATCAGATCCCTCCTTTCCTCCTGCTGTGGTCCAATCAGATCCCTCCTTTCCTCTTGCTGTGGTCCAATCAGAGCTCTCCTTTCATCTTGTTTTCATACAATCAGATCCCTCCTCTTATGCCACGGTCAAATCAGATCGCTCCTTTCATCCTGCTGTCGTCCAATCAGATCCCTCCTTTCCTCTTGCTGTGGTCCAATCAGATCCCTCCTTTTATGCCACGGTCCAATCAGATCGCTCCTTTCCTCCTGCTGTGGTCCAATCAGATCCCTCCTTTCCTCTTGCTGTGGTCCAATCAGAGCTCTACTTTCATCTTGCTGTGGTCCAATCAGATCCCTCCTTTCCTCCTGCTGTGGTCCAATCAGATCCCTCCTTTCCTCTTGCTGTAGTCCAATCAGAGCTCTCCTTTCCTCCTGCTGTGGTCCAATCAGATCCCTCCTTTTATGCCACGGTCCAATCAGAGCTCTCCTTTCATCTTGCTGTCGTCCAATCAGATCGCTCCTTTCCTCCTGCTGTGGTCCAATCATATCCCTCCTTTCCTCTTGCTGTGGTCCAATCATATCCCTCCTCTTATGCCACGGTCCAATCAGAGCTCTCCATTCATCTTGCTGTGGTCCAATCAGATCGCTCCTTCCTCCTGCTGTCGTCCAATCAGATCCCTCCTTTCCTCTTGCTGTGTTCCAATCAGAGATCTCCTTTCATCTTGCTGTCGTCCAATCAGATCGCTCCTTTCATCTTGCTGTCGTCCAATCAGATCGCTCCTTTCCTCCTGCTGTGGTCCAATCAGATCCTGCCTTTCCTCCTGCTGTGGTCCAATCAGATCCCTCCTCTTATGCCACGGTCCAATCAGAGCTCTCCATTCATCTTGCTGTGGTCCAATCAGATCGCTCCTTTCCTCCTGCTGTTGGCCAATCAGATCCCTCCTTTCCTCCTGCTGTGGTCCAATCAGATCCCTCCTTTCCTCTTGCTGTTGTCCAATCAGAGCTCTCCTTTCATCTTGCTGTCGTCCAATCAGATCCCTCCTTTTATGCCACGGTCCAATCAGATCGCTCCTTTCCTCCTGCTGTCGTCCAATCAGATCGCTCCTTTCCTCTTGCTGTGGTCCAATCAGATCGCTCCTTTCCTCCTGCTGTGGTCCAATCAGATCCCTCCTTTCCTCTTGCTGTGGTCCAATCAGAGCTCTCCTTTCACCTTGCTGTCGTCCAATCAGATCGCTCCTTTCTTCCTGCTGTGGTCCAATCAGATCCCTCCTTTTATGCCACGGTCCAATCAGAGCTCTCCTTTCATCTTGCTGTAGTCCAATCAGAGCTCTCCTTTCCTCCTGCTGTGGTCCAATTAGATCCCTCCTCTTATGCCACGGTCCAATCAGAGCTCTCCATTCATCTTGCTGTGGTCCAATCAGATCGCTCCTTTCCTCCTTCTGTGGTCCAATCAGATCCCTCCTTTCCTCCTGCTTTGGTCCAATCAGAGCTCTCCTTTCATCTTGCTGTCGTCCAATCAGATCCCTCCTTTTATGCCACGGTCCAATCAGATCGCTCCTTTCCTCCTGCTGTGGTCCAATCAGATCGCTCCTTTCCTCCTGCTGTGGTCCAATCAGATCCCTCCTTTCCTCTTGCTGTGGTCCAATCAGAGCTCTCCTTTCATCTTGCTGTTGTCCAATCAGATCCCTCCTTTTATGCCACGGTCCAATCAGATCGCTCCTTTCCTCCTGCTGTCGTCCAATCAGATCCCTCCTTTCCTCTTGCTGTGGTCCAATCAGAGATCTCCTTTCATCTTGCTGTCGTCCAATCAGATCGCTCCTTTCATCTTGCTGTCGTCCAATCAGATCGCTCCTTTCCACCTGCTGTGGTCCAATCAGATCCCTCCTTTCCTCTTTCTGTGGTCCAATCAGATCCCTCCCCTTATGCCACGGTCCAATCAGAGCTCTCCATTCATCTTGCTGTGGTCCAATCAGATCGCTCCTTTCCTCCTGCTGTGGTCCATTCAGATCCCTCCTTTCCTCCTGCTGTGGTCCAATCAGATCCCTCCTTTCCTCTTGCTGTGGTCCAATCAGAGCTCTCCTTTCATTTTGCTGTCGTCCAATCAGATCCCTCCTTTTATGCCACGGTCCAATAAGATCGCTCCTTTCCTCCTGCTGTCGTCCAATCAGATCCCTCCTTTCCTCTTGCTGTGGTCCAATCAGATCCCTCCTTTCCTCTTGCTGTGGTCCAATCAGAGCTCTACTTTCATCTTGCTGTGGTCCTATCAGATCGCTCCTTTCCTCCTGCTGTGGTCCAATCAGATCCCTCCTTTCCTCTTGCTGTAGTCCAATCAGAGCTCTCCTTTCCTCCTGCTGTGGTCCAATCAGATCCCTCCTTTTATGCCACGGTCCAATCAGAGCTCTCCTTTCATCTTGCTGTCGTCCAATCAGATCCCTCCTTTTATGCCACGGTCCAATCAGATCGCTCCTTACCTCCTGCTGTCGTCCAATCAGATCCCTCCTTTCCTCTTGCTGTTGTCCAATCAGAGCTCTCCTTTCATCTTGCTGTCGTCCAATCAGATCGCTCCTTTCTTCCTGCTGTGGTCCAATCAGATTCCTCCTTTTATGCCACAGTCCAATCAGAGCTCTCCTTTCATCTTGCTGTCGTCCAATCAGATCGCTCCTTTCCTCCTGCTGTGGTCCAATCAGATCCCTCCTTTTCTCCTGCTGTGGTCCAATCAGATCCCTCCTTTCCTCTTGCTGTGGTCCAATCAGAGCTCTCGTTTCATCTTGCCTTTCGTCTAATCAGATCCCTCCTTTTATGCCACGGTCCAATCAGATCGCTCCTTTCCTCCTGCTGTCGTCCAATCAGATCCCTCCTTTCCTCTTGCTGTGGTCCAATCAGAGATCTCCATTCATCTTGCTGTCGTCCAATCAGATCCCTCCTTTTATGCCACGGTCCAATCAGATCGCTCCTTTCCTCCTGCTGTGGTCCAATCAGATACCTCCTTTCCTCTTGCTGTGGTCCAATCAGAGCTCTACTTTCATCTTGCTGTGGTCCAATCAGATCCCTCCTTTCCTCCTGCTGTGGTCCAATCAGATCCCTCCTTTCCTCTTGCTGTAGTCCAATCAGAGCTCTCCTTTCCTCCTGCTGTGGTCCAATCAGATCCCTCCTTTTATGCCACGGTCCAATCAGAGCTCTCCTTTCATCTTGCTGTCATCCAATCAGATCGCTCCTTTCCTCCTGCTGTGGTCCAATCAGATCCCTCCTTTCCTCTTGCTGTGGTCCAATCATATCCCTCCTCTTATGCCACGGTCCAATCAGAGCTCTCCATTCATCTTGCTGTGGTCCAATCAGATCGCTCCTTCCTCCTGCTGTCGTCCAATCAGATCCCTCCTTTCCTCTTGCTGTGTTCCAATCAGAGATCTCCTTCCATCTTGCTGTCGTCCAATCAGATCGCTCCTTTCATCTTGCTGTCGTCCAATCAGATCGCTCCTTTCCTCCTGCTGTGGTCCAATCAGATCCTGCCTTTCCTCCTGCTGTGGTCCAATCAGATCCCTCCTCTTATGCCACGGTCCAATCAGAGCTCTCCATTCATCTTGCTGTGGTCCAATCAGATCGCTCCTTTCCTCCTGCTGTTGGCCAATCAGATCCTTCCTTTCCTCCTGCTGTGGTCCAATCAGATCCCTCCTTTCCTCTTGCTGTTGTCCAATCAGAGCTCTCCTTTCATCTTGCTGTCGTCCAATCAGATCCCTCCTTTTATGCCACGGTCCAATCAGATCGCTCCTTTCCTCCTGCTGTCGTCCAATCAGATCGCTCCTTTCCTCTTGCTGTGGTCCAATCAGATCGCTCCTTTCCTCCTGCTGTGGTCCAATCAGATCCCTCCTTTCGTCTTGCTGTGGTCCAATCAGAGCTCTCCTTTCACCTTGCTGTCGTCCAATCAGATCGCTCCTTTCTTCCTGCTGTGGTCCAATCAGATCCCTCCTTTTATGCCACGGTCCAATCAGAGCTCTCCTTTCATCTTGCTGTAGTCCAATCAGAGCTCTCCTTTCCTCCTGCTGTGGTCCAATTAGATCCCTCCTCTTATGCCACGGTCCAATCAGAGCTCTCCATTCATCTTGCTGTGGTCCAATCAGATCGCTCCTTTCCTCCTTCTGTGGTCCAATCAGATCCCTCCTTTCCTCCTGCTTTGGTCCAATCAGAGCTCTCCTTTCATCTTGCTGTCGTCCAATCAGATCCCTCCTTTTATGCCACGGTCCAATCAGATCGCTCCTTTCCTCCTGCTGTGGTCCAATCAGATCGCTCCTTTCCTCCTGCTGTGGTCCAATCAGATCCCTCCTTTCCTCTTGCTGTGGTCCAATCAGAGCTCTCCTTTCATCTTGCTGTTGTCCAATCAGATCCCTCCTTTTATGCCACGGTCCAATCAGATCGCTCCTTTCCTCCTGCTGTCGTCCAATCAGATCCCTCCTTTCCTCTTGCTGTGGTCCAATCAGAGATCTCCTTTCATCTTGCTGTCGTCCAATCAGATCGCTCCTTTCATCTTGCTGTCGTCCAATCAGATCGCTCCTTTCCACCTGCTGTGGTCCAATCAGATCCCTCCTTTCCTCTTTCTGTGGTCCAATCAGATCCCTCCCCTTATGCCACGGTCCAATCAGAGCTCTCCATTCATCTTGCTGTGGTCCAATCAGATCCCTCCTTTCCTCTTTCTGTGGTCCAATCAGATCCCTCCTCTTATGCCACGGTCCAATCAGAGCTCTCCATTCATCTTGCTGTGGTCCAATCAGATCCCTCCTTTCCTCTTGCTGTGGTCCAATCAGATCACTCCTTTCATCTTGCTGTGGTCCAATCAGATCCCTCCTTTCCTCCTGCTGTGGTCCAATCAGATCCCTCCTTTCCTCTTGCTCTGGTCCAATCAGAGCTCTCCTTTCATCTTGCTGTCATCCAATCAGATCGTTCCTTTCCTCCTGCTGTGGTCCAATCAGATCCCTCCTTTCCTCTTGCTGTGGTCCAATCAGATCCCTCCTCTTATGCCACAGTGCAATCAGAGCTCTCCATTCATCTTGCTGTGGTCCAATCAGATCGCTCCTTTCCTCCTGCTGTGGTCCAATCAGATCCCTCCTTTCCTCCTGCTGTAGTCCAATCAGATCCCTCCTTTCCTCTTTCTGTGGTCCAATCAGAGCTCTCCTTTCATCTTGCTGTCGTCCAATCAGATCCCTCCTTTTATGCCACGGTCCAATCAGATCGCTCCTTTCCTCCTGCTGTCGTCCAATCAGATCCCTCCTTTCCTCTTGCTGTGGTCCAATCAGATCGCTCCTTTCCTCCTGCTGTGGTCCAATCAGATCCCTCCTTTCCTCTTGCTGTTGTCCAATCAGATCCCTCCTTTTATGCCACGGTCCAATCAGAGCTCTCCTTTCATCTTGCTGTGGTCCAGTCAGATCGCTCCTTTCCTCCTGCTGTGGTCCAATCAGATCCCTCCTTTCCTCTTGCTGTGGTCCAATCAGATCCCTCCTCTAATGCCACGGTCCAATCAGATCGCTCCTTTCCTCCTTCTGTGGTCCAATCAGATCCCTCCTTTCCTCATGCTGTGGTCCAATCAGATGCCTCCTTTCCTCTTGCTGTGGTCCAATCAGAGCTCTTTTTTCATCTTGTTTTCGTCCAATCAGATCCCTCCTTTTATGCCACGGTCCAATCAGATCGCTCCTTTCCTCCTGCTGTCGTCCAATCAGATCCCTCCTTTCCTCTTGCTGTGGTCCAATCAGATCCCTCCTTTTATGCCACGGTCCAATCAGAGCTCTCCTTTCATCTTGCTGTGGTCCAATCAGATCGCTCCTTTCCTCCTGCTGTGGTCCAATCAGATCCCTCCTTTCCTCTTGCTGTGGTCCAATCAGATCCCTCCTTTTATGCCACGGTCCAATCAGAGCTCTCCTTTCATCTTGCTGTGGTCCAATCAGATCCCTCCTTTCCTCTTTCTGTGGTCCAATCAGATCCCTCCTTTTATGCCACGGTCCAATCAGATCGCTCCTTTCCTCCTGCTGTGGTCCAATCAGATCCCTCCTTTCCTCCTGCTGTGGTCCAATCAGATCCCTCCTTTCCTCTTGCTGTGGTCCAATCAGAGCTCTCCTTTCATCTTGCTGTTGTCCAATCAGATCCCTCCTTTTATGCCACGGTCCAATCAGATCGCTCCTTTCCTCCTGCTGTCGTCCAATCAGATCGCTCCTTTCCTCTTGCTGTGGTCCAATCAGAGATCTCCTTTCATCTTGCTGTCGTCCAATCAGATCGCTCCTTTCATCTTGCTGTCGTCCAATCAGATCGCTCCTTTCCACCTGCTGTGGTCCAATCAGATCCCTCCTTTCCTCTTTCTGTGGTCCAATCAGATCCCTCCTCTTATGCCACGGTCCAATCAGAGCTCTCCATTCATCTTGCTGTGGTCCAATCAGATCCCTCCTTTCCTCTTTCTGTGGTCCAATCAGATCCCTCCTCTTATGCCACGGTCCAATCAGAGCTCTCCATTCATCTTGCTGTGGTCCAATCAGATCCCTCCTTTCCTCTTGCTGTGGTCCAATCAGATCACTCCTTTCATCTTGCTGTGGTCCAATCAGATCCCTCCTTTCCTCCTGCTGTGGTCCAATCAGATCCCTCCTTTCCTCTTGCTGTGGTCCAATCAGAGATCTCCTTTCATCTTGCTGTCGTCCAATCAGATCGCTCCTTTCATCTTGCTGTCGTCCAATCAGATCGCTCCTTTCCACCTGCTGTGGTCCAATCAGATCCCTCCTTTCCTCTTTCTGTGGTCCAATCAGATCCCTCCTCTTATGCCACGGTCCAATCAGAGCTCTCCATTCATCTTGCTGTGGTCCAATCAGATCCCTCCTTTCCTCTTTCTGTGGTCCAATCAGATCCCTCCTCTTATGCCACGGTCCAATCAGAGCTCTCCATTCATCTTGCTGTGGTCCAATCAGATCCCTCCTTTCCTCTTGCTGTGGTCCAATCAGATCACTCCTTTCATCTTGCTGTGGTCCAATCAGATCCCTCCTTTCCTCCTGCTGTGGTCCAATCAGATCCCTCCTTTCCTCTTGCTCTGGTCCAATCAGAGCTCTCCTTTCATCTTGCTGTCATCCAATCAGATCGTTCCTTTCCTCCTGCTGTGGTCCAATCAGATCCCTCCTTTCCTCTTGCTGTGGTCCAATCAGATCCCTCCTCTTATGCCACGGTGCAATCAGAGCTCTCCATTCATCTTGCTGTGGTCCAATCAGATCGCTCCTTTCCTCCTGCTGTGGTCCAATCAGATCCCTCCTTTCCTCCTGCTGTAGTCCAATCAGATCCCTCCTTTCCTCTTTCTGTGGTCCAATCAGAGCTCTCCTTTCATCTTGCTGTCGTCCAATCAGATACCTCCTTTTATGCCACGGTCCAATCAGATCGCTCCTTTCCTCCTGCTGTCGTCCAATCAGATCCCTCCTTTCCTCTTGCTGTGGTCCAATCAGATCGCTCCTTTCCTCCTGCTGTGGTCCAATCAGATCCCTCCTTTCCTCTTGCTGTTGTCCAATCAGATCCCTCCTTTTAAGCCACGGTCCAATCAGAGCTCTCCTTTCATCTTGCTGTGGTCCAATCAGATCGCTCCTTTCCTCCTGCTGTGGTCCAATCAGATCCCTCCTTTCCTCTTGCTGTGGTCCAATCAGATCCCTCCTCTAATGCCACGGTCCAATCAGATCGCTCCTTTCCTCCTTCTGTGGTCCAATCAGATCCCTCCTTTCCTCCTGCTGTGGTCCAATCAGATCCCTCCTTTCCTCTTGCTGTGGTCCAATCAGAGCTCTCCTTTCATCTTGTTTTCGTCCAATCAGATCCCTCCTTTTATGCCACGGTCCAATCAGATCGCTCCTTTCCTCCTGCTGTCGTCCAATCAGATCCCTCCTTTCCTCTTGCTGTGGTCCAATCAGATCCCTCCTTTTATGCCACGGTCTAATCAGAGCTCTCCTTTCATCTTGCTGTGGTCCAATCAGATCGCTCCTTTCCTCCTGCTGTGGTCCAATCAGATCCCTCCTTTCCTCTTGCTGTGGTCCAATCAGATCCCTCCTTTTATGCCACGGTCCAATCAGAGCTCTCCTTTCATCTTGCTGTGGTCCAATCAGATCGCTCCTTTCCTCCTGCTGTGGTCCAATCAGATCCCTCCTTTCCTCTTGCTGTGGTCCAATCAGAGCTCTCCTTTCACCTTGCTGTCGTCCAATCAGATCGCTCCTTTCTTGCTGCTGTGGTCCAATCAGATCCCTCCTTTTTCCTCCTCCTTTTTTAAACAACCTTTAAAGGCAAAAAACGCTGTTTCCAGCCCGAAATAGCATTTTGGCACATAGAAAAGTGATTCCACCTATAAACCGATTTTTTTGCAGATAAAACACTGTTTCTCCATCCAAATAGCCTTTAAAGGCAAAAAACGCTGTTTCCAGCCCCAAACAGCATTTTGCCACATAAATCATTGTTTCTCCCTCCAAACTGCCTTTAAAGTGGGACCTTGCATGGCTGGAAAGGCCTCAGTAAAGTTAATGAGAAGGCCTTCATTGACTTAACATTGGTGACCTTTTGAAGTTTGAGGTCACTTTTCGGGCACTTCCTGTGGTCCTAGAAGGACAAAATTGAACTCACACGGTCGGTGGGACGCCAGCTTTCAAGCAAAAGTGGTTGCAAATCAATCGGGACTTGCATGGCTGAAAAGGCCTCAGTAAATTTGTTCCTCATACATTGGCCACCTTTTGAACTTTGGGGTCACTTTTGGGGCACTTCCTGTGGTCCTAGAAGGAGAAAATTGAACTCACACGTTCGGTGAGACGCCAGCTTTCAGGCAAAAGTGGTTGCAAGTCAATCGGACCTTGTATGGCTGAAAAGGCCTCAGTAAAGTTGATGAGAAGGCCTTCATTGACTTAACATTGGTGACCTTTTGAAGTTTGAGGTCACTTTTGGGGCACTTCCTGTTGTCCTAGAAGGACAAAATTGAACTCACACGTTCGGTGGGAAGACAGCTTTCAAGCAAAAGTGGTTGCAAGTCAATCGGGACTTGCATGGCTGAAAAGGCCTCAGTAAAGTTGATGAGAAGGCCTTCATTGACTTAACATTGGTGACCTTTTGAACTTTGGGGTCACTTTTGGGGCACTTCCTGTGGTCCTAGAAGGACAAAATTGAACTCACACGTTCGGTGGGACGCCAGCTATCAGGCAAAAGTGGTTGCAAGTCAATCGGGACTTGCATGGCTGAAAAGGCCTCAGTAAATTTGTTCCTCATACATTGGCCACCTTTTGAACTTTGGGGTCACTTTTGGGGCACTTCCTGTGGTCCTAGAAGGACAAAATTGCACTCACACGTTCGGTGGGACGCCAGCTTTCAAGCAAAAGTGGTTGCAAGTCAATCGGGACTTGCATGGCTGAAAAGGCCTCAGTAAAGTTGATGAGAAGGCCTTCATTGACTTAACATTGGTGACCTTTTGAACTTTGGGGTCACTTTTGGGGCACTTCCTGTGGTCCTAGAAGGACAAAATTGAACTCACACGTTCGGTGGGACGCCAGCTATCAGGCAAAAGTGGTTGCAAGTCAATCGGGACTTGCATGGCTGAAAAGGCCTCAGTAAATTTGTTCCTCATACATGGGCCACCTTTTGAACTTTGGGGTCACTTTTGGGGCACTTCCTGTGGTCCTAGAAGGACAAAATTGCACTCACACGTTCGGTGGGACGCCAGCTTTCAAGCAAAAGTGGTTGCAAGTCAATCGGGACTTGCATGGCTGAAAAGGCCTCAGTAAATTTGTTCCTCATACATTGGCCACCTTTTGAACTTTGGGGTCACTTTTGGGGCACTTCCTGTGGTCCTAGAACGACAAAATTGCACTCACACAGTCGGTGGGATGCCAGCTTTCAAGCAAAAGTGGTTGCAAGTCAATCGTGACTTGCATGGCTGAAAAGGCCTCAGTAAAGTTGATGAGAAGGCCTTCATTGACTTAACATTGGTGACCTTTTGAACTTTGGGGTCACTTTTGGGGCACTTCCTGTGGTCCTAGAAGGACAAAATTGCACTCACACGTTCGGTGGGACGCCAGCTTTCAAGCAAAAGTGGTTGCAAGTCAATCGGGACTTGCATGGCTGAAAAGGCCTCAGTAAATTTGTTCCTCATACATTGGCCACCTTTTGAACTTTGGGGTCACTTTTGGGGCACTTCCTGTGGTCCTAGAAGGACAAAATTGCACTCACACAGTCGGTGGGATGCCAGCTTTCAAGCAAAAGTGGTTGCAAGTCAATCGTGACTTGCATGGCTGAAAAGGCCTCAGTAAAGTTGATGAGAAGGCCTTCATTGACTTAACATTGGTGACCTTTTGAACTTTGGGGTCACTTTTGGGGCACTTCCTGTGGTCCTAGAAGGACAAAATTGAACTCACACGTTCGGTGGGACGCCAGCTATCAGGCAAAAGTGGTTGCAAGTCAATCGGGACTTGCATGGCTGAAAAGGCCTCAGTAAATTTGTTCCTTATACATTGGCCACCTTTTGAACTTTGGGGTCACTTTTGGGGCACTTCCTGTGGTCCTAGAAGGACAAAATTGAACTCACACAGTCGGTGGGATGCCAGCTTTCAAGCAAAAGTGGTTGCAAGTCAATCGGGACTTGCATGGCTGAAAAGGCCTCAGTAAAGTTGATGAGAAGGCCTTCATTGACTTAACATTGGTGACCTTTTGAACTTTGGGGTCACTTTTGGGGCACTTCCTGTGGTCCTAGAAGGACAAAATTGAACTCACACGTTCGGTGGGACGCCAGCTATCAGGCAAAAGTGGTTGCAAGTCAATCGGGACTTGCATGGCTGAAAAGGCCTCAGTAAATTTGTTCCTCATACATTGGCCACCTTTTGAACTTTGGGGTCACTTTTGGGGCACTTCCTGTGGTCCTAGAAGGACAAAATTGCACTCACACGTTCGGTGGGACGCCAGCTTTCAAGCAAAAGTGGTTGCAAGTCAATCGGGACTTGCATGGCTGAAAAGGCCTCAGTAAAGTTGATGAGAAGGCCTTCATTGACTTAACATTGGTGACCTTTTGAACTTTGGGGTCACTTTTGGGGCACTTCCTGTGGTCCTAGAAGGACAAAATTGAACTCACACGTTCGGTGGGACGCCAGCTATCAGGCAAAAGTGGTTGCAAGTCAATCGGGACTTGCATGGCTGAAAAGGCCTCAGTAAATTTGTTCCTCATACATGGGCCACCTTTTGAACTTTGGGGTCACTTTTGGGGCACTTCCTGTGGTCCTAGAAGGACAAAATTGCACTCACACGTTCGGTGGGACGCCAGCTTTCAAGCAAAAGTGGTTGCAAGTCAATCGGGACTTGCATGGCTGAAAAGGCCTCAGTAAATTTGTTCCTCATACATTGGCCACCTTTTGAACTTTGGGGTCACTTTTGGGGCACTTCCTGTGGTCCTAGAAGGACAAAATTGCACTCACACAGTCGGTGGGATGCCAGCTTTCAAGCAAAAGTGGTTGCAAGTCAATCGTGACTTGCATGGCTGAAAAGGCCTCAGTAAAGTTGATGAGAAGGCCTTCATTGACTTAACATTGGTGACCTTTTGAACTTTGGGGTCACTTTTGGGGCACTTCCTGTGGTCCTAGAAGGACAAAATTGCACTCACACGTTCGGTGGGACGCCAGCTTTCAAGCAAAAGTGGTTGCAAGTCAATCGGGACTTGCATGGCTGAAAAGGCCTCAGTAAATTTGTTCCTCATACATTGGCCACCTTTTGAACTTTGGGGTCACTTTTGGGGCACTTCCTGTGGTCCTAGAAGGACAAAATTGCACTCACACAGTCGGTGGGATGCCAGCTTTCAAGCAAAAGTGGTTGCAAGTCAATCGTGACTTGCATGGCTGAAAAGGCCTCAGTAAAGTTGATGAGAAGGCCTTCATTGACTTAACATTGGTGACCTTTTGAACTTTGGGGTCACTTTTGGGGCACTTCCTGTGGTCCTAGAAGGACAAAATTGAACTCACACGTTCGGTGGGACGCCAGCTATCAGGCAAAAGTGGTTGCAAGTCAATCGGGACTTGCATGGCTGAAAAGGCCTCAGTAAATTTGTTCCTTATACATTGGCCACCTTTTGAACTTTGGGGTCACTTTTGGGGCACTTCCTGTGGTCCTAGAAGGACAAAATTGAACTCACACAGTCGGTGGGATGCCAGCTTTCAAGCAAAAGTGGTTGCAAGTCAATCGGGACTTGCATGGCTGAAAAGGCCTCAGTAAAGTTGATGAGAAGGCCTTCATTGACTTAACATTGGTGACCTTTTGAACTTTGGGGTCACTTTTGGGGCACTTCCTGTGGTCCTAGAAGGACAAAATTGAACTCACACGTTCGGTGGGACGCCAGCTATCAGGCAAAAGTGGTTGCAAGTCAATCGGGACTTGCATGGCTGAAAAGGCCTCAGTAAATTTGTTCCTCATACATTGGCCACCTTTTGAACTTTGGGGTCACTTTTGGGGCACTTCCTGTGGTCCTAGAAGGACAAAATTGCACTCACACGTTCGGTGGGACGCCAGCTTTCAAGCAAAAGTGGTTGCAAGTCAATCGGGACTTGCATGGCTGAAAAGGCCTCAGTAAAGTTGATGAGAAGGCCTTCATTGACTTAACATTGGTGACCTTTTGAACTTTGGGGTCACTTTTGGGGCACTTCCTGTGGTCCTAGAAGGACAAAATTGAACTCACACGTTCGGTGGGACGCCAGCTATCAGGCAAAAGTGGTTGCAAGTCAATCGGGACTTGCATGGCTGAAAAGGCCTCAGTAAATTTGTTCCTCATACATGGGCCACCTTTTGAACTTTGGGGTCACTTTTGGGGCACTTCCTGTGGTCCTAGAAGGACAAAATTGCACTCACACGTTCGGTGGGACGCCAGCTTTCAAGCAAAAGTGGTTGCAAGTCAATCGGGACTTGCATGGCTGAAAAGGCCTCAGTAAATTTGTTCCTCATACATTGGCCACCTTTTGAACTTTGGGGTCACTTTTGGGGCACTTCCTGTGGTCCTAGAAGGACAAAATTGCACTCACACAGTCGGTGGGATGCCAGCTTTCAAGCAAAAGTGGTTGCAAGTCAATCGTGACTTGCATGGCTGAAAAGGCCTCAGTAAAGTTGATGAGAAGGCCTTCATTGACTTAACATTGGTGACCTTTTGAACTTTGGGGTCACTTTTGGGGCACTTCCTGTGGTCCTAGAAGGACAAAATTGCACTCACACGTTCGGTGGGACGCCAGCTTTCAAGCAAAAGTGGTTGCAAGTCAATCGGGACTTGCATGGCTGAAAAGGCCTCAGTAAATTTGTTCCTCATACATTGGCCACCTTTTGAACTTTGGGGTCACTTTTGGGGCACTTCCTGTGGTCCTAGAAGGACAAAATTGCACTCACACAGTCGGTGGGATGCCAGCTTTCAAGCAAAAGTGGTTGCAAGTCAATCGTGACTTGCATGGCTGAAAAGGCCTCAGTAAAGTTGATGAGAAGGCCTTCATTGACTTAACATTGGTGACCTTTTGAACTTTGGGGTCACTTTTGGGGCACTTCCTGTGGTCCTAGAAGGACAAAATTGAACTCACACGTTCGGTGGGACGCCAGCTATCAGGCAAAAGTGGTTGCAAGTCAATCGGGACTTGCATGGCTGAAAAGGCCTCAGTAAATTTGTTCCTTATACATTGGCCACCTTTTGAACTTTGGGGTCACTTTTGGGGCACTTCCTGTGGTCCTAGAAGGACAAAATTGAACTCACACAGTCGGTGGGATGCCAGCTTTCAAGCAAAAGTGGTTGCAAGTCAATCGGGACTTGCATGGCTGAAAAGGCCTCAGTAAAGTTGATGAGAAGGCCTTCATTGACTTAACATTGGTGACCTTTTGAACTTTGGGGTCACTTTTGGGGCACTTCCTGTGGTCCTAGAAGGACAAAATTGAACTCACACGTTCGGTGGGACGCCAGCTATCAGGCAAAAGTGGTTGCAAGTCAATCGGGACTTGCATGGCTGAAAAGGCCTCAGTAAATTTGTTCCTCATACATTGGCCACCTTTTGAACTTTGGGGTCACTTTTGGGGCACTTCCTGTGGTCCTAGAAGGACAAAATTGCACTCACACGTTCGGTGGGACGCCAGCTTTCAAGCAAAAGTGGTTGCAAGTCAATCGGGACTTGCATGGCTGAAAAGGCCTCAGTAAAGTTGATGAGAAGGCCTTCATTGACTTAACATTGGTGACCTTTTGAACTTTGGGGTCACTTTTGGGGCACTTCCTGTGGTCCTAGAAGGACAAAATTGAACTCACACGTTCGGTGGGACGCCAGCTATCAGGCAAAATTGGTTGCAAGTCAATCGGGACTTGCATGGCTGAAAAGGCCTCAGTAAATTTGTTCCTCATACATTGGCCACCTTTTGAACTTTGGGGTCACTTTTGGGGCACTTCCTGTGGTCCTAGAAGGACAAAATTGCACTCACACAGTCGGTGGGATGCCAGCTTTCAAGTAAAAGTGGTTGCAAGTCAATCGGGACTTGCATGGCTGAAAAGGCCTCAGTAAAGTTGATGAGAAGGCCTTCATTGACTTAACATTGGTGACCTTTTGAACTTTGGGGTCACTTTTGGGGCACTTCCTGTGGTCCTAGAAGGACAAAATTGAACTCACACGTTCGGTGGGACGCCAGCTATCAGGCAAAAGTGGTTGCAAGTCAATCGGGACTTGCATGGCTGAAAAGGCCTCAGTAAATTTGTTCCTCATACATTGGCCACCTTTTGAACTTTGGGGTCACTTTTGGGGCACTTCCTGTGGTCCTAGAAGGACAAAATTGCACTCACACGTTCGGTGGGACGCCAGCTTTCAAGCAAAAGTGGTTGCAAGTCAATCGGGACTTGCATGGCTGAAAAGGCCTCAGTAAAGTTGATGAGAAGGCCTTCATTGACTTAACATTGGTGACCTTTTGAAGTCTGATGTCACTTTTCGGGCACTTCCTGTGGTCCTAGAAGGACAAAATTGCACTCACACGTTCGGTGGGACGCCAGCTTTCAGGCAAAAGTGGTTGCAAGTCAATCGGACCTTGTATGGCTGAAAAGGCCTCAGTAAAGTTGATGAGAAGGCCTTCATTGACTTAACATTGGTGACCTTTTGAAGTCTGATGTCACTTTTCGGGCACTTCCTGTGGTCCTAGAAGGACAAAATTGCACTCACACGTTCGGTGGGACGCCAGCTTTCAGGCAAAAGTGGTTGCAAGTCAATCGGACCTTGTATGGCTGAAAAGGCCTCAGTAAAGTTGATGAGAAGGCCTTCATTGACTTAACATTGGTGACCTTTTGAAGTTTGAGGTCACTTTTGGGGCACTTCCTGTGGTCCTAGAAAGACAAAATTGAACTCACACAGTCGGTGGGACGCCAGCTTTCAAGCAAAAGTGGTTGCAAGTCAATCGGACCTTGTATGGCTGAAAAGGCCTCAGTAAAGTTGATGAGAAGGCCTTCATTGACTTAACATTGGTGACCTTTTGAAGTTTGAGGTCACTTTTGGGGCACTTCCTGTGGTCCTAGAAGGACAAAATTGAACTCACACGGTCGGTGGGACGCCAACTTTCAAGCAAAAGTGGTTGCAAGTCAATCGAGACTTGCATGGCTGAAAAGGCCTCAGTAAATTTGTTCCTCATACATTGGCCACCTTTTGAACTTTGGGGTCACTTTTGGGGCACTTCCTGTGGTCCTAGAAGGACAAAATTGCACTCACACGTTCGGTGGGACGCCAGCTTTCAAGCAAAAGTGGTTGCAAGTCAATCGGGACTTGCATGGCTGAAAAGGCCTCAGTAAAGTTGATGAGAAGGCCTTCATTGACTAAACATTGGTGACCTTTTGAAGTTTGAGGTCACTTTTGGGGCACTTCCTGTGGTCCTAGCAGGACAAAATTGAACTCACACAGTCGGTGGGATGCCAGCTTTCAAGCAAAAGTGGTTGCAAGTCAATCGGGACTTGCATGGCTGAAAAGGCCTCAGTAAATTTGTTCCTCATACATTGGCCACCTTTTGAACTTTGGGGTCACTTTTGGGGCACTTCCTGTGGTCCTAGAAGGACAAAATTGAACTCACACGTTCGGTGGGACGCCAGCTATCAGGCAAAAGTGGTTGCAAGTCAATCGGGACTTGCATGGCTGAAAAGGCCTCAGTAAATTTGTTCCTCATACATTGGCCACCTTTTGAACTTTGGGGTCACTTTTGGGGCACTTCCTGTGGTCCTAGAAGGACAAAATTGAACTCACACGTTCGGTGGGACGCCAGCTTTCAAGCAAAAGTGGTTGCAAGTCAATTAGGACTTGCATGGCTAAAAAGGCCTCAGTAAAGTTGATGAGAAGGCCTTCATTGACTTAACATTGGTGACCTTTTGAAGTTTGAGGTCACTTTTGGGGCACTTCCTGTGGTCCTAGAAGGACAAAATTGAACTCACACGTTCGGTGGGACGCCAGCTTTCAGGCAAAAGTGGTTGCAAGTCAATCGGGACTTGCATGGCTGAAAAGGCCTCAGTAAATTTGTTCCTCATACATTGGCCACATGATGCATGGCTGAAAAGGCCTCAGTAGTAGCAGTTTCCAGCCGCAAACAGCATTTTAACACATAAAACATTGTTTGGCCCTCCAAGCTGCCTTTAAACGCAAAAAACGCAGTAAAAAACTGTTTCTCCATCCAAACAGCCTTTAAAGGCAAAAAACGCTGTTTCCAGCCTGAAAAAGCATTTTGCCACATAAAACAGTGATTCCACCACAAAACAGCATTTTGCCACATAAAACAGTGTTTCTCTCTCCAAACAGCATTTTACCACATAAAACAGTGATTCCACCACAAAACAGCATTTTGCCACATAAAACAGTGATTCCACCTATAAACAGCATTTTGGCAGATAAAACACTGTTTCTCCATCCAAACAGCCTTTAAAGGCAAAAAACGCTGTTTCCAGCCCGAAACAGCATTTTGCCACATAAAACAGTGATTCTGCTTCCAAACTGCTTTTAAACGCAAAAAACGCTGTTTCCAGCCTGAAACAGCATTTTGCCACATAAAACAGTGATTCCACCACAAAACAGCATTTTGCCACATAAAACAGTGTTTCTCTCTCCAAACAGCATTTTGCCACATAAAACAGTGATTCCACCACAAAACAGCATTTTGCCACATAAAACCCTGTTTCTCCCTCTAAACAGCCTTTAAAGGCAAAAAACGCTGTTTCCAGCCAGAAACAGCATTTTGCCACATAAAACAGTGATTCTGCCTCCAAACTGCTTTTAAACGCAAAAAACGCTGTTTCCAGCCTGAAACAGCATTTTGCCACATAAAACAGTGATTCCACCACAAAACAGCATTTTGCCACATAAAACAGTGTTTCTCTCTCCAAACAGCATTTTGCCACATAAAACAGTGATTCCACCACAAAACAGCATTTTGCCACATAAAACAGTGTTTCTCTCTCCAAACAGCATTTTGCCACATAAAACAGTGATTCCACCACAAAACAGCATTTTGCCACATAAAACACTGTTTCTCCCTCTAAACAGCCTTTAAATGCAAAAAACGCTGTTTCCAGCCAGAAACAGCATTTTGCCACATAAAACAGTGATTCCACCTATAAACAGCATTTTGGCACATAAAACACTGTTTCTCCATCCAAACAGCCTTTAAAGGCAAAAAACGCTGTTTCCAGCCCGAAACAGCATTTTGCCACATAAAACAGTGATTCCACCACAAAACAGCATTTTGCCACATAAAACAGTGATTCCACCTATAAACAGCATTTTGGCAGATAAAACACTGTTTCTCCATCCAAACAGCCTTTAAAGGCAAAAAACGCTGTTTCCAGCCCGAAACAGCATTTTGCCACATAAAACAGTGATTCTGCTTCCAAACTGCTTTTAAACGCAAAAAACGCTGTTTCCAGCCTGAAACAGCATTTTGCCACATAAAACAGTGATTCCACCACAAAACAGCATTTTGCCACATAAAACAGTGTTTCTCTCTCCAAACAGCATTTTGCCACATAAAACAGTGATTCCACCACAAAACAGCATTTTGCCACATAAAACCCTGTTTCTCCCTCTAAACAGCCTTTAAAGGCAAAAAACGCTGTTTCCAGCCAGAAACAGCATTTTGCCACATAAAACAGTGATTCTGCCTCCAAACTGCTTTTAAACGCAAAAAACGCTGTTTCCAGCCTGAAACAGCATTTTGCCACATAAAACAGTGATTCCACCACAAAACAGCATTTTGCCACATAAAACAGTGTTTCTCTCTCCAAACAGCATTTTGCCACATAAAACAGTGATTCCACCACAAAACAGCATTTTGCCACATAAAACAGTGTTTCTCTCTCCAAACAGCATTTTGCCACATAAAACAGTGATTCCACCACAAAACAGCATTTTGCCACATAAAACACTGTTTCTCCCTCTAAACAGCCTTTAAAGGCAAAAAACGCTGTTTCCAGCCAGAAACAGCATTTTGCCACATAAAACAGTGATTCCACCTATAAACAGCATTTTGGCACATAAAACACTGTTTCTCCATCCAAACAGCCTTTAAAGGCAAAAAACGCTGTTTCCAGCCCGAAACAGCATTTTGCCACATAAAACAGTGATTCTGCCTCCAAACTGCTTTTAAACGCAAAAAACGCTGTTTCCAGCCTGAAACAGCATTTTGCCACATAAAACAGTGATTCCACCACAAAACAGCATTTTGCCACATAAAACAGTGTTTCTCTCTCCAAACAGCATTTTGCCACATAAAACAGTGATTCCACCACAAAACAGCATTTTGCCACATAAAACACTGTTTCTCCCTCTAAACTGCCTTTAAAGGCAAAAAACGCTGTTTCCAGCCAGAAACAGCATTTTGCCACATAAAACAGTGATTCCACCTATAAACAGCATTTTGGCACATAAAACACTGTTTCTCCATCCAAACAGCCTTTAAAGGCAAAAAACGCTGTTTCCAGCCCGAAACAGCATTTTGCCACATAAAACAGTGATTCTGCTTCCAAACTGCTTTAAAACGCAAAAAACGCTGTTTCCAGCCTGAAACAGCATTTTGCCACATAAAACAGTGATTCCACCACAAAACAGCATTTTGCCACATAAAACAGTGTTTCTCTCTCCAAACAGCATTTTGCCACATAAAACAGTGATTCCACCTATAAACAGCATTTTGCCACATAAAACCCTGTTTCTCCCTCTAAACAGCCTTTAAAGGCAAAAAACGCTGTTTCCAGCCAGAAACAGCATTTTGCCACATAAAACAGTGATTCTGCCTCCAAACTGCTTTTAAACGCAAAAAACGCTGTTTCCAGCCTGAAACAGCATTTTGCCACATAAAACAGTGATTCCACCACAAAACAGCATTTTGCCACATAAAACAGTGTTTCTCTCTCCAAACAGCATTTTGCCACATAAAACAGTGATTCCACCACAAAACAGCATTTTGCCACATAAAACAGTGTTTCTCTCTCCAAACAGCATTTTGCCACATAAAACAGTGATTCCACCACAAAACAGCATTTTGCCACATAAAACACTGTTTCTCCCTCTAAACAGCCTTTAAAGGCAAAAAACGCTGTTTCCAGCCAGAAACAGCATTTTGCCACATAAAACAGTGATTCCACCTATAAACAGCATTTTGGCACATAAAACACTGTTTCTCCATCCAAACAGCCTTTAAAGGCAAAAAACGCTGTTTCCAGCCAGAAACAGCATTTTGCCACATAAAACAGTGATTCTGCCTCCAAACTGCTTTTAAACGCAAAAAACGCTGTTTCCAGCCTGAAACAGCATTTTGCTACATAAAACAGTGATTCCACCACAAAACAGCATTTTGCCACATAAAACAGTGTTTCTCTCTCCAAACAGCATTTTGCCACATAAAACAGTGATTCCACCACAAAACAGCATTTTGCCACATAAAACACTGTTTCTCCCTCTAAACTGCCTTTAAAGGCAAAAAACGCTGTTTCCAGCCAGAAACAGCATTTTGCCACATAAAACAGTGATTCCATCGATAAACAGCATTTTGGCAGATAAAACACTGTTTCTCCATCCAAACAACCTTTAAAGGCAAAAAACGCTGTTTCCAGCCCGAAACAGCATTTTGCCACATAAAACAGTGATTCTGCCTCCAAACTGCTTTTAAACGCAAAAAACGCTGTTTCCAGCCTGAAACAGCATTTTGCCACATAAAACAGTGATTCCACCACAAAACAGCATTTTGCCACATAAAACAGTGTTTCTCTCTCCAAACAGCATTTTGCCACATAAAACAGTGATTCCACCTATAAACAGCATTTTGCCACATAAAACCCTGTTTCTCCCTCTAAACAGCCTTTAAAGGCAAAAAACGCTGTTTCCAGCCAGAAACAGCATTTTGCCACATAAAACAGTGATTCTGCCTCCAAACTGCTTTTAAACGCAAAAAACGCTGTTTCCAGCCTGAAACAGCATTTTGCCACATAAAACAGTGATTCCACCACAAAACAGCATTTTGCCACATAAAACAGTGTTTCTCTCTCCAAACAGCATTTTGCCACATAAAACAGTGATTCCACCACAAAACAGCATTTTGCCACATAAAACACTGTTTCTCCCTCTAAACAGCCTTTAAAGGCAAAAAATGCTGTTTCCAGCCAGAAACAGCATTTTGCCACATAAAACAGTGATTCTGCCTCCAAACTGCTTTTAAACGCAAAAAACGCTGTTTCCAGCCTGAAACAGCATTTTGCCACATAAAACAGTGATTCCACCACAAAACAGCATTTTGCCACATAAAACAGTGTTTCTCTCTCCAAACAGCATTTTGCCACATAAAACAGTGATTCCACCACAAAACAGCATTTTGCCACATAAAACACTGTTTCTCCCTCTAAACTGCCTTTAAAGGCAAAAAACGCTGTTTCCAGCCAGAAACAGCATTTTGCCACATAAAACAGTGATTCCACCTATAAACAGCATTTTGGCAGATAAAACACTGTTTCTCCATCCAAACAGCCTTTAAAGGCAAAAAACGCTGTTTCCAGCCCGAAACAGCATTTTGCCACATAAAACAATGATTCTGCCTCCAAACTGCTTTTAAACGCAAAAAACGCTGTTTCCAGCCTGAAACAGCATTTTGCCACATAAAACAGTGATTCCACCACAAAACAGCATTTTGCCACATAAAACAGTGTTTCTCTCTCCAAACAGCATTTTGCCACATAAAACAGTGATTCCACCACAAAACAGCATTTTGCCACATAAAACACTGTTTCTCCCTCTAAACAGCCTTTAAAGGCAAAAAACGCTGTTTCCAGCCAGAAACAGCATTTTGCCACATAAAACAGTGATTCCACCTATAAACAGCATTTTGGCACATAAAACACTGTTTCTCCATCCAAACAGCCTTTAAAGGCAAAAAACGCTGTTTCCAGCCAGAAACAGCATTTTGCCACATAAAACAGTGATTCTGCCTCCAAACTGCTTTTAAACGCAAAAAACGCTGTTTCCAGCCTGAAACAGCATTTTGCTACATAAAACAGTGATTCCACCACAAAACAGCATTTTGCCACATAAAACAGTGTTTCTCTCTCCAAACAGCATTTTGCCACATAAAACAGTGATTCCACCACAAAACAGCATTTTGCCACATAAAACACTGTTTCTCCCTCTAAACTGCCTTTAAAGGCAAAAAACGCTGTTTCCAGCCAGAAACAGCATTTTGCCACATAAAACAGTGATTCCATCGATAAACAGCATTTTGGCAGATAAAACACTGTTTCTCCATCCAAACAACCTTTAAAGGCAAAAAACGCTGTTTCCAGCCCGAAACAGCATTTTGCCACATAAAACAGTGATTCTGCCTCCAAACTGCTTTTAAACGCAAAAAACGCTGTTTCCAGCCTGAAACAGCATTTTGCCACATAAAACAGTGATTCCACCACAAAACAGCATTTTGCCACATAAAACAGTGTTTCTCTCTCCAAACAGCATTTTGCCACATAAAACAGTGATTCCACCTATAAACAGCATTTTGGCACATAAAACACTGTTTCTCCCTCTAAACTGCCTTTAAAGGCAAAAAACGCTGTTTCCAGCCAGAAACAGCATTTTGCCACATAAAACAGTGATTCCATCTATAAACAGCATTTTGGCAGATAAAACACTGTTTCTCCATCCAAACAACCTTTAAAGGCAAAAAACGCTGTTTCCAGCCCGAAACAGCATTTTGCCACATAAAACAGTGATTCTGCCTCCAAACTGCTTTTAAACGCAAAAAACGCTGTTTCTAGCCTGAAACAGCATTTTGCCACATAAAACAGTGATTCCACCACAAAACAGCATTTTGCCACATAAAACAGTGTTTCTCTCTCCAAACAGCATTTTGCCACATAAAACAGTGATTCCACCTATAAACAGCATTTTGCCACATAAAACCCTGTTTCTCCCTCTAAACAGCCTTTAAAGGCAAAAAACGCTGTTTCCAGCCAGAAACAGCATTTTGCCACATAAAACAGTGATTCTGCCTCCAAACTGCTTTTAAACGCAAAAAACGCTGTTTCCAGCCTGAAACAGCATTTTGCCACATAAAACAGTGATTCCACCACAAAACAGCATTTTGCCACATAAAACAGTGTTTCTCTCTCCAAACAGCATTTTGCCACATAAAACAGTGATTCCACCACAAAACAGCATTTTGCCACATAAAACACTGTTTCTCCCTCTAAACAGCCTTTAAAGGCAAAAAACGCTGTTTCCAGCCAGAAACAGCATTTTGCCACATAAAACAGTGATTCTGCCTCCAAACTGCTTTTAAACGCAAAAAACGCTGTTTCCAGCCTGAAACAGCATTTTGCCACATAAAACAGTGATTCCACCACAAAACAGCATTTTGCCACATAAAACAGTGTTTCTCTCTCCAAACAGCATTTTGCCACATAAAACAGTGATTCCACCACAAAACAGCATTTTGCCACATAAAACACTGTTTCTCCCTCTAAACTGCCTTTAAAGGCAAAAAACGCTGTTTCCAGCCAGAAACAGCATTTTGCCACATAAAACAGTGATTCCACCTATAAACAGCATTTTGGCAGATAAAACACTGTTTCTCCATCCAAACAGCCTTTAAAGGCAAAAAACGCTGTTTCCAGCCCGAAACAGCATTTTGCCACATAAAACAATGATTCTGCCTCCAAACTGCTTTTAAACGCAAAAAACGCTGTTTTCAGCCTGAAACAGCATTTTGCCACATAAAACAGTGATTCCACCACAAAACAGCATTTTGCCACATAAAACAGTGTTTCTCTCTCCAAACAGCATTTTGCCACATAAAACAGTGATTCCACCACAAAACAGCATTTTGCCACATAAAACACTGTTTCTCCCTCTAAACAGCCTTTAAAGGCAAAAAACGCTGTTTCCAGCCAGAAACAGCATTTTGCCACATAAAACAGTGATTCCACCTATAAACAGCATTTTGGCACATAAAACACTGTTTCTCCCTCTAAACAGCCTTTAAAGGCAAAAAACGCTGTTTCCAGCCCGAAACAGCATTTTGCCACATAAAACAGTGATTCTGCCTCCAAACTGCTTTTAAACGCAAAAAACGCTGTTTCCAGCCTGAAACAGCATTTTGCCACATAAAACAGTGATTCCACCACAAAACAGCATTTTGCCACATAAAACAGTGTTTCTCTCTCCAAACAGCATTTTGCCACATAAAACAGTGATTCCACCACAAAACAGCATTTTGCCACATAAAACACTGTTTCTCCCTCTAAACTGCCTTTAAAGGCAAAAAACGCTGTTTCCAGCCAGAAACAGCATTTTGCCACATAAAACAGTGATTCCACCTATAAACAGCATTTTGGCAGATAAAACACTGTTTCTCCATCCAAACAGCCTTTAAAGGCAAAAAACGCTGTTTCCAGCCCGAAACAGCATTTTGCCACATAAAACAATGATTCTGCCTCCAAACTGCTTTTAAACGCAAAAAACGCTGTTTCCAGCCTGAAACAGCATTTTGCCACATAAAACAGTGATTCCACCACAAAACAGCATTTTGCCACATAAAACAGTGTTTCTCTCTCCAAACAGCATTTTGCCACATAAAACAGTGATTCCACCACAAAACAGCATTTTGCCACATAAAACACTGTTTCTCCCTCTAAACAGCCTTTAAAAGGCAAAAAACGCTGTTTCCAGCCAGAAACAGCATTTTGCCACATAAAACAGTGATTCCACCTATAAACAGCATTTTGCCACATAAAACAGTGTTTCTCCATCCAAACAGCCTTTAAAGGCAAAAAACGCTGTTTCCAGCCCGAAACAGCATTTTGCCACATAAAACACTGTGTCTCCCTCTAAACAGCCTTTAAAAGGCAAAAAACGCTGTTTCCAGCCAGAAACAGCATTTTGCCACATAAAACAGTGATTCCACCTATAAACAGCATTTTGGTAGATAAAACACTGTTTCTCCATCCAAACAACCTTTAAAGGCAAAAAACGCTGTTTCCAGCCCGAAACAGCATTTTGCCACATAAAACAGTGATTCTGCCTCCAAACTGCTTTTAAACGCAAAAAACGCTGTTTCCAGCCTGAAACAGCATTTTGCCACATAAAACAGTGATTCCACCACAAAACAGCATTTTGGCAGATAAAACACTGTTTCTCCATCCAAACTGCAATTAAAGTGGGACATTGCATGGCTGAAAAGGCCTCAGTAAAGTTGATGAGAAGGCCGTCATTGACTTAACATTGGTGACCTTTTGAACTTTGGGGTCACTTTTGGGGCACTTCCTGTGGTCCTAGAAGGACAAAATTGGACTCACTCGTTCGGTGGGTGGCCAGCTTTCAGGCAAAAGTGGTTGCAAGTCAATCGGACCTTGTATGGCTGAAAAGGCCTCAGTAAAGTTGATGAGAAGGCCGTCATTGACTTAACATTGGTGACCTTTTGAACTTTGGGGTCACTTTTGGGGCACTTCCTGTGGTCCTAGAAGGACAAAATTGGACTCACTCGTTCGGTGGGTGGCCAGCTTTCAGGCAAAAGTGGTTGCAAGTCAATCGGACCTTGTATGGCTGAAAAGGCCTCAGTAAAGTTGATGAGAAGGCCTTCATTGACTTAACATTGGTGACCTTTTGAATTTGAGGTCACTTTTGGGGCACTTCCTGTGGTCCTAGAATGACAACATTGAACTCACACTTTCGGTGGGATGCCAGCTATCAGGCAAAATTGGTTGCAAGTCAATTGGGCCTTGCATGGCTGAAAAGGCCTCAGAAAAGTTGTTCCTCATACATTGGTGACCTTTTGAACTTTGGGGTAACTTTTGGGGCACTTCCTGTGGTCCTAGAAGGACATCATTGCACTCACACGTTCGGTGGGATGCCAGCTTTCAGGCAAAAGTGGTTGCAAGTCAATCGGACATTGTATGGCTGAAAAGGCCTCAGTAAAGTTGATGAGAAGGCCTTCATTGACTTAACATTGGTGACCTTTTGAAGTTTGAGGTCACTTTTGGGGCACTTCCTGTGGACAGCTGCTGCATAAACACCAGCGAACTCAAGTGCCAAAAAATAAAATTCACTCAATGGTAACGGTAAAATGGATGTAAAATATTGTATCTGTAACTACCGTATTTCCTCTAATATTGGCCCGGGCCTTTATTTACCTCAACTGCAGAGGGTTCCAGGCCTTCATTGGAAGCAGGCTTATATTAGAGACAGGCCTTTATTTCTAATTCCCTCTGTTTGATAAGTATATTTGCTCATATTTTAGTATGAAGTTTGATTTTCTGATCTGCTTCTGTTGGGGTACTTTAGGTAGCCGTTTTTTTGTTACTGCAATGCATTATGATAATTACGGTAATCGACGACGGAATGTGAAATTTAGTCAGCTCAGCCAATCAGCAGTCATGTAACACCAGACTGTAGTCAGCCCAGCCAATCAGCAGCCATGTAACACTCAAATGTAGTCAGGTTAGTAAATCAGAAGTCATGTAATACCTGCCTGTAGTCAGCTCTGCCAATCAGCAGCCATGTAACACTCAAATGTAGTCAGCTCAGCCAATCAGCAGCCATGTAACACTCAAATGTAGTCAGCTCAGCCAATCAGCAGCCATGTAACACTAGACTGTAGTCAGCTCACCCAGTCAGCAGCCATGTGACACTAGACTGTAGCCAGCTCAGCCAATCAGCAGTCATGTAACACTAGACTGTAGTCAGCTCAGCCAATCAGCAGCCGTGTAACACTAGCCTGTAGTTAGCTCAGGCATCAGAAGTAATGTATCACTCAAAATTAGTCAGCTCAGCCAATCAGCAGCCATGTAACACTCAAATGTAGTCAGCTCAGCCAATCAGCAGTCATGTAACACCAGACTGTAGTCAGCCCAGCCAATCAGCAGCCATGTAACACTCAAATGTAGTCAGGGTAGTGAATCAGAAGTCATGTAATACATGCCTGTAGTCAGCTCAGCCAATCAGCAGTCATGTAAAACTACATTGAAGTCAGCTCTTCCAATCAGCAGCGATGTAACACTCAAATATAGTCAGCTCAGGCAATCAGAAGTCATGTAACACTTGCCTGTAGTCAGATAAGCCAATCAGCAAACATGTAACACTCAAATGTAGTCATCTCAGCCAATCAGCAGCCATGTAACACTAGCCTGTAGTCAGCTCAGCCAATCAGCAATCTTGTAACACTAGCCTATCATCAGCACAGCCAATCAGCAGTAATGTAACACTCGCCTGTCCTCAGCTCAGCCAATCACAAATCATATAACACTAGCCTGTAGTGAGTTCAACCTATCAGCAGCCATGTAACACTAGCCTGTAATCAACTCAGCCAATCATAAGTCATGTAACACTAGACTGTATTAAGGTCAGCCAATCAGCAGCCATGTAACACTAGCCTGTAATCAACTCAGCCAATCATAAGTCATGTAACACTAGACTGTATTAAGGTCAGCCAATCAGCAGCCATGTAACACTCAAATGTAGTCGGCTCAGCCAACCAGAAGTCATGTAACACTCAAATGTAGTCATCTCAGCCAATCAGAAGTCATGTAACACTCAATATTTGTCAACTCACCCAATCAGAAGTCAGGTAACACTAGCCTGTAGACAGCTCATCCAATCAGAAGTCCTGTAACACAAGCATGTAGTCAGCTCAGCCAATCAGCAGTCATGTAACACGAGACTGTTGTCAGCTCAGCCAATCAGCAGCCGTGTAACACTAGCCTGTAGTTAGCTCAGGCATCAGAAGTCATGTAACACTCAAATTTAGTCAGCTCAGCCAATCAGTAGCCATGTAAAACTACACTGTAGTCAGCTCAGCCAATCAGCAGCCATGTAACGCACAAATGTAGCCAACTCAGCCAATCAGCAGTCATGTAAAACTACACTATAGTAATCTCAGCCAATCAGCAGCCATGTAACAGTCAAATGTAGTCAGCTCAGCCAATCAGAAGACATGTAACACTAGACTGTAGTCAGCTCAGCCAGTCAGCAGCCATGTAACACTAGACTGTAGCCAGCTCAGCCAATCCGACGTCATGTAACACTAGCCTGTAGTCATTTCAGCCAATCAGCAGCCATGTAACAGTCAAATGTAGTCAGCTCAGCCAATCAGAATAAAAGTAACACTAGCCTGTACTCAGCTCAGCCAATCAGAAGAAAAGTAATGCTAGCCTGTCGTCAGCTCAGCAAATCAGAAGTCATGTAACACCTGCCTGTAGTCAGCTCAGCCAATAAGCAGTCATGTAACACTAGCCTGTAGTCAGCTCAGCCAATAAGCAGCCATGTAACACTCAAATGTAGTCAGCTCAGCCAATCAGCAGTCGTGTAACACTATACTGTATTCAGCTCAGCCAATCAGCAGCCATGTAACACTCAAATGTAGTCGGCTCAGCCAATCAGAAATCATGTAACACTAGCCTGTAGTCAGCTCAGCCAATCAGCAGCCGTGTAACACTAGCCTGTAGTCAGCTCAGCCAATCAGCAGCCATGTAACACTCAAATGTAGTCAGCTCAGCCAATTAGCAGTCATGTAAAACTACACTATAGTAATCTCAGCCAATCAGCAGCCATGTAACAGTCAAATGTAGTCAGCTCAGCCAATCAGCAGCCATGTAACACTAGACTGTAGTCAGCTCACCCAGTCAGCAGCCATGTGACACTAGACTGTAGCCAGCTCAGCCAATCAGAAGTCATGTAACACTAGCCTGTAGTCATCTCAGGCAATCATCAGCTATGTAACAGTCAAATGTAGTCAGCTCAGCCAATCAGCAGTCATATAAAACAAGCCTGTAGTGAGTTCAACCAATCAGCAGCCATGTAACACTTGCCTGTAGTCAGCTCAGCCAATCAGAAGTCATGTAACACCTGCCTGTAGTCAGCTCAGCCAATAAGCAGTCATGTAACAGTCAAATGTAGTCAGCTCAGCCAATCAGCAGCCATATAACACTCAAATGTAGTCAGCTCAGCCAATCAGCAGCCATATAACACTCAAATGTAGTCAGCTCAGCCAATCAGCAGCCATGTAACACTCAAATGTAGTGAGCTCAGCCAATTAGCAGTCATGTAAAACTACACTATAGTAATCTCAGCCAATCAGCAGCCATGTAACAGTCAAATGTAGTCAGCTCAGCCAATCAGCAGCCATGTAACACTAGACTGTAGTCAGCTCACCCAGTCAGCAGCCATGTGACACTAGACTGTAGCCAGCTCAGCCAATCAGAAGTCATGTAACACTAGCCTGTAGTCATCTCAGGCAATCATCAGCTATGTAACAGTCAAATGTAGTCAGCTCAGCCAATCAGAATAAAAGTAACACTAGCCTGTTGTCAGCTCAGCCAATCAGAAGAAAAGTAATGCTAGCCTGTCGTCAGCTCAGCCAATCACAAGTCATGTAACACCTGCCTGTAGTCAGCTCAGCCAATAAGCAGTCATGTAAAACTACATTGTAGTCAGCTCAGCCAATCAGCAGCCATGTAACACTCAAATGTAGTCAGCTCAGCCAATCAGCAGTCATGTAAAAGTACACTATAGTAATCTCAGCCAATCAGCAGCCATGTAACAGTCAAATGTAATCAGCTCAGCCAATCAGAAGACATGTAACAATAGACTGTAGTGAGCTCAACCAGTCAGCAGCCATGAAACACCTGCCTGTAGTCAGCTCAGCCAATTAGCAGTCATGTAACAGTCAAATGTAGTCAGCTCAGCCAATCAGAAATCATGTAACACTAGCCTGTAGTCAGCTCAGCCAATCAGCAGCCATGTAACACTCAAATGTAGTCAGCTCAGCCAATTAGCAGTCATGTAAAACTACACTATAGTAATCTCAGCCAATCAGCAGCCATGTAACAGTCAAATGTAGTCAGCTCAGCCAATCAGCAGCCATGTAACACTAGACTGTAGTCAGCTCACCCAGTCAGCAGCCATGTGACACTAGACTGTAGCCAGCTCAGCCAATCAGAAGTCATGTAACACTAGCCTGTAGTCATCTCAGGCAATCATCAGCTATGTAACAGTCAAATGTAGTCAGCTCAGCCAATCAGAATAAAAGTAACACTAGCCTGTAGTCAGCTCAGCCAATCAGAAGAAAAGTAATGCTAGCCTGTCGTCAGCTCAGCCA
This sequence comes from Centroberyx gerrardi, assembly GCF_048128805.1. Taxonomy (NCBI): domain Eukaryota; kingdom Metazoa; phylum Chordata; class Actinopteri; order Beryciformes; family Berycidae; genus Centroberyx; species Centroberyx gerrardi. Next base: position 285,946 of record NC_136015.1, read on the forward strand.
ATCACAAGTCATGTAACACCTGCCTGTAGTCAGCTCAGCCAATAAGCAGTCATGTAAAACTACACTATAGTCAGCTCAGCCAATCAGCAGCCATGTAACACTCAAATGTAGTCAGCTCAGCCAATCAGCAGTCATGTAAAACTACACTATAGTGATCTCAGCCAATCAGCAGCCATGTAACAGTCAAATGTAATCAGCTCAGCCAATCAGAAGACATGTAACAATAGACTGTAGTCAGCTCAACCAGTCAGCAGCCATGTAACACGAGACTGTAGCCAGCTCAGCCAATCAGAAGTCATGTAACACTAGCATGTAGTCAGTTCACCCAATTAGCAGCCATGTAACACTAACCTGCAGTCAGCTCAGCCAGTCAGCAGTCGTGTAACACTAGCCTTTAGTCAGCGCAGCCAATCAGCAGTCATATAAAACAAGCCTGTAGTGAGTTCAACCAATCAGCAGCCGTGTAACACTAGCCTGTAGTCAGCTCAGCCAATCAGAAGTCATGTAACACTCAAATTTAGTCAGCTCAGCCAATCAGCAGTCGTGTAACACTAGCCTGTAGTCAGCTCAGCCAATCAGCAGCCATGTAACACTCAAATGTAGTCAGGTCAGCCAATCAGAAGTCATGTAACACTAGACTGTAGTCAGCTCAGCCAATCGGTTTTATATTCTAACTTATCCTCCTGTATTTCTGGTAAACCTGCTTCAAATCAAACATGTTGCACATCAAATTAAAGCTTAGGTTCTCTTCTTTCCATCAATTGTTGGCTTTCCATCCTATCACAATCTGGCTGCTTAAAATCAGACATTTAGTGTGGTCAATACCACACAGCTTTCAGAGCTGGGTCAGAGGTCAAATCTGTTCTGTATATTTAGCCTGGTCTTTCAGGCTAGCATGATCTGATTTACTGAAGTGACACCTCAATTTAAAGCTCAGATTCAGACCTTTTCATAGAGTCCAACATTGTTCATTTTAAACCTTCTGGTGGCTAGCAGCACACTGATGAATTATGGTTATATTCAACTGTCTTTAAAAGGCCTGCAGCCAACTGGTTTTATATTCTAACTTATCCTCCTGTATTTCTGGTAAACCTGCTTCAAATCAAACATGTTGCACATCAAATTAAAGCTTAGGTTCTTATCTTTCCATCAATTGTTGTCTTTCCATCCTATCACAACCTGGCTCCTTAAAATCAGACATTTAGTGTGGTCAATACCACACAGCTTTCAGAGCTGGGTCAGAGGTCAAATCTGTTCTGTATATTTAGCCTGGTCTTTCAGGCTAGCATGATCTGATTTACTGAAGTGACACCTCAATTTAAAGCTCAGATTCAGACCTTTTCATAGAGTCCAACATTGTTCATTTTAAACCTTCTGGTGGCTAGCAGCACACTGATGAATTATGGTTATATTCAACTGTCTTTAAAAGGCCTGCAGCCTTTATATTCTATAGCATTTATATTCTAACTTATCCTCCTGTATTTCTGGTAAACCTGCTTCAAATCAAACATGTTGCACATCAAATTAAAGCTTAGGTTCTCTTCTTTCCATCAATTGTTGGCTTTCCATCCTATCACAACCTGGCTGCTTAAAATCAGACATTTAGTGTGGTCAATACCACACAGCTTTCAGAGCTGGGTCAGAGGTCAAATCTGTTCTGTATATTTAGCCTGGTCTTTCAGGCTAGCATGATCTGATTTACTGAAGTGACACCTCAATTTAAAGCTCAGATTCAGACCTTTTCATAGAGTCCAACATTGTTCATTTTAAACCTTCTGGTGGCTAGCAGCACACTGATGAATTATGGTTATATTCAACTGTCTTTAAAAGGCCTGCAGCCAACTGGTTTTATATTCTAACTTATCCTCCTGTATTTCTGGTAAACCTGCTTCAAATCAAACATGTTGCACATCAAATTAAAGCTTAGGTTCTCTTCTTTCCATCAATTGTTGGCTTTCCATCCTATCACAACCTGGCTGCTTAAAATCAGACATTTAGTGTGGTCAATACCACACAGCTTTCAGAGCTGGGTCAGAGGTCAAATCTGTTCTGTATATTTAGCCTGGTCTTTCAGGCTAGCATGATCTGATTTACTGGAGTGATACCTCAATTTAAAGCTCAGATTCAGACCTTTTCATAGAGTCCAACATTGTTCATTTTAAACCTTCTGGTGGCTAGCAGCACACTGATGAATTATGGTTATATTCAACTGTCTTTAAAAGGCCTGCAGCCAACTGGTTTTATATTCTAACTTATCCTCCTGTATTTCTGGTAAACCTGCTTCAAATCAAACATGTTGCACATCAAATTAAAGCTTAGGTTCTCTTCTTTCCATCAATTGTTGGCTTTCCATCCTATCACAACCTGGCTGCTTAAAATCAGACATTTAGTGTGGTCAATACCAGACAGCTTTCAGAGCTGGGTCAGAGGTCAAATCTGTTCTGTATATTTAGCCTGGACTTTCAGGCTAGCATGATCTGATTTACTGGAGTGACAACTCAATTTAAAGCTCAGATTCAGACCTTTTCATAGAGTCCAAAATTGTTCATTTTAAACCTTCTGGTGGCTAGCAGCACACTGATGAATTATGGTTATATTCAGCTGTTTTTAAAAGGCCTGCAGCCAACTGGTTTTATATTCTAACTTATCCTCCTGTATTTCTGGTAAACCTGCTTCAAATCAAACATGTTGCACATCAAATTAAAGCTTAGGTTCTCTTCTTTCCATCAATTGTTGGCTTTCCATCCTATCACAACCTGGCTGCTTAAAATCAGACATTTAGTGTGGTCAATACCACACAGCTTTCAGAGCTGGGTCAGAGGTCAAATCTGTTCTGTATATTTAGCCTGGTCTTTCAGGCTAGCATGATCTGATTTACTGAAGTGACACCTCAATTTAAAGCTCAGATTCAGACCTTTTCATAGAGTCCAACATTGTTCATTTTAAACCTTCTGGTGGCTAGCAGCACACTGATGAATTATGGTTATATTCAACTGTTTTTAAAAGGCCTGCAGCCAACTGGTTTTATATTCTAACTTATCCTCCTGTATTTCTGGTAAACCTGCTTCAAATCAAACATGGTGCACATCAAATTAAAGCTTAGGTTCTTTTCTTTCCAACAATTGTTGGCTTTCCATCATAGCACAACCTGGCTGCTTAAAATCAGACATTTAGTGTGGTCAATACCAAACAGCTTTCAGAGCTGGGTCAGAGGTCAAATCTGTTCTGTATATTTAGCCTGGTCTTTCAGGCTAGCATGATCTGATTTACTGAAGTGACACCTCAATTTAAAGCTCAGATTCAGACCTTTTCATAGAGTCCAACATTGTTCATTTTAAACCTTCTGGTGGCTAGCAGCACACTGATGAATTATGGTTATATTCAACTGTCTTTAAAAGGCCTGCAGCCTTTATATTCTATAGCATTTATATTCTAACTTATCCTCCTGTATTTCTGGTAAACCTGCTTCAAATCAAACATGTTGCACATCAAATTAAAGCTTAGGTTCTCTTCTTTCCAACAATTGTTGGCTTTCCATCATAGCACAACCTGGCTGCTTAAAATCAGACATTTAGTGTGGTCAATACCAGACAGCTTTCAGAGCTGGGTCAGAGGTCAAATCTGTTCTGTATATTTAGCCTGGTCTTTCAGGCTAGCATGATCTGATTTACTGAAGTGACACCTCAATTTAAAGCTCAGATTCAGACCTTTTCATAGAGTCCAACATTGTTCATTTTAAACCTTCTGGTGGCTAACAGCACACTGATGAATTATGGTTATATTCAACTGTCTTTAAAAGGCCTGCAGCCAACTGGTTTTATATTCTAACTTATCCTCCTGTATTTCTGGTAAACCTGCTTCAAATCAAACATGTTGCACATCAAATTAAAGCTTAGGTTCTCTTCTTTCCAACAATTGTTGGCTTTCCATCATAGCACAACCTGGCTGCTTAAAATCAGACATTTAGTGTGGTCAATACCAGACAGCTTTCAGAGCTGGGTCAGAGGTCAAATCTGTTCTGTATATTTAGCCTGGACTTTCAGGCTAGCATGATCTGATTTACTGGAGTGACACCTCAATTTAAAGCTCAGATTCAGACCTTTTCATAGAGTCCAACATTGTTCATTTTAAACCTTCTGGTGGCTAGCAGCACACTGATGAATTATGGTTATATTCAGCTGTTTTTAAAAGGCCTGCAGCCAACTGGTTTTATATTCTAACTTATCCTCCTGTATTTCTGGTAAACCTGCTTCAAATCAAACATGTTGCACATCAAATTAAAGCTTAGGTTCTCTTCTTTCCATCAATTGTTGGCTTTCCATCCTATCACAACCTGGCTGCTTAAAATCAGACATTTAGTGTGGTCAATACCACACAGCTTTCAGAGCTGGGTCAGAGGTCAAATCTGTTCTGTATATTTAGCCTGGTCTTTCAGGCTAGCATGATCTGATTTACTGAAGTGACACCTCAATTTAAAGCTCAGATTCAGACCTTTTCATAGAGTCCAACATTGTTCATTTTAAACCTTCTGGTGGCTAGCAGCACACTGATGAATTATGGTTATATTCAACTGTTTTTAAAAGGCCTGCAGCCAACTGGTTTTATATTCTAACTTATCCTCCTGTATTTCTGGTAAACCTGCTTCAAATCAAACATGTTGCACATCAAATTAAAGCTTAGGTTCTTTTCTTTCCAACAATTGTTGGCTTTCCATCATAGCACAACCTGGCTGCTTAAAATCAGACATTTAGTGTGGTCAATACCAAACAGCTTTCAGAGCTGGGTCAGAGGTCAAATCTGTTCTGTATATTTAGCCTGGTCTTTCAGGCTAGCATGATCTGATTTACTGAAGTGACACCTCAATTTAAAGCTCAGATTCAGACCTTTTCATAGAGTCCAACATTGTTCATTTTAAACCTTCTGGTGGCTAGCAGCACACTGATGAATTATGGTTATATTCAACTGTCTTTAAAAGGCCTGCAGCCAACTGGTTTTATATTCTAACTTATCCTCCTGTATTTCTGGTAAACCTGCTTCAAATCAAACATGTTGCACATCAAATTAAAGCTTAGGTTCTCTTCTTTCCATCAATTGTTGGCTTTCCATCCTATCACAATCTGGCTGCTTAAAATCAGACATTTAGTGTGGTCAATACCACACAGCTTTCAGAGCTGGGTCAGAGGTCAAATCTGTTCTGTATATTTAGCCTGGTCTTTCAGGCTAGCATGATCTGATTTACTGAAGTGACACCTCAATTTAAAGCTCAGATTCAGACCTTTTCATAGAGTCCAACATTGTTCATTTTAAACCTTCTGGTGGCTAGCAGCACACTGATGAATTATGGTTATATTCAACTGTCTTTAAAAGGCCTGCAGCCAACTGGTTTTATATTCTAACTTATCCTCCTGTATTTCTGGTAAACCTGCTTCAAATCAAACATGTTGCACATCAAATTAAAGCTTAGGTTCTTATCTTTCCATCAATTGTTGTCTTTCCATCCTATCACAACCTGGCTCCTTAAAATCAGACATTTAGTGTGGTCAATACCACACAGCTTTCAGAGCTGGGTCAGAGGTCAAATCTGTTCTGTATATTTAGCCTGGTCTTTCAGGCTAGCATGATCTGATTTACTGAAGTGACACCTCAATTTAAAGCTCAGATTCAGACCTTTTCATAGAGTCCAACATTGTTCATTTTAAACCTTCTGGTGGCTAGCAGCACACTGATGAATTATGGTTATATTCAGCTGTTTTTAAAAGGCCTGCAGCCAACTGGTTTTATAGTCTAACTTATCCTCCTGTATTTCTGGTAAACCTGCTTCAAATCAAACATGTTGCACATCAAATTAAAGCTTAGGTTCTCTTCTTTCCATCAATTGTTGGCTTTCCATCCTATCACAACCTGGCTGCTTAAAATCAGACATTTAGTGTGGTCAATACCACACAGCTTTCAGAGCTGGGTCAGAGGTCAAATCTGTTCTGTATATTTAGCCTGGTCTTTCAGGCTAGCATGATCTGATTTACTGAAGTGACACCTCAATTTAAAGCTCAGATTCAGACCTTTTCATAGAGTCCAACATTGTTCATTTTAAACCTTCTGGTGGCTAGCAGCACACTGATGAATTATGGTTATATTCAGCTGTTTTTAAAAGGCCTGCAGCCAACTGGTTTTATATTCTAACTTATCCTCCTGTATTTCTGGTAAACCTGCTTCAAATCAAACATGTTGCACATCAAATTAAAGCTTAGGTTCTCTTCTTTCCATCAATTGTTGGCTTTCCATCCTATCACAACCTGGCTGCTTAAAATCAGACATTTAGTGTGGTCAATACCACACAGCTTTCAGAGCTGGGTCAGAGGTCAAATCTGTTCTGTATATTTAGCCTGGTCTTTCAGGCTAGCATGATCTGATTTACTGAAGTGACACCTCAATTTAAAGCTCAGATTCAGACCTTTTCATAGAGTCCAACATTGTTCATTTTAAACCTTCTGGTGGCTAGCAGCACACTGATGAATTATGGTTATATTCAACTGTTTTTAAAAGGCCTGCAGCCAACTGGTTTTATATTCTAACTTATCCTCCTGTATTTCTGGTAAACCTGCTTCAAATCAAACATGTTGCACATCAAATTAAAGCTTAGGTTCTTTTCTTTCCAACAATTGTTGGCTTTCCATCATAGCACAACCTGGCTGCTTAAAATCAGACATTTAGTGTGGTCAATACCAAACAGCTTTCAGAGCTGGGTCAGAGGTCAAATCTGTTCTGTATATTTAGCCTGGTCTTTCAGGCTAGCATGATCTGATTTACTGAAGTGACACCTCAATTTAAAGCTCAGATTCAGACCTTTTCATAGAGTCCAACATTGTTCATTTTAAACCTTCTGGTGGCTAGCAGCACACTGATGAATTATGGTTATATTCAACTGTCTTTAAAAGGCCTGCAGCCAACTGGTTTTATATTCTAACTTATCCTCCTGTATTTCTGGTAAACCTGCTTCAAATCAAACATGTTGCACATCAAATTAAAGCTTAGGTTCTCTTCTTTCCATCAATTGTTGGCTTTCCATCCTATCACAATCTGGCTGCTTAAAATCAGACATTTAGTGTGGTCAATACCACACAGCTTTCAGAGCTGGGTCAGAGGTCAAATCTGTTCTGTATATTTAGCCTGGTCTTTCAGGCTAGCATGATCTGATTTACTGAAGTGACACCTCAATTTAAAGCTCAGATTCAGACCTTTTCATAGAGTCCAACATTGTTCATTTTAAACCTTCTGGTGGCTAGCAGCACACTGATGAATTATGGTTATATTCAACTGTCTTTAAAAGGCCTGCAGCCAACTGGTTTTATATTCTAACTTATCCTCCTGTATTTCTGGTAAACCTGCTTCAAATCAAACATGTTGCACATCAAATTAAAGCTTAGGTTCTTATCTTTCCATCAATTGTTGTCTTTCCATCCTATCACAACCTGGCTCCTTAAAATCAGACATTTAGTGTGGTCAATACCACACAGCTTTCAGAGCTGGGTCAGAGGTCAAATCTGTTCTGTATATTTAGCCTGGTCTTTCAGGCTAGCATGATCTGATTTACTGAAGTGACACCTCAATTTAAAGCTCAGATTCAGACCTTTTCATAGAGTCCAACATTGTTCATTTTAAACCTTCTGGTGGCTAGCAGCACACTGATGAATTATGGTTATATTCAGCTGTTTTTAAAAGGCCTGCAGCCAACTGGTTTTATATTCTAACTTATCCTCCTGTATTTCTGGTAAACCTGCTTCAAATCAAACATGTTGCACATCAAATTAAAGCTTAGGTTCTCTTCTTTCCATCAATTGTTGGCTTTCCATCCTATCACAACCTGGCTGCTTAAAATCAGACATTTAGTGTGGTCAATACCACACAGCTTTCAGAGCTGGGTCAGAGGTCAAATCTGTTCTGTATATTTAGCCTGGTCTTTCAGGCTAGCATGATCTGATTTACTGAAGTGACACCTCAATTTAAAGCTCAGATTCAGACCTTTTCATAGAGTCCAACATTGTTCATTTTAAACCTTCTGGTGGCTAGCAGCACACTGATGAATTATGGTTATATTCAACTGTTTTTAAAAGGCCTGCAGCCAACTGGTTTTATATTCTAACTTATCCTCCTGTATTTCTGGTAAACCTGCTTCAAATCAAACATGTTGCACATCAAATTAAAGCTTAGGTTCTTTTCTTTCCAACAATTGTTGGCTTTCCATCATAGCACAACCTGGCTGCTTAAAATCAGACATTTAGTGTGGTCAATACCAAACAGCTTTCAGAGCTGGGTCAGAGGTCAAATCTGTTCTGTATATTTAGCCTGGTCTTTCAGGCTAGCATGATCTGATTTACTGAAGTGACACCTCAATTTAAAGCTCAGATTCAGACCTTTTCATAGAGTCCAACATTGTTCATTTTAAACCTTCTGGTGGCTAGCAGCACACTGATGAATTATGGTTATATTCAACTGTCTTTAAAAGGCCTGCAGCCAACTGGTTTTATATTCTAACTTATCCTCCTGTATTTCTGGTAAACCTGCTTCAAATCAAACATGTTGCACATCAAATTAAAGCTTAGAAACGCCGTTGTCCGTGTCTAAAGGCTGTTTGGAGGTAGAAACAGCGTTTTTGGGGTTTAAAGGCTGTTTGGAGCTACAAACGCCGTTTTCGGTGTCTAAAGGCTGTTCGGACGTACAAACAGCGTTTTTGAGGTTTAAAGGCTGTTTGGAGGGAGAAACGACGTTTTCGGTGTCTAAAGGCTGTTTGGAGCTACAAACGCCGTTTTCGGTGTCTAAAGGCTGTTCGGAGGAAGAAACAGCGTTTTTGGGGTTTAAAGGCTGTTTGGAGGATGGGTTAGGGTTAGGGTTGGAGGAGGCGTTTGTAGCTCCAAACAGCCTTTAGACACCGAAAACGTCGTTTCTCCCTCCAAACAGCCTTTAAAACCCAAAAACGCTGTTTCTACCTCCGAACAGCCTTTAGACACCGAAAACGTCGTTTCTCCCTCCAAACAGCCTTTAAACCCCAAAAACGCTGTTTCTACCTCCGAACAGCCTTTAGACACCGAAAACGTCGTTTCTCCCTCCAAACAGCCTTTAAACCCCAAAAACGCTGTTTCTACCTCCGAACAGCCTTTAGACACCGAAAACGGCGTTTCTCCCTCCAAACAGCCTTTAAACCCCAAAAACGCTGTTTCTACCTCCGAACAGCGTTTAGACACCGAAAACGTCGTTTCTCCCTCCAAACAGCCTTTAAACCCAAAAAACGCTGTTTCTACCTCCGAACAGCCTTTAGACACCGAAAACGGCGTTTGTAGCTCCAAACAGCTTTTAGTCACCGAAAACGTCGTTTCTCCCTCCAAACAGCCTTTAAACCCCAAAAACGCTGTTTCTACCTCCGAACAGCCTTTAGACACCGAAAACGGCGTTTCTCCCTCCAAACAGCCTTTAAACCCAAAAAACGCTGTTTCTCCCTCCAAACAGCCTTTAAACCCAAAAAACGCTGTTTCTACCTCCGAACAGCCTTTAGACACCGAAAACGGCGTTTGTAGCTCCAAACAGCTTTTAGTCACCGAAAACGTCGTTTCTCCCTCCAAACAGCCTTTAAACCCCAAAAACGCTGTTTCTACCTCCGAACAGCCTTTAGACACCGAAAACGTCGTTTCTCCCTCCAAACAGCCTTTAAACCCCAAAAACGCTGTTTCTACCTCCGAACAGCCTTTAGACACCGAAAACGGCGTTTCTCCCTCCAAAAAGCCTTTAAACCCAAAAAACGCTGTTTCTACCTCCGAACAGCCTTTAGACACCGAAAACGGCGTTTGTAGCTCCAAACAGCCTTTAGACACCGAAAACGTCGTTTCTCCCTCCAAACAGCCTTTAAACCCAAAAAACGCTGTTTCTACCTCCGAACAGCCTTTAGACACCGAAAACGGCGTTTGTAGCTCCAAACAGCCTTTAGTCACCGAAAACGTCGTTTCTCCCTCCAAACAGCCTTTAGACACCGAAAACGTCGTTTCTCCCTCCAAACAGCCTTTAAACCCCAAAAACGCTGTTTCTACCTCCGAACAGCGTTTAGACACCGAAAACGGCGTTTCTCCCTCCAAACAGCCTTTAAACCCAAAAAACGCTGTTTCTACCTCCGAACAGCCTTTAGACACCGAAAACGGCGTTTGTAGCTCCAAACAGCTTTTAGTCACCGAAAACGTCGTTTCTCCCTCCAAACAGCCTTTAAACCCCAAAAACGCTATTTCTACCTCCGAACAGCCTTTAGACACCGAAAACGTCGTTTCTCCCTCCAAACAGCCTTTAAACCCAAAAAACGCTGTTTCTACCTCCGAACAGCCTTTAAACCCCAAAAACGCTGTTTCTACCTCCGAACAGCCTTTAGACACCGAAAACGTCGTTTCTCCCTCCAAACAGCCTTTAAACCCCAAAAACGCTGTTTCTACCTCCGAACAGCCTTTAGACACCGAAAACGTCGTTTCTCCCTCCAAACAGCCTTTAAACCCAAAAAACGCTGTTTCTACCTCCGAACAGCCTTTAGACACCGAAAACGGCGTTTGTAGCTCCAAACAGCCTTTAGACACCGAAAACGTCGTTTCTCCCTCCAAACAGCCTTTAAACCCCAAAAACGTTGTTTCTACCTCCGAACAGCCTTTAGACACCGAAAACGTCGTTTCTCCCTCCAAACAGCCTTTAAAGCCCAAAAACGCTGTTTCTACCTCCGAACAGCCTTTAGACACCGAAAACGGCGTTTCTCCCTCCAAACAGCCTTTAAACCCAAAAAACGCTGTTTCTACCTCCGAACAGCCTTTAGACACCGAAAACGGCGTTTGTAGCTCCGAACAGCCTTTAGACACCGAAAACGTCGTTTCTCCCTCCAAACAGCTTTTAAACCCCAAAAACGCTGTTTCTACCTCCGAACAGCCTTTAGACACCGAAAACGTCGTTTCTCCCTCCAAACAGCCTTTAAACCCCAAAAACGCTGTTTCTACCTCCGAACAGCCTTTAGACACCGAAAACGTCGTTTCTCCCTCCAAACAGCCTTTAAACCCCAAAAACGCTGTTTCTACCTCCGAACAGCCTTTAGACACCGAAAACGGCGTTTGTAGCTCCAAACAGCCTTTAGACACCGAAAATGTCATTTCTCCCTCCAAACAGCCTTTAAAACTAAAAAACGCTGTTTCTACCTCCGAACAGCCTTTAGACACCGAAAACGGCGTTTGTAGCTCCAAACAGCCTTTAGACACCGAAAACGTTGTTTCTCCCTCCAAACAGCCTTTAAACCCCAAAAACGTTGTTTCTACCTCCGAACAGCCTTTAGACACCGAAAACGGCGTTTGTAGCTCCAAACAGCCTTTAGACACCGAAAACGCTGTTTCTCCCTCCAAACAGCCTTTAAACCCCAAAAACGTTGTTTCTACCTCCGAACAGCCTTTAGACACCGAAAACGGCGTTTCTCCCTCCAAACAGCCTTTAAACCCAAAAAACGCTGTTTCTCCCTCCAAACAGCCTTTAAACCCAAAAAACGCTTTTTCTACCTCCGAACAGCCTTTAGACACCGAAAACGGCGTTTGTAGCTCCAAACAGCCTTTAAACACAAAAAACGCTGTTTCTACCTCCGAACAGCCTTTAGACACCGAAAACGGCGTTTGTAGCTCCAAACAGCCTTTAGTCACCGAAAACGTCGTTTCTCCCTCCAAACAGCCTTTAGACACCGAAAACGGCGTTTCTCCCTCCAAACAGCCTTTAAACCCCAAAAACGCTGTTTCTACCTCCGAACAGCGTTTAGACACCGAAAACGTCGTTTCTCCCTCCAAACAGCCTTTAAACCCAAAAAACGTTGTTTCTACCTCCGAACAGCCTTTAGACACCGAAAACGGCGTTTGTAGCTCCAAACAGCTTTTAGTCACCGAAAACGTCGTTTCTCCCTCCAAACAGCCTTTAAACCCCAAAAACGCTGTTTCTACCTCCGAACAGCCTTTAGACACCGAAAACGTCGTTTCTCCCTCCAAACAGCCTTTAAACCCCAAAAACGCTGTTTCTACCTCCGAACAGCCTTTAGACACCGAAAACGTCGTTTCTCCCTCCAAACAGCCTTTAAACCCCAAAAACGCTGTTTCTACCTCCGAACAGCCTTTAGACACCGAAAACGGCGTTTGTAGCTCCAAACAGCCTTTAGACACCGAAAATGTCATTTCTCCCTCCAAACAGCCTTTAAACCCAAAAAACGCTGTTTCTACCTCCGAACAGCCTTTAGAGACCGAAAACGGCGTTTGTAGCTCCAAACAGCCTTTAGACACCGAAAACGTTGTTTCTCCCTCCAAACAGCCTTTAAACCCCAAAAAAGCTGTTTCTACCTCCGAACAGCCTTTAGACACCGAAAACGGCGTTTCTCCCTCCAAACAGCCTTTAAACCCAAAAAACGCTGTTTCTCCCTCCAAACAGCCTTTAAACCCAAAAAACGCTGTTTCTACCTCCGAACAGCCTTTAGACACCGAAAACGGCGTTTGTAGCTCCAAACAGCTTTTAGTCACCGAAAACGTCGTTTCTCCCTCCAAACATCCTTTAAACCCCAAAAACGCTGTTTCTACCTCCGAACAGCCTTTAGACACCGAAAACGTCGTTTCTCCCTCCAAACAGCCTTTAAACCCCAAAAACGCTGTTTCTACCTCCGAACAGCCTTTAGACACCGAAAACGTCGTTTCTCCCTCCAAACAGCCTTTAAACCCCAAAAAACGCTGTTTCTACCTCCGAACAGCCTTTAGACACCGAAAACGGCGTTTGTAGCTCCAAACAGCCTTTAGACACCGAAAACGTTGTTTCTCCCTCCAAACAGCCTTTAAACCCCAAAAAAGCTGTTTCTACCTCCGAACAGCCTTTAGACACCGAAAACGGCGTTTCTCCCTCCAAACAGCCTTTAAACCCAAAAAACGCTGTTTCTCCCTCCAAACAGCCTTTAAACCCAAAAAACGCTGTTTCTACCTCCGAACAGCCTTTAGACACCGAAAACGGCGTTTGTAGCTCCAAACAGCTTTTAGTCACCGAAAACGTCGTTTCTCCCTCCAAACAGCCTTTAAACCCCAAAAACGTTGTTTCTACCTCCGAACACCCTTTAGACACCGAAAACGGCGTTTGTAGCTCCAAACAGCCTTTAGACACCGAAAACGTTGTTTCTCCCTCCAAACAGCCTTTAAACCCAAAAAACGCTGTTTCTACCTCCGAACAGCCTTTAGAGACCGAAAACGGCGTTTGTAGCTCCAAACAGCCTTTAGACACCGAAAATGTCATTTCTCCCACCAAACAGCCTTTAAACCCAAAAAACGCTGTTTCTACCTCCGAACAGCCTTTAGACACCGAAAACGGCGTTTGTAGCTCCAAACAGCCTTTAGACATCGAAAACGTTGTTTCTCCCTCCAAACAGCCTTTAAACCCCAAAAAAGCTGTTTCTACCTCCGAACAGCCTTTAGACACCGAAAACGGCGTTTCTCCCTCCAAACAGCCTTTAAACCCATAAAACGCGGTTTCTCCCTCCAAACAGCCTTTAAACCCAAAAAACGCTGTTTCTACCTCCGAACAGCCTTTAGACACCGAAAACGGCGTTTGTAGCTCCAAACAGCTTTTAGTCACCGAAAACGTCGTTTCTCCCTCCAAACAGCCTTTAGACACCGAAAACGGCGTTTCTCCCTCCAAACAGCCTTTAAACCCCAAAAACGCTGTTTCTACCTCCGAACAGCGTTTAGATACCGAAAACGTCGTTTCTCCCTCCAAACAGCCTTTAAACCCAAAAAACGCTGTTTCTACCTCCGAACAGCCTTTAGACACCGAAAACGGCGTTTGTAGCTCCAAACAGCTTTTAGTCACCGAAAACGTCGTTTCTCCCTCCAAACAGCCTTTAAACCCCAAAAACGCTGTTTCTACCTCCGAACAGCCTTTAGACACCGAAAACGTCGTTTCTCCCTCCAAACAGCCTTTAAACCCAAAAAACGCTGTTTCTACCTCCGAACAGCCTTTAGACACCGAAAACGGCGTTTGTAGCTCCAAACAGCCTTTAGACACCGAAAACGTCGTTTCTCCCTCCAAACAGCCTTTAAACCCCAAAAACGCTGTTTCTACCTCCGAACAGCCTTTAGACACCGAAAACGTCGTTTCTCCCTCCGAACAGCCTTTAAAGCACAAAAACGCTGTTTCTACCTCCGAACAGCCTTTAGACACCGAAAACGGCGTTTCTCCCTCCAAACAGCCTTTAAACCCAAAAAACGCTGTTTCTACCTCCGAACAGCCTTTAGACACCGAAAACGGCGTTTGTAGCTCCAAACAGCCTTTAGACACCGAAAACGTCGTTTCTCCCTCCAAACAGCCTTTAAACCCCAAAAACGCTGTTTCTACCTCCGAACAGCCTTTAGACACCGAAAACGTCGTTTCTCCCTCCAAACAGCCTTTAAAGCCCAAAAACGCTGTTTCTACCTCCGAACAGCCTTTAGACACCGAAAACGGCGTTTCTCCCTCCAAACAGCCTTTAAACCCAAAAAACGCTGTTTCTACCTCCGAACAGCCTTTAGACACCGAAAACGGCGTTTGTAGCTCCAAACAGCTTTTAGTCACCGAAAACGTCGTTTCTCCCTCCAAACAGCCTTTAAACCCCAAAAACGCTGTTTCTACCTCCGAACAGCCTTTAGACACCGAAAACGTCGTTTCTCCCTCCAAACAGCCTTTAAACCCAAAAAACGCTGTTTCTACCTCCGAACAGCCTTTAGACACCGAAAACGGCGTTTGTAGCTCCAAACAGCCTTTAGACACCGAAAACGTCGTTTCTCCCTCCAAACAGCCTTTAAACCCCAAAAACGCTGTTTCTACCTCCGAACAGCCTTTAGACACCGAAAACGTCGTTTCTCCCTCCAAACAGCCTTTAAAGCCCAAAAACGCTGTTTCTACCTCCGAACAGCCTTTAGACACCGAAAACGGCGTTTCTCCCTCCAAACAGCCTTTAAACCCAAAAAACGCTGTTTCTACCTCCGAACAGCCTTTAGACACCGAAAACGGCGTTTGTAGCTCCAAACAGCCTTTAGACACCGAAAACGTCGTTTCTCCCTCCAAACAGCTTTTAAACCCCAAAAACGCTGTTTCTACCTCCGAACAGCCTTTAGACACCGAAAACGTCGTTTCTCCCTCCAAACAGCCTTTAAACCCCAAAAACGCTGTTTCTACCTCCGAACAGCCTTTAGACACCGAAAACGGCGTTTGTAGCTCCAAACAGCCTTTAGACACCGAAAATGTCATTTCTCCCTCCAAACAGCCTTTAAACCCAAAAAACGCTGTTTCTACCTCCGAACAGCCTTTAGAGACCGAAAACGGCGTTTGTAGCTCCAAACAGCCTTTAGACACCGAAAACGTTGTTTCTCCCTCCAAACAGCCTTTAAACCCCAAAAAAGCTGTTTCTACCTCCGAACAGCCTTTAGACACCGAAAACGGCGTTTCTCCCTCCAAACAGCCTTTAAACCCAAAAAACGCTGTTTCTCCCTCCAAACAGCCTTTAAACCCAAAAAACGCTGTTTCTACCTCCGAACAGCCTTTAGACACCGAAAACGGCGTTTGTAGCTCCAAACAGCTTTTAGTCACCGAAAACGTCGTTTCTCCCTCCAAACAGCCTTTAAACCCCAAAAACGCTGTTTC
Organism: Centroberyx gerrardi; assembly: GCF_048128805.1. NCBI lineage: Eukaryota > Metazoa > Chordata > Actinopteri > Beryciformes > Berycidae > Centroberyx > Centroberyx gerrardi. The sequence goes on from NC_136015.1 coordinate 301,636, forward strand.
TACCTCCGAACAGCCTTTAGACACCGAAAACGTCGTTTCTCCCTCCAAACAGCCTTTAAACCCCAAAAACGCTGTTTCTACCTCCGAACAGCCTTTAGACACCGAAAACGTCGTTTCTCCCTCCAAACAGCCTTTAAACCCAAAAAACGCTGTTTCTACCTCCGAACAGCCTTTAGACACCGAAAACGGCGTTTGTAGCTCCAAACAGCCTTTAGACACCGAAAACGTCGTTTCTCCCTCCAAACAGCCTTTAAACCCCAAAAACGCTGTTTCTACCTCCGAACAGCCTTTAGACACCGAAAACGTCGTTTCTCCCTCCAAACAGCCTTTAAAGCCCAAAAACGCTGTTTCTACCTCCGAACAGCCTTTAGACACCGAAAACGGCGTTTCTCCCTCCAAACAGCCTTTAAACCCAAAAAACGCTGTTTCTACCTCCGAACAGCCTTTAGACACCGAAAACGGCGTTTGTAGCTCCAAACAGCCTTTAGACACCGAAAACGTCGTTTCTCCCTCCAAACAGCTTTTAAACCCCAAAAACGCTGTTTCTACCTCCGAACAGCCTTTAGACACCGAAAACGTCGTTTCTCCCTCCAAACAGCCTTTAAACCCCAAAAACGCTGTTTCTACCTCCGAACAGCCTTTAGACACCGAAAACGGCGTTTGTAGCTCCAAACAGCCTTTAGACACCGAAAATGTCATTTCTCCCTCCAAACAGCCTTTAAACCCAAAAAACGCTGTTTCTACCTCCGAACAGCCTTTAGAGACCGAAAACGGCGTTTGTAGCTCCAAACAGCCTTTAGACACCGAAAACGTTGTTTCTCCCTCCAAACAGCCTTTAAACCCCAAAAAAGCTGTTTCTACCTCCGAACAGCCTTTAGACACCGAAAACGGCGTTTCTCCCTCCAAACAGCCTTTAAACCCAAAAAACGCTGTTTCTCCCTCCAAACAGCCTTTAAACCCAAAAAACGCTGTTTCTACCTCCGAACAGCCTTTAGACACCGAAAACGGCGTTTGTAGCTCCAAACAGCTTTTAGTCACCGAAAACGTCGTTTCTCCCTCCAAACAGCCTTTAAACCCCAAAAACGCTGTTTCTACCTCCGAACAGCCTTTAGACACCGAAAACGTCGTTTCTCCCTCCAAACAGCCTTTAAACCCCAAAAACGCTGTTTCTACCTCCGAACAGCCTTTAGACACCGAAAACGTCGTTTCTCCCTCCAAACAGCCTTTAAACCCCAAAAAACGCTGTTTCTACCTCCGAACAGCCTTTAGACACCGAAAACGGCGTTTGTAGCTCCAAACAGCCTTTAGACACCGAAAACGTTGTTTCTCCCTCCAAACAGCCTTTAAACCCCAAAAAAGCTGTTTCTACCTCCGAACAGCCTTTAGACACCGAAAACGGCGTTTCTCCCTCCAAACAGCCTTTAAACCCAAAAAACGCTGTTTCTCCCTCCAAACAGCCTTTAAACCCCAAAAAACGCTGTTTCTACCTCCGAACAGCCTTTAGACACCGAAAACGGCGTTTGTAGCTCCAAACAGCTTTTAGTCACCGAAAACGTCGTTTCTCCCTCCAAACAGCCTTTAAACCCCAAAAACGTTGTTTCTACCTCCGAACACCCTTTAGACACCGAAAACGGCGTTTGTAGCTCCAAACAGCCTTTAGTCATCGAAAACGTCGTTTCTCCCTCCAAACAGCCTTTAAACCCCAAAAAACGCTGTTTCTACCTCCGAACAGCCTTTAGACACCGAAAACGGCGTTTGTAGCTCCAAACAGCCTTTAGACACCGAAAACGTCGTTTCTCCCTCCAAACAGCCTTTAAACCCCAAAAACGCTGTTTCTACCTCCGAACAGCCTTTAGACACCGAAAACGTCGTTTCTCCCTCCAAACAGCCTTTAAACCCCAAAAACGCTGTTTCTACCTCCGAACAGCCTTTAGACACCGAAAACGTCGTTTCTCCCTCCAAACAGCCTTTAAACCCCAAAAACGCTGTTTCTACCTCCGAACAGCCTTTAGACACCGAAAACGGCGTTTGTAGCTCCAAACAGCCTTTAGACACCGAAATGTCATTTCTCCTCCAAACAGCCTTTAAACCCAAAAAACGCTGTTTCTACCTCCGAACAGCCTTTAGACACCGAAAACGGCGTTTGTAGCTCCAAACAGCCTTTAGACATCGAAAACGTTGTTTCTCCCTCCAAACAGCCTTTAAACCCCAAAAAAGCTGTTTCTACCTCCGAACAGCCTTTAGACACCGAAAACGGCGTTTCTCCCTCCAAACAGCCTTTAAACCCATAAAACGCGGTTTCTCCCTCCAAACAGCCTTTAAACCCAAAAAACGCTGTTTCTACCTCCGAACAGCCTTTAGACACCGAAAACGGCGTTGTAGCTCCAAACAGCTTTTAGTCACCGAAAACGTCGTTTCTCCCTCCAAACAGCCTTTAGACACCGAAAACGGCGTTTCTCCCTCCAAACAGCCTTTAAACCCCAAAAACGCTGTTTCTACCTCCGAACAGCGTTTAGATACCGAAAACGTCGTTTCTCCCTCCAAACAGCCTTTAAACCCAAAAAACGCTGTTTCTACCTCCGAACAGCCTTTAGACACCGAAAACGGCGTTTGTAGCTCCAAACAGCTTTTAGTCACCGAAAACGTCGTTTCTCCCTCCAAACAGCCTTTAAACCCCAAAAACGCTGTTTCTACCTCCGAACAGCCTTTAGACACCGAAAACGTCGTTTCTCCCTCCAAACAGCCTTTAAACCCAAAAAACGCTGTTTCTACCTCCGAACAGCCTTTAGACACCGAAAACGGCGTTTGTAGCTCCAAACAGCCTTTAGACACCGAAAACGTCGTTTCTCCCTCCAAACAGCCTTTAAACCCCAAAAACGCTGTTTCTACCTCCGAACAGCCTTTAGACACCGAAAACGTCGTTTCTCCCTCCAAACAGCCTTTAAAGCCCAAAAACGCTGTTTCTACCTCCGAACAGCCTTTAGACACCGAAAACGGCGTTTCTCCCTCCAAACAGCCTTTAAACCCAAAAAACGCTGTTTCTACCTCCGAACAGCCTTTAGACACCGAAAACGGCGTTTGTAGCTCCAAACAGCCTTTAGACACCGAAAACGTCGTTTCTCCCTCCAAACAGCCTTTAAACCCCAAAAACGCTGTTTCTACCTCCGAACAGCCTTTAGACACCGAAAACGTCGTTTCTCCCTCCAAACAGCCTTTAAAGCCCAAAAACGCTGTTTCTACCTCCGAACAGCCTTTAGACACCGAAAACGGCGTTTCTCCCTCCAAACAGCCTTTAAACCCAAAAAACGCTGTTTCTACCTCCGAACAGCCTTTAGACACCGAAAACGGCGTTTGTAGCTCCAAACAGCTTTTAGTCACCGAAAACGTCGTTTCTCCCTCCAAACAGCCTTTAAACCCCAAAAACGCTGTTTCTACCTCCGAACAGCCTTTAGACACCGAAAACGTCGTTTCTCCCTCCAAACAGCCTTTAAACCCAAAAAACGCTGTTTCTACCTCCGAACAGCCTTTAGACACCGAAAACGGCGTTTGTAGCTCCAAACAGCCTTTAGACACCGAAAACGTCGTTTCTCCCTCCAAACAGCCTTTAAACCCCAAAAACGCTGTTTCTACCTCCGAACAGCCTTTAGACACCGAAAACGTCGTTTCTCCCTCCAAACAGCCTTTAAAGCCCAAAAACGCTGTTTCTACCTCCGAACAGCCTTTAGACACCGAAAACGGCGTTTCTCCCTCCAAACAGCCTTTAAACCCAAAAAACGCTGTTTCTACCTCCGAACAGCCTTTAGACACCGAAAACGGCGTTTGTAGCTCCAAACAGCTTTTAGTCACCGAAAACGTCGTTTCTCCCTCCAAACAGCCTTTAAACCCCAAAAACGCTGTTTCTACCTCCGAACAGCCTTTAGACACCGAAAACGTCGTTTCTCCCTCCAAACAGCCTTTAAACCCAAAAAACGCTGTTTCTACCTCCGAACAGCCTTTAGACACCGAAAACGGCGTTTGTAGCTCCAAACAGCCTTTAGACACCGAAAACGTCGTTTCTCCCTCCAAACAGCCTTTAAACCCCAAAAACGCTGTTTCTACCTCCGAACAGCCTTTAGACACCGAAAACGTCGTTTCTCCCTCCAAACAGCCTTTAAAGCCCAAAAACGCTGTTTCTACCTCCGAACAGCCTTTAGACACCGAAAACGGCGTTTCTCCCTCCAAACAGCCTTTAAACCCAAAAAACGCTGTTTCTACCTCCGAACAGCCTTTAGACACCGAAAACGGCGTTTGTAGCTCCAAACAGCCTTTAGACACCGAAAACGTCGTTTCTCCCTCCAAACAGCTTTTAAACCCCAAAAACGCTGTTTCTACCTCCGAACAGCCTTTAGACACCGAAAACGTCGTTTCTCCCTCCAAACAGCCTTTAAACCCCAAAAACGCTGTTTCTACCTCCGAACAGCCTTTAGACACCGAAAACGGCGTTTGTAGCTCCAAACAGCCTTTAGACACCGAAAATGTCATTTCTCCCTCCAAACAGCCTTTAAACCCAAAAAACGCTGTTTCTACCTCCGAACAGCCTTTAGAGACCGAAAACGGCGTTTGTAGCTCCAAACAGCCTTTAGACACCGAAAACGTTGTTTCTCCCTCCAAACAGCCTTTAAACCCCAAAAAAGCTGTTTCTACCTCCGAACAGCCTTTAGACACCGAAAACGGCGTTTCTCCCTCCAAACAGCCTTTAAACCCAAAAAAAGCTGTTTCTCCCTCCAAACAGCCTTTAAACCCAAAAAACGCTGTTTCTACCTCCGAACAGCCTTTAGACACCGAAAACGGCGTTTGTAGCTCCAAACAGCTTTTAGTCACCGAAAACGTCGTTTCTCCCTCCAAACAGCCTTTAAACCCCAAAAACGCTGTTTCTACCTCCGAACAGCCTTTAGACACCGAAAACATCGTTTCTCCCTCCAAACAGCCTTTAAACCCCAAAAACGCTGTTTCTACCTCCGAACAGCCTTTAGACACCGAAAACGTCGTTTCTCCCTCCAAACAGCCTTTAAACCCCAAAAAACGCTGTTTCTACCTCCGAACAGCCTTTAGACACCGAAAACGGCGTTTGTAGCTCCAAACAGCCTTTAGACACCGAAAATGTCATTTCTCCCTCCAAACAGCCTTTAAACCCAAAAAACGCTGTTTCTACCTCCGAACAGCCTTTAGAGACCGAAAACGGCGTTTGTAGCTCCAAACAGCCTTTAGACACCGAAAACGTTGTTTCTCCCTCCAAACAGCCTTTAAACCCCAAAAAAGCTGTTTCTACCTCCGAACAGCCTTTAGACACCGAAAACGGCGTTTCTCCCTCCAAACAGCCTTTAAACCCAAAAAACGCTGTTTCTCCCTCCAAACAGCCTTTAAACCCAAAAAACGCTGTTTCTACCTCCGAACAGCCTTTAGACACCGAAAACGGCGTTTGTAGCTCCAAACAGCTTTTAGTCACCGAAAACGTCGTTTCTCCCTCCAAACAGCCTTTAAACCCCAAAAACGCTGTTTCTACCTCCGAACAGCCTTTAGACACCGAAAACATCGTTTCTCCCTCCAAACAGCCTTTAAACCCCAAAAACGCTGTTTCTACCTCCGAACAGCCTTTAGACACCGAAAACGTCGTTTCTCCCTCCAAACAGCCTTTAAACCCCAAAAAACGCTGTTTCTACCTCCGAACAGCCTTTAGACACCGAAAACGGCGTTTGTAGCTCCAAACAGCCTTTAGACACCGAAAACGTTGTTTCTCCCTCCAAACAGCCTTTAAACCCCAAAAAAGCTGTTTCTACCTCCGAACAGCCTTTAGACACCGAAAACGGCGTTTCTCCCTCCAAACAGCCTTTAAACCCAAAAAACGCTGTTTCTCCCTCCAAACAGCCTTTAAACCCAAAAAACGCTGTTTCTACCTCCGAACAGCCTTTAGACACCGAAAACGGCGTTTGTAGCTCCAAACAGCTTTTAGTCACCGAAAACGTCGTTTCTCCCTCCAAACAGCCTTTAAACCCCAAAAACGCTGTTTCTACCTCCGAACAGCCTTTAGACACCGAAAACGTCGTTTCTCCCTCCAAACAGCCTTTAAACCCCAAAAACGCTGTTTCTACCTCCGAACAGCCTTTAGACACCGAAAACGTCGTTTCTCCCTCCAAACAGCCTTTAAACCCCAAAAAACGCTGTTTCTACCTCCGAACAGCCTTTAGACACCGAAAACGGCGTTTGTAGCTCCAAACAGCCTTTAGACACCGAAAACGTTGTTTCTCCCTCCAAACAGCCTTTAAACCCCAAAAAAGCTGTTTCTACCTCCGAACAGCCTTTAGACACCGAAAACGGCGTTTCTCCCTCCAAACAGCCTTTAAACCCAAAAAACGCTGTTTCTCCCTCCAAACAGCCTTTAAACCCAAAAAACGCTGTTTCTACCTCCGAACAGCCTTTAGACACCGAAAACGGCGTTTGTAGCTCCAAACAGCTTTTAGTCACCGAAAACGTCGTTTCTCCCTCCAAACAGCCTTTAAACCCCAAAAACGCTGTTTCTACCTCCGAACAGCCTTTAGACACCGAAAACGTCGTTTCTCCCTCCAAACAGCCTTTAAACCCCAAAAACGCTGTTTCTACCTCCGAACAGCCTTTAGACACCGAAAACGTCGTTTCTCCCTCCAAACAGCCTTTAAACCCCAAAAAACGCTGTTTCTACCTCCGAACAGCCTTTAGACACCGAAAACGGCGTTTGTAGCTCCAAACAGCCTTTAGACACCGAAAACGTTGTTTCTCCCTCCAAACAGCCTTTAAACCCCAAAAAAGCTGTTTCTACCTCCGAACAGCCTTTAGACACCGAAAACGGCGTTTCTCCCTCCAAACAGCCTTTAAACCCAAAAAACGCTGTTTCTCCCTCCAAACAGCCTTTAAACCCAAAAAACGCTGTTTCTACCTCCGAACAGCCTTTAGACACCGAAAACGGCGTTTGTAGCTCCAAACAGCTTTTAGTCACCGAAAACGTCGTTTCTCCCTCCAAACAGCCTTTAAACCCCAAAAACGCTGTTTCTACCTCCGAACAGCCTTTAGACACCGAAAACGTCGTTTCTCCCTCCAAACAGACTTTAAACCCCAAAAACGCTGTTTCTACCTCCGAACAGCCTTTAGACACCGAAAACGGCGTTTGTAGCTCCAAACAGCCTTTAGACACCGAAAATGTCATTTCTCCCACCAAACAGCCTTTAAACCCAAAAAACGCTGTTTCTACCTCCGAACAGCCTTTAGACACCGAAAACGGCGTTTGTAGCTCCAAACAGCCTTTAGACATCGAAAACGTTGTTTCTCCCTCCAAACAGCCTTTAAACCCCAAAAAAGCTGTTTCTACCTCCGAACAGCCTTTAGACACCGAAAACGGCGTTTCTCCCTCCAAACAGCCTTTAAACCCAAAAAACGCTGTTTCTCCCTCCAAACAGCCTTTAAACCCAAAAAACGCTGTTTCTACCTCCGAACAGCCTTTAGACACCGAAAACGGCGTTTGTAGCTCCAAACAGCTTTTAGTCACCGAAAACGTCGTTTCTCCCTCCAAACAGCCTTTAAACCCCAAAAACGCTGTTTCTACCTCCGAACAGCCTTTAGACACCGAAAACGTCGTTTCTCCCTCCAAACAGCCTTTAAACCCCAAAAACGCTGTTTCTACCTCCGAACAGCCTTTAGACACCGAAAACGGTGTTTGTAGCTCCAAACAGCCTTTAGACACCGAAAATGTCATTTCTCCCTCCAAACAGCCTTTAAACCCAAAAAACGCTGTTTCTACCTCCGAACAGCCTTTAGACACCGAAAACGGCGTTTGTAGCTCCAAACAGCCTTTAGACACCGAAAACGTCGTTTCTCCCTCCAAACAGCCTTTAAACCCCAAAAACGCTGTTTCTACCTCCGAACAGCCTTTAGACACCGAAAACGTCGTTTCTCCCTCCAAACAGCCTTTAAACCCCAAAAACGCTGTTTCTACCTCCGAACAGCCTTTAGACACCGAAAACGTCGTTTCTCCCTCCAAACAGCCTTTAAACCCCAAAAACGCTGTTTCTACCTCCGAACAGCCTTTAGACACCGAAAACGGCGTTTGTAGCTCCAAACAGCCTTTAGACACCGAAAATGTCATTTCTCCCTCCAAACAGCCTTTAAACCCAAAAAACGCTGTTTCTACCTCCGAACAGCCTTTAGACACCGAAAACGGCGTTTGTAGCTCCAAACAGCCTTTAGACATCGAAAACGTTGTTTCTCCCTCCAAACAGCCTTTAAACCCCAAAAAAGCTGTTTCTACCTCCGAACAGCCTTTAGACACCGAAAACGGCGTTTCTCCCTCCAAACAGCCTTTAAACCCATAAAACGCGGTTTCTCCCTCCAAACAGCCTTTAAACCCAAAAAACGCTGTTTCTACCTCCGAACAGCCTTTAGACACCGAAAACGGCGTTTGTAGCTCCAAACAGCTTTTAGTCACCGAAAACGTCGTTTCTCCCTCCAAACAGCCTTTAAACCCCAAAAACGATGTTTCTACCTCCGAACAGCCTTTAGACACCGAAAACGTCGTTTCTCCCTCCAAACAGCCTTTAAACCCCAAAAACGCTGTTTCTACCTCCGAACAGCCTTTAGACACCGAAAACGGTGTTTGTAGCTCCAAACAGCCTTTAGACACCGAAAATGTCATTTCTCCCTCCAAACAGCCTTTAAACCCAAAAAACGCTGTTTCTACCTCCGAACAGCCTTTAGACACCGAAAACGGCGTTTGTAGCTCCAAACAGCCTTTAGACACCGAAAACGTTGTTTCTATCTCCGAACACCCTTTAGACACCGAAAACGGCGTTTGTAGCTCCAAACAGCCTTTAGTCATCGAAAACGTCGTTTCTCCCTCCAAACAGCCTTTAAACCCCAAAAACGCTGTTTCTACCTCCGAACAGCCTTTAGACACCGAAAACGGCGTTTGTAGCTCCAAACAGCCTTTAGACACCGAAAACGTCGTTTCTCCCTCCAAACAGCCTTTAAACCCCAAAAACGCTGTTTCTACCTCCGAACAGCCTTTAGACACCGAAAACGTCGTTTCTCCCTCCAAACAGCCTTTAAACCCCAAAAACGCTGTTTCTACCTCCGAACAGCCTTTAGACACCGAAAACGGCGTTTCTCCCTCCAAACAGCCTTTAAACCCAAAAAACGCTGTTTCTCCCTCCAAACAGCCTTTAAACCCCAAAAACGCTGTTTCTACCTCCGAACAGCCTTTAGACACCGAAAACGGCGTTTGTAGCTCCAAACAGCCTTTAGACAACGAAAATGTCATTTCTCCCTCCAAACAGCCTTTAAAACTAAAAAACGCTGTTTCTACCTCCGAACAGCCTTTAGACACCGAAAACGGCGTTTGTAGCTCCAAACAGCCTTTAGACACCGAAAACGTTGTTTCTCCCTCCAAACAGCCTTTAAACCCAAAAAATGCTGTTTCTCCCTCCAAACAGCCTGTAAACCCAAAAAACGCTGTTTCTACCTCCGAACAGCCTTTAGACACCGAAAACGGCGTTTGTAGCTCCAAACAGTCTTTAAACACAAAAAACGCTGTTTCTACCTCCGAACAGCCTTTAGACACCGAAAACGTCGTTTCTCCCTCCAAACAGCCTTTAAACCCAAAAAACGCTGTTTTTACCTCCGAACAGCCTTTAGACACCGAAAACGGCGTTTCTCCCTCCAAACAGCCTTTAAACCCAAAAAACGCTGTTTCTACCTCCGAACAGCCTTTAGACACCGAAAACGGCGTTTGTAGCTCCAAACAGCCTTTAGACACTGAAAACGTCGTTTCTCCCTCCAAACAGCTTTTAAACCCCAAAAACGCTGTTTCTACCTCCGAACAGCCTTTAGACACCGAAAACGTCGTTTCTCCCTCCAAACAGCCTTTAAACCCCAAAAACGCTGTTTCTACCTCCGAACAGCCTTTAGACACCGAAAACGGCGTTTGTAGCTCCAAACAGCCTTTAGACACCGAAAATGTCATTTCTCCCTCCAAACAGCCTTTAAACCCAAAAAACGCTGTTTCTACCTCCGAACAGCCTTTAGACACCGGAAAACGGCGTTTTTAGCTCCAAACAGCCTTTAAACCCAAAAAACGCTGTTTCTACATCCGAAAACCCTTTAGACACCGAAAACGGCGTTTGTAGCTCCAAACAGCCTTTAGTCACCGAAAACGTCGTTTCTCCCTCCAAACAGCCTTTAAACCCCAAAAACGCTGTTTCTACCTCCGAACAGCCTTTAGACACCGAAAACGGCGTTTGTAGCTCCAAACAGCCTTTAGACACCGAAAACGTCGTTTCTCCCTCCAAACAGCCTTTAAACCCCAAAAACGCTGTTTCTACCTCCGAACAGCCTTTAGACACCGAAAACGTCGTTTCTCCCTCCAAACAGCCTTTAAACCCCAAAAACGCTGTTTCTACCTCCGAACAGCCTTTAGACACCGAAAACGGCGTTTCTCCCTCCAAACAGCCTTTAAACCCAAAAAACGCTGTTTCTCCCTCCAAACAGCCTTTAAACCCCAAAAACGCTGTTTCTACCTCCGAACAGCCTTTAGACACCGAAAACGGCGTTTGTAGCTCCAAACAGCCTTTAGACACCGAAAATGTCATTTCTCCCTCCAAACAGCCTTTAAACCCAAAAAACGCTGTTTCTACCTCCGAACAGCCTTTAGACACCGAAAACGGCGTTTGTAGCTCCAAACAGCCTTTAGACATCGAAAACGTTGTTTCTCCCTCCAAACAGCCTTTAAACCCCAAAAAAGCTGTTTCTACCTCCGAACAGCCTTTAGACACCGAAAACGGCGTTTCTCCCTCCAAACAGCCTTTAAACCCATAAAACGCGGTTTCTCCCTCCAAACAGCCTTTAAACCCAAAAAACGCTGTTTCTACCTCCGAACAGCCTTTAGACACCGAAAACGGCGTTTGTAGATCCAAACAGCTTTTAGTCACCGAAAACGTCGTTTCTCCCTCCAAACAGCCTTTAAACCCCAAAAACGCTGTTTCTACCTCCGAACAGCCTTTAGACACCGAAAACGGCGTTTGTAGCTCCAAACAGCCTTTAGACACCGAAAACGTCGTTTCTCCCTCCAAACAGCCTTTAAACCCCAAAAACGCTGTTTCTACCTCCGAACAGCCTTTAGACACCGAAAACGTCGTTTCTCCCTCCAAACAGCCTTTAAACCCCAAAAACGCTGTTTCTACCTCCGAACAGCCTTTAGACACCGAAAACGGCGTTTCTCCCTCCAAACAGCCTTTAAACCCAAAAAACGCTGTTTCTCCCTCCAAACAGCCTTTAAACCCCAAAAACGCTGTTTCTACCTCCGAACAGCCTTTAGACACCGAAAACGGCGTTTGTAGCTCCAAACAGCCTTTAGACACCGAAAATGTCATTTCTCCCTCCAAACAGCCTTTAAACCCAAAAAACGCTGTTTCTACCTCCGAACAGCCTTTAGACACCGAAAACGGCGTTTGTAGCTCCAAACAGCCTTTAGACACCGAAAATGTCATTTCTCCCTCCAAACAGCCTTTAAACCCAAAAAACGCTGTTTCTACCTCCGAACAGCCTTTAGACACCGAAAACGGCGTTTGTAGCTCCAAACAGCTTTTAGTCACCGAAAACGTCGTTTCTCCCTCCAAACAGCCTTTAAACCCCAAAAACGCTGTTTCTACCTCCGAACAGCCTTTAGACACCGAAAACGTCGTTTCTCCCTCCAAACAGCCTTTAAACCCCAAAAACGCTGTTTCTACCTCCGAACAGCCTTTAGACACCGAAAACGGCGTTTGTAGCTCCAAACAGCTTTTAGTCACCGAAAACGTCGTTTCTCCCTCCAAACAGCCTTTAAACCCCAAAAACGCTGTTTCTACCTCCGAACAGCCTTTAGACACCGAAAACGTCGTTTCTCCCTCCAAACAGCCTTTAAACCCCAAAAACGCTGTTTCTACCTCCGAACAGCCTTTAGACACCGAAAACGGTGTTTGTAGCTCCAAACAGCCTTTAGACACCGAAAATGTCATTTCTCCCTCCAAACAGCCTTTAAACCCAAAAAACGCTGTTTCTACCTCCGAACAGCCTTTAGACACCGAAAACGGCGTTTGTAGCTCCAAACAGCCTTTAGACACCGAAAACGTTGTTTCTCCCTCCAAACAGCCTTTAATCCCCAAAAACGCTGTTTCTACCTCCGAACAGCCTTTAGACACCGAAAACGGCGTTTCTCCCTCCAAACAGCCTTTAAACCCAAAAAACGCTGTTTCTCCCTCCAAACAGCCTTTAAACCCAAAAAACGCTGTTTCTACCTCCGAACAGCCTTTAGACACCGAAAACGGCGTTTCTCCCTCCAAACAGCCTTTAAACCCAAAAAACGCTGTTTCTACCTCCGAACAGCCTTTAGACACCGAAAACGGCGTTTGTAGCTCCAAACAGCCTTTAGACACCGAAAACGTCGTTTCTCCCTCCAAACAGCTTTTAAACCCCAAAAACGCTGTTTCTACCTCCGAACAGCCTTTAGACACCGTAAACGTCGTTGTCTCCCTCCAAACAGCCTTTAAACCCCAAAAACGCTGTTTCTACCTCCGAACAGCCTTTAGACACTGAAAACGTCGTTTCTCCCTCCAAACAGCCTTTAAACCCCAAAAACGCTGTTTCTACCTCCGAACAGCCTTTAGACACCGAAAACGGCGTTTGTAGCTCCAAACAGCCTTTAGACACCGAAAATGTCATTTCTCCCTCCAAACAGCCTTTAAACCCAAAAAACGCTGTTTCTACCTCCGAACAGCCTTTAGACACCGAAAACGGCGTTTGTAGCTCCAAACAGCCTTTAGACATCGAAAACGTTGTTTCTCCCTCCAAACAGCCTTTAAACCCCAAAAAAGCTGTTTCTACCTCCGAACAGCCTTTAGACACCGAAAACGGCGTTTCTCCCTCCAAACAGCCTTTAAACCCATAAAACGCGGTTTCTCCCTCCAAACAGCCTTTAAACCCAAAAAACGCTGTTTCTACCTCCGAACAGCCTTTAGACACCGAAAACGGCGTTTGTAGCTCCAAACAGCTTTTAGTCACCGAAAACGTCGTTTCTCCCTCCAAACAGCCTTTAAACCCCAAAAACTCTGTTTCTACCTCCGAACAGCCTTTAGACACCGAAAACGTCGTTTCTCCCTCCAAACAGCCTTTAAACCCCAAAAACGCTGTTTCTACCTCCGAACAGCCTTTAGACACCGAAAACGGCGTTTGTAGCTCCAAACAGCCTTTAGACACCGAAAACGTCGTTTCTCCCTCCAAACAGCCTTTAAACCCAAAAAACGCTGTTTCTACCTCCGAACAGCCTTTAGACACCGAAAACGGCGTTTGTAGCTCCAAACAGCCTTTAGTCACCGAAAACGTCGTTTCTCCCTCCAAACAGCCTTTAGACACCGAAAACGGCGTTTCTCCCTCCAAACAGCCTTTAAACCCAAAAAACGCTGTTTCTACCTCCGAACAGACTTTAGACACCGAAAACGGCGTTTGTAGCTCCAAACAGCTTTTAGTCACCGAAAACGTCGTTTCTCCCTCCAAACAGCCTTTAAACCCAAAAAACGCTGTTTCTACCTCCGAACAGCCTTTAGACACCGAAAACGGCGTTTGTAGCTCCAAACAGCCTTTAAACCCAAAAAACGCTGTTTCTACCTCCGAACAGCCTTTAGACACCGAAAACGTCGTTTCTCCCTCCAAACAGCCTTTAAACCCAAAAAAAGCTGTTTCTACCTCTGAACAGCCTTTAGACACCGAAAACGGCGTTTGTAGCTCCAAACAGCCTTTAGTCACCGAAAACGTCGTTTCTCCCTCCAAACAGCCTTTAAACCCCAAAAACGCTGTTTCTACCTCTGAACAGCCTTTAGACACCGAAAACGGCGTTTGTAGCTCCAAACAGCCTTTAGACACCGAAAATGTCATTTCTCCCTCCAAACAGCCTTTAAACCCAAAAAACGCTGTTTCTACCTCCGAACAGCCTTTAGACACCGAAAACGGCGTTTTTAGCTCCAAACAGCCTTTAAACCCAAAAAACGCTGTTTCTACATCCGAAAACCCTTTAGACACCGAAAACGGCGTTTGTAGCTCCAAACAGCCTTTAGTCACCGAAAACGTCGTTTCTCCCTCCAAACAGCCTTTAAACCCCAAAAACGCTGTTTCTACCTCCGAACAGCCTTTAGACACCGAAAACGGCGTTTGTAGCTCCAAACAGCCTTTAGACACCGAAAACGTCGTTTCTCCCTCCAAACAGCCTTTAAACCCCAAAAACGCTGTTTCTACCTCCGAACAGCCTTTAGACACCGAAAACGTCGTTTCTCCCTCCAAACAGCCTTTAAACCCCAAAAACGCTGTTTCTACCTCCGAACAGCCTTTAGACACCGAAAACGGCGTTTCTCCCTCCAAACAGCCTTTAAACCCAAAAAACGCTGTTTCTCCCTCCAAACAGCCTTTAAACCCCAAAAACGCTGTTTCTACCTCCGAACAGCCTTTAGACACCGAAAACGGCGTTTGTAGCTCCAAACAGCCTTTAGACACGGAAAATGTCATTTCTCCCTCCAAACAGCCTTTAAACCCAAAAAACGCTGTTTCTACCTCCGAACAGCCTTTAGACACCGAAAACGGCGTTTGTAGCTCCAAACAGCCTTTAGACATCGAAAACGTTGTTTCTCCCTCCAAACAGCCTTTAAACCCCAAAAAAGCTGTTTCTACCTCCGAACAGCCTTTAGACACCGAAAACGGCGTTTCTCCCTCCAAACAGCCTTTAAACCCATAAAACGCGGTTTCTCCCTCCAAACAGCCTTTAAACCCAAAAAACGCTGTTTCTACCTCCGAACAGCCTTTAGACACCGAAAACGGCGTTTGTAGATCCAAACAGCTTTTAGTCACCGAAAACGTCGTTTCTCCCTCCAAACAGCCTTTAAACCCCAAAAACGCTGTTTCTACCTCCGAACAGCCTTTAGACACCGAAAACGGCGTTTGTAGCTCCAAACAGCCTTTAGACACCGAAAACGTCGTTTCTCCCTCCAAACAGCCTTTAAACCCCAAAAACGCTGTTTCTACCTCCGAACAGCCTTTAGACACCGAAAACGTCGTTTCTCCCTCCAAACAGCCTTTAAACCCCAAAAACGCTGTTTCTACCTCCGAACAGCCTTTAGACACCGAAAACGGCGTTTCTCCCTCCAAACAGCCTTTAAACCCAAAAAACGCTGTTTCTCCCTCCAAACAGCCTTTAAAACCCAAAAACGCTGTTTCTACCTCCGAACAGCCTTTAGACACCGAAAACGGCGTTTGTAGCTCCAAACAGCCTTTAGACACCGAAAATGTCATTTCTCCCTCCAAACAGCCTTTAAACCCAAAAAACGCTGTTTCTACCTCCGAACAGCCTTTAGACACCGAAAACGGCGTTTGTAGCTCCAAACAGCTTTTAGTCACCGAAAACGTCGTTTCTCCCTCCAAACAGCCTTTAAACCCCAAAAACGCTGTTTCTACCTCCGAACAGCCTTTAGACACCGAAAACGTCGTTTCTCCCTCCAAACAGCCTTTAAACCCCAAAAACGCTGTTTCTACCTCCGAACAGCCTTTAGACACCGAAAACGGCGTTTGTAGCTCCAAACAGCTTTTAGTCACCGAAAACGTCGTTTCTCCCTCCAAACAGCCTTTAAACCCCAAAAACGCTGTTTCTACCTCCGAACAGCCTTTAGACACCGAAAACGTCGTTTCTCCCTCCAAACAGCCTTTAAACCCCAAAAACGCTGTTTCTACCTCCGAACAGCCTTTAGACACCGAAAACGGTGTTTGTAGCTCCAAACAGCCTTTAGACACCGAAAATGTCATTTCTCCCTCCAAACAGCCTTTAAACCCAAAAAACGCTGTTTCTACCTCCGAACAGCCTTTAGACACCGAAAACGGCGTTTGTAGCTCCAAACAGCCTTTAGACACCGAAAACGTTGTTTCTCCCTCCAAACAGCCTTTAATCCCCAAAAACGCTGTTTCTACCTCCGAACAGCCTTTAGACACCGAAAACGGCGTTTCTCCCTCCAAACAGCCTTTAAACCCAAAAAACGCTGTTTCTCCCTCCAAACAGCCTTTAAACCCAAAAAACGCTGTTTCTACCTCCGAACAGCCTTTAGACACCGAAAACGGCGTTTCTCCCTCCAAACAGCCTTTAAACCCAAAAAACGCTGTTTCTACCTCCGAACAGCCTTTAGACACCGAAAACGGCGTTTGTAGCTCCAAACAGCCTTTAGACACCGAAAACGTCGTTTCTCCCTCCAAACAGCTTTTAAACCCCAAAAACGCTGTTTCTACCTCCGAACAGCCTTTAGACACCGTAAACGTCGTTGTCTCCCTCCAAACAGCCTTTAAACCCCAAAAACGCTGTTTCTACCTCCGAACAGCCTTTAGACACTGAAAACGTCGTTTCTCCCTCCAAACAGCCTTTAAACCCCAAAAACGCTGTTTCTACCTCCGAACAGCCTTTAGACACCGAAAACGGCGTTTGTAGCTCCAAACAGCCTTTAGACACCGAAAATGTCATTTCTCCCTCCAAACAGCCTTTAAACCCAAAAAACGCTGTTTCTACCTCCGAACAGCCTTTAGACACCGAAAACGGCGTTTGTAGCTCCAAACAGCCTTTAGACATCGAAAACGTTGTTTCTCCCTCCAAACAGCCTTTAAACCCCAAAAAAGCTGTTTCTACCTCCGAACAGCCTTTAGACACCGAAAACGGCGTTTCTCCCTCCAAACAGCCTTTAAACCCCAAAAACGCTGTTTCTACCTCCGAACAGCCTTTAGACACCGAAAACGGCGTTTGTAGCTCCAAACAGCCTTTAGACACCGAAAACGTCGTTTCTCCCTCCAAACAGCCTTTAAACCCAAAAAACGCTGTTTCTACCTCCGAACAGCCTTTAGACACCGAAAACGGCGTTTGTAGCTCCAAACAGCCTTTAGTCACCGAAAACGTCGTTTCTCCCTCCAAACAGCCTTTAGACACCGAAAACGGCGTTTCTCCCTCCAAACAGCCTTTAAACCCAAAAAACGCTGTTTCTACCTCCGAACAGACTTTAGACACCGAAAACGGCGTTTGTAGCTCCAAACAGCTTTTAGTCACCGAAAACGTCGTTTCTCCCTCCAAACAGCCTTTAAACCCAAAAAACGCTGTTTCTACCTCCGAACAGCCTTTAGACACCGAAAACGGCGTTTGTAGCTCCAAACAGCCTTTAAACCCAAAAAACGCTGTTTCTACCTCCGAACAGCCTTTAGACACCGAAAACGTCGTTTCTCCCTCCAAACAGCCTTTAAACCCAAAAAAAGCTGTTTCTACCTCTGAACAGCCTTTAGACACCGAAAACGGCGTTTGTAGCTCCAAACAGCCTTTAGTCACCGAAAACGTCGTTTCTCCCTCCAAACAGCCTTTAAACCCCAAAAACGCTGTTTCTACCTCTGAACAGCCTTTAGACACCGAAAACGGCGTTTGTAGCTCCAAACAGCCTTTAGTCACCGAAAACGTCGTTTCTCCCTCCAAACAGCCTTTAAACCCCAAAAACGCTGTTTCTACCTCCGAACAACCTTTAGACACCGAAAACGGCGTTTGTAGCTCCAAACAGCTTTTAGTCACCGAAAACGTCGTTTCTCCCTCCAAACAGCCTTTAAACCCAAAAAACGCTGTTTCTACCTCCGAACAGCCTTTAGACACCGAAAACGGCGTTTGTAGCTCCAAACAGCTTTTAGTCACCGAAAACGTCGTTTCTCCCTCCAAACAGCCTTTAAACCCAAAAAACGCAGTTTCTACCTCCGAACAGCCTTTAGACACCGAAAACGGCGTTTGTAGCTCCAAACAGCTTTTAGTCACCGAAAACGTCGTTTCTCCCTCCAAACAGCCTTTAAACCCCAAAAACGCTGTTTCTACCTCCAAACAGCCTTTAGACACAGAAAACGTTGTTTCTCCCTCCAAACAGCCTTTAAACCCAAAAAACGCTGTTTCTACCTGCGAACAGCCTTTAGTCACCGAAAACGTTGTTTCTCCCTCCAAACAGCCTTTAAACCCTAAAAATGCTGTTTCTACCGCCGAACAGCCTTTAGACACAGAAAACGGAGACCCCTGGCTGAAGAAAATCAGACATTTAGTGTGGTCAATACCACACAGCTTTCAGAGCTGGGTCAGAGGTCAAATCTGTTCTGTATATTTAGCCTGGTCTTTCAGGCTAGCATGATCTGATTTACTGGAGTGATACCTCAATTTAAAGCTCAGATTCAGACCTTTTCATAGAGTCCAATATTGTTCATTTTAAACCTTCTGGTGGCTAGCAGCACACTGATGAATTATGGTTATATTCAACTGTTTTTAAAAGACCTGCAGCCAACTGTTTTTATATTCTAACTTATCCTCCTGTATTTCTGGTAAACCTGCTTCAAATCAAACATGTTGCACATCAAATTAAAGCTTAGGTTCTCTTCTTTCCATCAATTGTTGGCTTTCCATCCTATCACAACCTGGCTGCTTAAAATCAGACATTTAGTGTGGTCAATACCACACAGCTTTCAGAGCTGGGTCAGAGGTCAAATCTGTTCTGTATATTTAGCCTGGTCTTTCAGGCTAGCATGATCTGATTTACTGAAGTGACACCTCAATTTAAAGCTCAGATTCAGACCTTTTCATAGAGTCCAACATTGTTGAGTTTACCCCTTCTGGTGGCTAGCAGCACACTGATGAATTATGGTTACATTCAGCTGTTTTCAAAAGGCCTGCAGCCAACTGGTTTTATATTCTAACTTATCCTCCTGTATTTCTGGTAAACCTGCTTCAAATCAAACATGTTGCACATCAAATTAAAGCTTAGGTTCTCTTCTTTCCATCAATTGTTGGCTTTCCATCCTATCACAACCTGGCTGCTTAAAATCAGACATTTAGTGTGGTCAATACCACACAGCTTTCAGAGCTGGGTCAGATGTCAAATCTGTTCTGTATATTTAGCCTGCTCTTTCAGGCTAGCATGATCTGATTTACTGGAGTGACACCTCAATTTAAAGCTCAGATTCAGACCTTTTCATAGAGTCCAACATTGTTGATTTTACCCCTTCTGGTGGCTAGCAGCACACTGATGAATTATGGTTACATTCAGCTGTTTTCAAAAGGCCTGCAGCCAACAGGTTTTATATTCTAACTTATCCTCCTGTATTTCTGGTAAACCTGCTTCAAATCAAACATGTTGCACATCAAATTAAAGCTTAGGTTCTCTTCTTTCCAACAATTGTTGGCTTTCCATCATAGCACAACCTGGCTGCTTAAAATCAGACATTTAGTGTGGTCAATACCACACAGCTTTCAGAGCTGGGTCAGAGGTCAAATCTGTTCTGTATATTTAGCCTGGTCTTTCAGGCTAGCATGATCTGATTTACTGGAGTGATACCTCAATTTAAAGCTCAGATTCAGACCTTTTCATAGAGTCCAACATTGTTCATTTTAAACCTTCTGGTGGCTAGCAGCACACTGATGAATTATTGTTACATTCAGCTGTTTTCAAAAGGCCTGCATCCAACTGGTTTTATAGTCTAACTTATCCTCCTGTATTTCTGGTCAACCTGCTTCAAATCAAACATGTTGCACATCAAATTAAAGCTTAGGTTCTCTTCTTTCCAACAATTGTTGGCTTTCCATCCTATCACAAGCTGGCTGCTTAAAATCAGACATTTAGTGTGGTCAATACCACACAGCTTTCAGAGCTGGGTCAGATGTCAAATCTGTTCTGTATATTTAGCCTGCTCTTTCAGGCTAGCATGATCTGATTTACTGGAGTGACACCTCAATTTAAAGCTCAGATTCAGACCTTTTCATAGAGTCCAACATTGTTGATTTTACCCCTTCTGGTGGCTAGCAGCACACTGATGAATTATGGTTACATTCAGCTGTTTTCAAAAGGCCTGCATCCAACTGGTTTTATAGCCTAACTTATCCTCCTGTATTTCTGGTCAACCTGCTTCAAATCAAACATGTTGCACATCAAATTAAAGCTTAGGTTCTCTTCTTTCCAACAATTGTTGGCTTTCCATCCTATCACAAGCTGGCTGCTTAAAATCAGACATTTAGTGTGGTCAATACCACACAGCTTTCAGTGCTGGGTCAGATGTCAAATCTGTTCTGTATATTTAGCCTGGTCTTTCAGGCTAGCATGATCTGATTTACTGGAGTGACACCTCAATTTAAAGCTCAGATTCAGACCTTTTCATAGAGTCCAACATTGTTGATTTTACCCCTTCTGGTGGCTAGCAGCACACTGATGAATTATGGTTACATTCAGCTCTTTTCAAAAGGCCTGCAGCCAACAGGTTTTATAGTCTAACTTATCCTCTTGTATTTCTGGTAAACCTGCTTCAAATCAAACATGTTGCACATCAAATTAAAGCTTAGGTTCTCTTCTTTCCATCAATTGTTGGCTTTCCATCCTATCACAACCTGGCTGCTTAAAATCAGACATTTAGTGTGGTCAATACCACACAGCTTTCAGAGCTGGGTCAGATGTCAAATCTGTTCTGTATATTTAGCCTGGTCCTTCAGGCTAGCATGATCTGATTTACTGGAGTGACACCTCAATTTAAAGCTAAGATTCAGACCTTTTCATAGAGTCCAACATTGTTGTGTTCACCCCTTCTGGTGGCTAGCAGCACACTGATGAATTATGGTTACATTCAGCTGTTTTCAAAAGGCCCGCAGCCAACTGGTTTTATATTCTAACTTATCCTCCTGTATTTCTGGTAAACCTGCTTCAAATCAAACATGTTGCACATCAAATTAAAGCTTAGGTTCTCTTCTTTCCAACATTTTTTGGCTTTCCATCATAGCACAAGCTGGCTGCTTAAAATCAGACATTTAGTATGGTCAATACCACACAGCTTTCAGAGCTGGGTCAGAGGTCAAATCTGTTCTGTATATTTAGCCTGGTCCTTCAGGCTAGCATGATCTGATTTACTGGAGTGACACCTCAATTTAAAGCTAAGATTCAGACCTTTTCATAGAGTCCAACATTGTTGAGTTTACCCCTTCTGGTGGCTAGCAGCACACTGATGAATTATGGTTACATTCAGCTCTTTTCAAAAGGCCTGCAGCCAACAGGTTTTATATTCTACCTTATCCTCCTGTATTTGTGGTAAACCTGCTTCAAATCAAACATGTTGCACATCAAATTAAAGCTTAGGTTCTCTTCTTTCCAACAATTTTTGGCTTTCCATCATAGCACAAGCTGGCTGCTTAAAATCAGACATTTAGTATGGTCAATACCACACAGCTTTCAGAGCTGGGTCAGAGGTCAAATCTGTTCTGTATATTTAGCCTGGTCTTTCAGGCTAGCATGATCTGATTTACTGGAGTGATACCTCAATTTAAAGCTCAGATTCAGACCTTTTCATAGAGTCCAATATTGTTCATTTTAAACCTTCTGGTGGCTAGCAGCACACTGATGAATTATGGTTATATTCAACTGTTTTTAAAAGACCTGCAGCCAACTGTTTTTATATTCTAACTTATCCTCCTGTATTTCTGGTAAACCTGCTTCAAATCAAACATGTTGCACATCAAATTAAAGCTTAGGTTCTCTTCTTTCCATCAATTGTTGGCTTTCCATCCTATCACAACCTGGCTGCTTAAAATCAGACATTTAGTGTGGTCAATACCACACAGCTTTCAGAGCTGGGTCAGATGTCAAATCTGTTCTGTATATTTAGCCTGGTCCTTCAGGCTAGCATGATCTGATTTACTGGAGTGACACCTCAATTTAAAGCTAAGATTCAGACCGTTTCATAGAGTCCAACATTGTTGTGTTCACCCCTTCTGGTGGCTAGCAGCACACTGATGAATTATGGTTACATTCAGCTATTTTCAAAAGGCCCGCAGCCAACTGGTTTTATATTCTAACTTATCCTCCTGTATTTCTGGTAAACCTGCTTCAAATCAAACATGTTGCACATCAAATTAAAGCTTAGGTTCTCTTCTTTCCAACATTTTTTGGCTTTCCATCATAGCACAAGCTGGCTGCTTAAAATCAGACATTTAGTATGGTCAATACCACACAGCTTTCAGAGCTGGGTCAGAGGTCAAATCTGTTCTGTATATTTAGCCTGGTCCTTCAGGCTAGCATGATCTGATTTACTGGAGTGACACCTCAATTTAAAGCTAAGATTCAGACCTTTTCATAGAGTCCAACATTGTTGAGTTTACCCCTTCTGGTGGCTAGCAGCACACTGATGAATTATGGTTACATTCAGCTCTTTTCAAAAGGCCTGCAGCCAACAGGTTTTATATTCTACCTTATCCTCCTGTATTTCTGGTAAACCTGCTTCAAATCAAACATGTTGCACATCAAATTAAAGCTTAGGTTCTCTTCTTTCCAACAATTTTTGGCTTTCCATCATAGCACAAGCTGGCTGCTTAAAATCAGACATTTAGTATGGTCAATACCACACAGCTTTCAGAGCTGGGTCAGAGGTCAAATCTGTTCTGTATATTTAGCTTGGTCTTTCAGGCTAGCATGATCTGATTTACTGGAGTGATACCTCCATGTAAAGCTCAGATTCAGACCTTTTCATAGAGTCCAACATTGTTGAGTTTACCCCTTCTGGTGGCTAGCAGCACACTGATGAATTATGGTTACATTCAGCTCTTTTCAAAAGGCCTGCAGCCAACAGGTTTTATATTCTAACTTATCCTCCTGTATTTCTGGTAAACCTGCTTCAAATCAAACATGTTGCACATCAAATTAAAGCTTAGGTTCTCTTCTTTCCATCAATTGTTGGCTTTCCATCCTATCACAAGCTGGCTGCTTAAAATCAGACATTTAGTATGGTCAATACCACACAGCTTTCAGAGCTGGGTCAGAGGTCAAATCTGTTCTGTATATTTAGCCTGGTCCTTCAGGCTAGCATGATCTGATTTACTGGAGTGATACCTCAATTTAAAGCTCAGATTCAGACCTTTTCATAGAGTCCAACATTGTTCATTTTAAACCTTCTGGTGGCTAGCAGCACACTGATGAATTATTGTTACATTCAGCTGTTTTCAAAAGGCCTGCATCCAACTGGTTTTATAGTCTAACTTATCCTCCTGTATTTCTGGTCAACCTGCTTCAAATCAAACATGTTGCACATCAAATTAAAGCTTAGGTTCTCTTCTTTCCAACAATTGTTGGCTTTCCATCCTATCACAAGCTGGCTGCTTAAAATCAGACATTTAGTGTGGTCAATACCACACAGCTTTCAGAGCTGGGTCAGATGTCAAATCTGTTCTGTATATTTAGCCTGGTCTTTCAGGCTAGCATGATCTGATTTACTGGAGTGACACCTCAATTTAAAGCTCAGATTCAGACCTTTTCATAGAGTCCAACATTGTTGATTTTACCCCTTCTGGTGGCTAGCAGCACACTGATGAATTATGGTTACATTCAGCTGTTTTCAAAAGGCCTGCATCCAACTGGTTTTATAGCCTAACTTATCCTCCTGTATTTCTGGTCAACCTGCTTCAAATCAAACATGTTGCACATCAAATTAAAGCTTAGGTTCTCTTCTTTCCAACAATTGTTGGCTTTCCATCCTATCACAAGCTGGCTGCTTAAAATCAGACATTTAGTGTGGTCAATACCACACAGCTTTCAGAGCTGGGTCAGATGTCAAATCTGTTCTGTATATTTAGCCTGGTCTTTCAGGCTAGCATGATCTGATTTACTGGAGTGACACCTCAATTTAAAGCTCAGATTCAGACCTTTTCATAGAGTCCAACATTGTTGAGTTTACCCCTTCTGGTGGCTAGCAGCACACTGATGAATTATGGTTACATTCAGCTCTTTTCAAAAGGCCTGCAGCCAACAGGTTTTATATTCTACCTTATCCTCCTGTATTTGTGGTAAACCTGCTTCAAATCAAACATGTTGCACATCAAATTAAAGCTTAGGTTCTCTTCTTTCCAACAATTTTTGGCTTTCCATCATAGCACAAGCTGGCTGCTTAAAATCAGACATTTAGTATGGTCAATACCACACAGCTTTCAGAGCTGGGTCAGAGGTCAAATCTGTTCTGTATATTTAGCTTGGTCTTTCAGGCTAGCATGATCTGATTTACTGGAGTAATACCTCAATTTAAAGCTCAGATTCAGACCTTTTCATAGAGTCCAACATTGTTGATTTTACCCCTTCTGGTGGCTAGCAGCACACTGATGAATTATGGTTACATTCAGCTCTTTTCAAAAGGCCTGCAGCCAACAGGTTTTATAGTCTAACTTATCCTCTTGTATTTCTGGTAAACCTGCTTCAAATCAAACATGTTGCACATCAAATTAAAGCTTAGGTTCTCTTCTTTCCATCAATTGTTGGCTTTCCATCCTATCACAACCTGGCTGCTTAAAATCAGACATTTAGTGTGGTCAATACCACACAGCTTTCAGAGCTGGGTCAGATGTCAAATCTGTTCTGTATATTTAGCCTGGTCCTTCAGGCTAGCATGATCTGATTTACTGGAGTGACACCTCAATTTAAAGCTAAGATTCAGACCGTTTCATAGAGTCCAACATTGTTGTGTTCACCCCTTCTGGTGGCTAGCAGCACACTGATGAATTATGGTTACATTCAGCTATTTTCAAAAGGCCCGCAGCCAACTGGTTTTATATTCTAACTTATCCTCCTGTATTTCTGGTAAACCTGCTTCAAATCAAACATGTTGCACATCAAATTAAAGCTTAGGTTCTCTTCTTTCCAACATTTTTTGGCTTTCCATCATAGCACAAGCTGGCTGCTTAAAATCAGACATTTAGTATGGTCAATACCACACAGCTTTCAGAGCTGGGTCAGAGGTCAAATCTGTTCTGTATATTTAGCCTGGTCCTTCAGGCTAGCATGATCTGATTTACTGGAGTGACACCTCAATTTAAAGCTAAGATTCAGACCTTTTCATAGAGTCCAACATTGTTGAGTTTACCCCTTCTGGTGGCTAGCAGCACACTGATGAATTATGGTTACATTCAGCTCTTTTCAAAAGGCCTGCAGCCAACAGGTTTTATATTCTACCTTATCCTCCTGTATTTCTGGTAAACCTGCTTCAAATCAAACATGTTGCACATCAAATTAAAGCTTAGGTTCTCTTCTTTCCAACAATTTTTGGCTTTCCATCATAGCACAAGCTGGCTGCTTAAAATCAGACATTTAGTATGGTCAATACCACACAGCTTTCAGAGCTGGGTCAGAGGTCAAATCTGTTCTGTATATTTAGCCTGGTCCTTCAGGCTAGCATGATCTGATTTACTGGAGTGACACCTCAATTTAAAGCTAAGATTCAGACCTTTTCATAGAGTCCAACATTGTTGAGTTTACCCCTTCTGGTGGCTAGCAGCACACTGATGAATTATGGTTACATTCAGCTCTTTTCAAAAGGCCTGCAGCCAACAGGTTTTATATTCTACCTTATCCTCCTGTATTTGTGGTAAACCTGCTTCAAATCAAACATGTTGCACATCAAATTAAAGCTTAGGTTCTCTTCTTTCCAACAATTTTTGGCTTTCCATCATAGCACAAGCTGGCTGCTTAAAATCAGACATTTAGTATGGTCAATACCACACAGCTTTCAGAGCTGGGTCAGAGGTCAAATCTGTTCTGTATATTTAGCTTGGTCTTTCAGGCTAGCATGATCTGATTTACTGGAGTAATACCTCAATTTAAAGCTCAGATTCAGACCTTTTCATAGAGTCCAACATTGTTGATTTTACCCCTTCTGGTGGCTAGCAGCACACTGATGAATTATGGTTACATTCAGCTCTTTTCAAAAGGCCTGCAGCCAACAGGTTTTATAGTCTAACTTATCCTCTTGTATTTCTGGTAAACCTGCTTCAAATCAAACATGTTGCACATCAAATTAAAGCTTAGGTTCTCTTCTTTCCATCAATTGTTGGCTTTCCATCCTATCACAACCTGGCTGCTTAAAATCAGACATTTAGTGTGGTCAATACCACACAGCTTTCAGAGCTGGGTCAGATGTCAAATCTGTTCTGTATATTTAGCCTGGTCCTTCAGGCTAGCATGATCTGATTTACTGGAGTGACACCTCAATTTAAAGCTAAGATTCAGACCGTTTCATAGAGTCCAACATTGTTGTGTTCACCCCTTCTGGTGGCTAGCAGCACACTGATGAATTATGGTTACATTCAGCTATTTTCAAAAGGCCCGCAGCCAACTGGTTTTATATTCTAACTTATCCTCCTGTATTTCTGGTAAACCTGCTTCAAATCAAACATGTTGCACATCAAATTAAAGCTTAGGTTCTCTTCTTTCCAACATTTTTTGGCTTTCCATCATAGCACAAGCTGGCTGCTTAAAATCAGACATTTAGTATGGTCAATACCACACAGCTTTCAGAGCTGGGTCAGAGGTCAAATCTGTTCTGTATATTTAGCCTGGTCCTTCAGGCTAGCATGATCTGATTTACTGGAGTGACACCTCAATTTAAAGCTAAGATTCAGACCTTTTCATAGAGTCCAACATTGTTGAGTTTACCCCTTCTGGTGGCTAGCAGCACACTGATGAATTATGGTTACATTCAGCTCTTTTCAAAAAGACTGCAGCCAACAGGTTTTATATTCTACCTTATCCTCCTGTATTTCTGGTAAACCTGCTTCAAATCAAACATGTTGCACATCAAATTAAAGCTTAGGTTCTCTTCTTTCCAACAATTTTTGGCTTTCCATCATAGCACAAGCTGGCTGCTTAAAATCAGACATTTAGTATGGTCAATACCACACAGCTTTCAGAGCTGGGTCAGAGGTCAAATCTGTTCTGTATATTTAGCTTGGTCTTTCAGGCTAGCATGATCTGATTTACTGGAGTGATACCTCCATGTAAAGCTCAGATTCAGACCTTTTCATAGAGTCCAACATTGTTGAGTTTACCCCTTCTGGTGGCTAGCAGCACACTGATGAATTATGGTTACATTCAGCTCTTTTCAAAAGGCCTGCAGCCAACAGGTTTTATATTCTAACTTATCCTCCTGTATTTCTGGTAAACCTGCTTCAAATCAAACATGTTGCACATCAAATTAAAGCTTAGGTTCTCTTCTTTCCATCAATTGTTGGCTTTCCATCCTATCACAAGCTGGCTGCTTAAAATCAGACATTTAGTATGGTCAATACCACACAGCTTTCAGAGCTGGGTCAGAGGTCAAATCTGTTCTGTATATTTAGCCTGGTCCTTCAGGCTAGCATGATCTGATTTACTGGAGTGACACCTCAATTTAAAGCTAAGATTCAGACCTTTTCATAGAGTCCAACATTGTTGTGTTCACCCCTTCTGGTGGCTAGCAGCACACTGATGAATTATGGTTACATTCAGCTGTTTTCAAAAGGCCCGCAGCCAACTGGTTTTATATTCTAACTTATCCTCCTGTATTTCTGGTAAACCTGCTTCAAATCAAACATGTTGCACATCAAATTAAAGCTTAGGTTCTCTTCTTTCCAACATTTTTTGGCTTTCCATCATAGCACAAGCTGGCTGCTTAAAATCAGACATTTAGTATGGTCAATACCACACAGCTTTCAGAGCTGGGTCAGAGGTCAAATCTGTTCTGTATATTTAGCTTGGTCCTTCAGGCTAGCATGATCTGATTTACTGGAGTGACACCTCAATTTAAAGCTAAGATTCAGACCTTTTCATAGAGTCCAACATTGTTGAGTTTACCCCTTCTGGTGGCTAGCAGCACACTGATGAATTATGGTTACATTCAGCTCTTTTCAAAAGGCCTGCAGCCAACAGGTTTTATATTCTACCTTATCCTCCTGTATTTGTGGTAAACCTGCTTCAAATCAAACATGTTGCACATCAAATTAAAGCTTAGGTTCTCTTCTTTCCAACAATTTTTGGCTTTCCATCATAGCACAAGCTGGCTGCTTAAAATCAGACATTTAGTATGGTCAATACCACACAGCTTTCAGAGCTGGGTCAGAGGTCAAATCTGTTCTGTATATTTAGCTTGGTCTTTCAGGCTAGCATGATCTGATTTACTGGAGTAATACCTCAATTTAAAGCTCAGATTCAGACCTTTTCATAGAGTCCAACATTGTTGATTTTACCCCTTCTGGTGGCTAGCAGCACACTGATGAATTATGGTTACATTCAGCTCTTTTCAAAAGGCCTGCAGCCAA
Organism: Centroberyx gerrardi; assembly: GCF_048128805.1. Lineage (NCBI taxonomy): Eukaryota > Metazoa > Chordata > Actinopteri > Beryciformes > Berycidae > Centroberyx > Centroberyx gerrardi. The sequence goes on from NC_136015.1 coordinate 329,840, forward strand.
CAGGTTTTATAGTCTAACTTATCCTCCTGTATTTGTGGTAAACCTGCTTCAAATCAAACATGTTGCACATCAAATTAAAGCTTAGGTTCTCTTCTTTCCAACAATTTTTGGCTTTCCATCATAGCACAAGCTGGCTGCTTAAAATCAGACATTTAGTATGGTCAATACCACACAGCTTTCAGAGCTGGGTCAGAGGTCAAATCTGTTCTGTATATTTAGCTTGGTCTTTCAGGCTAGCATGATCTGATTTACTGGAGTAATACCTCAATTTAAAGCTCAGATTCAGACCTTTTCATAGAGTCCAACATTGTTGATTTTACCCCTTCTGGTGGCTAGCAGCACACTGATGAATTATGGTTACATTCAGCTCTTTTCAAAAGGCCTGCAGCCAACAGGTTTTATAGTCTAACTTATCCTCTTGTATTTCTGGTAAACCTGCTTCAAATCAAACATGTTGCACATCAAATTAAAGCTTAGGTTCTCTTCTTTCCATCAATTGTTGGCTTTCCATCCTATCACAACCTGGCTGCTTAAAATCAGACATTTAGTGTGGTCAATACCACACAGCTTTCAGAGCTGGGTCAGATGTCAAATCTGTTCTGTATATTTAGCCTGGTCCTTCAGGCTAGCATGATCTGATTTACTGGAGTGACACCTCAATTTAAAGCTAAGATTCAGACCGTTTCATAGAGTCCAACATTGTTGTGTTCACCCCTTCTGGTGGCTAGCAGCACACTGATGAATTATGGTTACATTCAGCTATTTTCAAAAGGCCCGCAGCCAACTGGTTTTATATTCTAACTTATCCTCCTGTATTTCTGGTAAACCTGCTTCAAATCAAACATGTTGCACATCAAATTAAAGCTTAGGTTCTCTTCTTTCCAACATTTTTTGGCTTTCCATCATAGCACAAGCTGGCTGCTTAAAATCAGACATTTAGTATGGTCAATACCACACAGCTTTCAGAGCTGGGTCAGAGGTCAAATCTGTTCTGTATATTTAGCCTGGTCCTTCAGGCTAGCATGATCTGATTTACTGGAGTGACACCTCAATTTAAAGCTAAGATTCAGACCTTTTCATAGAGTCCAACATTGTTGAGTTTACCCCTTCTGGTGGCTAGCAGCACACTGATGAATTATGGTTACATTCAGCTCTTTTCAAAAAGACTGCAGCCAACAGGTTTTATATTCTACCTTATCCTCCTGTATTTCTGGTAAACCTGCTTCAAATCAAACATGTTGCACATCAAATTAAAGCTTAGGTTCTCTTCTTTCCAACAATTTTTGGCTTTCCATCATAGCACAAGCTGGCTGCTTAAAATCAGACATTTAGTATGGTCAATACCACACAGCTTTCAGAGCTGGGTCAGAGGTCAAATCTGTTCTGTATATTTAGCTTGGTCTTTCAGGCTAGCATGATCTGATTTACTGGAGTGATACCTCCATGTAAAGCTCAGATTCAGACCTTTTCATAGAGTCCAACATTGTTGAGTTTACCCCTTCTGGTGGCTAGCAGCACACTGATGAATTATGGTTACATTCAGCTCTTTTCAAAAGGCCTGCAGCCAACAGGTTTTATATTCTAACTTATCCTCCTGTATTTCTGGTAAACCTGCTTCAAATCAAACATGTTGCACATCAAATTAAAGCTTAGGTTCTCTTCTTTCCATCAATTGTTGGCTTTCCATCCTATCACAAGCTGGCTGCTTAAAATCAGACATTTAGTATGGTCAATACCACACAGCTTTCAGAGCTGGGTCAGAGGTCAAATCTGTTCTGTATATTTAGCCTGGTCCTTCAGGCTAGCATGATCTGATTTACTGGAGTGACACCTCAATTTAAAGCTAAGATTCAGACCTTTTCATAGAGTCCAACATTGTTGTGTTCACCCCTTCTGGTGGCTAGCAGCACACTGATGAATTATGGTTACATTCAGCTGTTTTCAAAAGGCCCGCAGCCAACTGGTTTTATATTCTAACTTATCCTCCTGTATTTCTGGTAAACCTGCTTCAAATCAAACATGTTGCACATCAAATTAAAGCTTAGGTTCTCTTCTTTCCAACATTTTTTGGCTTTCCATCATAGCACAAGCTGGCTGCTTAAAATCAGACATTTAGTATGGTCAATACCACACAGCTTTCAGAGCTGGGTCAGAGGTCAAATCTGTTCTGTATATTTAGCTTGGTCCTTCAGGCTAGCATGATCTGATTTACTGGAGTGACACCTCAATTTAAAGCTAAGATTCAGACCTTTTCATAGAGTCCAACATTGTTGAGTTTACCCCTTCTGGTGGCTAGCAGCACACTGATGAATTATGGTTACATTCAGCTCTTTTCAAAAGGCCTGCAGCCAACAGGTTTTATATTCTACCTTATCCTCCTGTATTTGTGGTAAACCTGCTTCAAATCAAACATGTTGCACATCAAATTAAAGCTTAGGTTCTCTTCTTTCCAACAATTTTTGGCTTTCCATCATAGCACAAGCTGGCTGCTTAAAATCAGACATTTAGTATGGTCAATACCACACAGCTTTCAGAGCTGGGTCAGAGGTCAAATCTGTTCTGTATATTTAGCTTGGTCTTTCAGGCTAGCATGATCTGATTTACTGGAGTAATACCTCAATTTAAAGCTCAGATTCAGACCTTTTCATAGAGTCCAACATTGTTGATTTTACCCCTTCTGGTGGCTAGCAGCACACTGATGAATTATGGTTACATTCAGCTCTTTTCAAAAGGCCTGCAGCCAACAGGTTTTATAGTCTAACTTATCCTCTTGTATTTCTGGTAAACCTGCTTCAAATCAAACATGTTGCACATCAAATTAAAGCTTAGGTTCTCTTCTTTCCATCAATTGTTGGCTTTCCATCCTATCACAACCTGGCTGCTTAAAATCAGACATTTAGTGTGGTCAATACCACACAGCTTTCAGAGCTGGGTCAGATGTCAAATCTGTTCTGTATATTTAGCCTGGTCCTTCAGGCTAGCATGATCTGATTTACTGGAGTGACACCTCAATTTAAAGCTAAGATTCAGACCGTTTCATAGAGTCCAACATTGTTGTGTTCACCCCTTCTGGTGGCTAGCAGCACACTGATGAATTATGGTTACATTCAGCTATTTTCAAAAGGCCCGCAGCCAACTGGTTTTATATTCTAACTTATCCTCCTGTATTTCTGGTAAACCTGCTTCAAATCAAACATGTTGCACATCAAATTAAAGCTTAGGTTCTCTTCTTTCCAACATTTTTTGGCTTTCCATCATAGCACAAGCTGGCTGCTTAAAATCAGACATTTAGTATGGTCAATACCACACAGCTTTCAGAGCTGGGTCAGAGGTCAAATCTGTTCTGTATATTTAGCCTGGTCCTTCAGGCTAGCATGATCTGATTTACTGGAGTGACACCTCAATTTAAAGCTAAGATTCAGACCTTTTCATAGAGTCCAACATTGTTGAGTTTACCCCTTCTGGTGGCTAGCAGCACACTGATGAATTATGGTTACATTCAGCTCTTTTCAAAAAGACTGCAGCCAACAGGTTTTATATTCTACCTTATCCTCCTGTATTTCTGGTAAACCTGCTTCAAATCAAACATGTTGCACATCAAATTAAAGCTTAGGTTCTCTTCTTTCCAACAATTTTTGGCTTTCCATCATAGCACAAGCTGGCTGCTTAAAATCAGACATTTAGTATGGTCAATACCACACAGCTTTCAGAGCTGGGTCAGAGGTCAAATCTGTTCTGTATATTTAGCTTGGTCTTTCAGGCTAGCATGATCTGATTTACTGGAGTGATACCTCCATGTAAAGCTCAGATTCAGACCTTTTCATAGAGTCCAACATTGTTGAGTTTACCCCTTCTGGTGGCTAGCAGCACACTGATGAATTATGGTTACATTCAGCTCTTTTCAAAAGGCCTGCAGCCAACAGGTTTTATATTCTAACTTATCCTCCTGTATTTCTGGTAAACCTGCTTCAAATCAAACATGTTGCACATCAAATTAAAGCTTAGGTTCTCTTCTTTCCATCAATTGTTGGCTTTCCATCCTATCACAAGCTGGCTGCTTAAAATCAGACATTTAGTATGGTCAATACCACACAGCTTTCAGAGCTGGGTCAGAGGTCAAATCTGTTCTGTATATTTAGCCTGGTCCTTCAGGCTAGCATGATCTGATTTACTGGAGTGATACCTCAATTTAAAGCTCAGATTCAGACCTTTTCATAGAGTCCAACATTGTTCATTTTAAACCTTCTGGTGGCTAGCAGCACACTGATGAATTATTGTTACATTCAGCTGTTTTCAAAAGGCCTGCATCCAACTGGTTTTATAGTCTAACTTATCCTCCTGTATTTCTGGTCAACCTGCTTCAAATCAAACATGTTGCACATCAAATTAAAGCTTAGGTTCTCTTCTTTCCAACAATTGTTGGCTTTCCATCCTATCACAAGCTGGCTGCTTAAAATCAGACATTTAGTGTGGTCAATACCACACAGCTTTCAGAGCTGGGTCAGATGTCAAATCTGTTCTGTATATTTAGCCTGCTCTTTCAGGCTAGCATGATCTGATTTACTGGAGTGACACCTCAATTTAAAGCTCAGATTCAGACCTTTTCATAGAGTCCAACATTGTTGATTTTACCCCTTCTGGTGGCTAGCAGCACACTGATGAATTATGGTTACATTCAGCTGTTTTCAAAAGGCCTGCATCCAACTGGTTTTATAGCCTAACTTATCCTCCTGTATTTCTGGTCAACCTGCTTCAAATCAAACATGTTGCACATCAAATTAAAGCTTAGGTTCTCTTCTTTCCAACAATTGTTGGCTTTCCATCCTATCACAAGCTGGCTGCTTAAAATCAGACATTTAGTGTGGTCAATACCACACAGCTTTCAGAGCTGGGTCAGATGTCAAATCTGTTCTGTATATTTAGCCTGGTCTTTCAGGCTAGCATGATCTGATTTACTGGAGTGACACCTCAATTTAAAGCTCAGATTCAGACCTTTTCATAGAGTCCAACATTGTTCATTTTAAACCTTCTGGTGGCTAGCAGCACACTGATGAATTATGGTTATATTCAACTGTCTTTAAAAGGCCTGCAGCCTTTATATTCTATAGCATTTATATTCTAACTTATCCTCCTGTATTTCTGGTAAACCTGCTTCAAATCAAACATGTTGCACATCAAATTAAAGCTTAGGTTCTTTTCTTTCCAACAATTGTTGGCTTTCCATCATAGCACAACCTGGCTGCTTAAAATCAGACATTTAGTGTGGTCAATACCAAACAGCTTTCAGAGCTGGGTCAGAGGTCAAATCTGTTCTGTATATTTAGCCTGGTCTTTCAGGCTAGCATGATCTGATTTACTGAAGTGACACCTCAATTTAAAGCTCAGATTCAGACCTTTTCATAGAGTCCAACATTGTTCATTTTAAACCTTCTGGTGGCTAGCAGCACACTGATGAATTATGGTTATATTCAACTGTCTTTAAAAGGCCTGCAGCCAACTGGTTTTATATTCTAACTTATCCTCCTGTATTTCTGGTAAACCTGCTTCAAATCAAACATGTTGCACATCAAATTAAAGCTTAGGTTCTCTTCTTTCCATCAATTGTTGGCTTTCCATCCTATCACAACCTGGCTGCTTAAAATCAGACATTTAGTGTGGTCAATACCAGACAGCTTTCAGAGCTGGGTCAGAGGTCAAATCTGTTCTGTATATTTAGCCTGGTCTTTCAGGCTAGCATGATCTGATTTACTGAAGTGACACCTCAATTTAAAGCTCAGATTCAGACCTTTTCATAGAGTCCAACATTGTTCATTTTAAACCTTCTGGTGGCTAGCAGCACACTGATGAATTATGGTTATATTCAACTGTCTTTAAAAGGCCTGCAGCCAACTGGTTTTATATTCTAACTTATCCTCCTGTATTTCTGGTAAACCTGCTTCAAATCAAACATGTTGCACATCAAATTAAAGCTTAGGTTCTCTTCTTTCCATCAATTGTTGGCTTTCCATCCTATCACAACCTGGCTGCTTAAAATCAGACATTTAGTGTGGTCAATACCAGACAGCTTTCAGAGCTGGGTCAGAGGTCAAATCTGTTCTGTATATTTAGCCTGGACTTTCAGGCTAGCATGATCTGATTTACTGGAGTGACAACTCAATTTAAAGCTCAGATTCAGACCTTTTCATAGAGTCCAACATTGTTCATTTTAAACCTTCTGGTGGCTAGCAGCACACTGATGAATTATGGTTATATTCAGCTGTTTTTAAAAGGCCTGCAGCCAACTGGTTTTATATTCTAACTTATCCTCCTGTATTTCTGGTAAACCTGCTTCAAATCAAACATGTTGCACATCAAATTAAAGCTTAGGTTCTCTTCTTTCCATCAATTGTTGGCTTTCCATCCTATCACAACCTGGCTGCTTAAAATCAGACATTTAGTGTGGTCAATACCACACAGCTTTCAGAGCTGGGTCAGAGGTCAAATCTGTTCTGTATATTTAGCCTGGTCTTTCAGGCTAGCATGATCTGATTTACTGAAGTGACACCTCAATTTAAAGCTCAGATTCAGACCTTTTCATAGAGTCCAACATTGTTCATTTTAAACCTTCTGGTGGCTAGCAGCACACTGATGAATTATGGTTATATTCAACTGTTTTTAAAAGGCCTGCAGCCAACTGGTTTTATATTCTAACTTATCCTCCTGTATTTCTGGTAAACCTGCTTCAAATCAAACATGTTGCACATCAAATTAAAGCTTAGGTTCTTTTCTTTCCAACAATTGTTGGCTTTCCATCATAGCACAACCTGGCTGCTTAAAATCAGACATTTAGTGTGGTCAATACCAAACAGCTTTCAGAGCTGGGTCAGAGGTCAAATCTGTTCTGTATATTTAGCCTGGTCTTTCAGGCTAGCATGATCTGATTTACTGAAGTGACACCTCAATTTAAAGCTCAGATTCAGACCTTTTCATAGAGTCCAACATTGTTCATTTTAAACCTTCTGGTGGCTAGCAGCACACTGATGAATTATGGTTATATTCAACTGTCTTTAAAAGGCCTGCAGCCAACTGGTTTTATATTCTAACTTATCCTCCTGTATTTCTGGTAAACCTGCTTCAAATCAAACATGTTGCACATCAAATTAAAGCTTAGAAACGCCGTTGTCCGTGTCTAAAGGCTGTTTGGAGGTAGAAACAGCGTTTTTGGGGTTTAAAGGCTGTTTGGAGCTACAAACGCCGTTTTCGGTGTCTAAAGGCTGTTCGGACGTACAAACAGCGTTTTTGAGGTTTAAAGGCTGTTTGGAGGGAGAAACGACGTTTTCGGTGTCTAAAGGCTGTTTGGAGCTACAAACGCCGTTTTCGGTGTCTAAAGGCTGTTCGGAGGAAGAAACAGCGTTTTTGGGGTTTAAAGGCTGTTTGGAGGATGGGTTAGGGTTAGGGTTGGAGGAGGCGTTTGTAGCTCCAAACAGCCTTTAGACACCGAAAACGTCGTTTCTCCCTCCAAACAGCCTTTAAAACCCAAAAACGCTGTTTCTACCTCCGAACAGCCTTTAGACACCGAAAACGTCGTTTCTCCCTCCAAACAGCCTTTAAACCCCAAAAACGCTGTTTCTACCTCCGAACAGCCTTTAGACACCGAAAACGTCGTTTCTCCCTCCAAACAGCCTTTAAACCCCAAAAACGCTGTTTCTACCTCCGAACAGCCTTTAGACACCGAAAACGGCGTTTCTCCCTCCAAACAGCCTTTAAACCCCAAAAACGCTGTTTCTACCTCCGAACAGCGTTTAGACACCGAAAACGTCGTTTCTCCCTCCAAACAGCCTTTAAACCCAAAAAACGCTGTTTCTACCTCCGAACAGCCTTTAGACACCGAAAACGGCGTTTGTAGCTCCAAACAGCTTTTAGTCACCGAAAACGTCGTTTCTCCCTCCAAACAGCCTTTAAACCCCAAAAACGCTGTTTCTACCTCCGAACAGCCTTTAGACACCGAAAACGGCGTTTCTCCCTCCAAACAGCCTTTAAACCCAAAAAACGCTGTTTCTCCCTCCAAACAGCCTTTAAACCCAAAAAACGCTGTTTCTACCTCCGAACAGCCTTTAGACACCGAAAACGGCGTTTGTAGCTCCAAACAGCTTTTAGTCACCGAAAACGTCGTTTCTCCCTCCAAACAGCCTTTAAACCCCAAAAACGCTGTTTCTACCTCCGAACAGCCTTTAGACACCGAAAACGTCGTTTCTCCCTCCAAACAGCCTTTAAACCCCAAAAACGCTGTTTCTACCTCCGAACAGCCTTTAGACACCGAAAACGGCGTTTCTCCCTCCAAAAAGCCTTTAAACCCAAAAAACGCTGTTTCTACCTCCGAACAGCCTTTAGACACCGAAAACGGCGTTTGTAGCTCCAAACAGCCTTTAGACACCGAAAACGTCGTTTCTCCCTCCAAACAGCCTTTAAACCCAAAAAACGCTGTTTCTACCTCCGAACAGCCTTTAGACACCGAAAACGGCGTTTGTAGCTCCAAACAGCCTTTAGTCACCGAAAACGTCGTTTCTCCCTCCAAACAGACTTTAGACACCGAAAACGTCGTTTCTCCCTCCAAACAGCCTTTAAACCCCAAAAACGCTGTTTCTACCTCCGAACAGCCTTTAGACACCGAAAACGTCGTTTCTCCCTCCAAACAGCCTTTAAACCCCAAAAAACGCTGTTTCTACCTCCGAACAGCCTTTAGACACCGAAAACGGCGTTTGTAGCTCCAAACAGCTTTTAGTCACCGAAAACGTCGTTTCTCCCTCCAAACAGCCTTTAGACACCGAAAACGGCGTTTCTCCCTCCAAACAGCCTTTAAACCCCAAAAACGCTGTTTCTACCTCCGAACAGCGTTTAGATACCGAAAACGTCGTTTCTCCCTCCAAACAGCCTTTAAACCCAAAAAACGCTGTTTCTACCTCCGAACAGCCTTTAGACACCGAAAACGGCGTTTGTAGCTCCAAACAGCTTTTAGTCACCGAAAACGTCGTTTCTCCCTCCAAACAGCCTTTAAACCCCAAAAACGCTGTTTCTACCTCCGAACAGCCTTTAGACACCGAAAACGTCGTTTCTCCCTCCAAACAGCCTTTAAACCCAAAAAACGCTGTTTCTACCTCCGAACAGCCTTTAGACACCGAAAACGGCGTTTGTAGCTCCAAACAGCCTTTAGACACCGAAAACGTCGTTTCTCCCTCCAAACAGCCTTTAAACCCCAAAAACGCTGTTTCTACCTCCGAACAGCCTTTAGACACCGAAAACGTCGTTTCTCCCTCCAAACAGCCTTTAAAGCCCAAAAACGCTGTTTCTACCTCCGAACAGCCTTTAGACACCGAAAACGGCGTTTCTCCCTCCAAACAGCCTTTAAACCCAAAAAACGCTGTTTCTACCTCCGAACAGCCTTTAGACACCGAAAACGGCGTTTGTAGCTCCAAACAGCCTTTAGACACCGAAAACGTCGTTTCTCCCTCCAAACAGCTTTTAAACCCCAAAAACGCTGTTTCTACCTCCGAACAGCCTTTAGACACCGAAAACGTCGTTTCTCCCTCCAAACAGCCTTTAAACCCCAAAAACGCTGTTTCTACCTCCGAACAGCCTTTAGACACCGAAAACGGCGTTTGTAGCTCCAAACAGCCTTTAGACACCGAAAATGTCATTTCTCCCTCCAAACAGCCTTTAAACCCAAAAAACGCTGTTTCTACCTCCGAACAGCCTTTAGAGACCGAAAACGGCGTTTGTAGCTCCAAACAGCCTTTAGACACCGAAAACGTTGTTTCTCCCTCCAAACAGCCTTTAAACCCCAAAAAAGCTGTTTCTACCTCCGAACAGCCTTTAGACACCGAAAACGGCGTTTCTCCCTCCAAACAGCCTTTAAACCCAAAAAACGCTGTTTCTCCCTCCAAACAGCCTTTAAACCCAAAAAACGCTGTTTCTACCTCCGAACAGCCTTTAGACACCGAAAACGGCGTTTGTAGCTCCAAACAGCTTTTAGTCACCGAAAACGTCGTTTCTCCCTCCAAACAGCCTTTAAACCCCAAAAACGCTGTTTCTACCTCCGAACAGCCTTTAGACACCGAAAACGTCGTTTCTCCCTCCAAACAGCCTTTAAACCCCAAAAACGCTGTTTCTACCTCCGAACAGCCTTTAGACACCGAAAACGTCGTTTCTCCCTCCAAACAGCCTTTAAACCCCAAAAAACGCTGTTTCTACCTCCGAACAGCCTTTAGACACCGAAAACGTCGTTTCTCCCTCCAAACAGCCTTTAAACCCCAAAAACGCTGTTTCTACCTCCGAACAGCCTTTAGACACCGAAAACGGTGTTTGTAGCTCCAAACAGCCTTTAGACACCGAAAATGTCATTTCTCCCTCCAAACAGCCTTTAAACCCAAAAAACGCTGTTTCTACCTCCGAACAGCCTTTAGACACCGAAAACGGCGTTTGTAGCTCCAAACAGCCTTTAGACACCGAAAACGTTGTTTCTACCTCCGAACACCCTTTAGACACCGAAAACGGCGTTTGTAGCTCCAAACAGCCTTTAGTCATCGAAAACGTCGTTTCTCCCTCCAAACAGCCTTTAAACCCCAAAAACGCTGTTTCTACCTCCGAACAGCCTTTAGACACCGAAAACGGCGTTTGTAGCTCCAAACAGCCTTTAGACACCGAAAACGTCGTTTCTCCCTCCAAACAGCCTTTAAACCCCAAAAACGCTGTTTCTACCTCCGAACAGCCTTTAGACACCGAAAACGTCGTTTCTCCCTCCAAACAGCCTTTAAACCCCAAAAACGCTGTTTCTACCTCCGAACAGCCTTTAGACACCGAAAACGGCGTTTGTAGCTCCAAACAGCCTTTAGACACCGAAAATGTCATTTCTCCCTCCAAACAGCCTTTAAACCCAAAAAACGCTGTTTCTACCTCCGAACAGCCTTTAGACACCGAAAACGGCGTTTGTAGCTCCAAACAGCCTTTAGACATCGAAAACGTTGTTTCTCCCTCCAAACAGCCTTTAAACCCCAAAAAAGCTGTTTCTACCTCCGAACAGCCTTTAGACACCGAAAACGGCGTTTCTCCCTCCAAACAGCCTTTAAACCCATAAAACGCGGTTTCTCCCTCCAAACAGCCTTTAAACCCAAAAAACGCTGTTTCTACCTCCGAACAGCCTTTAGACACCGAAAACGGCGTTTGTAGCTCCAAACAGCTTTTAGTCACCGAAAACGTCGTTTCTCCCTCCAAACAGCCTTTAAACCCCAAAAACGATGTTTCTACCTCCGAACAGCCTTTAGACACCGAAAACGTCGTTTCTCCCTCCAAACAGCCTTTAAACCCCAAAAACGCTGTTTCTACCTCCGAACAGCCTTTAGACACCGAAAACGGTGTTTGTAGCTCCAAACAGCCTTTAGACACCGAAAATGTCATTTCTCCCTCCAAACAGCCTTTAAACCCAAAAAACGCTGTTTCTACCTCCGAACAGCCTTTAGACACCGAAAACGGCGTTTGTAGCTCCAAACAGCCTTTAGACACCGAAAACGTTGTTTCTATCTCCGAACACCCTTTAGACACCGAAAACGGCGTTTGTAGCTCCAAACAGCCTTTAGTCATCGAAAACGTCGTTTCTCCCTCCAAACAGCCTTTAAACCCCAAAAACGCTGTTTCTACCTCCGAACAGCCTTTAGACACCGAAAACGGCGTTTGTAGCTCCAAACAGCCTTTAGACACCGAAAACGTCGTTTCTCCCTCCAAACAGCCTTTAAACCCAAAAAACGCTGTTTCTACCTCCGAACAGCCTTTAGACACCGAAAACGTCGTTTCTCCCTCCAAACAGCCTTTAAACCCCAAAAACGCTGTTTCTACCTCCGAACAGCCTTTAGACACCGAAAACGGCGTTTCTCCCTCCAAACAGCCTTTAAACCCAAAAAACGCTGTTTCTCCCTCCAAACAGCCTTTAAACCCCAAAAACGCTGTTTCTACCTCCGAACAGCCTTTAGACACCGAAAACGGCGTTTGTAGCTCCAAACAGCCTTTAGACAACGAAAATGTCATTTCTCCCTCCAAACAGCCTTTAAAACTAAAAAACGCTGTTTCTACCTCCGAACAGCCTTTAGACACCGAAAACGGCGTTTGTAGCTCCAAACAGCCTTTAGACACCGAAAACGTTGTTTCTCCCTCCAAACAGCCTTTAAACCCAAAAAATGCTGTTTCTCCCTCCAAACAGCCTGTAAACCCAAAAAACGCTGTTTCTACCTCCGAACAGCCTTTAGACACCGAAAACGGCGTTTGTAGCTCCAAACAGTCTTTAAACACAAAAAACGCTGTTTCTACCTCCGAACAGCCTTTAGACACCGAAAACGTCGTTTCTCCCTCCAAACAGCCTTTAAACCCAAAAAACGCTGTTTTTACCTCCGAACAGCCTTTAGACACCGAAAACGGCGTTTCTCCCTCCAAACAGCCTTTAAACCCAAAAAACGCTGTTTCTACCTCCGAACAGCCTTTAGACACCGAAAACGGCGTTTGTAGCTCCAAACAGCCTTTAGACACCGAAAACGTTGTTTCTCCCTCCAAACAGCCTTTAAACCCCAAAAAAGCTGTTTCTACCTCCGAACAGCCTTTAGACACCGAAAACGGCGTTTCTCCCTCCAAACAGCCTTTAAACCCAAAAAACGCTGTTTCTCCCTCCAAACAGCCTTTAAACCCAAAAAACGCTGTTTCTACCTCCGAACAGCCTTTAGACACCGAAAACGGCGTTTGTAGCTCCAAACAGCTTTTAGTCACCGAAAACGTCGTTTCTCCCTCCAAACAGCCTTTAAACCCCAAAAACGCTGTTTCTACCTCCGAACAGCCTTTAGACACCGAAAACGTCGTTTCTCCCTCCAAACAGCCTTTAAACCCCAAAAACGCTGTTTCTACCTCCGAACAGCCTTTAGACACCGAAAACGTCGTTTCTCCCTCCAAACAGCCTTTAAACCCCAAAAAACGCTGTTTCTACCTCCGAACAGCCTTTAGACACCGAAAACGGCGTTTGTAGCTCCAAACAGCCTTTAGACACCGAAAACGTTGTTTCTCCCTCCAAACAGCCTTTAAACCCCAAAAAAGCTGTTTCTACCTCCGAACAGCCTTTAGACACCGAAAACGGCGTTTCTCCCTCCAAACAGCCTTTAAACCCAAAAAACGCTGTTTCTCCCTCCAAACAGCCTTTAAACCCAAAAAACGCTGTTTCTACCTCCGAACAGCCTTTAGACACCGAAAACGGCGTTTGTAACTCCAAACAGCTTTTAGTCACCGAAAACGTCGTTTCTCCCTCCAAACAGCCTTTAAACCCCAAAAACGCTGTTTCTACCTCCGAACAGCCTTTAGACACCGAAAACGTCGTTTCTCCCTCCAAACAGCCTTTAAACCCCAAAAACGCTGTTTCTACCTCCGAACAGCCTTTAGACACCGAAAACGGTGTTTGTAGCTCCAAACAGCCTTTAGACACCGAAAATGTCATTTCTCCCTCCAAACAGCCTTTAAACCCAAAAAACGCTGTTTCTACCTCCGAACAGCCTTTAGACACCGAAAACGGCGTTTGTAGCTCCAAACAGCCTTTAGACACCGAAAACGTTGTTTCTATCTCCGAACACCCTTTAGACACCGAAAACGGCGTTTGTAGCTCCAAACAGCCTTTAGTCATCGAAAACGTCGTTTCTCCCTCCAAACAGCCTTTAAACCCCAAAAACGCTGTTTCTACCTCCGAACAGCCTTTAGACACCGAAAACGGCGTTTGTAGCTCCAAACAGCCTTTAGACACCGAAAACGTCGTTTCTCCCTCCAAACAGCCTTTAAACCCCAAAAACGCTGTTTCTACCTCCGAACAGCCTTTAGACACCGAAAACGTCGTTTCTCCCTCCAAACAGCCTTTAAACCCCAAAAACGCTGTTTCTACCTCCGAACAGCCTTTAGACACCGAAAACGGCGTTTCTCCCTCCAAACAGCCTTTAAACCCAAAAAACGCTGTTTCTCCCTCCAAACAGCCTTTAAACCCCAAAAACGCTGTTTCTACCTCCGAACAGCCTTTAGACAACCGAAAACGGCGTTTGTAGCTCCAAACAGCCTTTAGACAACGAAAATGTCATTTCTCCCTCCAAACAGCCTTTAAAACTAAAAAACGCTGTTTCTACCTCCGAACAGCCTTTAGACACCGAAAACGGCGTTTGTAGCTCCAAACAGCCTTTAGACACCGAAAACGTTGTTTCTCCCTCCAAACAGCCTTTAAACCCAAAAAATGCTGTTTCTCCCTCCAAACAGCCTGTAAACCCCAAAAAACGCTGTTTCTACCTCCGAACAGCCTTTAGACACCGAAAACGGCGTTTGTAGCTCCAAACAGTCTTTAAACACAAAAAACGCTGTTTCTACCTCCGAACAGCCTTTAGACACCGAAAACGTCGTTTCTCCCTCCAAACAGCCTTTAAACCCAAAAAACGTTGTTTTTACCTCCGAACAGCCTTTAGACACCGAAAACGGCGTTTCTCCCTCCAAACAGCCTTTAAACCCAAAAAACGCTGTTTCTACCTCCGAACAGCCTTTAGACACCGAAAACGGCGTTTGTAGCTCCAAACAGCCTTTAGACACTGAAAACGTCGTTTCTCCCTCCAAACAGCTTTTAAACCCCAAAAACGCTGTTTCTACCTCCGAACAGCCTTTAGACACCGAAAACGTCGTTTCTCCCTCCAAACAGCCTTTAAACCCCAAAAACGCTGTTTCTACCTCCGAACAGCCTTTAGACACCGAAAACGGCGTTTGTAGCTCCAAACAGCCTTTAGACACCGAAAATGTCATTTCTCCCTCCAAACAGCCTTTAAACCCAAAAAACGCTGTTTCTACCTCCGAACAGCCTTTAGACACCGAAAACGGCGTTTTTAGCTCCAAACAGCCTTTAAACCCAAAAAACGCTGTTTCTACATCCGAAAACCCTTTAGACACCGAAAACGGCGTTTGTAGCTCCAAACAGCCTTTAGTCACCGAAAACGTCGTTTCTCCCTCCAAACAGCCTTTAAACCCAAAAAACGCTGTTTCTACCTCCGAACAGCCTTTAGAGACCGAAAACGGCGTTTGTAGCTCCAAACAGCCTTTAGACACCGAAAACGTTGTTTCTCCCTCCAAACAGCCTTTAAACCCCAAAAAAGCTGTTTCTACCTCCGAACAGCCTTTAGACACCGAAAACGGCGTTTCTCCCTCCAAACAGCCTTTAAACCCAAAAAACGCTGTTTCTCCCTCCAAACAGCCTTTAAACCCAAAAAACGCTGTTTCTACCTCCGAACAGCCTTTAGACACCGAAAACGGCGTTTGTAGCTCCAAACAGCTTTTAGTCACCGAAAACGTCGTTTCTCCCTCCAAACAGCCTTTAAACCCCAAAAACGCTGTTTCTACCTCCGAACAGCCTTTAGACACCGAAAACGTCGTTTCTCCCTCCAAACAGCCTTTAAACCCCAAAAACGCTGTTTCTACCTCCGAACAGCCTTTAGACACCGAAAACGTCGTTTCTCCCTCCAAACAGCCTTTAAACCCCAAAAACGCTGTTTCTACCTCCGAACAGCCTTTAGACACCGAAAACGTCGTTTCTCCCTCCAAACAGCCTTTAAACCCCAAAAACGCTGTTTCTACCTCCGAACAGCCTTTAGACACCGAAAACGGCGTTTGTAGCTCCAAACAGCCTTTAGACACCGAAAATGTCATTTCTCCCTCCAAACAGCCTTTAAACCCAAAAAACGCTGTTTCTACCTCCGAACAGCCTTTAGACACCGAAAACGGCGTTTGTAGCTCCAAACAGCCTTTAGACATCGAAAACGTTGTTTCTCCCTCCAAACAGCCTTTAAACCCTAAAAAAGCTGTTTCTACCTCCGAACAGCCTTTAGACACCGAAAACGGCGTTTCTCCCTCCAAACAGCCTTTAAACCCATAAAACGCGGTTTCTCCCTCCAAACAGCCTTTAAACCCAAAAAACGCTGTTTCTACCTCCGAACAGCCTTTAGACACCGAAAACGGCGTTTGTAGCTCCAAACAGCTTTTAGTCACCGAAAACGTCGTTTCTCCCTCCAAACAGCCTTTAAACCCCAAAAACGATGTTTCTACCTCCGAACAGCCTTTAGACACCGAAAACGTCGTTTCTCCCTCCAAACAGCCTTTAAACCCCAAAAACGCTGTTTCTACCTCCGAACAGCCTTTAGACACCGAAAACGGTGTTTGTAGCTCCAAACAGCCTTTAGACACCGAAAATGTCATTTCTCCCTCCAAACAGCCTTTAAACCCAAAAAACGCTGTTTCTACCTCCGAACAGCCTTTAGACACCGAAAACGGCGTTTGTAGCTCCAAACAGCCTTTAGACACCGAAAACGTTGTTTCTATCTCCGAACACCCTTTAGACACCGAAAACGGCGTTTGTAGCTCCAAACAGCCTTTAGTCATCGAAAACGTCGTTTCTCCCTCCAAACAGCCTTTAAACCCCAAAAACGCTGTTTCTACCTCCGAACAGCCTTTAGACACCGAAAACGGCGTTTGTAGCTCCAAACAGCCTTTAGACACCGAAAACGTCGTTTCTCCCTCCAAACAGCCTTTAAACCCAAAAAACGCTGTTTCTACCTCCGAACAGCCTTTAGACACCGAAAACGTCGTTTCTCCCTCCAAACAGCCTTTAAACCCCAAAAACGCTGTTTCTACCTCCGAACAGCCTTTAGACACCGAAAACGGCGTTTCTCCCTCCAAACAGCCTTTAAACCCAAAAAACGCTGTTTCTCCCTCCAAACAGCCTTTAAACCCCAAAAACGCTGTTTCTACCTCCGAACAGCCTTTAGACACCGAAAACGGCGTTTGTAGCTCCAAACAGCCTTTAGACAACGAAAATGTCATTTCTCCCTCCAAACAGCCTTTAAAACTAAAAAACGCTGTTTCTACCTCCGAACAGCCTTTAGACACCGAAAACGGCGTTTGTAGCTCCAAACAGCCTTTAGACACCGAAAACGTTGTTTCTCCCTCCAAACAGCCTTTAAACCCAAAAAATGCTGTTTCTCCCTCCAAACAGCCTGTAAACCCAAAAAACGCTGTTTCTACCTCCGAACAGCCTTTAGACACCGAAAACGGCGTTTGTAGCTCCAAACAGTCTTTAAACACAAAAAACGCTGTTTCTACCTCCGAACAGCCTTTAGACACCGAAAACGTCGTTTCTCCCTCCAAACAGCCTTTAAACCCAAAAAACGCTGTTTTTACCTACGAAAAGCCTTTAGACACCGAAAACGGCGTTTCTCCCTCCAAACAGCCTTTAAACCCAAAAAACGCTGTTTCTACCTCCGAACAGCCTTTAGACACCGAAAACGGCGTTTGTAGCTCCAAACAGCCTTTAGACACCGAAAACGTTGTTTCTCCCTCCAAACAGCCTTTAAACCCCAAAAAAGCTGTTTCTACCTCCGAACAGCCTTTAGACACCGAAAACGGCGTTTCTCCCTCCAAACAGCCTTTAAACCCAAAAAACGCTGTTTCTCCCTCCAAACAGCCTTTAAACCCAAAAAACGCTGTTTCTACCTCCGAACAGCCTTTAGACACCGAAAACGGCGTTTGTAGCTCCAAACAGCTTTTAGTCACCGAAAACGTCGTTTCTCCCTCCAAACAGCCTTTAAACCCCAAAAACGCTGTTTCTACCTCCGAACAGCCTTTAGACACCGAAAACGTCGTTTCTCCCTCCAAACAGCCTTTAAACCCCAAAAACGCTGTTTCTACCTCCGAACAGCCTTTAGACACCGAAAACGTCGTTTCTCCCTCCAAACAGCCTTTAAACCCCAAAAAACGATGTTTCTACCTCCGAACAGCCTTTAGACACCGAAAACGGCGTTTGTAGCTCCAAACAGCCTTTAGACACCGAAAACGTTGTTTCTCCCTCCAAACAGCCTTTAAACCCCAAAAAAGCTGTTTCTACCTCCGAACAGCCTTTAGACACCGAAAACGGCGTTTCTCCCTCCAAACAGCCTTTAACCCCAAAAAACGCTGTTTCTCCCTCCAAACAGCCTTTAAACCCAAAAAACGCTGTTTCTACCTCCGAACAGCCTTTAGACACCGAAAACGGCGTTTGTAACTCCAAACAGCTTTTAGTCACCGAAAACGTTGTTTCTCCCTCCAAACAGCCTTTAAACCCCAAAAACGCTGTTTCTACCTCCGAACAGCCTTTAGACACCGAAAACGTCGTTTCTCCCTCCAAACAGCCTTTAAACCCCAAAAACGCTGTTTCTACCTCCGAACAGCCTTTAGACACCGAAAACGGTGTTTGTAGCTCCAAACAGCCTTTAGACACCGAAAATGTCATTTCTCCCTCCAAACAGCCTTTAAACCCAAAAAACGCTGTTTCTACCTCCGAACAGCCTTTAGACACCGAAAACGGCGTTTGTAGCTCCAAACAGCCTTTAGACACCGAAAACGTTGTTTCTATCTCCGAACACCCTTTAGACACCGAAAACGGCGTTTGTAGCTCCAAACAGCCTTTAGTCATCGAAAACGTCGTTTCTCCCTCCAAACAGCCTTTAAACCCCAAAAACGCTGTTTCTACCTCCGAACAGCCTTTAGACACCGAAAACGGCGTTTGTAGCTCCAAACAGCCTTTAGACACCGAAAACGTCGTTTCTCCCTCCAAACAGCCTTTAAACCCCAAAAACGCTGTTTCTACCTCCGAACAGCCTTTAGACACCGAAAACGTCGTTTCTCCCTCCAAACAGCCTTTAAACCCCAAAAACGCTGTTTCTACCTCCGAACAGCCTTTAGACACCGAAAACGGCGTTTCTCCCTCCAAACAGCCTTTAAACCCAAAAAACGCTGTTTCTCCCTCCAAACAGCCTTTAAACCCCAAAAACGCTGTTTCTACCTCCGAACAGCCTTTAGACAACCGAAAACGGCGTTTGTAGCTCCAAACAGCCTTTAGACAACGAAAATGTCATTTCTCCCTCCAAACAGCCTTTAAAACTAAAAAACGCTGTTTCTACCTCCGAACAGCCTTTAGACACCGAAAACGGCGTTTGTAGCTCCAAACAGCCTTTAGACACCGAAAACGTTGTTTCTCCCTCCAAACAGCCTTTAAACCCAAAAAATGCTGTTTCTCCCTCCAAACAGCCTGTAAACCCAAAAAACGCTGTTTCTACCTCCGAACAGCCTTTAGACACCGAAAACGGCGTTTGTAGCTCCAAACAGTCTTTAAACACAAAAAACGCTGTTTCTACCTCCGAACAGCCTTTAGACACCGAAAACGTCGTTTCTCCCTCCAAACAGCCTTTAAACCCAAAAAACGCTGTTTTTACCTCCGAACAGCCTTTAGACACCGAAAACGGCGTTTCTCCCTCCAAACAGCCTTTAAACCCAAAAAACGCTGTTTCTACCTCCGAACAGCCTTTAGACACCGAAAACGGCGTTTGTAGCTCCAAACAGCCTTTAGACACTGAAAACGTCGTTTCTCCCTCCAAACAGCTTTTAAACCCCAAAAACGCTGTTTCTACCTCCGAACAGCCTTTAGACACCGAAAACGTCGTTTCTCCCTCCAAACAGCCTTTAAACCCCAAAAACGCTGTTTCTACCTCCGAACAGCCTTTAGACACCGAAAACGGCGTTTGTAGCTCCAAACAGCCTTTAGACACCGAAAATGTCATTTCTCCCTCCAAACAGCCTTTAAACCCAAAAAACGCTGTTTCTACCTCCGAACAGCCTTTAGACACCGAAAACGGCGTTTTTAGCTCCAAACAGCCTTTAAACCCAAAAAACGCTGTTTCTACATCCGAAAACCCTTTAGACACCGAAAACGGCGTTTGTAGCTCCAAACAGCCTTTAGTCACCGAAAACGTCGTTTCTCCCTCCAAACAGCCTTTAAACCCCAAAAACGCTGTTTCTACCTCCGAACAGCCTTTAGACACCGAAAACGGCGTTTGTAGCTCCAAACAGCCTTTAGACACCGAAAACGTCGTTTCTCCCTCCAAACAGCCTTTAAACCCCAAAAACGCTGTTTCTACCTCCGAACAGCCTTTAGACACCGAAAACGTCGTTTCTCCCTCCAAACAGCCTTTAAACCCCAAAAACGCTGTTTCTACCTCCGAACAGCCTTTAGACACCGAAAACGGCGTTTCTCCCTCCAAACAGCCTTTAAACCCAAAAAAACGCTGTTTCTCCCTCCAAACAGCCTTTAAACCCCAAAAACGCTGTTTCTACCTCCGAACAGCCTTTAGACACCGAAAACGGCGTTTGTAGCTCCAAACAGCCTTTAGACACCGAAAATGTCATTTCTCCCTCCAAACAGCCTTTAAACCCAAAAAACGCTGTTTCTACCTCCGAACAGCCTTTAGAGACCGAAAACGGCGTTTGTAGCTCCAAACAGCCTTTAGACACCGAAAACGTTGTTTCTCCCTCCAAACAGCCTTTAAACCCAAAAAAACGCTGTTTCTACCTCCGAACAGCCTTTAGAGACCGAAAACGGCGTTTGTAGCTCCAAACAGCCTTTAGACACCGAAAACGTTGTTTCTCCCTCCAAACAGCCTTTAAACCCCAAAAAAGCTGTTTCTACCTCCGAACAGCCTTTAGACACCGAAAACGGCGTTTCTCCCTCCAAACAGCCTTTAAACCCAAAAAACGCTGTTTCTCCCTCCAAACAGCCTTTAAACCCAAAAAACGCTGTTTCTACCTCCGAACAGCCTTTAGACACCGAAAACGGCGTTTGTAGCTCCAAACAGCTTTTAGTCACCGAAAACGTCGTTTCTCCCTCCAAACAGCCTTTAAACCCCAAAAACGCTGTTTCTACCTCCGAACAGCCTTTAGACACCGAAAACGTCGTTTCTCCCTCCAAACAGCCTTTAAACCCCAAAAACGCTGTTTCTACCTCCGAACAGCCTTTAGACACCGAAAACGTCGTTTCTCCCTCCAAACAGCCTTTAAACCCCAAAAAACGCTGTTTCTACCTCCGAACAGCCTTTAGACACCGAAAACGGCGTTTGTAGCTCCAAACAGCCTTTAGACACCGAAAACGTTGTTTCTCCCTCCAAACAGCCTTTAAACCCCAAAAAAGCTGTTTCTACCTCCGAACAGCCTTTAGACACCGAAAACGGCGTTTCTCCCTCCAAACAGCCTTTAAACCCAAAAAACGCTGTTTCTCCCTCCAAACAGCCTTTAAACCCAAAAAACGCTGTTTCTACCTCCGAACAGCCTTTAGACACCGAAAACGGCGTTTGTAGCTCCAAACAGCTTTTAGTCACCGAAAACGTCGTTTCTCCCTCCAAACAGCCTTTAAACCCCAAAAACGCTGTTTCTACCTCCGAACAGCCTTTAGACACCGAAAACGTCGTTTCTCCCTCCAAACAGCCTTTAAACCCCAAAAACGCTGTTTCTACCTCCGAACAGCCTTTAGACACCGAAAACGTCGTTTCTCCCTCCAAACAGCCTTTAAACCCCAAAAAACGCTGTTTCTACCTCCGAACAGCCTTTAGACACCGAAAACGCTGTTTCTACCTCCGAACAGCCTTTAGACACCGAAAACGTCGTTTCTCCCTCCAAACAGCCTTTAAACCCCAAAAAACGCTGTTTCTACCTCCGAACAGCCTTTAGACACCGAAAACGTCGTTTCTCCCTCCAAACAGCCTTTAAACCCCAAAAACGCTGTTTCTACCTCCGAACAGCCTTTAGACACCGAAAACGGCGTTTCTCCCTCCAAACAGCCTTTAAACCCAAAAAAACGCTGTTTCTCCCTCCAAACAGCCTTTAAACCCCAAAAACGCTGTTTCTACCTCCGAACAGCCTTTAGACACCGAAAACGGCGTTTGTAGCTCCAAACAGCCTTTAGACACCGAAAACGTTGTTTCTCCCTCCAAACAGCCTTTAAACCCCAAAAAAGCTGTTTCTACCTCCGAACAGCCTTTAGACACCGAAAACGGCGTTTCTCCCTCCAAACAGCCTTTAAACCCAAAAAACGCTGTTTCTCCCTCCAAACAGCCTTTAAACCCAAAAAACGCTGTTTCTACCTCCGAACAGCCTTTAGACACCGAAAACGGCGTTTGTAGCTCCAAACAGCTTTTAGTCACCGAAAACGTCGTTTCTCCCTCCAAACAGCCTTTAAACCCCAAAAACGCTGTTTCTACCTCCGAACAGCCTTTAGACACCGAAAACGTCGTTTCTCCCTCCAAACAGCCTTTAAACCCCAAAAACGCTGTTTCTACCTCCGAACAGCCTTTAGACACCGAAAACGTCGTTTCTCCCTCCAAACAGCCTTTAAACCCCAAAAAACGCTGTTTCTACCTCCGAACAGCCTTTAGACACCGAAAACGGCGTTTGTAGCTCCAAACAGCCTTTAGACACCGAAAACGTTGTTTCTCCCTCCAAACAGCCTTTAAACCCCAAAAAAGCTGTTTCTACCTCCGAACAGCCTTTAGACACCGAAAACGGCGTTTCTCCCTCCAAACAGCCTTTAAACCCAAAAAACGCTGTTTCTCCCTCCAAACAGCCTTTAAACCCAAAAAACGCTGTTTCTACCTCCGAACAGCCTTTAGACACCGAAAACGGCGTTTGTAGCTCCAAACAGCTTTTAGTCACCGAAAACGTCGTTTCTCCCTCCAAACAGCCTTTAAACCCCAAAAACGCTGTTTCTACCTCCGAACAGCCTTTAGACACCGAAAACGTCGTTTCTCCCTCCAAACAGCCTTTAAACCCAAAAAACGCTGTTTCTACCTCCGAACAGCCTTTAGACACCGAAAACGGCGTTTGTAGCTCCAAACAGCCTTTAGACATCGAAAACGTTGTTTCTCCCTCCAAACAGCCTTTAAACCCCAAAAAAGATGTTTCTACCTCCGAACAGCCTTTAGACACCGAAAACGGCGTTTCTCCCTCCAAACAGCCTTTAAACCCAAAAAACGCTGTTTCTCCCTCCAAACAGCCTTTAAACCCAAAAAACGCTGTTTCTACCTCCGAACAGCCTTTAGACACCGAAAACGGCGTTTGTAGCTCCAAACAGCTTTTAGTCACCGAAAACGTCGTTTCTCCCTCCAAACAGCCTTTAAACCCCAAAAACGCTGTTTCTACCTCCGAACAGCCTTTAGACACCGAAAACGTCGTTTCTCCCTCCAAACAGACTTTAAACCCCAAAAACGCTGTTTCTACCTCCGAACAGCCTTTAGACACCGAAAACGGCGTTTGTAGCTCCAAACAGCCTTTAGACACCGAAAATGTCATTTCTCCCACCAAACAGCCTTTAAACCCAAAAAACGCTGTTTCTACCTCCGAACAGCCTTTAGACACCGAAAACGGCGTTTGTAGCTCCAAACAGCCTTTAGACATCGAAAACGTTGTTTCTCCCTCCAAACAGCCTTTAAACCCCAAAAAAGCTGTTTCTACCTCCGAACAGCCTTTAGACACCGAAAACGGCGTTTCTCCCTCCAAACAGCCTTTAAACCCAAAAAACGCTGTTTCTCCCTCCAAACAGCCTTTAAACCCAAAAAACGCTGTTTCTACCTCCGAACAGCCTTTAGACACCGAAAACGGCGTTTGTAGCTCCAAACAGCTTTTAGTCACCGAAAACGTCGTTTCTCCCTCCAAACAGCCTTTAAACCCCAAAAACGCTGTTTCTACCTCCGAACAGCCTTTAGACACCGAAAACGTCGTTTCTCCCTCCAAACAGCCTTTAAACCCCAAAAACGCTGTTTCTACCTCCGAACAGCCTTTAGACACCGAAAACGGTGTTTGTAGCTCCAAACAGCCTTTAGACACCGAAAATGTCATTTCTCCCTCCAAACAGCCTTTAAACCCAAAAAACGCTGTTTCTACCTCCGAACAGCCTTTAGACACCGAAAACGGCGTTTGTAGCTCCAAACAGCCTTTAGACACCGAAAACGTCGTTTCTCCCTCCAAACAGCCTTTAAACCCCAAAAACGCTGTTTCTACCTCCGAACAGCCTTTAGACACCGAAAACGTCGTTTCTCCCTCCAAACAGCCTTTAAACCCCAAAAACGCTGTTTCTACCTCCGAACAGCCTTTAGACACCGAAAACGTCGTTTCTCCCTCCAAACAGCCTTTAAACCCCAAAAACGCTGTTTCTACCTCCGAACAGCCTTTAGACACCGAAAACGGCGTTTGTAGCTCCAAACAGCCTTTAGACACCGAAAATGTCATTTCTCCCTCCAAACAGCCTTTAAACCCAAAAAACGCTGTTTCTACCTCCGAACAGCCTTTAGACACCGAAAACGGCGTTTGTAGCTCCAAACAGCCTTTAGACATCGAAAACGTTGTTTCTCCCTCCAAACAGCCTTTAAACCCCAAAAAAGCTGTTTCTACCTCCGAACAGCCTTTAGACACCGAAAACGGCGTTTCTCCCTCCAAACAGCCTTTAAACCCATAAAACGCGGTTTCTCCCTCCAAACAGCCTTTAAACCCAAAAAACGCTGTTTCTACCTCCGAACAGCCTTTAGACACCGAAAACGGCGTTTGTAGCTCCAAACAGCTTTTAGTCACCGAAAACGTCGTTTCTCCCTCCAAACAGCCTTTAAACCCCAAAAACGATGTTTCTACCTCCGAACAGCCTTTAGACACCGAAAACGTCGTTTCTCCCTCCAAACAGCCTTTAAACCCCAAAAACGCTGTTTCTACCTCCGAACAGCCTTTAGACACCGAAAACGGTGTTTGTAGCTCCAAACAGCCTTTAGACACCGAAAATGTCATTTCTCCCTCCAAACAGCCTTTAAACCCAAAAAACGCTGTTTCTACCTCCGAACAGCCTTTAGACACCGAAAACGGCGTTTGTAGCTCCAAACAGCCTTTAGACACCGAAAACGTTGTTTCTATCTCCGAACACCCTTTAGACACCGAAAACGGCGTTTGTAGCTCCAAACAGCCTTTAGTCATCGAAAACGTCGTTTCTCCCTCCAAACAGCCTTTAAACCCCAAAAACGCTGTTTCTACCTCCGAACAGCCTTTAGACACCGAAAACGGCGTTTGTAGCTCCAAACAGCCTTTAGACACCGAAAACGTCGTTTCTCCCTCCAAACAGCCTTTAAACCCCAAAAACGCTGTTTCTACCTCCGAACAGCCTTTAGACACCGAAAACGTCGTTTCTCCCTCCAAACAGCCTTTAAACCCCAAAAACGCTGTTTCTACCTCCGAACAGCCTTTAGACACCGAAAACGGCGTTTCTCCCTCCAAACAGCCTTTAAACCCAAAAAACGCTGTTTCTCCCTCCAAACAGCCTTTAAACCCCAAAAACGCTGTTTCTACCTCCGAACAGCCTTTAGACACCGAAAACGGCGTTTGTAGCTCCAAACAGCCTTTAGACAACGAAAATGTCATTTCTCCCTCCAAACAGCCTTTAAAACTAAAAAACGCTGTTTCTACCTCCGAACAGCCTTTAGACACCGAAAACGGCGTTTGTAGCTCCAAACAGCCTTTAGACACCGAAAACGTTGTTTCTCCCTCCAAACAGCCTTTAAACCCAAAAAATGCTGTTTCTCCCTCCAAACAGCCTGTAAACCCAAAAAACGCTGTTTCTACCTCCGAACAGCCTTTAGACACCGAAAACGGCGTTTGTAGCTCCAAACAGTCTTTAAACACAAAAAACGCTGTTTCTACCTCCGAACAGCCTTTAGACACCGAAAACGTCGTTTCTCCCTCCAAACAGCCTTTAAACCCAAAAAACGCTGTTTTTACCTCCGAACAGCCTTTAGACACCGAAAACGGCGTTTCTCCCTCCAAACAGCCTTTAAACCCAAAAAACGCTGTTTCTACCTCCGAACAGCCTTTAGACACCGAAAACGGCGTTTGTAGCTCCAAACAGCCTTTAGACACTGAAAACGTCGTTTCTCCCTCCAAACAGCTTTTAAACCCCAAAAACGCTGTTTCTACCTCCGAACAGCCTTTAGACACCGAAAACGTCGTTTCTCCCTCCAAACAGCCTTTAAACCCCAAAAACGCTGTTTCTACCTCCGAACAGCCTTTAGACACCGAAAACGGCGTTTGTAGCTCCAAACAGCCTTTAGACACCGAAAATGTCATTTCTCCCTCCAAACAGCCTTTAAACCCAAAAAACGCTGTTTCTACCTCCGAACAGCCTTTAGACACCGAAAACGGCGTTTTTAGCTCCAAACAGCCTTTAAACCCAAAAAACGCTGTTTCTACATCCGAAAACCCTTTAGACACCGAAAACGGCGTTTGTAGCTCCAAACAGCCTTTAGTCACCGAAAACGTCGTTTCTCCCTCCAAACAGCCTTTAAACCCCAAAAACGCTGTTTCTACCTCCGAACAGCCTTTAGACACCGAAAACGGCGTTTGTAGCTCCAAACAGCCTTTAGACACCGAAAACGTCGTTTCTCCCTCCAAACAGCCTTTAAACCCCAAAAACGCTGTTTCTACCTCCGAACAGCCTTTAGACACCGAAAACGTCGTTTCTCCCTCCAAACAGCCTTTAAACCCCAAAAACGCTGTTTCTACCTCCGAACAGCCTTTAGACACCGAAAACGGCGTTTCTCCCTCCAAACAGCCTTTAAACCCAAAAAACGCTGTTTCTCCCTCCAAACAGCCTTTAAACCCCCAAAACGCTGTTTCTACCTCCGAACAGCCTTTAGACACCGAAAACGGCGTTTGTAGCTCCAAACAGCCTTTAGACACCGAAAATGTCATTTCTCCCTCCAAACAGCCTTTAAACCCAAAAAACGCTGTTTCTACCTCCGAACAGCCTTTAGACACCGAAAACGGCGTTTGTAGCTCCAAACAGCCTTTAGACATCGAAAACGTTGTTTCTCCCTCCAAACAGCCTTTAAACCCCAAAAAAGCTGTTTCTACCTCCGAACAGCCTTTAGACACCGAAAACGGCGTTTCTCCCTCCAAACAGCCTTTAAACCCATAAAACGCGGTTTCTCCCTCCAAACAGCCTTTAAACCCAAAAAACGCTGTTTCTACCTCCGAACAGCCTTTAGACACCGAAAACGGCGTTTGTAGCTCCAAACAGCTTTTAGTCACCGAAAACGTCGTTTCTCCCTCCAAACAGCCTTTAAACCCCAAAAACGCTGTTTCTACCTCCGAACAGCCTTTAGACACCGAAAACGGCGTTTGTAGCTCCAAACAGCCTTTAGACACCGAAAACGTCGTTTCTCCCTCCAAACAGCCTTTAAACCCCAAAAACGCTGTTTCTACCTCCGAACAGCCTTTAGACACCGAAAACGTCGTTTCTCCCTCCAAACAGCCTTTAAACCCCAAAAACGCTGTTTCTACCTCCGAACAGCCTTTAGACACCGAAAACGGCGTTTCTCCCTCCAAACAGCCTTTAAACCCAAAAAACGCTGTTTCTCCCTCCAAACAGCCTTTAAACCCCAAAAACGCTGTTTCTACCTCCGAACAGCCTTTAGACACCGAAAACGGCGTTTGTAGCTCCAAACAGCCTTTAGACACCGAAAATGTCATTTCTCCCTCCAAACAGCCTTTAAACCCAAAAAACGCTGTTTCTACCTCCGAACAGCCTTTAGACACCGAAAACGGCGTTTGTAGCTCCAAACAGCTTTTAGTCACCGAAAACGTCGTTTCTCCCTCCAAACAGCCTTTAAACCCCAAAAACGCTGTTTCTACCTCCGAACAGCCTTTAGACACCGAAAACGTCGTTTCTCCCTCCAAACAGCCTTTAAACCCCAAAAACGCTGTTTCTACCTCCGAACAGCCTTTAGACACCGAAAACGGTGTTTGTAGCTCCAAACAGCCTTTAGACACCGAAAATGTCATTTCTCCCTCCAAACAGCCTTTAAACCCAAAAAACGCTGTTTCTACCTCCGAACAGCCTTTAGACACCGAAAACGGCGTTTGTAGCTCCAAACAGCCTTTAGACACCGAAAACGTTGTTTCTCCCTCCAAACAGCCTTTAATCCCCAAAAACGCTGTTTCTACCTCCGAACAGCCTTTAGACACCGAAAACGGCGTTTCTCCCTCAAAACAGCCTTTAAACCCAAAAAACGCTGTTTCTCCCTCCAAACAGCCTTTAAACCCAAAAAACGCTGTTTCTACCTCCGAACAGCCTTTAGACACCGAAAACGGCGTTTCTCCCTCCAAACAGCCTTTAAACCCAAAAAACGCTGTTTCTACCTCCGAACAGCCTTTAGACACCGAAAACGGCGTTTGTAGCTCCAAACAGCCTTTAGACACCGAAAACGTCGTTTCTCCCTCCAAACAGCCTTTAGACACCGAAAACGGCGTTTCTCCCTCCAAACAGCCTTTAAACCCAAAAAACGCTGTTTCTACCTCCGAACAGACTTTAGACACCGAAAACGGCGTTTGTAGCTCCAAACAGCTTTTAGTCACCGAAAACGTCGTTTCTCCCTCCAAACAGCCTTTAAACCCAAAAAACGCTGTTTCTACCTCCGAACAGCCTTTAGACACCGAAAACGGCGTTTGTAGCTCCAAACAGCCTTTAAACCCAAAAAACGCTGTTTCTACCTCCGAACAGCCTTTAGACACCGAAAACGTCGTTTCTCCCTCCAAACAGCCTTTAAACCCAAAAAACGCTGTTTCTACCTCTGAACAGCCTTTAGACACCGAAAACGGCGTTTGTAGCTCCAAACAGCCTTTAGTCACCGAAAACGTCGTTTCTCCCTCCAAACAGCCTTTAAACCCCAAAAACGCTGTTTCTACCTCTGAACAGCCTTTAGACACCGAAAACGGCGTTTGTAGCTCCAAACAGCCTTTAGTCACCGAAAACGTCGTTTCTCCCTCCAAACAGCCTTTAAACCCCAAAAACGCTGTTTCTACCTCCGAACAACCTTTAGACACCGAAAACGGCGTTTGTAGCTCCAAACAGCTTTTAGTCACCGAAAACGTCGTTTCTCCCTCCAAACAGCCTTTAAACCCAAAAAACGCTGTTTCTACCTCCGAACAGCCTTTAGACACCGAAAACGGCGTTTGTAGCTCCAAACAGCTTTTAGTCACCGAAAACGTCGTTTCTCCCTCCAAACAGCCTTTAAACCCAAAAAACGCAGTTTCTACCTCCGAACAGCCTTTAGACACCGAAAACGGCGTTTGTAGCTCCAAACAGCTTTTAGTCACCGAAAACGTCGTTTCTCCCTCCAAACAGCCTTTAAACCCCAAAAACGCTGTTTCTACCTCCAAACAGCCTTTAGACACAGAAAACGTTGTTTCTCCCTCCAAACAGCCTTTAAACCCAAAAAACGCTGTTTCTACCTGCGAACAGCCTTTAGTCACCGAAAACGTTGTTTCTCCCTCCAAACAGCCTTTAAACCCTAAAAATGCTGTTTCTACCGCCGAACAGCCTTTAGACACAGAAAACGGAGACCCCTGGCTGAAGAAAATCAGACATTTAGTGTGGTCAATACCACACAGCTTTCAGAGCTGGGTCAGAGGTCAAATCTGTTCTGTATATTTAGCCTGGTCTTTCAGGCTAGCATGATCTGATTTACTGGAGTGATACCTCAATTTAAAGCTCAGATTCAGACCTTTTCATAGAGTCCAATATTGTTCATTTTAAACCTTCTGGTGGCTAGCAGCACACTGATGAATTATGGTTATATTCAACTGTTTTTAAAAGACCTGCAGCCAACTGTTTTTATATTCTAACTTATCCTCCTGTATTTCTGGTAAACCTGCTTCAAATCAAACATGTTGCACATCAAATTAAAGCTTAGGTTCTCTTCTTTCCATCAATTGTTGGCTTTCCATCCTATCACAACCTGGCTGCTTAAAATCAGACATTTAGTGTGGTCAATACCACACAGCTTTCAGAGCTGGGTCAGAGGTCAAATCTGTTCTGTATATTTAGCCTGGTCTTTCAGGCTAGCATGATCTGATTTACTGAAGTGACACCTCAATTTAAAGCTCAGATTCAGACCTTTTCATAGAGTCCAACATTGTTGAGTTTACCCCTTCTGGTGGCTAGCAGCACACTGATGAATTATGGTTACATTCAGCTGTTTTCAAAAGGCCTGCAGCCAACTGGTTTTATATTCTAACTTATCCTCCTGTATTTCTGGTAAACCTGCTTCAAATCAAACATGTTGCACATCAAATTAAAGCTTAGGTTCTCTTCTTTCCATCAATTGTTGGCTTTCCATCCTATCACAACCTGGCTGCTTAAAATCAGACATTTAGTGTGGTCAATACCACACAGCTTTCAGAGCTGGGTCAGATGTCAAATCTGTTCTGTATATTTAGCCTGCTCTTTCAGGCTAGCATGATCTGATTTACTGGAGTGACACCTCAATTTAAAGCTCAGATTCAGACCTTTTCATAGAGTCCAACATTGTTGATTTTACCCCTTCTGGTGGCTAGCAGCACACTGATGAATTATGGTTACATTCAGCTGTTTTCAAAAGGCCTGCAGCCAACAGGTTTTATATTCTAACTTATCCTCCTGTATTTCTGGTAAACCTGCTTCAAATCAAACATGTTGCACATCAAATTAAAGCTTAGGTTCTCTTCTTTCCAACAATTGTTGGCTTTCCATCATAGCACAACCTGGCTGCTTAAAATCAGACATTTAGTGTGGTCAATACCACACAGCTTTCAGAGCTGGGTCAGAGGTCAAATCTGTTCTGTATATTTAGCCTGGTCTTTCAGGCTAGCATGATCTGATTTACTGGAGTGATACCTCAATTTAAAGCTCAGATTCAGACCTTTTCATAGAGTCCAACATTGTTCATTTTAAACCTTCTGGTGGCTAGCAGCACACTGATGAATTATTGTTACATTCAGCTGTTTTCAAAAGGCCTGCATCCAACTGGTTTTATAGTCTAACTTATCCTCCTGTATTTCTGGTCAACCTGCTTCAAATCAAACATGTTGCACATCAAATTAAAGCTTAGGTTCTCTTCTTTCCAACAATTGTTGGCTTTCCATCCTATCACAAGCTGGCTGCTTAAAATCAGACATTTAGTGTGGTCAATACCACACAGCTTTCAGAGCTGGGTCAGATGTCAAATCTGTTCTGTATATTTAGCCTGCTCTTTCAGGCTAGCATGATCTGATTTACTGGAGTGACACCTCAATTTAAAGCTCAGATTCAGACCTTTTCATAGAGTCCAACATTGTTGATTTTACCCCTTCTGGTGGCTAGCAGCACACTGATGAATTATGGTTACATTCAGCTGTTTTCAAAAGGCCTGCATCCAACTGGTTTTATAGCCTAACTTATCCTCCTGTATTTCTGGTCAACCTGCTTCAAATCAAACATGTTGCACATCAAATTAAAGCTTAGGTTCTCTTCTTTCCAACAATTGTTGGCTTTCCATCCTATCACAAGCTGGCTGCTTAAAATCAGACATTTAGTGTGGTCAATACCACACAGCTTTCAGAGCTGGGTCAGATGTCAAATCTGTTCTGTATATTTAGCCTGGTCTTTCAGGCTAGCATGATCTGATTTACTGGAGTGACACCTCAATTTAAAGCTCAGATTCAGACCTTTTCATAGAGTCCAACATTGTTGATTTTACCCCTTCTGGTGGCTAGCAGCACACTGATGAATTATGGTTACATTCAGCTCTTTTCAAAAGGCCTGCAGCCAACAGGTTTTATAGTCTAACTTATCCTCTTGTATTTCTGGTAAACCTGCTTCAAATCAAACATGTTGCACATCAAATTAAAGCTTAGGTTCTCTTCTTTCCATCAATTGTTGGCTTTCCATCCTATCACAACCTGGCTGCTTAAAATCAGACATTTAGTGTGGTCAATACCACACAGCTTTCAGAGCTGGGTCAGATGTCAAATCTGTTCTGTATATTTAGCCTGGTCCTTCAGGCTAGCATGATCTGATTTACTGGAGTGACACCTCAATTTAAAGCTAAGATTCAGACCTTTTCATAGAGTCCAACATTGTTGTGTTCACCCCTTCTGGTGGCTAGCAGCACACTGATGAATTATGGTTACATTCAGCTGTTTTCAAAAGGCGCGCAGCCAACTGGTTTTATATTCTAACTTATCCTCCTGTATTTCTGGTAAACCTGCTTCAAATCAAACATGTTGCACATCAAATTAAAGCTTAGGTTCTCTTCTTTCCAACATTTTTTGGCTTTCCATCATAGCACAAGCTGGCTGCTTAAAATCAGACATTTAGTATGGTCAATACCACACAGCTTTCAGAGCTGGGTCAGAGGTCAAATCTGTTCTGTATATTTAGCCTGGTCCTTCAGGCTAGCATGATCTGATTTACTGGAGTGACACCTCAATTTAAAGCTAAGATTCAGACCTTTTCATAGAGTCCAACATTGTTGAGTTTACCCCTTCTGGTGGCTAGCAGCACACTGATGAATTATGGTTACATTCAGCTCTTTTCAAAAGGCCTGCAGCCAACAGGTTTTATATTCTACCTTATCCTCCTGTATTTGTGGTAAACCTGCTTCAAATCAAACATGTTGCACATCAAATTAAAGCTTAGGTTCTCTTCTTTCCAACAATTTTTGGCTTTCCATCATAGCACAAGCTGGCTGCTTAAAATCAGACATTTAGTATGGTCAATACCACACAGCTTTCAGAGCTGGGTCAGAGGTCAAATCTGTTCTGTATATTTAGCTTGGTCTTTCAGGCTAGCATGATCTGATTTACTGGAGTGATACCTCCATGTAAAGCTCAGATTCAGACCTTTTCATAGAGTCCAACATTGTTGAGTTTACCCCTTCTGGTGGCTAGCAGCACACTGATGAATTATGGTTACATTCAGCTCTTTTCAAAAGGCCTGCAGCCAACAGGTTTTATATTCTAACTTATCCTCCTGTATTTCTGGTAAACCTGCTTCAAATCAAACATGTTGCACATCAAATTAAAGCTTAGGTTCTCTTCTTTCCATCAATTGTTGGCTTTCCATCCTATCACAAGCTGGCTGCTTAAAATCAGACATTTAGTATGGTCAATACCACACAGCTTTCAGAGCTGGGTCAGAGGTCAAATCTGTTCTGTATATTTAGCCTGGTCCTTCAGGCTAGCATGATCTGATTTACTGGAGTGATACCTCAATTTAAAGCTCAGATTCAGACCTTTTCATAGAGTCCAACATTGTTCATTTTAAACCTTCTGGTGGCTAGCAGCACACTGATGAATTATTGTTACATTCAGCTGTTTTCAAAAGGCCTGCATCCAACTGGTTTTATAGTCTAACTTATCCTCCTGTATTTCTGGTCAACCTGCTTCAAATCAAACATGTTGCACATCAAATTAAAGCTTAGGTTCTCTTCTTTCCAACAATTGTTGGCTTTCCATCCTATCACAAGCTGGCTGCTTAAAATCAGACATTTAGTGTGGTCAATACCACACAGCTTTCAGAGCTGGGTCAGATGTCAAATCTGTTCTGTATATTTAGCCTGCTCTTTCAGGCTAGCATGATCTGATTTACTGGAGTGACACCTCAATTTAAAGCTCAGATTCAGACCTTTTCATAGAGTCCAACATTGTTGATTTTACCCCTTCTGGTGGCTAGCAGCACACTGATGAATTATGGTTACATTCAGCTGTTTTCAAAAGGCCTGCATCCAACTGGTTTTATAGCCTAACTTATCCTCCTGTATTTCTGGTCAACCTGCTTCAAATCAAACATGTTGCACATCAAATTAAAGCTTAGGTTCTCTTCTTTCCAACAATTGTTGGCTTTCCATCCTATCACAAGCTGGCTGCTTAAAATCAGACATTTAGTGTGGTCAATACCACACAGCTTTCAGAGCTGGGTCAGATGTCAAATCTGTTCTGTATATTTAGCCTGGTCTTTCAGGCTAGCATGATCTGATTTACTGGAGTGACACCTCAATTTAAAGCTCAGATTCAGACCTTTTCATAGAGTCCAACATTGTTGATTTTACCCCTTCTGGTGGCTAGCAGCACACTGATGAATTATGGTTACATTCAGCTCTTTTCAAAAGGCCTGCAGCCAACAGGTTTTATAGTCTAACTTATCCTCTTGTATTTCTGGTAAACCTGCTTCAAATCAAACATGTTGCACATCAAATTAAAGCTTAGGTTCTCTTCTTTCCATCAATTGTTGGCTTTCCATCCTATCACAACCTGGCTGCTTAAAATCAGACATTTAGTGTGGTCAATACCACACAGCTTTCAGAGCTGGGTCAGATGTCAAATCTGTTCTGTATATTTAGCCTGGTCCTTCAGGCTAGCATGATCTGATTTACTGGAGTGACACCTCAATTTAAAGCTAAGATTCAGACCTTTTCATAGAGTCCAACATTGTTGTGTTCACCCCTTCTGGTGGCTAGCAGCACACTGATGAATTATGGTTACATTCAGCTGTTTTCAAAAGGCGCGCAGCCAACTGGTTTTATATTCTAACTTATCCTCCTGTATTTCTGGTAAACCTGCTTCAAATCAAACATGTTGCACATCAAATTAAAGCTTAGGTTCTCTTCTTTCCAACATTTTTTGGCTTTCCATCATAGCACAAGCTGGCTGCTTAAAATCAGACATTTAGTATGGTCAATACCACACAGCTTTCAGAGCTGGGTCAGAGGTCAAATCTGTTCTGTATATTTAGCCTGGTCCTTCAGGCTAGCATGATCTGATTTACTGGAGTGACACCTCAATTTAAAGCTAAGATTCAGACCTTTTCATAGAGTCCAACATTGTTGAGTTTACCCCTTCTGGTGGCTAGCAGCACACTGATGAATTATGGTTACATTCAGCTCTTTTCAAAAGGCCTGCAGCCAACAGGTTTTATATTCTACCTTATCCTCCTGTATTTCTGGTAAACCTGCTTCAAATCAAACATGTTGCACATCAAATTAAAGCTTAGGTTCTCTTCTTTCCAACAATTTTTGGCTTTCCATCATAGCACAAGCTGGCTGCTTAAAATCAGACATTTAGTATGGTCAATACCACACAGCTTTCAGAGCTGGGTCAGAGGTCAAATCTGTTCTGTATATTTAGCTTGGTCTTTCAGGCTAGCATGATCTGATTTACTGGAGTAATACCTCAATTTAAAGCTCAGATTCAGACCTTTTCATAGAGTCCAACATTGTTGATTTTACCCCTTCTGGTGGCTAGCAGCACACTGATGAATTATGGTTACATTCAGCTCTTTTCAAAAGGCCTGCAGCCAACAGGTTTTATAGTCTAACTTATCCTCTTGTATTTCTGGTAAACCTGCTTCAAATCAAACATGTTGCACATCAAATTAAAGCTTAGGTTCTCTTCTTTCCATCAATTGTTGGCTTTCCATCCTATCACAACCTGGCTGCTTAAAATCAGACATTTAGTGTGGTCAATACCACACAGCTTTCAGAGCTGGGTCAGATGTCAAATCTGTTCTGTATATTTAGCCTGGTCCTTCAGGCTAGCATGATCTGATTTACTGGAGTGACACCTCAATTTAAAGCTAAGATTCAGACCGTTTCATAGAGTCCAACATTGTTGTGTTCACCCCTTCTGGTGGCTAGCAGCACACTGATGAATTATGGTTACATTCAGCTATTTTCAAAAGGCCCGCAGCCAACTGGTTTTATATTCTAACTTATCCTCCTGTATTTCTGGTAAACCTGCTTCAAATCAAACATGTTGCACATCAAATTAAAGCTTAGGTTCTCTTCTTTCCAACATTTTTTGGCTTTCCATCATAGCACAAGCTGGCTGCTTAAAATCAGACATTTAGTATGGTCAATACCACACAGCTTTCAGAGCTGGGTCAGAGGTCAAATCTGTTCTGTATATTTAGCCTGGTCCTTCAGGCTAGCATGATCTGATTTACTGGAGTGACACCTCAATTTAAAGCTAAGATTCAGACCTTTTCATAGAGTCCAACATTGTTGAGTTTACCCCTTCTGGTGGCTAGCAGCACACTGATGAATTATGGTTACATTCAGCTCTTTTCAAAAGGCCTGCAGCCAACAGGTTTTATATTCTACCTTATCCTCCTGTATTTCTGGTAAACCTGCTTCAAATCAAACATGTTGCACATCAAATTAAAGCTTAGGTTCTCTTCTTTCCAACAATTTTTGGCTTTCCATCATAGCACAAGCTGGCTGCTTAAAATCAGACATTTAGTATGGTCAATACCACACAGCTTTCAGAGCTGGGTCAGAGGTCAAATCTGTTCTGTATATTTAGCTTGGTCTTTCAGGCTAGCATGATCTGATTTACTGGAGTGATACCTCCATGTAAAGCTCAGATTCAGACCTTTTCATAGAGTCCAACATTGTTGAGTTTACCCCTTCTGGTGGCTAGCAGCACACTGATGAATTATGGTTACATTCAGCTCTTTTCAAAAGGCCTGCAGCCAACAGGTTTTATATTCTAACTTATCCTCCTGTATTTCTGGTAAACCTGCTTCAAATCAAACATGTTGCACATCAAATTAAAGCTTAGGTTCTCTTCTTTCCATCAATTGTTGGCTTTCCATCCTATCACAAGCTGGCTGCTTAAAATCAGACATTTAGTATGGTCAATACCACACAGCTTTCAGAGCTGGGTCAGAGGTCAAATCTGTTCTGTATATTTAGCCTGGTCCTTCAGGCTAGCATGATCTGATTTACTGGAGTGACACCTCAATTTAAAGCTAAGATTCAGACCTTTTCATAGAGTCCAACATTGTTGAGTTTACCCCTTCTGGTGGCTAGCAGCACACTGATGAATTATGGTTACATTCAGCTGTTTTCAAAAGGCCCGCAGCCAACTGGTTTTATATTCTAACTTATCCTCCTGTATTTCTGGTAAACCTGCTTCAAATCAAACATGTTGCACATCAAATTAAAGCTTAGGTTCTCTTCTTTCCAACATTTTTTGGCTTTCCATCATAGCACAAGCTGGCTGCTTAAAATCAGACATTTAGTATGGTCAATACCACACAGCTTTCAGAGCTGGGTCAGAGGTCAAATCTGTTCTGTATATTTAGCTTGGTCCTTCAGGCTAGCATGATCTGATTTACTGGAGTGACACCTCAATTTAAAGCTAAGATTCAGACCTTTTCATAGAGTCCAACATTGTTGAGTTTACCCCTTCTGGTGGCTAGCAGCACACTGATGAATTATGGTTACATTCAACTCTTTTCAAAAGGCCTGCAGCCAACAGGTTTTATATTCTACCTTATCCTCCTGTATTTGTGGTAAACCTGCTTCAAATCAAACATGTTGCACATCAAATTAAAGCTTAGGTTCTCTTCTTTCCAACAATTTTTGGCTTTCCATCATAGCACAAGCTGGCTGCTTAAAATCAGACATTTAGTATGGTCAATACCACACAGCTTTCAGAGCTGGGTCAGAGGTCAAATCTGTTCTGTATATTTAGCTTGGTCTTTCAGGCTAGCATGATCTGATTTACTGGAGTAATACCTCAATTTAAAGCTCAGATTCAGACCTTTTCATAGAGTCCAACATTGTTGATTTTACCCCTTCTGGTGGCTAGCAGCACACTGATGAATTATGGTTACATTCAGCTCTTTTCAAAAGGCCTGCAGCCAACAGGTTTTATAGTCTAACTTATCCTCTTGTATTTCTGGTAAACCTGCTTCAAATCAAACATGTTGCACATCAAATTAAAGCTTAGGTTCTCTTCTTTCCATCAATTGTTGGCTTTCCATCCTATCACAACCTGGCTGCTTAAAATCAGACATTTAGTGTGGTCAATACCACACAGCTTTCAGAGCTGGGTCAGATGTCAAATCTGTTCTGTATATTTAGCCTGGTCCTTCAGGCTAGCATGATCTGATTTACTGGAGTGACACCTCAATTTAAAGCTAAGATTCAGACCGTTTCATAGAGTCCAACATTGTTGTGTTCACCCCTTCTGGTGGCTAGCAGCACACTGATGAATTATGGTTACATTCAGCTATTTTCAAAAGGCCCGCAGCCAACTGGTTTTATATTCTAACTTATCCTCCTGTATTTCTGGTAAACCTGCTTCAAATCAAACATGTTGCACATCAAATTAAAGCTTAGGTTCTCTTCTTTCCAACATTTTTTGGCTTTCCATCATAGCACAAGCTGGCTGCTTAAAATCAGACATTTAGTATGGTCAATACCACACAGCTTTCAGAGCTGGGTCAGAGGTCAAATCTGTTCTGTATATTTAGCCTGGTCCTTCAGGCTAGCATGATCTGATTTACTGGAGTGACACCTCAATTTAAAGCTAAGATTCAGACCTTTTCATAGAGTCCAACATTGTTGAGTTTACCCCTTCTGGTGGCTAGCAGCACACTGATGAATTATGGTTACATTCAGCTCTTTTCAAAAGGCCTGCAGCCAACAGGTTTTATATTCTACCTTATCCTCCTGTATTTCTGGTAAACCTGCTTCAAATCAAACATGTTGCACATCAAATTAAAGCTTAGGTTCTCTTCTTTCCAACAATTTTTGGCTTTCCATCATAGCACAAGCTGGCTGCTTAAAATCAGACATTTAGTATGGTCAATACCACACAGCTTTCAGAGCTGGGTCAGAGGTCAAATCTGTTCTGTATATTTAGCTTGGTCTTTCAGGCTAGCATGATCTGATTTACTGGAGTGATACCTCCATGTAAAGCTCAGATTCAGACCTTTTCATAGAGTCCAACATTGTTGAGTTTACCCCTTCTGGTGGCTAGCAGCACACTGATGAATTATGGTTACATTCAGCTCTTTTCAAAAGGCCTGCAGCCAACAGGTTTTATATTCTAACTTATCCTCCTGTATTTCTGGTAAACCTGCTTCAAATCAAACATGTTGCACATCAAATTAAAGCTTAGGTTCTCTTCTTTCCATCAATTGTTGGCTTTCCATCCTATCACAAGCTGGCTGCTTAAAATCAGACATTTAGTATGGTCAATACCACACAGCTTTCAGAGCTGGGTCAGAGGTCAAATCTGTTCTGTATATTTAGCCTGGTCCTTCAGGCTAGCATGATCTGATTTACTGGAGTGACACCTCAATTTAAAGCTAAGATTCAGACCTTTTCATAGAGTCCAACATTGTTGAGTTTACCCCTTCTGGTGGCTAGCAGGACACTGATGAATTATGGTTACATTCAGCTCTTTTCAAAAGGCCTGCAGCCAACAGGTTTTATATTCTACCTTATCCTCCTGTATTTCTGGTAAACCTGCTTCAAATCAAACATGTTGCACATCAAATTAAAGCTTAGGTTCTCTTCTTTCCAACAATTGTTGGCTTTCCATCCTATCACAAGCTGGCTGCTTAAAATCAGACATTTAGTGTGGTCAATACCACACAGCTTTCAGAGCTGGGTCAGATGTCAAATCTGTTCTGTATATTTAGCCTGCTCTTTCAGGCTAGCATGATCTGATTTACTGGAGTGACACCTCAATTTAAAGCTCAGATTCAGACCTTTTCATAGAGTCCAACATTGTTGATTTTACCCCTTCTGGTGGCTAGCAGCACACTGATGAATTATGGTTACATTCAGCTGTTTTCAAAAGGCCTGCAGCCAACAGGTTTTATATTCTAACTTATCCTCCTGTATTTCTGGTAAACCTGCTTCAAATCAAACATGTTGCACATCAAATTAAAGCTTAGGTTCTCTTCTTTCCAACAATTGTTGGCTTTCCATCATAGCACAACCTGGCTGCTTAAAATCAGACATTTAGTGTGGTCAATACCACACAGCTTTCAGAGCTGGGTCAGAGGTCAAATCTGTTCTGTATATTTAGCCTGGTCTTTCAGGCTAGCATGATCTGATTTACTGGAGTGATACCTCAATTTAAAGCTCAGATTCAGACCTTTTCATAGAGTCCAACATTGTTCATTTTAAACCTTCTGGTGGCTAGCAGCACACTGATGAATTATTGTTACATTCAGCTGTTTTCAAAAGGCCTGCATCCAACTGGTTTTATAGTCTAACTTATCCTCCTGTATTTCTGGTCAACCTGCTTCAAATCAAACATGTTGCACATCAAATTAAAGCTTAGGTTCTCTTCTTTCCAACAATTGTTGGCTTTCCATCCTATCACAAGCTGGCTGCTTAAAATCAGACATTTAGTGTGGTCAATACCACACAGCTTTCAGAGCTGGGTCAGATGTCAAATCTGTTCTGTATATTTAGCCTGGTCTTTCAGGCTAGCATGATCTGATTTACTGGAGTGACACCTCAATTTAAAGCTCAGATTCAGACCTTTTCATAGAGTCCAACATTGTTGATTTTACCCCTTCTGGTGGCTAGCAGCACACTGATGAATTATGGTTACATTCAGCTCTTTTCAAAAGGCCTGCAGCCAACAGGTTTTATAGTCTAACTTATCCTCTTGTATTTCTGGTAAACCTGCTTCAAATCAAACATGTTGCACATCAAATTAAAGCTTAGGTTCTCTTCTTTCCATCAATTGTTGGCTTTCCATCCTATCACAACCTGGCTGCTTAAAATCAGACATTTAGTGTGGTCAATACCACACAGCTTTCAGAGCTGGGTCAGATGTCAAATCTGTTCTGTATATTTAGCCTGGTCCTTCAGGCTAGCATGATCTGATTTACTGGAGTGACACCTCAATTTAAAGCTAAGATTCAGACCTTTTCATAGAGTCCAACATTGTTGTGTTCACCCCTTCTGCTGGCTAGCAGCACACTGATGAATTATGGTTACATTCAGCTGTTTTCAAAAGGCCCGCAGCCAACTAGTTTTATATTCTAACTTATCCTCCTGTATTTCTGGTAAACCTGCTTCAAATCAAACATGTTGCACATCAAATTAAAGCTTAGGTTCTCTTCTTTCCAACATTTTTTGGCTTTCCATCATAGCACAAGCTGGCTGCTTAAAATCAGACATTTAGTATGGTCAATACCACACAGCTTTCAGAGCTGGGTCAGAGGTCAAATCTGTTCTGTATATTTAGCCTGGTCCTTCAGGCTAGCATGATCTGATTTACTGGAGTGACACCTCAATTTAAAGCTAAGATTCAGACCTTTTCATAGAGTCCAACATTGTTGAGTTTACCCCTTCTGGTGGCTAGCAGCACACTGATGAATTATGGTTACATTCAGCTGTTTTCAAAAGGCCTGCAGCCAACAGGTTTTATATTCTACCTTATCCTCCTGTATTTCTGGTAAACCTGCTTCAAATCAAACATGTTGCACATCAAATTAAAGCTTAGGTTCTCTTCTTTCCAACAATTTTTGGCTTTCCATCATAGCACAAGCTGGCTGCTTAAAATCAGACATTTAGTATGGTCAATACCACACAGCTTTCAGAGCTGGGTCAGAGGTCAAATCTGTTCTGTATATTTAGCTTGGTCTTTCAGGCTAGCATGATCTGATTTACTGGAGTGATACCTCCATGTAAAGCTCAGATTCAGACCTTTTCATAGAGTCCAACATTGTTGAGTTTACCCCTTCTGGTGGCTAGCAGCACACTGATGAATTATGGTTACATTCAGCTCTTTTCAAAAGGCCTGCAGCCAACAGGTTTTATAGTCTAACTTATCCTCTTGTATTTCTGGTAAACCTGCTTCAAATCAAACATGTTGCACATCAAATTAAAGCTTAGGTTCTCTTCTTTCCATCAATTGTTGGCTTTCCATCCTATCACAAGCTGGCTGCTTAAAATCAGACATTTAGTATGGTCAATACCACACAGCTTTCAGAGCTGGGTCAGAGGTCAAATCTGTTCTGTATATTTAGCCTGGTCCTTCAGGCTAGCATGATCTGATTTACTGGAGTGACACCTCAATTTAAAGCTAAGATTCAGACCTTTTCATAGAGTCCAACATTGTTGAGTTTACCCCTTCTGGTGGCTAGCAGGACACTGATGAATTATGGTTACATTCAGCTCTTTTCAAAAGGCCTGCAGCCAACAGGTTTTATATTCTACCTTATCCTCCTGTATTTCTGGTAAACCTGCTTCAAATCAAACATGTTGCACATCAAATTAAAGCTTAGGTTCTCTTCTTTCCAACAATTGTTGGCTTTCCATCCTATCACAAGCTGGCTGCTTAAAATCAGACATTTAGTGTGGTCAATACCACACAGCTTTCAGAGCTGGGTCAGATGTCAAATCTGTTCTGTATATTTAGCCTGCTCTTTCAGGCTAGCATGATCTGATTTACTGGAGTGACACCTCAATTTAAAGCTCAGATTCAGACCTTTTCATAGAGTCCAACATTGTTGATTTTACCCCTTCTGGTGGCTAGCAGCACACTGATGAATTATGGTTACATTCAGCTGTTTTCAAAAGGCCTGCAGCCAACAGGTTTTATATTCTAACTTATCCTCCTGTATTTCTGGTAAACCTGCTTCAAATCAAACATGTTGCACATCAAATTAAAGCTTAGGTTCTCTTCTTTCCAACAATTGTTGGCTTTCCATCATAGCACAACCTGGCTGCTTAAAATCAGACATTTAGTGTGGTCAATACCACACAGCTTTCAGAGCTGGGTCAGAGGTCAAATCTGTTCTGTATATTTAGCCTGGTCTTTCAGGCTAGCATGATCTGATTTACTGGAGTGATACCTCAATTTAAAGCTCAGATTCAGACCTTTTCATAGAGTCCAACATTGTTCATTTTAAACCTTCTGGTGGCTAGCAGCACACTGATGAATTATTGTTACATTCAGCTGTTTTCAAAAGGCCTGCATCCAACTGGTTTTATAGTCTAACTTATCCTCCTGTATTTCTGGTCAACCTGCTTCAAATCAAACATGTTGCACATCAAATTAAAGCTTAGGTTCTCTTCTTTCCAACAATTGTTGGCTTTCCATCCTATCACAAGCTGGCTGCTTAAAATCAGACATTTAGTGTGGTCAATACCACACAGCTTTCAGAGCTGGGTCAGATGTCAAATCTGTTCTGTATATTTAGCCTGGTCTTTCAGGCTAGCATGATCTGATTTACTGGAGTGACACCTCAATTTAAAGCTCAGATTCAGACCTTTTCATAGAGTCCAACATTGTTGATTTTACCCCTTCTGGTGGCTAGCAGCACACTGATGAATTATGGTTACATTCAGCTCTTTTCAAAAGGCCTGCAGCCAACAGGTTTTATAGTCTAACTTATCCTCTTGTATTTCTGGTAAACCTGCTTCAAATCAAACATGTTGCACATCAAATTAAAGCTTAGGTTCTCTTCTTTCCATCAATTGTTGGCTTTCCATCCTATCACAACCTGGCTGCTTAAAATCAGACATTTAGTGTGGTCAATACCACACAGCTTTCAGAGCTGGGTCAGATGTCAAATCTGTTCTGTATATTTAGCCTGGTCCTTCAGGCTAGCATGATCTGATTTACTGGAGTGACACCTCAATTTAAAGCTAAGATTCAGACCTTTTCATAGAGTCCAACATTGTTGTGTTCACCCCTTCTGGTGGCTAGCAGCACACTGATGAATTATGGTTACATTCAGCTGTTTTCAAAAGGCCCGCAGCCAACTGGTTTTATATTCTAACTTATCCTCCTGTATTTCTGGTAAACCTGCTTCAAATCAAACATGTTGCACATCAAATTAAAGCTTAGGTTCTCTTCTTTCCAACATTTTTTGGCTTTCCATCATAGCACAAGCTGGCTGCTTAAAATCAGACATTTAGTATGGTCAATACCACACAGCTTTCAGAGCTGGGTCAGAGGTCAAATCTGTTCTGTATATTTAGCCTGGTCCTTCAGGCTAGCATGATCTGATTTACTGGAGTGACACCTCAATTTAAAGCTAAGATTCAGACCTTTTCATAGAGTCCAACATTGTTGAGTTTACCCCTTCTGGTGGCTAGCAGCACACTGATGAATTATGGTTACATTCAGCTGTTTTCAAAAGGCCTGCAGCCAACAGGTTTTATATTCTACCTTATCCTCCTGTATTTCTGGTAAACCTGCTTCAAATCAAACATGTTGCACATCAAATTAAAGCTTAGGTTCTCTTCTTTCCAACAATTTTTGGCTTTCCATCATAGCACAAGCTGGCTGCTTAAAATCAGACATTTAGTATGGTCAATACCACACAGCTTTCAGAGCTGGGTCAGAGGTCAAATCTGTTCTGTATATTTAGCTTGGTCTTTCAGGCTAGCATGATCTGATTTACTGGAGTAATACCTCAATTTAAAGCTCAGATTCAGACCTTTTCATAGAGTCCAACATTGTTGATTTTACCCCTTCTGGTGGCTAGCAGCACACTGATGAATTATGGTTACATTCAGCTCTTTTCAAAAGGCCTGCAGCCAACAGGTTTTATAGTCTAACTTATCCTCTTGTATTTCTGGTAAACCTGCTTCAAATCAAACATGTTGCACATCAAATTAAAGCTTAGGTTCTCTTCTTTCCATCAATTGTTGGCTTTCCATCCTATCACAACCTGGCTGCTTAAAATCAGACATTTAGTGTGGTCAATACCACACAGCTTTCAGAGCTGGGTCAGATGTCAAATCTGTTCTGTATATTTAGCCTGGTCCTTCAGGCTAGCATGATCTGATTTACTGGAGTGACACCTCAATTTAAAGCTAAGATTCAGACCGTTTCATAGAGTCCAACATTGTTGTGTTCACCCCTTCTGGTGGCTAGCAGCACACTGATGAATTATGGTTACATTCAGCTATTTTCAAAAGGCCCGCAGCCAACTGGTTTTATATTCTAACTTATCCTCCTGTATTTCTGGTAAACCTGCTTCAAATCAAACATGTTGCACATCAAATTAAAGCTTAGGTTCTCTTCTTTCCAACATTTTTTGGCTTTCCATCATAGCACAAGCTGGCTGCTTAAAATCAGACATTTAGT
The DNA here is from genome assembly GCF_048128805.1 of Centroberyx gerrardi. NCBI lineage: Eukaryota > Metazoa > Chordata > Actinopteri > Beryciformes > Berycidae > Centroberyx > Centroberyx gerrardi. The sequence continues at coordinate 374,462 of NC_136015.1, forward strand.
ATGGTCAATACCACACAGCTTTCAGAGCTGGGTCAGAGGTCAAATCTGTTCTGTATATTTAGCCTGGTCCTTCAGGCTAGCATGATCTGATTTACTGGAGTGACACCTCAATTTAAAGCTAAGATTCAGACCTTTTCATAGAGTCCAACATTGTTGAGTTTACCCCTTCTGGTGGCTAGCAGCACACTGATGAATTATGGTTACATTCAGCTCTTTTCAAAAGGCCTGCAGCCAACAGGTTTTATATTCTACCTTATCCTCCTGTATTTCTGGTAAACCTGCTTCAAATCAAACATGTTGCACATCAAATTAAAGCTTAGGTTCTCTTCTTTCCAACAATTTTTGGCTTTCCATCATAGCACAAGCTGGCTGCTTAAAATCAGACATTTAGTATGGTCAATACCACACAGCTTTCAGAGCTGGGTCAGAGGTCAAATCTGTTCTGTATATTTAGCTTGGTCTTTCAGGCTAGCATGATCTGATTTACTGGAGTGATACCTCCATTTAAAGCTCAGATTCAGACCTTTTCATAGAGTCCAACATTGTTGAGTTTACCCCTTCTGGTGGCTAGTAGCACACTGATGAATTATGGTTACATTCAGCTCTTTTCAAAAGGCCTGCAGCCAACAGGTTTTATATTCTAACTTATCCTCCTGTATTTCTGGTAAACCTGCTTCAAATCAAACATGTTGCACATCAAATTAAAGCTTAGGTTCTCTTCTTTCCATCAATTGTTGGCTTTCCATCCTATCACAAGCTGGCTGCTTAAAATCAGACATTTAGTATGGTCAATACCACACAGCTTTCAGAGCTGGGTCAGAGGTCAAATCTGTTCTGTATATTTAGCCTGGTCCTTCAGGCTAGCATGATCTGATTTACTGGAGTGACACCTCAATTTAAAGCTAAGATTCAGACCTTTTCATAGAGTCCAACATTGTTGAGTTTACCCCTTCTGGTGGCTAGCAGGACACTGATGAATTATGGTTACATTCAGCTCTTTTCAAAAGGCCTGCAGCCAACAGGTTTTATATTCTAACTTATCCTCCTGTATTTCTGGTAAACCTGCTTCAAATCAAACATGTTGCACATCAAATTAAAGCTTAGGTTCTCTTCTTTCCAACAATTTTTGGCTTTCCATCATAGCACAAGCTGGCTGCTTAAAATCAGACATTTAGTATGGTCAATACCACACAGCTTTCAGAGCTGGGTCAGAGGTCAAATCTGTTCTGTATATTTAGCTTGGTCTTTCAGGCTAGCATGATCTGATTTACTGGAGTAATACCTCAATTTAAAGCTCAGATTCAGACCTTTTCATAGAGTCCAACATTGTTGATTTTACCCCTTCTGGTGGCTAGCAGCACACTGATGAATTATGGTTACATTCAGCTCTTTTCAAAAGGCCTGCAGCCAACAGGTTTTATAGTCTAACTTATCCTCTTGTATTTCTGGTAAACCTGCTTCAAATCAAACATGTTGCACATCAAATTAAAGCTTAGGTTCTCTTCTTTCCATCAATTGTTGGCTTTCCATCCTATCACAACCTGGCTGCTTAAAATCAGACATTTAGTGTGGTCAATACCACACAGCTTTCAGAGCTGGGTCAGATGTCAAATCTGTTCTGTATATTTAGCCTGGTCCTTCAGGCTAGCATGATCTGATTTACTGGAGTGACACCTCAATTTAAAGCTAAGATTCAGACCGTTTCATAGAGTCCAACATTGTTGTGTTCACCCCTTCTGGTGGCTAGCAGCACACTGATGAATTATGGTTACATTCAGCTATTTTCAAAAGGCCCGCAGCCAACTGGTTTTATATTCTAACTTATCCTCCTGTATTTCTGGTAAACCTGCTTCAAATCAAACATGTTGCACATCAAATTAAAGCTTAGGTTCTCTTCTTTCCAACATTTTTTGGCTTTCCATCATAGCACAAGCTGGCTGCTTAAAATCAGACATTTAGTATGGTCAATACCACACAGCTTTCAGAGCTGGGTCAGAGGTCAAATCTGTTCTGTATATTTAGCCTGGTCCTTCAGGCTAGCATGATCTGATTTACTGGAGTGACACCTCAATTTAAAGCTAAGATTCAGACCTTTTCATAGAGTCCAACATTGTTGAGTTTACCCCTTCTGGTGGCTAGCAGCACACTGATGAATTATGGTTACATTCAGCTCTTTTCAAAAGGCCTGCAGCCAACAGGTTTTATATTCTACCTTATCCTCCTGTATTTCTGGTAAACCTGCTTCAAATCAAACATGTTGCACATCAAATTAAAGCTTAGGTTCTCTTCTTTCCAACAATTTTTGGCTTTCCATCATAGCACAAGCTGGCTGCTTAAAATCAGACATTTAGTATGGTCAATACCACACAGCTTTCAGAGCTGGGTCAGAGGTCAAATCTGTTCTGTATATTTAGCTTGGTCTTTCAGGCTAGCATGATCTGATTTACTGGAGTGATACCTCCATTTAAAGCTCAGATTCAGACCTTTTCATAGAGTCCAACATTGTTGAGTTTACCCCTTCTGGTGGCTAGTAGCACACTGATGAATTATGGTTACATTCAGCTCTTTTCAAAAGGCCTGCAGCCAACAGGTTTTATATTCTAACTTATCCTCCTGTATTTCTGGTAAACCTGCTTCAAATCAAACATGTTGCACATCAAATTAAAGCTTAGGTTCTCTTCTTTCCATCAATTGTTGGCTTTCCATCCTATCACAAGCTGGCTGCTTAAAATCAGACATTTAGTATGGTCAATACCACACAGCTTTCAGAGCTGGGTCAGAGGTCAAATCTGTTCTGTATATTTAGCCTGGTCCTTCAGGCTAGCATGATCTGATTTACTGGAGTGACACCTCAATTTAAAGCTAAGATTCAGACCTTTTCATAGAGTCCAACATTGTTGAGTTTACCCCTTCTGGTGGCTAGCAGGACACTGATGAATTATGGTTACATTCAGCTCTTTTCAAAAGGCCTGCAGCCAACAGGTTTTATATTCTAACTTATCCTCCTGTATTTCTGGTAAACCTGCTTCAAATCAAACATGTTGCACATCAAATTAAAGCTTAGGTTCTCTTCTTTCCAACAATTTTTGGCTTTCCATCATAGCACAAGCTGGCTGCTTAAAATCAGACATTTAGTGTGGTCAATACCACACAGCTTTCAGAGCTGGGTCAGAGGTCAAATCTGTTCTGTATATTTAGCTTGGTCTTTCAGGCTAGCATGATCTGATTTACTGGAGTGATACCTCCATGTAAAGCTCAGATTCAGACCTTTTCATAGAGTCCAACATTGTTGAGTTTACCCCTTCTGGTGGCTAGCAGCACACTGATGAATTATGGTTACATTCAGCTCTTTTCAAAAGGCCTGCAGCCAACAGGTTTTATATTCTAACTTATCCTCCTGTATTTCTGGTAAACCTGCTTCAAATCAAACATGTTGCACATCAAATTAAAGCTTAGGTTCTCTTCTTTCCAACAATTGTTGGCTTTCCATCATAGCACAACCTGGCTGCTTAAAATCAGACATTTAGTGTGGTCAATACCACACAGCTTTCAGAGCTGGGTCAGAGGTCAAATCTGTTCTGTATATTTAGCCTGGTCCTTCAGGCTAGCATGATCTGATTTACTGGAGTGACACCTCAATTTAAAGCTCAGATTCAGACCTTTTCATAGAGTCCAACATTGTTGATTTTAACCCTTCTGGTGGCTAGCAGCACACTGATGAATTATGGTTACATTCAGCTCTTTTCAAAAGGCCTGCAGCCAACTGGTTTTATATTCTAACTTATCCTCCTGTATTTCTGGTAAACCTGCTTCAAATCAAACATGTTGCACATCAAATTAAAGCTTAGGTTCTCTTCTTTCCAACAATTGTTGGCTTTCCATCATAGCACAACCTGGCTGCTTAAAATCAGACATTTAGTGTGGTCAATACCACACAGCTTTCAGAGCTGGGTCAGATGTCAAATCTGTTCTGTATATTTAGCCTGGTCCTTCAGGCTAGCATGATCTGATTTACTGGAGTGACACCTCAATTTAAAGCTAAGATTCAGACCGTTTCATAGAGTCCAACATTGTTGTGTTCACCCCTTCTGGTGGCTAGCAGCACACTGATGAATTATGGTTACATTCAGCTATTTTCAAAAGGCCCGCAGCCAACTGGTTTTATATTCTAACTTATCCTCCTGTATTTCTGGTAAACCTGCTTCAAATCAAACATGTTGCACATCAAATTAAAGCTTAGGTTCTCTTCTTTCCAACATTTTTTGGCTTTCCATCATAGCACAAGCTGGCTGCTTAAAATCAGACATTTAGTATGGTCAATACCACACAGCTTTCAGAGCTGGGTCAGAGGTCAAATCTGTTCTGTATATTTAGCCTGGTCCTTCAGGCTAGCATGATCTGATTTACTGGAGTGACACCTCAATTTAAAGCTAAGATTCAGACCTTTTCATAGAGTCCAACATTGTTGAGTTTACCCCTTCTGGTGGCTAGCAGCACACTGATGAATTATGGTTACATTCAGCTCTTTTCAAAAGGCCTGCAGCCAACAGGTTTTATATTCTACCTTATCCTCCTGTATTTCTGGTAAACCTGCTTCAAATCAAACATGTTGCACATCAAATTAAAGCTTAGGTTCTCTTCTTTCCAACAATTTTTGGCTTTCCATCATAGCACAAGCTGGCTGCTTAAAATCAGACATTTAGTATGGTCAATACCACACAGCTTTCAGAGCTGGGTCAGAGGTCAAATCTGTTCTGTATATTTAGCTTGGTCTTTCAGGCTAGCATGATCTGATTTACTGGAGTGATACCTCCATTTAAAGCTCAGATTCAGACCTTTTCATAGAGTCCAACATTGTTGAGTTTACCCCTTCTGGTGGCTAGTAGCACACTGATGAATTATGGTTACATTCAGCTCTTTTCAAAAGGCCTGCAGCCAACAGATTTTATATTCTAACTTATCCTCCTGTATTTCTGGTAAACCTGCTTCAAATCAAACATGTTGCACATCAAATTAAAGCTTAGGTTCTCTTCTTTCCATCAATTGTTGGCTTTCCATCCTATCACAAGCTGGCTGCTTAAAATCAGACATTTAGTGTGGTCAATACCACACAGCTTTCAGAGCTGGGTCAGAGGTCAAATCTGTTCTGTATATTTAGCTTGGTCTTTCAGGCTAGCATGATCTGATTTACTGGAGTGATACCTCCATTTAAAGCTCAGATTCAGACCTTTTCATAGAGTCCAACATTGTTGAGTTTACCCCTTCTGGTGGCTAGTAGCACACTGATGAATTATGGTTACATTCAGCTCTTTTCAAAAGGCCTGCAGCCAACAGGTTTTATATTCTAACTTATCCTCCTGTATTTCTGGTAAACCTGCTTCAAATCAAACATGTTGCACATCAAATTAAAGCTTAGGTTCTCTTCTTTCCATCAATTGTTGGCTTTCCATCCTATCACAAGCTGGCTGCTTAAAATCAGACATTTAGTATGGTCAATACCACACAGCTTTCAGAGCTGGGTCAGAGGTCAAATCTGTTCTGTATATTTAGCCTGGTCCTTCAGGCTAGCATGATCTGATTTACTGGAGTGACACCTCAATTTAAAGCTAAGATTCAGACCTTTTCATAGAGTCCAACATTGTTGAGTTTACCCCTTCTGGTGGCTAGCAGGACACTGATGAATTATGGTTACATTCAGCTCTTTTCAAAAGGCCTGCAGCCAACAGGTTTTATATTCTAACTTATCCTCCTGTATTTCTGGTAAACCTGCTTCAAATCAAACATGTTGCACATCAAATTAAAGCTTAGGTTCTCTTCTTTCCAACAATTTTTGGCTTTCCATCATAGCACAAGCTGGCTGCTTAAAATCAGACATTTAGTGTGGTCAATACCACACAGCTTTCAGAGCTGGGTCAGAGGTCAAATCTGTTCTGTATATTTAGCTTGGTCTTTCAGGCTAGCATGATCTGATTTACTGGAGTGATACCTCCATGTAAAGCTCAGATTCAGACCTTTTCATAGAGTCCAACATTGTTGAGTTTACCCCTTCTGGTGGCTAGCAGCACACTGATGAATTATGGTTACATTCAGCTCTTTTCAAAAGGCCTGCAGCCAACAGGTTTTATATTCTAACTTATCCTCCTGTATTTCTGGTAAACCTGCTTCAAATCAAACATGTTGCACATCAAATTAAAGCTTAGGTTCTCTTCTTTCCAACAATTGTTGGCTTTCCATCATAGCACAACCTGGCTGCTTAAAATCAGACATTTAGTGTGGTCAATACCACACAGCTTTCAGAGCTGGGTCAGAGGTCAAATCTGTTCTGTATATTTAGCCTGGTCCTTCAGGCTAGCATGATCTGATTTACTGGAGTGACACCTCAATTTAAAGCTCAGATTCAGACCTTTTCATAGAGTCCAACATTGTTGATTTTAACCCTTCTGGTGGCTAGCAGCACACTGATGAATTATGGTTACATTCAGCTCTTTTCAAAAGGCCTGCAGCCAACTGGTTTTATATTCTAACTTATCCTCCTGTATTTCTGGTAAACCTGCTTCAAATCAAACATGTTGCACATCAAATTAAAGCTTAGGTTCTCTTCTTTCCAACAATTGTTGGCTTTCCATCATAGCACAACCTGGCTGCTTAAAATCAGACATTTAGTGTGGTCAATACCACACAGCTTTCAGAGCTGGGTCAGATGTCAAATCTGTTCTGTATATTTAGCCTGGTCCTTCAGGCTAGCATGATCTGATTTACTGGAGTGACACCTCAATTTAAAGCTAAGATTCAGACCGTTTCATAGAGTCCAACATTGTTGTGTTCACCCCTTCTGGTGGCTAGCAGCACACTGATGAATTATGGTTACATTCAGCTATTTTCAAAAGGCCCGCAGCCAACTGGTTTTATATTCTAACTTATCCTCCTGTATTTCTGGTAAACCTGCTTCAAATCAAACATGTTGCACATCAAATTAAAGCTTAGGTTCTCTTCTTTCCAACATTTTTTGGCTTTCCATCATAGCACAAGCTGGCTGCTTAAAATCAGACATTTAGTATGGTCAATACCACACAGCTTTCAGAGCTGGGTCAGAGGTCAAATCTGTTCTGTATATTTAGCCTGGTCCTTCAGGCTAGCATGATCTGATTTACTGGAGTGACACCTCAATTTAAAGCTAAGATTCAGACCTTTTCATAGAGTCCAACATTGTTGAGTTTACCCCTTCTGGTGGCTAGCAGCACACTGATGAATTATGGTTACATTCAGCTCTTTTCAAAAGGCCTGCAGCCAACAGGTTTTATATTCTACCTTATCCTCCTGTATTTCTGGTAAACCTGCTTCAAATCAAACATGTTGCACATCAAATTAAAGCTTAGGTTCTCTTCTTTCCAACAATTTTTGGCTTTCCATCATAGCACAAGCTGGCTGCTTAAAATCAGACATTTAGTATGGTCAATACCACACAGCTTTCAGAGCTGGGTCAGAGGTCAAATCTGTTCTGTATATTTAGCTTGGTCTTTCAGGCTAGCATGATCTGATTTACTGGAGTGATACCTCCATTTAAAGCTCAGATTCAGACCTTTTCATAGAGTCCAACATTGTTGAGTTTACCCCTTCTGGTGGCTAGTAGCACACTGATGAATTATGGTTACATTCAGCTCTTTTCAAAAGGCCTGCAGCCAACAGATTTTATATTCTAACTTATCCTCCTGTATTTCTGGTAAACCTGCTTCAAATCAAACATGTTGCACATCAAATTAAAGCTTAGGTTCTCTTCTTTCCATCAATTGTTGGCTTTCCATCCTATCACAAGCTGGCTGCTTAAAATCAGACATTTAGTGTGGTCAATACCACACAGCTTTCAGAGCTGGGTCAGAGGTCAAATCTGTTCTGTATATTTAGCTTGGTCTTTCAGGCTAGCATGATCTGATTTACTGGAGTGATACCTCCATGTAAAGCTCAGATTCAGACCTTTTCATAGAGTCCAACATTGTTGAGTTTACCCCTTCTGGTGGCTAGCAGCACACTGATGAATTATGGTTACATTCAGCTCTTTTCAAAAGGCCTGCAGCCAACAGGTTTTATATTCTAACTTATCCTCCTGTATTTCTGGTAAACCTGCTTCAAATCAAACATGTTGCACATCAAATTAAAGCTTAGGTTCTCTTCTTTCCAACAATTGTTGGCTTTCCATCATAGCACAACCTGGCTGCTTAAAATCAGACATTTAGTGTGGTCAATACCACACAGCTTTCAGAGCTGGGTCAGAGGTCAAATCTGTTCTGTATATTTAGCCTGGTCCTTCAGGCTAGCATGATCTGATTTACTGGAGTGACACCTCAATTTAAAGCTCAGATTCAGACCTTTTCATAGAGTCCAACATTGTTGATTTTAACCCTTCTGGTGGCTAGCAGCACACTGATGAATTATGGTTACATTCAGCTCTTTTCAAAAGGCCTGCAGCCAACTGGTTTTATATTCTAACTTATCCTCCTGTATTTCTGGTAAACCTGCTTCAAATCAAACATGTTGCACATCAAATTAAAGCTTAGGTTCTCTTCTTTCCAACAATTGTTGGCTTTCCATCATAGCACAACCTGGCTGCTTAAAATCAGACATTTAGTGTGGTCAATACCACACAGCTTTCAGAGCTGGGTCAGATGTCAAATCTGTTCTGTATATTTAGCCTGGTCCTTCAGGCTAGCATGATCTGATTTACTGGAGTGACACCTCAATTTAAAGCTAAGATTCAGACCGTTTCATAGAGTCCAACATTGTTGTGTTCACCCCTTCTGGTGGCTAGCAGCACACTGATGAATTATGGTTACATTCAGCTATTTTCAAAAGGCCCGCAGCCAACTGGTTTTATATTCTAACTTATCCTCCTGTATTTCTGGTAAACCTGCTTCAAATCAAACATGTTGCACATCAAATTAAAGCTTAGGTTCTCTTCTTTCCAACATTTTTTGGCTTTCCATCATAGCACAAGCTGGCTGCTTAAAATCAGACATTTAGTATGGTCAATACCACACAGCTTTCAGAGCTGGGTCAGAGGTCAAATCTGTTCTGTATATTTAGCCTGGTCCTTCAGGCTAGCATGATCTGATTTACTGGAGTGACACCTCAATTTAAAGCTAAGATTCAGACCTTTTCATAGAGTCCAACATTGTTGAGTTTACCCCTTCTGGTGGCTAGCAGCACACTGATGAATTATGGTTACATTCAGCTCTTTTCAAAAGGCCTGCAGCCAACAGGTTTTATATTCTACCTTATCCTCCTGTATTTCTGGTAAACCTGCTTCAAATCAAACATGTTGCACATCAAATTAAAGCTTAGGTTCTCTTCTTTCCAACAATTTTTGGCTTTCCATCATAGCACAAGCTGGCTGCTTAAAATCAGACATTTAGTATGGTCAATACCACACAGCTTTCAGAGCTGGGTCAGAGGTCAAATCTGTTCTGTATATTTAGCTTGGTCTTTCAGGCTAGCATGATCTGATTTACTGGAGTGATACCTCCATTTAAAGCTCAGATTCAGACCTTTTCATAGAGTCCAACATTGTTGAGTTTACCCCTTCTGGTGGCTAGTAGCACACTGATGAATTATGGTTACATTCAGCTCTTTTCAAAAGGCCTGCAGCCAACAGATTTTATATTCTAACTTATCCTCCTGTATTTCTGGTAAACCTGCTTCAAATCAAACATGTTGCACATCAAATTAAAGCTTAGGTTCTCTTCTTTCCATCAATTGTTGGCTTTCCATCCTATCACAAGCTGGCTGCTTAAAATCAGACATTTAGTGTGGTCAATACCACACAGCTTTCAGAGCTGGGTCAGAGGTCAAATCTGTTCTGTATATTTAGCTTGGTCTTTCAGGCTAGCATGATCTGATTTACTGGAGTGATACCTCCATTTAAAGCTCAGATTCAGACCTTTTCATAGAGTCCAACATTGTTGAGTTTACCCCTTCTGGTGGCTAGTAGCACACTGATGAATTATGGTTACATTCAGCTCTTTTCAAAAGGCCTGCAGCCAACAGGTTTTATATTCTAACTTATCCTCCTGTATTTCTGGTAAACCTGCTTCAAATCAAACATGTTGCACATCAAATTAAAGCTTAGGTTCTCTTCTTTCCATCAATTGTTGGCTTTCCATCCTATCACAAGCTGGCTGCTTAAAATCAGACATTTAGTATGGTCAATACCACACAGCTTTCAGAGCTGGGTCAGAGGTCAAATCTGTTCTGTATATTTAGCCTGGTCCTTCAGGCTAGCATGATCTGATTTACTGGAGTGACACCTCAATTTAAAGCTAAGATTCAGACCTTTTCATAGAGTCCAACATTGTTGAGTTTACCCCTTCTGGTGGCTAGCAGGACACTGATGAATTATGGTTACATTCAGCTCTTTTCAAAAGGCCTGCAGCCAACAGGTTTTATATTCTAACTTATCCTCCTGTATTTCTGGTAAACCTGCTTCAAATCAAACATGTTGCACATCAAATTAAAGCTTAGGTTCTCTTCTTTCCAACAATTTTTGGCTTTCCATCATAGCACAAGCTGGCTGCTTAAAATCAGACATTTAGTGTGGTCAATACCACACAGCTTTCAGAGCTGGGTCAGAGGTCAAATCTGTTCTGTATATTTAGCTTGGTCTTTCAGGCTAGCATGATCTGATTTACTGGAGTGATACCTCCATGTAAAGCTCAGATTCAGACCTTTTCATAGAGTCCAACATTGTTGAGTTTACCCCTTCTGGTGGCTAGCAGCACACTGATGAATTATGGTTACATTCAGCTCTTTTCAAAAGGCCTGCAGCCAACAGGTTTTATATTCTAACTTATCCTCCTGTATTTCTGGTAAACCTGCTTCAAATCAAACATGTTGCACATCAAATTAAAGCTTAGGTTCTCTTCTTTCCAACAATTGTTGGCTTTCCATCATAGCACAACCTGGCTGCTTAAAATCAGACATTTAGTGTGGTCAATACCACACAGCTTTCAGAGCTGGGTCAGAGGTCAAATCTGTTCTGTATATTTAGCCTGGTCCTTCAGGCTAGCATGATCTGATTTACTGGAGTGACACCTCAATTTAAAGCTCAGATTCAGACCTTTTCATAGAGTCCAACATTGTTGATTTTAACCCTTCTGGTGGCTAGCAGCACACTGATGAATTATGGTTACATTCAGCTCTTTTCAAAAGGCCTGCAGCCAACTGGTTTTATATTCTAACTTATCCTCCTGTATTTCTGGTAAACCTGCTTCAAATCAAACATGTTGCACATCAAATTAAAGCTTAGGTTCTCTTCTTTCCAACAATTGTTGGCTTTCCATCCTATCACAACCTGGCTGCTTAAAATCAGACATTTAGTGTGGTCAATACCACACAGCTTTCAGAGCTGGGTCAGAGGTCAAATCTGTTCTGTATATTTAGCCTGGTCTTTCAGGCTAGCATGATCTGATTTACTGGAGTGACACCTCAATTTAAAGCTCAGATTCAGACCTTTTCATAGAGTCCAACATTGTTGAGTTTACCCCTTCTGGTGGCTAGCAGCACACTGATGAATTATGGTTACATTCAGCTGTTTTCAAAAGGCCTGCAGCCAACAGGTTTTCTATTCTAACTTATCCTCCTGTATTTCTGGTAAACCTGCTTCAAATCAAACATGTTGCACATCAAATTAAAGCTTAGGTTCTCTTCTTTCCATCAATTGTTGGCTTTCCATCATAGCACAACCTGGCTGCTTAAAATCAGACATTTAGTGTGGTCAATACCACACAGCTTTCAGAGCTGGGTCAGAGGTCAAATCTGTTCTGTATATTTAGCCTGGTCTTTCAGGCTAGCATGATCTGATTTACTGGAGTGACACCTCAATTTAAACCTCAGATTCAGACCTTTTCATAGACTCCAACATTGTTCATTTTAAACCTTCTGGTGGCTAGCAGCACACTGATGAATTATGGTTATATTCAGCTGTTTTCAAAAGGCCTGCAGCCAACAGGTTTTATATTCTACCTAATCCTCCTGTATTTCTGGTAAACCTGCTTCAAATCAAACATGTTGCACATCAAATTAAAGCTTAGGTTCTCTTCTTTCCATCAATTGTTGGCTTTCCATCATAGCACAACCTGGCTGCTTAAAATCAGACATTTAGTGTGGTCAATACCACACAGCTTTCAGAGCTGGGTCAGAGGTCAAATCTGTTCTGTATATTTAGCCTGGTCTTTCAGGCTAGCATGATCTGATTTACTGGAGTGACAGCTCAATTTAAAGCTCAGATTCAGACCTTTTCGTAGAGTCCAACATTGTTGATTTTACCCCTTCTGGTGGCTAGCAGCACACTGATGAATTATGGTTACATTCAGCTGTTTTCAAAAGGCCTGTAGCCAACAGGTTTTATATTCTAACTTATCCTCCTGTATTTCTGGTAAACCTGCTTCAAATCAAACATGTTGCACATTAAATTAAAGCTTAGGTTCTCTTCTTTCCATCAATTGTTGGCTTTCCATCCTAGCACAACCTGGCTGCTTAAAATCAGACATTTAGTGTGGTCAATACCACACAGCTTTCAGAGCTGGGTCAGAGGTCAAATCTGTTCTGTATATTTAGCCTGGTCTTTCAGGCTAGCATGATCTGATTTACTGGAGTGACACCTCAATTTAAAGCTCAGATTCAGACCTTTTCATAGACTCCAACATTGTTCATTTTAAACCTTCTGGTGGCTAGCAGCACACTGATGAATTATGGTTACATTCAGCTGTTTTCAAAAGGCCTGTAGCCAACAGGTTTTATATTCTAACTTATCCTCCTGTATTTCTGGTAAATCTGCTTCAAATCAAACATGTTGCACATCAAATTAAAGCTTATGTTCTCTTCTTTCCATCAATTGTTGGCTTTCCATCCTATCACAACCTGGCTGCTTAAAATCAGACATTTAGTGTGGTCAATACCACACAGCTTTCAGAGCTGGGTCAGAGGTCAAATCTGTTCTGTATATTTAGCCTGGTCTTTCAGGCTAGCATGATCTGATTTACTGGAGTGACACCTCAATTTAAAGCTCAGATTCAGACCTTTTCATAGACTCCAACATTATTGATTTTACCCCTTCTGGTGGCTAGCAGCACACTGATGAATTATGGTTACATTCAGCTGTTTTCAAAAGGCCTGCAGCCAACAGGTTTTCTATTCTAACTTATCCTCCTGTATTTCTGGTAAACCTGCTTCAAATCAAACATGTTGCACATCAAATTAAAGCTTAGGTTCTCTTCTTTCCATCAATTGTTGGCTTTCCATCATAGCACAACCTGGCTGCTTAAAATCAGACATTTAGTGTGGTCAATACCACACAGCTTTTAGAGCTGGGTCAGAGGTCAAATCTGTTCTGTATATTTAGCCTGGTCTTTCAGGCTAGCATGATCTGATTTACTGGAGTGACACCTCAATTTAAAGCTCAGATTCAGACCTTTTCATAGACTCCAACATTGTTCATTTTAAACCTTCTGGTGGCTAGCAGCACACTGATGAATTATGGTTACATTCAGCTGTTTTCAAAAGGCCTGTAGCCAACAGGTTTTATATTCTAACTTATCCTCCTGTATTTCTGGTAAACCTGCTTCAAATCAAACATGTTGCACATCAAATTAAAGCTTAGGTTCTCTTCTTTCCAACAATTGTTGGCTTTCCATCCTATCACAACCTGGCTGCTTAAAATCAGACATTTAGTGTGGTCAATACCACACAGCTTTCAGAGCTGGGTCAGAGGTCAAATCTGTTCTGTATATTTAGTCTGGTCTTTCAGGCTAGCATGATCTGATTTACTGGAGTGACACCTCAATTTAAAGCTCAGATTCAGACCTTTTCATAGAGTCCAACATTGTTGATTTTACCCCTTCTGGTGGCTAGCAGCACACTGATGAATTATGGTTACATTCAGCTGTTTTCAAAAGGCCTGTAGCCAACTGGTTTTCTATTCTAACTTATCCTCCTGTATTTCTGGTAAACCTGCTTCAAATCAAACATGTTGCACATCAAATTAAAGCTTAGGTTCTCTTCTTTCCAACAATTGTTGGCTTTCCATCCTATCACAACCTGGCTGCTTAAAATCAGACATTTAGTGTGGTCAATACCACACAGCTTTCAGAGCTGGGTCAGAGGTCAAATCTGTTCTGTATATTTAGCCTGGTCTTTCAGGCTAGCATGATCTGATTTACTGGAATGATACCTCCATGTAAACCTCAGATTCAGACCTTTTCATAGAGTCCAACATTGTTGATTTTAACCCTTCTGGTGGCTAGCAGCACACTGATGAATTATGGTTACATTCAGCTGTTTTCAAAAGGCCTGCAGCCAACTGGTTTTATATTCTAACTTATCCTCCTGTATTTCTGGTAAACCTGCTTCAAATCAAACATGTTGCACATCAAATTAAAGCTTAGGTTCTCTTCTTTCCAACAATTGTTGGCTTTCCATCCTATCACAACCTGGCTGCTTAAAATCAGACATTTAGTGTGGTCAATACCACACAGCTTTCAGAGCTGGGTCAGAGGTCAAATCTGTTCTGTATATTTAGCCTGGTCTTTCAGGCTAGCATGATCTGATTTACTGGAGTGACACCTCAATTTAAAGCTCAGATTCAGACCTTTTCATAGACTCCAACATTGTTGATTTTACCCCTTCTGGTGGCTAGCAGCACACTGATGAATTATGGTTACATTCAGCTGTTTTCAAAAGGCCTGTAGCCAACAGGTTTTATATTCTAACTTATCCTCCTGTATTTCTGGTAAACCTGCTTCAAATCAAACATGTTGCACATTAAATTAAAGCTTAGGTTCTCTTCTTTCCATCAATTGTTGGCTTTCCATCCTAGCACAACCTGGCTGCTTAAAATCAGACATTTAGTGTGGTCAATACCACACAGCTTTCAGAGCTGGGTCAGAGGTCAAATCTGTTCTGTATATTTAGCCTGGTCTTTCAGGCTAGCATGATCTGATTTACTGGAGTGACACCTCAATTTAAAGCTCAGATTCAGACCTTTTCATAGACTCCAACATTGTTCATTTTAAACCTTCTGGTGGCTAGCAGCACACTGATGAATTATGGTTACATTCAGCTGTTTTCAAAAGGCCTGTAGCCAACAGGTTTTATATTCTAACTTATCCTCCTGTATTTCTGGTAAATCTGCTTCAAATCAAACATGTTGCACATCAAATTAAAGCTTATGTTCTCTTCTTTCCATCAATTGTTGGCTTTCCATCCTATCACAACCTGGCTGCTTAAAATCAGACATTTAGTGTGGTCAATACCACACAGCTTTCAGAGCTGGGTCAGAGGTCAAATCTGTTCTGTATATTTAGCCTGGTCTTTCAGGCTAGCATGATCTGATTTACTGGAGTGACACCTCAATTTAAAGCTCAGATTCAGACCTTTTCATAGACTCCAACATTATTGATTTTACCCCTTCTGGTGGCTAGCAGCACACTGATGAATTATGGTTACATTCAGCTGTTTTCAAAAGGCCTGCAGCCAACAGGTTTTCTATTCTAACTTATCCTCCTGTATTTCTGGTAAACCTGCTTCAAATCAAACATGTTGCACATCAAATTAAAGCTTAGGTTCTCTTCTTTCCATCAATTGTTGGCTTTCCATCATAGCACAACCTGGCTGCTTAAAATCAGACATTTAGTGTGGTCAATACCACACAGCTTTTAGAGCTGGGTCAGAGGTCAAATCTGTTCTGTATATTTAGCCTGGTCTTTCAGGCTAGCATGATCTGATTTACTGGAGTGACACCTCAATTTAAAGCTCAGATTCAGACCTTTTCATAGACTCCAACATTGTTCATTTTAAACCTTCTGGTGGCTAGCAGCACACTGATGAATTATGGTTACATTCAGCTGTTTTCAAAAGGCCTGTAGCCAACAGGTTTTATATTCTAACTTATCCTCCTGTATTTCTGGTAAATCTGCTTCAAATCAAACATGTTGCACATCAAATTAAAGCTTATGTTCTCTTCTTTCCATCAATTGTTGGCTTTCCATCCTATCACAACCTGGCTGCTTAAAATCAGACATTTAGTGTGGTCAATACCACACAGCTTTCAGAGCTGGGTCAGAGGTCAAATCTGTTCTGTATATTTAGCCTGGTCTTTCAGGCTAGCATGATCTGATTTACTGGAGTGACACCTCAATTTAAAGCTCAGATTCAGACCTTTTCATAGACTCCAACATTATTGATTTTACCCCTTCTGGTGGCTAGCAGCACACTGATGAATTATGGTTACATTCAGCTGTTTTCAAAAGGCCTGCAGCCAACAGGTTTTCTATTCTAACTTATCCTCCTGTATTTCTGGTAAACCTGCTTCAAATCAAACATGTTGCACATCAAATTAAAGCTTAGGTTCTCTTCTTTCCATCAATTGTTGGCTTTCCATCATAGCACAACCTGGCTGCTTAAAATCAGACATTTAGTGTGGTCAATACCACACAGCTTTTAGAGCTGGGTCAGAGGTCAAATCTGTTCTGTATATTTAGCCTGGTCTTTCAGGCTAGCATGATCTGATTTACTGGAGTGACACCTCAATTTAAAGCTCAGATTCAGACCTTTTCATAGACTCCAACATTGTTCATTTTAAACCTTCTGGTGGCTAGCAGCACACTGATGAATTATGGTTACATTCAGCTGTTTTCAAAAGGCCTGTAGCCAACAGGTTTTATATTCTAACTTATCCTCCTGTATTTCTGGTAAACCTGCTTCAAATCAAACATGTTGCACATCAAATTAAAGCTTAGGTTCTCTTCTTTCCAACAATTGTTGGCTTTCCATCCTATCACAACCTGGCTGCTTAAAATCAGACATTTAGTGTGGTCAATACCACACAGCTTTCAGAGCTGGGTCAGAGGTCAAATCTGTTCTGTATATTTAGTCTGGTCTTTCAGGCTAGCATGATCTGATTTACTGGAGTGACACCTCAATTTAAAGCTCAGATTCAGACCTTTTCATAGAGTCCAACATTGTTGATTTTACCCCTTCTGGTGGCTAGCAGCACACTGATGAATTATGGTTACATTCAGCTGTTTTCAAAAGGCCTGTAGCCAACTGGTTTTCTATTCTAACTTATCCTCCTGTATTTCTGGTAAACCTGCTTCAAATCAAACATGTTGCACATCAAATTAAAGCTTAGGTTCTCTTCTTTCCAACAATTGTTGGCTTTCCATCCTATCACAACCTGGCTGCTTAAAATCAGACATTTAGTGTGGTCAATACCACACAGCTTTCAGAGCTGGGTCAGAGGTCAAATCTGTTCTGTATATTTAGCCTGGTCTTTCAGGCTAGCATGATCTGATTTACTGGAATGATACCTCCATGTAAACCTCAGATTCAGACCTTTTCATAGAGTCCAACATTGTTGATTTTAACCCTTCTGGTGGCTAGCAGCACACTGATGAATTATGGTTACATTCAGCTGTTTTCAAAAGGCCTGCAGCCAACTGGTTTTATATTCTAACTTATCCTCCTGTATTTCTGGTAAACCTGCTTCAAATCAAACATGTTGCACATCAAATTAAAGCTTAGGTTCTCTTCTTTCCAACAATTGTTGGCTTTCCATCATAGCACAACCTGGCTGCTTAAAATCAGACATTTAGTGTGGTCAATACCACACAGCTTTCAGAGCTGGGTCAGAGGTCAAATCTGTTCTGTATATTTAGCCTGGTCTTTCAGGCTAGCATGATCTGATTTACTGGAGTGACACCTCAATTTAAAGCTCAGATTCAGACCTTTTCATAGACTCCAACATTGTTCATTTTAAACCTTCTGGTGGCTAGCAGCACACTGATGAATTATGGTTACATTCAGCTGTTTTCAAAAGGCCTGTAGCCAACAGGTTTTATATTCTAACTTATCCTCCTGTATTTCTGGTAAACCTGCTTCAAATCAAACATGTTGCACATCAAATTAAAGCTTATGTTCTCTTCTTTCCATCAATTGTTGGCTTTCCATCATAGCACAACCTGGCTGCTTAAAATCAGACATTTAGTGTGGTCAATACCACACAGCTTTCAGAGCTGGGTCAGAGGTCAAATCTGTTCTGTATATTTAGCCTGGTCTTTCAGGCTAGCATGATCTGATTTACTGGAGTGACACCTCAATTTAAAGCTCAGATTCAGACCTTTTCATAGACTCCAACATTGTTGATTTTACCCCTTCTGGTGGCTAGCAGCACACTGATGAATTATGGTTACATTCAGCTGTTTTCAAAAGGCCTGTAGCCAACAGGTTTTATATTCTAACTTATCCTCCTGTATTTCTGGTAAACCTGCTTCAAATCAAACATGTTGCACATTAAATTAAAGCTTAGGTTCTCTTCTTTCCATCAATTGTTGGCTTTCCATCCTAGCACAAGCTGGCTGCTTAAAATCAGACATTTAGTGTGGTCAATACCACACAGCTTTCAGAGCTGGGTCAGAGGTCAAATCTGTTCTGTATATTTAGCCTGGTCTTTCAGGCTAGCATGATCTGATTTACTGGAGTGACACCTCAATTTAAAGCTCAGATTCAGACCTTTTCATAGAGTCCAACATTGTTGAGTTTACCCCTTCTGGTGGCTAGCAGCACACTGATGAATTATGGTTACATTCAGCTGTTTTCAAAAGGCCTGCAGCCAACAGGTTTTCTATTCTAACTTATCCTCCTGTATTTCTGGTAAACCTGCTTCAAATCAAACATGTTGCACATCAAATTAAAGCTTAGGTTCTCTTCTTTCCATCAATTGTTGGCTTTCCATCATAGCACAACCTGGCTGCTTAAAATCAAACATCTAGTGTGGTCAATACCACACAGCTTTCAGAGCTGGGTCAGAGGTCAAATCTGTTCTGTATATTTAGCCTGGTCTTTCAGGCTAGCATGATCTGATTTACTGGAGTGACACCTCAATTTAAAGCTCAGATTCAGACCTTTTCATAGAGTCCAACATTGTTGATTTTAACCCTTCTGGTGGCTAGCAGCACACTGATGAATTATGGTTCCATTCAGCTGTTTTCAAAAGGCCTGCAGCCAACTGGTTTTATATTCTAACTTATCCTCCTGTATTTCTGGTAAACCTGCTTCAAATCAAACATGTTGCACATCAAATTAAAGCTTAGGTTCTCTTCTTTCCAACAATTGTTGGCTTTCCATCCTATCACAACCTGGCTGCTTAAAATCAGACATTTAGTGTGGTCAATACCACACAGCTTTCAGAGCTGGGTCAGAGGTCAAATCTGTTCTGTATATTTAGCCTGGTCTTTCAGGCTAGCATGATCTGATTTACTGGAGTGACACCTCAATTTAAAGCTCAGATTCAGACCTTTTCATAGAGTCCAACATTGTTGATTTTAACCCTTCTGGTGGCTAGCAGCACACTGATGAATTATGGTTCCATTCAGCTGTTTTCAAAAGGCCTGCAGCCAACTGGTTTTATATTCTAACTTATCCTCCTGTATTTCTGGTAAACCTGCTTCAAATCAAACATGTTGCACATCAAATTAAAGCTTAGGTTCTCTTCTTTCCAACAATTGTTGGCTTTCCATCCTATCACAACCTGGCTGCTTAAAATCAGACATTTAGTGTGGTCAATACCACACAGCTTTCAGAGCTGGGTCAGAGGTCAAATCTGTTCTGTATATTTAGTCTGGTCTTTCAGGCTAGCATGATCTGATTTACTGGAGTGACACCTCAATTTAAAGCTCAGATTCAGACCTTTTCATAGAGTCCAACATTGTTGATTTTACCCCTTCTGGTGGCTAGCAGCACACTGATGAATTATGGTTACATTCAGCTGTTTTCAAAAGGCCTGTAGCCAACTGGTTTTATATTCTAACTTATCCTCCTGTATTTCTGGTAAACCTGCTTCAAATCAAACATGTTGCACATCAAATTAAAGCTTATGTTCTCTTCTTTCCATCAATTGTTGGCTTTCCATCATAGCAAAACCTGGCTGTTTAAAATCAGACATTTAGTGTGGTCAATACCACACAGCTTTCAGAGCTGGGTCAGAGGTCAAATCTGTTCTGTATATTTAGCCTGGTCTTTCAGGCTAGCATGATCTGATTTACTGGAATGATACCTCCATGTAAACCTCAGATTCAGACCTTTTCATAGAGTCCAACATTGTTGATTTTAACCCTTCTGGTGGCTAGCAGCACACTGATGAATTATGGTTACATTCAGCTGTTTTCAAAAGGCCTGCAGCCAACTGGTTTTATATTCTAACTTATCCTCCTGTATTTCTGGTAAACCTGCTTCAAATCAAACATGTTGCACATCAAATTAAAGCTTAGGTTCTCTTCTTTCCAACAATTGTTGGCTTTCCATCATAGCACAACCTGGCTGCTTAAAATCAGACATTTAGTGTGGTCAATACCACACAGCTTTCAGAGCTGGGTCAGAGGTCAAATCTGTTCTGTATATTTAGCCTGGTCTTTCAGGCTAGCATGATCTGATTTACTGGAATGATACCTCCATGTAAACCTCAGATTCAGACCTTTTCATAGAGTCCAACATTGTTGATTTTAACCCTTCTGGTGGCTAGCAGCACACTGATGAATTATGGCTACATTCAGCTGTTTTCAAAAGGCCTGCAGCCAACAGGTTTTATATTCTACCTAATCCTCCTGTATTTCTGGTAAACCTGCTTCAAATCAAACATGTTGCACATCAAATTAAAGCTTAGGTTCTCTTCTTTCCATCAATTGTTGGCTTTCCATCCTATCACAACCTGGCTGCTTAAAATCAGACATTTAGTGTGGTCAATACCACACAGCTTTCAGAGCTGGGTCAGAGGTCAAATCTGTTCTGTATATTTAGCCTGGTCTTTCAGGCTAGCATGATCTGATTTACTGGAATGATACCTCCATGTAAACCTCAGATTCAGACCTTTTCATAGAGTCCAACATTGTTGATTTAACCCTTCTGGTGGCTAGCAGCACACTGATGAATTATGGTTACATTCAGCTGTTTTCAAAAGGCCTGTAGCCAACAGGTTTTATATTCTAACTTATCCTCCTGTATTTCTGGTAAACCTGCTTCAAATCAAACATGTTGCACATCAAATTAAAGCTTAGGTTCTCTTCTTTCCAACAATTGTTGGCTTTCCATCCTATCACAACCTGGCTGCTTAAAATCAGACATTTAGTGTGGTCAATACCACACAGCTTTCAGAGCTGGGTCAGAGGTCAAATCTGTTCTGTATATTTAGTCTGGTCTTTCAGGCTAGCATGATCTGATTTACTGGAGTGACACCTCAATTTAAAGCTCAGATTCAGACCTTTTCATAGAGTCCAACATTGTTGATTTTACCCCTTCTGGTGGCTAGCAGCACACTGATGAATTATGGTTACATTCAGCTGTTTTCAAAAGGCCTGTAGCCAACTGGTTTTCTATTCTAACTTATCCTCCTGTATTTCTGGTAAACCTGCTTCAAATCAAACATGTTGCACATCAAATTAAAGCTTAGGTTCTCTTCTTTCCAACAATTGTTGGCTTTCCATCCTATCACAACCTGGCTGCTTAAAATCAGACATTTAGTGTGGTCAATACCACACAGCTTTCAGAGCTGGGTCAGAGGTCAAATCTGTTCTGTATATTTAGCCTGGTCTTTCAGGCTAGCATGATCTGATTTACTGGAATGATACCTCCATGTAAACCTCAGATTCAGACCTTTTCATAGAGTCCAACATTGTTGATTTTAACCCTTCTGGTGGCTAGCAGCACACTGATGAATTATGGTTACATTCAGCTGTTTTCAAAAGGCCTGCAGCCAACTGGTTTTATATTCTAACTTATCCTCCTGTATTTCTGGTAAACCTGCTTCAAATCAAACATGTTGCACATCAAATTAAAGCTTAGGTTCTCTTCTTTCCAACAATTGTTGGCTTTCCATCATAGCACAACCTGGCTGCTTAAAATCAGACATTTAGTGTGGTCAATACCACACAGCTTTCAGAGCTGGGTCAGAGGTCAAATCTGTTCTGTATATTTAGCCTGGTCTTTCAGGCTAGCATGATCTGATTTACTGGAGTGACACCTCAATTTAAAGCTCAGATTCAGACCTTTTCATAGACTCCAACATTGTTCATTTTAAACCTTCTGGTGGCTAGCAGCACACTGATGAATTATGGTTACATTCAGCTGTTTTCAAAAGGCCTGTAGCCAACAGGTTTTATATTCTAACTTATCCTCCTGTATTTCTGGTAAACCTGCTTCAAATCAAACATGTTGCACATCAAATTAAAGCTTATGTTCTCTTCTTTCCATCAATTGTTGGCTTTCCATCATAGCACAACCTGGCTGCTTAAAATCAGACATTTAGTGTGGTCAATACCACACAGCTTTCAGAGCTGGGTCAGAGGTCAAATCTGTTCTGTATATTTAGCCTGGTCTTTCAGGCTAGCATGATCTGATTTACTGGAGTGACACCTCAATTTAAAGCTCAGATTCAGACCTTTTCATAGACTCCAACATTGTTGATTTTACCCCTTCTGGTGGCTAGCAGCACACTGATGAATTATGGTTACATTCAGCTGTTTTCAAAAGGCCTGTAGCCAACAGGTTTTATATTCTAACTTATCCTCCTGTATTTCTGGTAAACCTGCTTCAAATCAAACATGTTGCACATTAAATTAAAGCTTAGGTTCTCTTCTTTCCATCAATTGTTGGCTTTCCATCCTAGCACAAGCTGGCTGCTTAAAATCAGACATTTAGTGTGGTCAATACCACACAGCTTTCAGAGCTGGGTCAGAGGTCAAATCTGTTCTGTATATTTAGCCTGGTCTTTCAGGCTAGCATGATCTGATTTACTGGAATGATACCTCCATGTAAACCTCAGATTCAGACCTTTTCATAGAGTCCAACATTGTTGATTTTAACCCTTCTGGTGGCTAGCAGCACACTGATGAATTATGGCTACATTCAGCTGTTTTCAAAAGGCCTGCAGCCAACAGGTTTTATATTCTACCTAATCCTCCTGTATTTCTGGTAAACCTGCTTCAAATCAAACATGTTGCACATCAAATTAAAGCTTAGGTTCTCTTCTTTCCATCAATTGTTGGCTTTCCATCCTATCACAACCTGGCTGCTTAAAATCAGACATTTAGTGTGGTCAATACCACACAGCTTTCAGAGCTGGGTCAGAGGTCAAATCTGTTCTGTATATTTAGCCTGGTCTTTCAGGCTAGCATGATCTGATTTACTGGAATGATACCTCCATGTAAACCTCAGATTCAGACCTTTTCATAGAGTCCAACATTGTTGATTTAACCCTTCTGGTGGCTAGCAGCACACTGATGAATTATGGTTACATTCAGCTGTTTTCAAAAGGCCTGTAGCCAACAGGTTTTATATTCTAACTTATCCTCCTGTATTTCTGGTAAACCTGCTTCAAATCAAACATGTTGCACATCAAATTAAAGCTTAGGTTCTCTTCTTTCCAACAATTGTTGGCTTTCCATCCTATCACAACCTGGCTGCTTAAAATCAGACATTTAGTGTGGTCAATACCACACAGCTTTCAGAGCTGGGTCAGAGGTCAAATCTGTTCTGTATATTTAGTCTGGTCTTTCAGGCTAGCATGATCTGATTTACTGGAGTGACACCTCAATTTAAAGCTCAGATTCAGACCTTTTCATAGAGTCCAACATTGTTGATTTTACCCCTTCTGGTGGCTAGCAGCACACTGATGAATTATGGTTACATTCAGCTGTTTTCAAAAGGCCTGTAGCCAACTGGTTTTCTATTCTAACTTATCCTCCTGTATTTCTGGTAAACCTGCTTCAAATCAAACATGTTGCACATCAAATTAAAGCTTAGGTTCTCTTCTTTCCAACAATTGTTGGCTTTCCATCCTATCACAACCTGGCTGCTTAAAATCAGACATTTAGTGTGGTCAATACCACACAGCTTTCAGAGCTGGGTCAGAGGTCAAATCTGTTCTGTATATTTAGCCTGGTCTTTCAGGCTAGCATGATCTGATTTACTGGAATGATACCTCCATGTAAACCTCAGATTCAGACCTTTTCATAGAGTCCAACATTGTTGATTTTAACCCTTCTGGTGGCTAGCAGCACACTGATGAATTATGGTTACATTCAGCTGTTTTCAAAAGGCCTGCAGCCAACTGGTTTTATATTCTAACTTATCCTCCTGTATTTCTGGTAAACCTGCTTCAAATCAAACATGTTGCACATCAAATTAAAGCTTAGGTTCTCTTCTTTCCAACAATTGTTGGCTTTCCATCATAGCACAACCTGGCTGCTTAAAATCAGACATTTAGTGTGGTCAATACCACACAGCTTTCAGAGCTGGGTCAGAGGTCAAATCTGTTCTGTATATTTAGCCTGGTCTTTCAGGCTAGCATGATCTGATTTACTGGAGTGACACCTCAATTTAAAGCTCAGATTCAGACCTTTTCATAGACTCCAACATTGTTCATTTTAAACCTTCTGGTGGCTAGCAGCACACTGATGAATTATGGTTACATTCAGCTGTTTTCAAAAGGCCTGTAGCCAACAGGTTTTATATTCTAACTTATCCTCCTGTATTTCTGGTAAACCTGCTTCAAATCAAACATGTTGCACATCAAATTAAAGCTTATGTTCTCTTCTTTCCATCAATTGTTGGCTTTCCATCATAGCACAACCTGGCTGCTTAAAATCAGACATTTAGTGTGGTCAATACCACACAGCTTTCAGAGCTGGGTCAGAGGTCAAATCTGTTCTGTATATTTAGCCTGGTCTTTCAGGCTAGCATGATCTGATTTACTGGAGTGACACCTCAATTTAAAGCTCAGATTCAGACCTTTTCATAGACTCCAACATTGTTGATTTTACCCCTTCTGGTGGCTAGCAGCACACTGATGAATTATGGTTACATTCAGCTGTTTTCAAAAGGCCTGTAGCCAACAGGTTTTATATTCTAACTTATCCTCCTGTATTTCTGGTAAACCTGCTTCAAATCAAACATGTTGCACATTAAATTAAAGCTTAGGTTCTCTTCTTTCCATCAATTGTTGGCTTTCCATCCTAGCACAAGCTGGCTGCTTAAAATCAGACATTTAGTGTGGTCAATACCACACAGCTTTCAGAGCTGGGTCAGAGGTCAAATCTGTTCTGTATATTTAGCCTGGTCTTTCAGGCTAGCATGATCTGATTTACTGGAGTGACACCTCAATTTAAAGCTCAGATTCAGACCTTTTCATAGAGTCCAACATTGTTGAGTTTACCCCTTCTGGTGGCTAGCAGCACACTGATGAATTATGGTTACATTCAGCTGTTTTCAAAAGGCCTGCAGCCAACAGGTTTTCTATTCTAACTTATCCTCCTGTATTTCTGGTAAACCTGCTTCAAATCAAACATGTTGCACATCAAATTAAAGCTTAGGTTCTCTTCTTTCCATCAATTGTTGGCTTTCCATCATAGCACAACCTGGCTGCTTAAAATCAAACATCTAGTGTGGTCAATACCACACAGCTTTCAGAGCTGGGTCAGAGGTCAAATCTGTTCTGTATATTTAGCCTGGTCTTTCAGGCTAGCATGATCTGATTTACTGGAGTGACACCTCAATTTAAAGCTCAGATTCAGACCTTTTCATAGAGTCCAACATTGTTGATTTTAACCCTTCTGGTGGCTAGCAGCACACTGATGAATTATGGTTCCATTCAGCTGTTTTCAAAAGGCCTGCAGCCAACTGGTTTTATATTCTAACTTATCCTCCTGTATTTCTGGTAAACCTGCTTCAAATCAAACATGTTGCACATCAAATTAAAGCTTATGTTCTCTTCTTTCCATCAATTGTTGGCTTTCCATCATAGCAAAACCTGGCTGTTTAAAATCAGACATTTAGTGTGGTCAATACCACACAGCTTTCAGAGCTGGGTCAGAGGTCAAATCTGTTCTGTATATTTAGCCTGGTCTTTCAGGCTAGCATGATCTGATTTACTGGAATGATACCTCCATGTAAACCTCAGATTCAGACCTTTTCATAGAGTCCAACATTGTTGATTTTAACCCTTCTGGTGGCTAGCAGCACACTGATGAATTATGGTTACATTCAGCTGTTTTCAAAAGGCCTGCAGCCAACTGGTTTTATATTCTAACTTATCCTCCTGTATTTCTGGTAAACCTGCTTCAAATCAAACATGTTGCACATCAAATTAAAGCTTAGGTTCTCTTCTTTCCAACAATTGTTGGCTTTCCATCATAGCACAACCTGGCTGCTTAAAATCAGACATTTAGTGTGGTCAATACCACACAGCTTTCAGAGCTGGGTCAGAGGTCAAATCTGTTCTGTATATTTAGCCTGGTCTTTCAGGCTAGCATGATCTGATTTACTGGAATGATACCTCCATGTAAACCTCAGATTCAGACCTTTTCATAGAGTCCAACATTGTTGATTTTAACCCTTCTGGTGGCTAGCAGCACACTGATGAATTATGGTTACATTCAGCTGTTTTCAAAAGGCCTGCAGCCAACTGGTTTTATATTCTAACTTATCCTCCTGTATTTCTGGTAAACCTGCTTCAAATCAAACATGTTGCACATCAAATTAAAGCTTAGGTTCTCTTCTTTCCAACAATTGTTGGCTTTCCATCCTATCACAACCTGGCTGCTTAAAATCAGACATTTAGTGTGGTCAATACCACACAGCTTTCAGAGCTGGGTCAGAGGTCAAATCTGTTCTGTATATTTAGCCTGGTCTTTCAGGCTAGCATGATCTGATTTACTGGAGTGACACCTCAATTTAAAGCTCAGATTCAGACCTTTTCATAGACTCCAACATTGTTGATTTTACCCCTTCTGGTGGCTAGCAGCACACTGATGAATTATGGTTACATTCAGCTGTTTTCAAAAGGCCTGTAGCCAACAGGTTTTATATTCTAACTTATCCTCCTGTATTTCTGGTAAACCTGCTTCAAATCAAACATGTTGCACATTAAATTAAAGCTTAGGTTCTCTTCTTTCCATCAATTGTTGGCTTTCCATCCTAGCACAACCTGGCTGCTTAAAATCAGACATTTAGTGTGGTCAATACCACACAGCTTTCAGAGCTGGGTCAGAGGTCAAATCTGTTCTGTATATTTAGCCTGGTCTTTCAGGCTAGCATGATCTGATTTACTGGAGTGACACCTCAATTTAAAGCTCAGATTCAGACCTTTTCATAGACTCCAACATTGTTGATTTTACCCCTTCTGGTGGCTAGCAGCACACTGATGAATTATGGTTACATTCAGCTGTTTTCAAAAGGCCTGTAGCCAACAGGTTTTATATTCTAACTTATCCTCCTGTATTTCTGGTAAACCTGCTTCAAATCAAACATGTTGCACATTAAATTAAAGCTTAGGTTCTCTTCTTTCCATCAATTGTTGGCTTTCCATCCTAGCACAACCTGGCTGCTTAAAATCAGACATTTAGTGTGGTCAATACCACACAGCTTTCAGAGCTGGGTCAGAGGTCAAATCTGTTCTGTATATTTAGCCTGGTCTTTCAGGCTAGCATGATCTGATTTACTGGAGTGACACCTCAATTTAAAGCTCAGATTCAGACCTTTTCATAGAGTCCAACATTGTTGATTTTACCCCTTCTGGTGGCTAGCAGCACACTGATGAATTATGGTTACATTCAGCTGTTTTCAAAAGGCCTGTAGCCAACAGGTTTTATATTCTAACTTATCCTCCTGTATTTCTGGTAAACCTGCTTCAAATCAAACATGTTGCACATTAAATTAAAGCTTAGGTTCTCTTCTTTCCATCAATTGTTGGCTTTCCATCATAGCACAACCTGGCTGCTTAAAATCAGACATTTAGTGTGGTCAATACCACACAGCTTTCAGAGCTGGGTCAGAGGTCAAATCTGTTCTGTATATTTAGCCTGGTCTTTCAGGCTAGCATGATCTGATTTACTGGAATGATACCTCCATGTAAACCTCAGATTCAGACCTTTTCATAGAGTCCAACATTGTTGATTTTAACCCTTCTGGTGGCTAGCAGCACACTGATGAATTATGGTTACATTCAGCTGTTTTCAAAAGGCCTGCAGCCAACTGGTTTTATATTCTAACTTATCCTCCTGTATTTCTGGTAAACCTGCTTCAAATCAAACATGTTGCACATCAAATTAAAGCTTAGGTTCTCTTCTTTCCAACAATTGTTGGCTTTCCATCCTATCACAACCTGGCTGCTTAAAATCAGACATTTAGTGTGGTCAATACCACACAGCTTTCAGAGCTGGGTCAGAGGTCAAATCTGTTCTGTATATTTAGCCTGGTCTTTCAGGCTAGCATGATCTGATTTACTGGAGTGACACCTCAATTTAAAGCTCAGATTCAGACCTTTTCATAGACTCCAACATTGTTGATTTTACCCCTTCTGGTGGCTAGCAGCACACTGATGAATTATGGTTACATTCAGCTGTTTTCAAAAGGCCTGTAGCCAACAGGTTTTATATTCTAACTTATCCTCCTGTATTTCTGGTAAACCTGCTTCAAATCAAACATGTTGCACATCAAATTAAAGCTTAGGTTCTCTTCTTTCCATCAATTGTTGGCTTTCCATCCTATCACAACCTGGCTGCTTAAAATCAGACATTTAGTGTGGTCAATACCACACAGCTTTCAGAGCTGGGTCAGAGGTCAAATCTGTTCTGTATATTTAGTCTGGTCTTTCAGGCTAGCATGATCTGATTTACTGGAGTGACACCTCAATTTAAAGCTCAGATTCAGACCTTTTCATAGAGTCCAACATTGTTGATTTTACCCCTTCTGGTGGCTAGCAGCACACTGATGAATTATGGTTACATTCAGCTGTTTTCAAAAGGCCTGTAGCCAACTGGTTTTCTATTCTAACTTATCCTCCTGTATTTCTGGTAAACCTGCTTCAAATCAAACATGTTGCACATCAAATTAAAGCTTAGGTTCTCTTCTTTCCAACAATTGTTGGCTTTCCATCCTATCACAACCTGGCTGCTTAAAATCAGACATTTAGTGTGGTCAATACCACACAGCTTTCAGAGCTGGGTCAGAGGTCAAATCTGTTCTGTATATTTAGCCTGGTCTTTCAGGCTAGCATGATCTGATTTACTGGAGTGACACCTCAATTTAAAGCTCAGATTCAGACCTTTTCATAGAGTCCAACATTGTTGATTTTAACCCTTCTGGTGGCTAGCAGCACACTGATGAATTATGGTTACATTCAGCTGTTTTCAAAAGGCCTGCAGCCAACTGGTTTTATATTCTAACTTATCCTCCTGTATTTCTGGTAAACCTGCTTCAAATCAAACATGTTGCACATCAAATTAAAGCTTAGGTTCTCTTCTTTCCAACAATTGTTGGCTTTCCATCCTATCACAACCTGGCTGCTTAAAATCAGACATTTAGTGTGGTCAATACCACACAGCTTTCAGAGCTGGGTCAGAGGTCAAATCTGTTCTGTATATTTAGCCTGGTCTTTCAGGCTAGCATGATCTGATTTACTGGAGTGACACCTCAATTTAAAGCTCAGATTCAGACCTTTTCATAGACTCCAACATTGTTCATTTTAAACCTTCTGGTGGCTAGCAGCACACTGAAGAATTATGGTTACATTCAGCTGTTTTCAAAAGGCCTGTAGCCAACAGGTTTTATATTCTAACTTATCCTCCTGTATTTCTGGTAAACCTGCTTCAAATCAAACATGTTGCACATCAAATTAAAGCTTATGTTCTCTTCTTTCCATCAATTGTTGGCTTTCCATCATAGCACAACCTGGCTGCTTAAAATCAGACATTTAGTGTGGTCAATACCACACAGCTTTCAGAGCTGGGTCAGAGGTCAAATCTGTTCTGTATATTTAGCCTGGTCTTTCAGGCTAGCATGATCTGATTTACTGGAATGATACCTCCATGTAAACCTCAGATTCAGACCTTTTCATAGAGTCCAACATTGTTGATTTTAACCCTTCTGGTGGCTAGCAGCACACTGATGAATTATGGTTACATTCAGCTGTTTTCAAAAGGCCTGCAGCCAACTGGTTTTATATTCTAACTTATCCTCCTGTATTTCTGGTAAACCTGCTTCAAATCAAACATGTTGCACATCAAATTAAAGCTTAGGTTCTCTTCTTTCCAACAATTGTTGGCTTTCCATCCTATCACAACCTGGCTGCTTAAAATCAGACATTTAGTGTGGTCAATACCACACAGCTTTCAGAGCTGGGTCAGAGGTCAAATCTGTTCTGTATATTTAGTCTGGTCTTTCAGGCTAGCATGATCTGATTTACTGGAGTGACACCTCAATTTAAAGCTCAGATTCAGACCTTTTCATAGACTCCAACATTGTTGATTTTACCCCTTCTGGTGGCTAGCAGCACACTGATGAATTATGGTTACATTCAGCTGTTTTCAAAAGGCCTGTAGCCAACTGGTTTTCTATTCTAACTTATCCTCCTGTATTTCTGGTAAACCTGCTTCAAATCAAACATGTTGCACATCAAATTAAAGCTTAGGTTCTCTTCTTTCCATCAATTGTTGGCTTTCCATCATCGCACAAGCTGGCTGCTTAAAATCAGACATTTAGTGTGGTCAATACCACACAGCTTTCAGAGCTGGGTCAGAGGTCAAATCTGTTCTGTATATTTAGCCTGGTCTTTCAGGCTAGCATGATCTGATTTACTGGAATGATACCTCCATGTAAACCTCAGATTCAGACCTTTTCATAGAGTCCAACATTGTTGATTTTAACCCTTCTGGTGGCTAGCAGCACACTGATGAATTATGGTTACATTCAGCTGTTTTCAAAAGGCCTGCAGCCAACTGGTTTTATATTCTAACTTATCCTCCTGTATTTCTGGTAAACCTGCTTCAAATCAAACATGTTGCACATCAAATTAAAGCTTAGGTTCTCTTCTTTCCAACAATTGTTGGCTTTCCATCCTATCACAACCTGGCTGCTTAAAATCAGACATTTAGTGTGGTCAATACCACACAGCTTTCAGAGCTGGGTCAGAGGTCAAATCTGTTCTGTATATTTAGTCTGGTCTTTCAGGCTAGCATGATCTGATTTACTGGAGTGACACCTCAATTTAAAGCTCAGATTCAGACCTTTTCATAGACTCCAACATTGTTGATTTTACCCCTTCTGGTGGCTAGCAGCACACTGATGAATTATGGTTACATTCAGCTGTTTTCAAAAGGCCTGTAGCCAACTGGTTTTCTATTCTAACTTATCCTCCTGTATTTCTGGTAAACCTGCTTCAAATCAAACATGTTGCACATCAAATTAAAGCTTAGGTTCTCTTCTTTCCATCAATTGTTGGCTTTCCATCATAGCACAAGCTGGCTGCTTAAAATCAGACATTTAGTGTGGTCAATACCACACAGCTTTCAGAGCTGGGTCAGAGGTCAAATCTGTTCTGTATATTTAGCCTGGTCTTTCAGGCTAGCATGATCTGATTTACTGGAGTGATACCTCCAAGTAAACCTCAGATTCAGACCTTTTCATAGAGTCCAACATTGTTGATTTTACCCCTTCTGGTGGCTAGCAACACACTGATGAATTATGGTTACATTCAGCTGTTTTCAAAAGGCCTGTAGCCAACAGGTTTTATATTCTACCTTATCCTCCTGTATTTCTGGTAAACCTGCTTCAAATCAAACATGTTGCACATCAAATTAAAGCTTAGGTTCTCTTCTTTCCATCAATTGTTGGCTTTCGATCATAGCACAACCTGGCTGCTTAAAATCAGACATTTAGTGTGGTCAATACCACACAGCTTTCAGAGCCGGGTCAGAGGTCAAATCTGTTCTGTATATTTAGCCTCGTCCGTCAGGCTAGCATGATCTGATTTACTGGAGTGACACCTCAATTTAAAGCTCAGATTCAGACCTTTTCATAGACTCCAACATTGTTCATTTTAAACCTTCTGGTGGCTAGCAGCACACTGATGAATTATGGTTATATTCAGCTGTTTTTAAAAGGCCTGCAGCCAACTGGTTTTATATTCTAACTTATCCTCCTGTATTTCTGGTAAACCTGCTTCAAATCAAACATGTTGCACATCAAATTAAAGCTTAGGTTCTCTTCTTTCCAACAATTGTTGGCTTTCCATCATAGCACAACCTGGCTGCTTAAAACCAGACATTTAGTGTGGTCAATACCACACAGCTTTCAGAGCTGGTTCAGAGGTCAAATCTGTTCTGTATATTTAGCCTGGTCTTTCAGGCTAGCATGATCTGATTTACTGGAGTGACACCTCAATTTAAAGCTCAGATTCAGACCTTTTCATAGAGTCCAACATTGTTGATTTTACCCCTTCTGGTGGCTAGCAGCACACTGATGAATTATGGTTACATTCAGCTGTTTTCAAAAGGCCTGTAGCCAACAGGTTTTATATTCTAACTTATCCTCCTGTATTTCTGGTAAACCTGCTTCAAATCAAACATGTTGCACATTAAATTAAAGCTTAGGTTCTCTTCTTTCCATCAATTGTTGGCTTTCGATCATAGCACAACCTGGCTGCTTAAAATCAGACATTTAGTGTGGTCAATACCACACAGCTTTCAGAGCTGGGTCAGAGGTCAAATCTGTTCTGTATATTTAGTCTGGTCTTTCAGGCTAGCATGATCTGATTTACTGGAGTGACACCTCAATTTAAAGCTCAGATTCAGACCTTTTCATAGACTCCAACATTGTTGATTTTACCCCTTCTGGTGGCTAGCAGCACACTGATGAATTATGGTTACATTCAGCTGTTTTCAAAAGGCCTGTAGCCAACTGGTTTTCTATTCTAACTTATCCTCCTGTATTTCTGGTAAACCTGCTTCAAATCAAACATGTTGCACATCAAATTAAAAATTAGGTTCTCTTCTTTCCATCAATTGTTGGCTTTCCATCATAGCACAAGCTGGCTGCTTAAAATCAGACATTTAGTGTGGTCAATACCACACAGCTTTCAGAGCTGGGTCAGAGGTCAAATCTGTTCTGTATATTTAGCCTGGTCTTTCAGGCTAGCATGATCTGATTTACTGGAGTGATACCTCCAAGTAAACCTCAGATTCAGACCTTTTCAAAGAGTCCAACATTGTTGATTTTACCCCTTCTGGTGGCTAGCAACACACTGATGAATTATGGTTACATTCAGCTGTTTTCAAAAGGCCTGTAGCCAACAGGTTTTATATTCTACCTTATCCTCCTGTATTTCTGGTAAACCTGCTTCAAATCAAACATGTTGCACATCAAATTAAAGCTTAGGTTCTCTTCTTTCCATCAATTGTTGGCTTTCGATCATAGCACAACCTGGCTGCTTAAAATCAGACATTTAGTGTGGTCAATACCACACAGCTTTCAGAGCTGGGTCAGAGGTCAAATCTGTTCTGTATATTTAGCCTCGTCCGTCAGGCTAGCATGATCTGATTTACTGGAGTGACACCTCAATTTAAAGCTCAGATTCAGACCTTTTCATAGACTCCAACATTGTTCATTTTAAACCTTCTGGTGGCTAGCAGCACACTGATGAATTATGGTTATATTCAGCTGTTTTTAAAAGGCCTGCAGCCAACTGGTTTTATATTCTAACTTATCCTCCTGTATTTCTGGTAAACCTGCTTCAAATCAAACATGTTGCACATCAAATTAAAGCTTAGGTTCTCTTCTTTCCAACAATTGTTGGCTTTCCATCATAGCACAACCTGGCTGCTTAAAACCAGACATTTAGTGTGGTCAATACCACACAGCTTTCAGAGCTGGTTCAGAGGTCAAATCTGTTCTGTATATTTAGCCTGGTCTTTCAGGCTAGCATGATCTGATTTACTGTAGTGACACCTCAATTTAAAGCTCAGATTCAGACCTTTTCATAGAGTCCAACATTGTTCATTTTAAACCTTCTGGTGGCTAGCAGCACACTGATGAATTATGGTTATATTCAGCTGTTTTTAAAAGGCCTGCAGCCAACTGGTTTTATATTCTAACTTATCCTCCTGTATTTCTGGTAAACCTGCTTCAAATCAAACATGTTGTACATCAAATTAAAGCTTAGGTTCTCTTCTTTCCAACAATTTTTGGCTTTCCATCGTATCACAACCTGGCTGCTTAAAATCAGACATTTAGTGTGGTCAATACCACACAGCTTTCAGAGCTGGGTCAGAGGTCAAATCTGTTCTGTATATTTAGCCTGGTCTTTCAGGCTAGCATGATCTGATTTACTGGAGTGACACCTCAATTTAAAGCTCAGATTCAGACCTTTTCATAGAGTCCAACATTGTTGATTTTAACCCTTCTGGTGGCTAGCAGCACACTGATGAATTATGGCTACATTCAGCTGTTTTCAAAAGGCCTGCAGCCAACAGGTTTTATATTCTACCTAATCCTCCTGTATTTCTGGTAAACCTGCTTCAAATCAAACATGTTGCACATCAAATTAAAGCTTAGGTTCTCTTCTTTCCATCAATTGTTGGCTTTCCATCCTATCACAACCTGGCTGCTTAAAATCAGACATTTAGTGTGGTCAATACCACACAGCTTTCAGAGCTGGGTCAGAGGTCAAATCTGTTCTGTATATTTAGCCTGGTCTTTCAGGCTAGCATGATCTGATTTACTGGAATGATACCTCCATGTAAACCTCAGATTCAGACCTTTTCATAGAGCCCAACATTGTTGATTTAACCCTTCTGGTGGCTAGCAGCACACTGATGAATTATGGTTACATTCAGCTGTTTTCAAAAGGCCTGCAGCCAACTGGTTTTATATTCTAACTTATCCTCCTGTATTTCTGGTAAACCTGCTTCAAATCAAACATGTTGCACATCAAATTAAAGCTTAGGTTCTCTTCTTTCCATCAATTGTTGGCTTTCCATCATAGCACAACCTGGCTGCTTAAAACCAGACATTTAGTGTGGTCAATACCACACAGCTTTCAGAGCTGGGTCAGAGGTCAAATCTGTTCTGTATATTTAGCCTGGTCCGTCAGGCTAGCATGATCTGATTTACTGTAGTGACACCTCAATTTAAAGCTCAGATTCAGACCTTTTCATAGAGTCCAACATTGTTCATTTTAAACCTTCTGGTGGCTAGCAGCACACTGATGAATTATGGTTATATTCAGCTGTTTTTAAAAGGCCTGCAGCCAACTGGTTTTATATTCTAACTTATCCTCCTGTATTTCTGGTAAACCTGCTTCAAATCAAACATGTTGCACATCAAATTAAAGCTTAGGTTCTCTTCTTTCCAACAATTTTTGGCTTTCCATCGTATCACAACCTGGCTGCTTAAAATCAGACATTTAGTGTGGTCAATACCACACAGCTTTCAGAGCTGGGTCAGAGGTCAAATCTGTTCTGTATATTTAGCCTGGTCTTTCAGGCTAGCATGATCTGATTTACTGGAGTGACACCTCAATTTAAAGCTCAGATTCAGACCTTTTCATAGAGTCCAACATTGTTGATTTTAACCCTTCTGGTGGCTAGCAGCACACTGATGAATTATGGCTACATTCAGCTGTTTTCAAAAGGCCTGCAGCCAACAGGTTTTATATTCTACCTAATCCTCCTGTATTTCTGGTAAACCTGCTTCAAATCAAACATGTTGCACATCAAATTAAAGCTTAGGTTCTCTTCTTTCCATCAATTGTTGGCTTTCCATCCTATCACAACCTGGCTGCTTAAAATCAGACATTTAGTGTGGTCAATACCACACAGCTTTCAGAGCTGGGTCAGAGGTCAAATCTGTTCTGTATATTTAGCCTGGTCTTTCAGGCTAGCATGATCTGATTTACTGGAATGATACCTCCATGTAAACCTCAGATTCAGACCTTTTCATAGAGTCCAACATTGTTGATTTAACCCTTCTGGTGGCTAGCAGCACACTGATGAATTATGGTTACATTCAGCTGTTTTCAAAAGGCCTGCAGCCAA
Source organism: Centroberyx gerrardi (assembly GCF_048128805.1). Lineage (NCBI taxonomy): Eukaryota > Metazoa > Chordata > Actinopteri > Beryciformes > Berycidae > Centroberyx > Centroberyx gerrardi. Next base: position 410,365 of record NC_136015.1, read on the forward strand.
CTGGTTTTATATTCTAACTTATCCTCCTGTATTTCTGGTAAACCTGCTTCAAATCAAACATGTTGCACATCAAATTAAAGCTTAGGTTCTCTTCTTTCCATCAATTGTTGGCTTTCCATCATAGCACAACCTGGCTGCTTAAAACCAGACATTTAGTGTGGTCAATACCACACAGCTTTCAGAGCTGGGTCAGAGGTCAAATCTGTTCTGTATATTTAGCCTGGTCCGTCAGGCTAGCATGATCTGATTTACTGTAGTGACACCTCAATTTAAAGCTCAGATTCAGACCTTTTCATAGAGTCCAACATTGTTCATTTTAAACCTTCTGGTGGCTAGCAGCACACTGATGAATTATGGTTACATTCAGCTGTTTTCAAAAGGCCTGCAGCCAACTGGTTTTATATTCTAACTTATCCTCCTGTATTTCTGGTAAACCTGCTTCAAATCAAACATGTTGCACATCAAATTAAAGCTTAGGTTCTCTTCTTTCCATCAATTGTTGGCTTTCCATCATAGCACAACCTGGCTGCTTAAAACCAGACATTTAGTGTGGTCAATACCACACAGCTTTCAGAGCTGGGTCAGAGGTCAAATCTGTTCTGTATATTTAGCCTGGTCCGTCAGGCTAGCATGATCTGATTTACTGTAGTGACACCTCAATTTAAAGCTCAGATTCAGACCTTTTCATAGAGTCCAACATTGTTCATTTTAAACCTTCTGGTGGCTAGCAGCACACTGATGAATTATGGTTATATTCAGCTGTTTTTAAAAGGCCTGCAGCCAACTGGTTTTATATTCTAACTTATCCTCCTGTATTTCTGGTAAACCTGCTTCAAATCAAACATGTTGCACATCAAATTAAAGCTTAGGTTCTCTTCTTTCCAACAATTGTTGGCTTTCCATCCTATCACAACCTGGCTGCTTAAAATCAGACATTTAGTGTGGTCAATACCACACAGCTTTCAGAGCTGGGTCAGAGGTCAAATCTGTTCTGTATATTTAGTCTGGTCTTTCAGGCTAGCATGATCTGATTTACTGGAGTGACACCTCAATTTAAAGCTCAGATTCAGACCTTTTCATAGACTCCAACATTGTTGATTTTACCCCTTCTGGTGGCTAGCAGCACACTGATGAATTATGGTTACATTCAGCTGTTTTCAAAAGGCCTGTAGCCAACTGGTTTTCTATTCTAACTTATCCTCCTGTATTTCTGGTAAACCTGCTTCAAATCAAACATGTTGCACATCAAATTAAAAATTAGGTTCTCTTCTTTCCATCAATTGTTGGCTTTCCATCATAGCACAAGCTGGCTGCTTAAAATCAGACATTTAGTGTGGTCAATACCACACAGCTTTCAGAGCTGGGTCAGAGGTCAAATCTGTTCTGTATATTTAGCCTGGTCTTTCAGGCTAGCATGATCTGATTTACTGGAGTGATACCTCCAAGTAAACCTCAGATTCAGACCTTTTCAAAGAGTCCAACATTGTTGATTTTACCCCTTCTGGTGGCTAGCAACACACTGATGAATTATGGTTACATTCAGCTGTTTTCAAAAGGCCTGTAGCCAACAGGTTTTATATTCTACCTTATCCTCCTGTATTTCTGGTAAACCTGCTTCAAATCAAACATGTTGCACATCAAATTAAAGCTTAGGTTCTCTTCTTTCCATCAATTGTTGGCTTTCGATCATAGCACAACCTGGCTGCTTAAAATCAGACATTTAGTGTGGTCAATACCACACAGCTTTCAGAGCTGGGTCAGAGGTCAAATCTGTTCTGTATATTTAGCCTCGTCCGTCAGGCTAGCATGATCTGATTTACTGGAGTGACACCTCAATTTAAAGCTCAGATTCAGACCTTTTCATAGACTCCAACATTGTTCATTTTAAACCTTCTGGTGGCTAGCAGCACACTGATGAATTATGGTTATATTCAGCTGTTTTTAAAAGGCCTGCAGCCAACTGGTTTTATATTCTAACTTATCCTCCTGTATTTCTGGTAAACCTGCTTCAAATCAAACATGTTGCACATCAAATTAAAGCTTAGGTTCTCTTCTTTCCAACAATTGTTGGCTTTCCATCATAGCACAACCTGGCTGCTTAAAACCAGACATTTAGTGTGGTCAATACCACACAGCTTTCAGAGCTGGTTCAGAGGTCAAATCTGTTCTGTATATTTAGCCTGGTCTTTCAGGCTAGCATGATCTGATTTACTGTAGTGACACCTCAATTTAAAGCTCAGATTCAGACCTTTTCATAGAGTCCAACATTGTTCATTTTAAACCTTCTGGTGGCTAGCAGCACACTGATGAATTATGGTTATATTCAGCTGTTTTTAAAAGGCCTGCAGCCAACTGGTTTTATATTCTAACTTATCCTCCTGTATTTCTGGTAAACCTGCTTCAAATCAAACATGTTGTACATCAAATTAAAGCTTAGGTTCTCTTCTTTCCAACAATTTTTGGCTTTCCATCGTATCACAACCTGGCTGCTTAAAATCAGACATTTAGTGTGGTCAATACCACACAGCTTTCAGAGCTGGGTCAGAGGTCAAATCTGTTCTGTATATTTAGCCTGGTCTTTCAGGCTAGCATGATCTGATTTACTGGAGTGACACCTCAATTTAAAGCTCAGATTCAGACCTTTTCATAGAGTCCAACATTGTTGATTTTAACCCTTCTGGTGGCTAGCAGCACACTGATGAATTATGGCTACATTCAGCTGTTTTCAAAAGGCCTGCAGCCAACAGGTTTTATATTCTACCTAATCCTCCTGTATTTCTGGTAAACCTGCTTCAAATCAAACATGTTGCACATCAAATTAAAGCTTAGGTTCTCTTCTTTCCATCAATTGTTGGCTTTCCATCCTATCACAACCTGGCTGCTTAAAATCAGACATTTAGTGTGGTCAATACCACACAGCTTTCAGAGCTGGGTCAGAGGTCAAATCTGTTCTGTATATTTAGCCTGGTCTTTCAGGCTAGCATGATCTGATTTACTGGAATGATACCTCCATGTAAACCTCAGATTCAGACCTTTTCATAGAGCCCAACATTGTTGATTTAACCCTTCTGGTGGCTAGCAGCACACTGATGAATTATGGTTACATTCAGCTGTTTTCAAAAGGCCTGCAGCCAACTGGTTTTATATTCTAACTTATCCTCCTGTATTTCTGGTAAACCTGCTTCAAATCAAACATGTTGCACATCAAATTAAAGCTTAGGTTCTCTTCTTTCCATCAATTGTTGGCTTTCCATCATAGCACAACCTGGCTGCTTAAAACCAGACATTTAGTGTGGTCAATACCACACAGCTTTCAGAGCTGGGTCAGAGGTCAAATCTGTTCTGTATATTTAGCCTGGTCCGTCAGGCTAGCATGATCTGATTTACTGTAGTGACACCTCAATTTAAAGCTCAGATTCAGACCTTTTCATAGAGTCCAACATTGTTCATTTTAAACCTTCTGGTGGCTAGCAGCACACTGATGAATTATGGTTATATTCAGCTGTTTTTAAAAGGCCTGCAGCCAACTGGTTTTATATTCTAACTTATCCTCCTGTATTTCTGGTAAACCTGCTTCAAATCAAACATGTTGCACATCAAATTAAAGCTTAGGTTCTCTTCTTTCCAACAATTTTTGGCTTTCCATCGTATCACAACCTGGCTGCTTAAAATCAGACATTTAGTGTGGTCAATACCACACAGCTTTCAGAGCTGGGTCAGAGGTCAAATCTGTTCTGTATATTTAGCCTGGTCTTTCAGGCTAGCATGATCTGATTTACTGGAGTGACACCTCAATTTAAAGCTCAGATTCAGACCTTTTCATAGAGTCCAACATTGTTGATTTTAACCCTTCTGGTGGCTAGCAGCACACTGATGAATTATGGCTACATTCAGCTGTTTTCAAAAGGCCTGCAGCCAACAGGTTTTATATTCTACCTAATCCTCCTGTATTTCTGGTAAACCTGCTTCAAATCAAACATGTTGCACATCAAATTAAAGCTTAGGTTCTCTTCTTTCCATCAATTGTTGGCTTTCCATCCTATCACAACCTGGCTGCTTAAAATCAGACATTTAGTGTGGTCAATACCACACAGCTTTCAGAGCTGGGTCAGAGGTCAAATCTGTTCTGTATATTTAGCCTGGTCTTTCAGGCTAGCATGATCTGATTTACTGGAATGATACCTCCATGTAAACCTCAGATTCAGACCTTTTCATAGAGTCCAACATTGTTGATTTAACCCTTCTGGTGGCTAGCAGCACACTGATGAATTATGGTTACATTCAGCTGTTTTCAAAAGGCCTGCAGCCAACTGGTTTTATATTCTAACTTATCCTCCTGTATTTCTGGTAAACCTGCTTCAAATCAAACATGTTGCACATCAAATTAAAGCTTAGGTTCTCTTCTTTCCATCAATTGTTGGCTTTCCATCATAGCACAACCTGGCTGCTTAAAACCAGACATTTAGTGTGGTCAATACCACACAGCTTTCAGAGCTGGGTCAGAGGTCAAATCTGTTCTGTATATTTAGCCTGGTCCGTCAGGCTAGCATGATCTGATTTACTGTAGTGACACCTCAATTTAAAGCTCAGATTCAGACCTTTTCATAGAGTCCAACATTGTTCATTTTAAACCTTCTGGTGGCTAGCAGCACACTGATGAATTATGGTTACATTCAGCTGTTTTCAAAAGGCCTGCAGCCAACTGGTTTTATATTCTAACTTATCCTCCTGTATTTCTGGTAAACCTGCTTCAAATCAAACATGTTGCACATCAAATTAAAGCTTAGGTTCTCTTCTTTCCATCAATTGTTGGCTTTCCATCATAGCACAACCTGGCTGCTTAAAACCAGACATTTAGTGTGGTCAATACCACACAGCTTTCAGAGCTGGGTCAGAGGTCAAATCTGTTCTGTATATTTAGCCTGGTCCGTCAGGCTAGCATGATCTGATTTACTGTAGTGACACCTCAATTTAAAGCTCAGATTCAGACCTTTTCATAGAGTCCAACATTGTTCATTTTAAACCTTCTGGTGGCTAGCAGCACACTGATGAATTATCGTTATATTCAGCTGTTTTTAAAAGGCCTGCAGCCAACTGGTTTTATATTCTAACTTATCCTCCTGTATTTCTGGTAAACCTGCTTCAAATCAAACATGTTGCACATCAAATTAAAGCTTAGGTTCTCTTCTTTCCAACAATTGTTGGCTTTCCATCCTATCACAACCTGGCTGCTTAAAATCAGACATTTAGTGTGGTCAATACCACACAGCTTTCAGAGCTGGGTCAGAGGTCAAATCTGTTCTGTATATTTAGCCTGGTCTTTCAGGCTAGCATGATCTGATTTACTGGAATGATACCTCCATGTAAACCTCAGATTCAGACCTTTTCATAGAGTCCAACATTGTTGATTTTAACGCTTCTGGTGGCTAGCAGCACACTGATGAATTATGGTTATATTCAGCTGTTTTTAAAAGGCCTGCAGCCAACTGGTTTTATATTCTAACTTATCCTCCTGTATTTCTGGTAAACCTGCTTCAAATCAAACATGTTGCACATCAAATTAAAGCTTAGGTTCTCTTCTTTCCAACAATTGTTGGCTTTCCATCCTATCACAACCTGGCTGCTTAAAATCAGACATTTAGTGTGGTCAATACCACACAGCTTTCAGAGCTGGGTCAGAGGTCAAATCTGTTCTGTATATTTAGCCTGGTCTTTCAGGCTAGCATGATCTGATTTACTGGAGTGACACCTCAATTTAAAGCTCAGATTCAGACCTTTTCATAGAGTCCAACATTGTTGATTTTACCCCTTCTGGTGGCTAGCAGCACACTGATGAATTATGGTTACATTCAGCTGTTTTCAAAAGGCCTGCAGCCAACTGGTTTTATATTCTAAAGTATCCTCCTGTATTTCTGGTAAACCTGCTTCAAATCAAACATGTTGCACATCAAATTAAAGCTTAGGTTCTCTTCTTTCCAACAATTGTTGGCTTTCCATCATAGCACAAGCTGGCTGCTTAAAATCAGACATTTAGTGTGGTCAATACCACACAGCTTTCAGAGCTGGGTCAGAGGTCAAATCTGTTCTGTATATTTAGCCTGGTCTTTCAGGCTAGCATGATCTGATTTACTGGAGTGACACCTCAATTTAAAGCTCAGATTCAGACCTTTTCATAGACTCCAACATTGTTCATTTTAAACCTTCTGGTGGCTAGCAGCACACTGATGAATAATGGTTATATTCAGCTGTTTTTAAAAGGCCTACAGCCAACTGGTTTTATATTCTAAAGTATCCTCCTGCATTTCTGGTAAACCTGCTTCAAATCAAACATGTTGCACATCAAATTAAAGCTTAGGTTCTCTTCTTTCCAACAATTGTTGGCTTTCCATCATAGCACAAGCTGGCTGCTTAAAATCAGACATTTAGTGTGGTCAATACCACACAGCTTTCAGAGCTGGGTCAGAGGTCAAATCTGTTCTGTATATTTAGCCTGGTCTTTCAGGCTAGCATGATCTTATTTACTGGAGTGCACCTCAATTTAAAGCTCAGATTCAGACCTTTTCATAGAGTCCAACATTGTTCATTTTAAACCTTCTGGTGGCTAGCAGCACACTGATGAATTATGGTTATATTCAGCTGTTTTTAAAAGGCCTGCAGCCAACTGGTTTTATATTCTAACTTATCCTCCTGTATTTCTGGTAAACCTGCTTCAAATCAAACATGTTGCACATCAAATTAAAGCTTAGGTTCTCTTCTTTCCAACAATTGTTGGCTTTCCATCCTATCACAACCTGGCTGCTTAAAATCAGACATTTAGTGTGGTCAATACCACACAGCTTTCAGAGCTGGGTCAGAGGTCAAATCTGTTCTGTATATTTAGCCTGGTCTTTCAGGCTAGCATGATCTGATTTACTGGAGTGACACCTCAATTTAAAGCTCAGATTCAGACCTTTTCATAGAGTCCAACATTGTTGATTTTACCCCTTCTGGTGGCTAGCAGCACACTGATGAATTATGGTTACATTCAGCTGTTTTCAAAAGGCCTGCAGCCAACTGGTTTTATATTCTAAAGTATCCTCCTGTATTTCTGGTAAACCTGCTTCAAATCAAACATGTTGCACATCAAATTAAAGCTTAGGTTCTCTTCTTTCCAACAATTGTTGGCTTTCCATCATAGCACAAGCTGGCTGCTTAAAATCAGACATTTAGTGTGGTCAATACCACACAGCTTTCAGAGCTGGGTCAGAGGTCAAATCTGTTCTGTATATTTAGCCTGGTCTTTCAGGCTAGCATGATCTGATTTACTGGAGTGACACCTCAATTTAAAGCTCAGATTCAGACCTTTTCATAGACTCCAACATTGTTCATTTTAAACCTTCTGGTGGCTAGCAGCACACTGATGAATAATGGTTATATTCAGCTGTTTTTAAAAGGCCTACAGCCAACTGGTTTTATATTCTAAAGTATCCTCCTGCATTTCTGGTAAACCTGCTTCAAATCAAACATGTTGCACATCAAATTAAAGCTTAGGTTCTCTTCTTTCCAACAATTGTTGGCTTTCCATCATAGCACAAGCTGGCTGCTTAAAATCAGACATTTAGTGTGGTCAATACCACACAGCTTTCAGAGCTGGGTCAGAGGTCAAATCTGTTCTGTATATTTAGCCTGGTCTTTCAGGCTAGCATGATCTTATTTACTGGAGTGCACCTCAATTTAAAGCTCAGATTCAGACCTTTTCATAGAGTCCAACATTGTTCATTTTAAACCTTCTGGTGGCTAGCAGCACACTGATGAATTATGGTTATATTCAGCTGTTTTTAAAAGGCCTGCAGCCAACTGGTTTTATATTCTAACTTATCCTCCTGTATTTCTGGTAAACCTGCTTCAAATCAAACATGTTGCACATCAAATTAAAGCTTAGGTTCTCTTCTTTCCAACAATTGTTGGCTTTCCATCCTATCACAACCTGGCTGCTTAAAATCAGACATTTAGTGTGGTCAATACCACACAGCTTTCAGAGCTGGGTCAGAGGTCAAATCTGTTCTGTATATTTAGCCTGGTCTTTCAGGCTAGCATGATCTGATTTACTGGAGTGACACCTCAATTTAAAGCTCAGATTCAGACCTTTTCATAGAGTCCAACATTGTTGATTTTACCCCTTCTGGTGGCTAGCAGCACACTGATGAATTATGGTTACATTCAGCTGTTTTCAAAAGGCCTGCAGCCAACTGGTTTTATATTCTAAAGTATCCTCCTGTATTTCTGGTAAACCTGCTTCAAATCAAACATGTTGCACATCAAATTAAAGCTTAGGTTCTCTTCTTTCCAACAATTGTTGGCTTTCCATCATAGCACAAGCTGGCTGCTTAAAATCAGACATTTAGTGTGGTCAATACCACACAGCTTTCAGAGCTGGGTCAGAGGTCAAATCTGTTCTGTATATTTAGCCTGGTCTTTCAGGCTAGCATGATCTGATTTACTGGAGTGACACCTCAATTTAAAGCTCAGATTCAGACCTTTTCATAGACTCCAACATTGTTCATTTTAAACCTTCTGGTGGCTAGCAGCACACTGATGAATTATGGTTATATTCAGCTGTTTTTAAAAGGCCTACAGCCAACTGGTTTTATATTCTAAAGTATCCTCCTGCATTTCTGGTAAACCTGCTTCAAATCAAACATGTTGCACATCAAATTAAAGCTTAGGTTCTCTTCTTTCCAACAATTGTTGGCTTTCCATCATAGCACAAGCTGGCTGCTTAAAATCAGACATTTAGTGTGGTCAATACCACACAGCTTTCAGAGCTGGGTCAGAGGTCAAATCTGTTCTGTATATTTAGCCTGGTCTTTCAGGCTAGCATGATCTGATTTACTGGAGTGACACCTCAATTTAAAGCTCAGATTCAGACCTTTTCATAGACTCCAACATTGTTCATTTTAAACCTTCTGGTGGCTAGCAGCACACTGATGAATTATGGTTATATTCAGCTGTTTTTAAAAGGCCTGCAGCCAACTGGTTTTATATTCTAACTTATCCTCCTGTATTTCTGGTAAACCTGCTTCAAATCAAACATGTTGCACATCAAATTAAAGCTTAGGTTCTCTTCTTTCCAACAATTGTTGGCTTTCCATCCTATCACAACCTGGCTGCTTAAAATCAGACATTTAGTGTGGTCAATACCACACAGCTTTCAGAGCTGGGTCAGAGGTCAAATCTGTTCTGTATATTTAGCCTGGTCTTTCAGGCTAGCATGATCTGATTTACTGGAGTGACACCTCAATTTAAAGCTCAGATTCAGACCTTTTCATAGAGTCCAACATTGTTGATTTTAACCCTTCTGGTGGCTAGCAGCACACTGATGAATTATGGTTATATTCAGCTGTTTTTAAAAGGCCTGCAGCCAACTGGTTTTATATTCTAAAGTATCCTCCTGTATTTCTGGTAAACCTGCTTCAAATCAAACATGTTGCACATCAAATTAAAGCTTAGGTTCTCTTCTTTCCAACAATTGTTGGCTTTCCATCATAGCACAAGCTGGCTGCTTAAAATCAGACATTTAGTGTGGTCAATACCACACAGCTTTCAGAGCTGGGTCAGAGGTCAAATCTGTTCTGTATATTTAGCCTGGTCTTTCAGGCTAGCATGATCTGATTTACTGGAGTGACACCTCAATTTAAAGCTCACATTCAGACCTTTTCATAGAGTCCAACATTGTTGAGTTTACCCCTTCTGGTGGCTAGCAGCACACTGATGAATTATGGTTACATTCAGCTGTTTTCAAAAGGCCTGCAGCCAACAGGTTTTCTATTCTAACTCATCCTCCTGTATTTCTGGTAAACCTGCTTCAAATCAAACATGTTGCACATCAAATTAAAGCTTAGGTTCTCTTCTTTCCAACAATTGTTGGCTTTCCATCCTAGCACAAGCTGGCTGCTTAAAATCAGACATTTAGTGTGGTCAATACCACACAGCTTTCAGAGCTGGGTCAGAGGTCAAATCTGTTCTGTATATTTAGCCTGGTCTTTCAGGCTAGCATGATCTGATTTACTGGAGTGACACCTCAATTTAAAGCTCACATTCAGACCTTTTCATAGAGTCCAACATTGTTGATTTTACCCCTTCTGGTGGCTAGCAGCACACTGATGAATTATGGTTACATTCAGCTGTTTTCAAAAGGCCTGTAGCCAACAGGTTTTCTATTCTAACTTATCCTCCTGTATTTCTGGTAAACCTGCTTCAAATCAAACATGTTGCACATCAAATTAAAGCTTAGGTTCTCTTCTTTCCAACAATTGTTGGCTTTCCATCATAGCACAAGCTGGCTGCTTAAAATCAGACATTTAGTGTGGTCAATACCGCACAGCTTTCAGAGCTGGGTCAGAGGTCAAATCTGTTCTGTATATTTAGCCTGGTCTTTCAGGCTAGCATGATCTGATTTACTGGAGTGACACCTCAATTTAAAGCTCAGATTCAGACCTTTTCATAGAGTCCAACATTGTTGATTTTAACCCTTCTGGTGGCTAGCAGCACACTGATGAATTATGGTTATATTCAGCTGTTTTTAAAAGGCCTGCAGCCAACTGGTTTTCTATTCTAACTTATCCTCCTGTATTTCTGGTAAACCTGCTTCAAATCAAACATGTTGCACATCAAATTAAAGCTTAGGTTCTCTTCTTTCCAACAATTGTTGGCTTTCCATCCTATCACAACCTGGCTGCTTAAAATCAGACATTTAGTGTGGTCAATACCACACAGCTTTCAGAGCTGGGTCAGAGGTCAAATCTGTTCTGTATATTTAGCCTGGTCTTTCAGGCTAGCATGATCTGATTTACTGGAGTGACACCTCAATTTAAAGCTCACATTCAGACCTTTTCATAGAGTCCAACATTGTTGAGTTTACCCCTTCTGGTGGCTAGCAGCACACTGATGAATTATGGTTACATTCAGCTGTTTTCAAAAGGCCTGCAGCCAACAGGTTTTCTATTCTAACTTATCCTCCTGTATTTCTGGTAAACCTGCTTCAAATCAAACATGTTGCACATCAAATTAAAGCTTAGGTTCTCTTCTTTCCATCAATTGTTGGCTTTCCATCATAGCACAACCTGGCTGCTTAAAACCAGACATTTAGTGTGGTCAATACCACACAGCTTTCAGAGCTGGGTCAGAGGTCAAATCTGTTCTGTATATTTAGCCTGGTCCGTCAGGCTAGCATGATCTGATTTACTGTAGTGACACCTCAATTTAAAGCTCAGACTCAGACCTTTTCATAGAGTCCAACATTGTTCATTTTAAACCTTCTGGTGGCTAGCAGCACACTGATGAATTATGGTTATATTCAGCTGTTTTTAAAAGGCCTGCAGCCAACAGGTTTTATATTCTAACTTATCCTCCTGTATTTCTGGTAAACCTGCTTCAAATCAAACATGTTGCACATCAAATTAAAGCTTAGGTTCTCTTCTTTCCAACAATTGTTGGCTTTCGATCATAGCATAACCTGGCTGCTTAAAATCAGACATTTAGTGTGGTCAATACCACACAGCTTTCAGAGCTGGGTCAGAGGTCAAATCTGTTCTGTATATTTAGCCTCGTCCGTCAGGCTAGCATGATCTGATTTACTGGAATGATACCTCCATGTAAACCTCAGATTCAGAACTTTTCATAGACTCCAACATTGTTCATTTTAAACCTTCTGGTGGCTAGCAGCACACTGATGAATTATGGTTATATTCAGCTGTTTTTAAAAGGCCTACAGCCAACTGGTTTTATATTCTAAAGTATCCTCCTGCATTTCTGGTAAACCTGCTTCAAATCAAACATGTTGCACATCAAATTAAAGCTTAGGTTCTCTTCTTTCCAACAATTGTTGGCTTTCCATCATAGCACAAGCTGGCTGCTTAAAATCAGACATTTAGTGTGGTCAATACCACACAGCTTTCAGAGCTGGGTCAGAGGTCAAATCTGTTCTGTATATTTAGCCTGGTCTTTCAGGCTAGCATGATCTGATTTACTGGAGTGACACCTCAATTTAAAGCTCAGATTCAGACCTTTTCATAGACTCCAACATTGTTCATTTTAAACCTTCTGGTGGCTAGCAGCACACTGATGAATTATGGTTATATTCAGCTGTTTTTAAAAGGCCTGCAGCCAACTGGTTTTATATTCTAACTTATCCTCCTATATTTCTGGTAAACCTGCTTCAAATCAAACATGTTGCACATCAAATTAAAGCTTAGGTTCTCTTCTTTCCAACAATTGTTGGCTTTCCATCCTATCACAACCTGGCTGCTTAAAATCAGACATTTAGTGTGGTCAATACCACACAGCTTTCAGAGCTGGGTCAGAGGTCAAATCTGTTCTGTATATTTAGCCTGGTCTTTCAGGCTAGCATGATCTGATTTACTGGAGTGACACCTCAATTTAAAGCTCACATTCAGACCTTTTCATAGAGTCCAACATTGTTGAGTTTACCCCTTCTGGTGGCTAGCAGCACACTGATGAATTATGGTTATATTCAGCTGTTTTTAAAAGGCCTACAGCCAACTGGTTTTATATTCTAAAGTATCCTCCTGCATTTCTGGTAAACCTGCTTCAAATCAAACATGTTGCACATCAAATTAAAGCTTAGGTTCTCTTCTTTCCAACAATTGTTGGCTTTCCATCATAGCACAAGCTGGCTGCTTAAAATCAGACATTTAGTGTGGTCAATACCACACAGCTTTCAGAGCTGGGTCAGAGGTCAAATCTGTTCTGTATATTTAGCCTGGTCTTTCAGGCTAGCATGATCTGATTTACTGGAGTGACACCTCAATTTAAAGCTCAGATTCAGACCTTTTCATAGACTCCAACATTGTTCATTTTAACCCTTCTGGTGGCTAGCAGCACACTGATGAATTATGGTTATATTCAGCTGTTTTTAAAAGGCCTGCAGCCAACTGGTTTTATATTCTAACTTATCCTCCTGTATTTCTGGTAAACCTGCTTCAAATCAAACATGTTGCACATCAAATTAAAGCTTAGGTTCTCTTCTTTCCAACAATTGTTGGCTTTCCATCCTATCACAACCTGGCTGCTTAAAATCAGACATTTAGTGTGGTCAATACCACACAGCTTTCAGAGCTGGGTCAGAGGTCAAATCTGTTCTGTATATTTAGCCTGGTCTTTCAGGCTAGCATGATCTGATTTACTGGAATGATACCTCCATGTAAACCTCAGATTCAGACCTTTTCATAGAGTCCAACATTGTTGATTTTAACGCTTCTGGTGGCTAGCAGCACACTGATGAATTATGGTTACATTCAGCTGTTTTCAAAAGGCCTGCAGCCAACTGGTTTTATATTCTAACTTATCCTCCTGTATTTCTGGTAAACCTGCTTCAAATCAAACATGTTGCACATCAAATTAAAGCTTAGGTTCTCTTCTTTCCAACAATTGTTGGCTTTCCATCATAGCACAACCTGGCTGCTTAAAATCAGACATTTAGTGTGGTCAATACCACACAGCTTTCAGAGCTGGGTCAGAGGTCACATCTGTTCTGTATATTTAGCCTGGTCTTTCAGGCTAGCATGATCTGATTTACTGGAGTGACACCTCAATTTAAAGCTCAGATTCAGACCTTTTCACAGACTCCAACATTGTTGATTTTAACCCTTCTGGTGGCTAGCAGCACACTGATGAATTATGGTTACATTCAGCTGTTTTAAAAAAGGCCTGCAGCCAACTGGTTTTATATTCTAACTTATCCTCCTGTATTTCTGGTAAACCTGCTTCAAATCAAACATGTTGCACATCAAATTAAAGCTTAGGTTCTCTTCTTTCCAACAATTGTTGGCTTTCCATCCTATCACAACCTGGCTGCTTAAAATCAGACATTTAGTGTGGTCAATACCACACAGCTTTCAGAGCTGGGTCAGAGGTCAAATCTGTTCTGTATATTTAGCCTCGTCCGTCAGGCTAGCATGATCTGATTTACTGGAGTGACACCTCAATTTAAAGCTCACATTCAGACCTTTTCATAGACTCCAACATTGTTCATTTTAAACCTTTTGGTGGCTAGCAGCACACTGATGAATTATGGTTATATTCAGCTGTTTTTAAAAGGCCTGCAGCCAACTGGTTTTATATTCTAAAGTATCCTCCTGCATTTCTGGTAAACCTGCTTCAAATCAAACATGTTGCACATCAAATTAAAGCTTAGGTTCTCTTCTTTCCAACAATTGTTGGCTTTCCATCATAGCACAAGCTGGCTGCTTAAAATCAGACATTTAGTGTGGTCAATACCACACAGCTTTCAGAGCTGGGTCAGAGGTCAAATCTGTTCTGTATATTTAGCCTGGTCTTTCAGGCTAGCATGATCTGATTTACTGGAGTGACACCTCAATTTAAAGCTCAGATTCAGACCTTTTCATAGACTCCAACATTGTTCATTTTAACCCTTCTGGTGGCTAGCAGCACACTGATGAATTATGGTTATATTCAGCTGTTTTTAAAAGGCCTGCAGCCAACTGGTTTTATATTCTAACTTATCCTCCTGTATTTCTGGTAAACCTGCTTCAAATCAAACATGTTGCACATCAAATTAAAGCTTAGGTTCTCTTCTTTCCAACAATTGTTGGCTTTCCATCCTATCACAACCTGGCTGCTTAAAATCAGACATTTAGTGTGGTCAATACCACACAGCTTTCAGAGCTGGGTCAGAGGTCAAATCTGTTCTGTATATTTAGCCTGGTCTTTCAGGCTAGCATGATCTCATTTACTGGAATGATACCTCCATGTAAACCTCAGATTCAGACCTTTTCATAGAGTCCAACATTGTTGATTTTAACGCTTCTGGTGGCTAGCAGCACACTGATGAATTATGGTTACATTCAGCTGTTTTCAAAAGGCCTGCAGCCAACTGGTTTTATATTCTAACTTATCCTCCTGTATTTCTGGTAAACCTGCTTCAAATCAAACATGTTGCACATCAAATTAAAGCTTAGGTTCTCTTCTTTCCAACAATTGTTGGCTTTCCATCATAGCACAACCTGGCTGCTTAAAATCAGACATTTAGTGTGGTCAATACCACACAGCTTTCAGAGCTGGGTCAGAGGTCACATCTGTTCTGTATATTTAGCCTGGTCTTTCAGGCTAGCATGATCTGATTTACTGGAGTGACACCTCAATTTAAAGCTCAGATTCAGACCTTTTCACAGACTCCAACATTGTTGATTTTAACCCTTCTGGTGGCTAGCAGCACACTGATGAATTATGGTTACATTCAGCTGTTTTAAAAAAGGCCTGCAGCCAACTGGTTTTATATTCTAACTTATCCTCCTGTATTTCTGGTAAACCTGCTTCAAATCAAACATGTTGCACATCAAATTAAAGCTTAGGTTCTCTTCTTTCCAACAATTGTTGGCTTTCCATCCTATCACAACCTGGCTGCTTAAAATCAGACATTTAGTGTGGTCAATACCACACAGCTTTCAGAGCTGGGTCAGAGGTCAAATCTGTTCTGTATATTTAGCCTCGTCCGTCAGGCTAGCATGATCTGATTTACTGGAGTGACACCTCAATTTAAAGCTCAGATTCAGACCTTTTCATAGACTCCAACATTGTTCATTTTAAACCTTTTGGTGGCTAGCAGCACACTGATGAATTATGGTTATATTCAGCTGTTTTTAAAAGGCCTGCAGCCAACTGGTTTTATATTCTAACTTATCCTCCTGTATTTCTGGTAAACCTGCTTCAAATCAAACATGTTGCACATCAAATTAAAGCTTAGGTTCTCTTCTTTCCAACAATTGTTGGCTTTCCATCATAGCACAAGCTGGCTGCTTAAAATCAGACATTTAGTGTGGTCAATACCACACAGCTTTCAGAGCTGGGTCAGAGGTCAAATCTGTTCTGTATATTTAGCCTGGTCTTTCAGGCTAGCATGATCTGATTTACTGGAGTGACACCTCAATTTAAAGCTCAGATTCAGACCTTTTCATAGAGTCCAACATTGTTGATTTTACCCCTTCTGGTGGCTAGCAGCACACTGATGAATTATGGTTACATTCAGCTGTTTTCAAAAGGCCTGCAGCCAACTGGTTTTATATTCTAACTTATCCTCCTGTATTTCTGGTAAACCTGCTTCAAATCAAACATGTTGCACATCAAATTAAAGCTTAGGTTCTCTTCTTTCCATCAATTGTTGGCTTTCGATCATAGCACAACCTGGCTGCTTAAAATCAGACATTTAGTGTGGTCAATACCACACAGCTTTCAGAGCTGGGTCAGAGGTCAAATCTGTTCTGTATATTTAGCCTGGTCTTTCAGGCTAGCATGATCTGATTTACTGGAGTGACACCTCAATTTAAAGCTCAGATTCAGACCTTTTCATAGACTCCAACATTGTTGATTTTACCCCTTCTGGTGGCTAGCAGCACACTGATGAATTATGGTTATATTCAGCTGTTTTTAAAAGGCCTACAGCCAACTGGTTTTATATTCTAAAGTATCCTCCTGCATTTCTGGTAAACCTGCTTCAAATCAAACATGTTGCACATCAAATTAAAGCTTAGGTTCTCTTCTTTCCAACAATTGTTGGCTTTCCATCATAGCACAAGCTGGCTGCTTAAAATCAGACATTTAGTGTGGTCAATACCACACAGCTTTCAGAGCTGGGTCAGAGGTCAAATCTGTTCTGTATATTTAGCCTGGTCTTTCAGGCTAGCATGATCTGATTTACTGGAGTGACACCTCAATTTAAAGCTCAGATTCAGACCTTTTCATAGACTCCAACATTGTTCATTTTAACCCTTCTGGTGGCTAGCAGCACACTGATGAATTATGGTTATATTCAGCTGTTTTTAAAAGGCCTGCAGCCAACTGGTTTTATATTCTAACTTATCCTCCTGTATTTCTGGTAAACCTGCTTCAAATCAAACATGTTGCACATCAAATTAAAGCTTAGGTTCTCTTCTTTCCAACAATTGTTGGCTTTCCATCCTATCACAACCTGGCTGCTTAAAATCAGACATTTAGTGTGGTCAATACCACACAGCTTTCAGAGCTGGGTCAGAGGTCAAATCTGTTCTGTATATTTAGCCTGGTCTTTCAGGCTAGCATGATCTGATTTACTGGAATGATACCTCCATGTAAACCTCAGATTCAGACCTTTTCATAGAGTCCAACATTGTTGATTTTAACGCTTCTGGTGGCTAGCAGCACACTGATGAATTATGGTTACATTCAGCTGTTTTCAAAAGGCCTGCAGCCAACTGGTTTTATATTCTAACTTATCCTCCTGTATTTCTGGTAAACCTGCTTCAAATCAAACATGTTGCACATCAAATTAAAGCTTAGGTTCTCTTCTTTCCAACAATTGTTGGCTTTCCATCATAGCACAACCTGGCTGCTTAAAATCAGACATTTAGTGTGGTCAATACCACACAGCTTTCAGAGCTGGGTCAGAGGTCACATCTGTTCTGTATATTTAGCCTGGTCTTTCAGGCTAGCATGATCTGATTTACTGGAGTGACACCTCAATTTAAAGCTCAGATTCAGACCTTTTCACAGACTCCAACATTGTTGATTTTAACCCTTCTGGTGGCTAGCAGCACACTGATGAATTATGGTTACATTCAGCTGTTTTAAAAAAGGCCTGCAGCCAACTGGTTTTATATTCTAACTTATCCTCCTGTATTTCTGGTAAACCTGCTTCAAATCAAACATGTTGCACATCAAATTAAAGCTTAGGTTCTCTTCTTTCCAACAATTGTTGGCTTTCCATCCTATCACAACCTGGCTGCTTAAAATCAGACATTTAGTGTGGTCAATACCACACAGCTTTCAGAGCTGGGTCAGAGGTCAAATCTGTTCTGTATATTTAGCCTCGTCCGTCAGGCTAGCATGATCTGATTTACTGGAGTGACACCTCAATTTAAAGCTCAGATTCAGACCTTTTCATAGACTGCAACATTGTTCATTTTAAATCTTTTGGTGGCTAGCAGCACACTGATGAATTATGGTTATATTCAGCTGTTTTTAAAAGGCCTGCAGCCAACTGGTTTTATATTCTAACTTATCCTCCTGTATTTCTGGTAAACCTGCTTCAAATCAAACATGTTGCACATCAAATTAAAGCTTAGGTTCTCTTCTTTCCAACAATTGTTGGCTTTCCATCATAGCACAAGCTGGCTGCTTAAAATCAGACATTTAGTGTGGTCAATACCACACAGCTTTCAGAGCTGGGTCAGAGGTCAAATCTGTTCTGTATATTTAGCCTGGTCTTTCAGGCTAGCATGATCTGATTTACTGGAGTGACACCTCAATTTAAAGCTCACATTCAGACCTTTTCATAGAGTCCAACATTGTTGATTTTACCCCTTCTGGTGGCTAGCAGCACACTGATGAATTATGGTTACATTCAGCTGTTTTCAAAAGGCCTGCAGCCAACTGGTTTTATATTCTAACTTATCCTCCTGTATTTCTGGTAAACCTGCTTCAAATCAAACATGTTGCACATCAAATTAAAGCTTAGGTTCTCTTCTTTCCATCAATTGTTGGCTTTCCATCATAGCACAACCTGGCTGCTTAAAATCAGACATTTAGTGTGGTCAATACCACACAGCTTTCAGAGCTGGGTCAGAGGTCAAATCTGTTCTGTATATTTAGCCTGGTCTTTCAGGCTAGCATGATCTGATTTACTGGAGTGACACCTCAATTTAAAGCTCAGATTCAGACCTTTTCATAGACTCCAACATTGTTCATTTTAAACCTTTTGGTGGCTAGCAGCACACTGATGAATTATGGTTATATTCAGCTGTTTTTAAAAGGCCTGCAGCCAACTGGTTTTATATTCTAACTTATCCTCCTGTATTTCTGGTAAACCTGCTTCAAATCAAACATGTTGCACATCAAATTAAAGCTTAGGTTCTCTTCTTTCCAACAATTGTTGGCTTTCCATCATAGCACAAGCTGGCTGCTTAAAATCAGACATTTAGTGTGGTCAATACCACACAGCTTTCAGAGCTGGGTCAGAGGTCAAATCTGTTCTGTATATTTAGCCTGGTCTTTCAGGCTAGCATGATCTGATTTACTGGAGTGACACCTCAATTTAAAGCTCAGATTCAGACCTTTTCATAGAGTCCAACATTGTTGATTTTACCCCTTCTGGTGGCTAGCAGCACACTGATGAATTATGGTTACATTCAGCTGTTTTCAAAAGGCCTGCAGCCAACTGGTTTTATATTCTAACTTATCCTCCTGTATTTCTGGTAAACCTGCTTCAAATCAAACATGTTGCACATCAAATTAAAGCTTAGGTTCTCTTCTTTCCATCAATTGTTGGCTTTCCATCATAGCACAACCTGGCTGCTTAAAATCAGACATTTAGTGTGGTCAATACCACACAGCTTTCAGAGCTGGGTCAGAGGTCAAATCTGTTCTGTATATTTAGCCTGGTCTTTCAGGCTAGCATGATCTGATTTACTGGAGTGACACCTCAATTTAAAGCTCACATTCAGACCTTTTCATAGAGTCCAACATTGTTGATTTTACCCCTTCTGGTGGCTAGCAGCACACTGATGAATTATGGTTACATTCAGCTGTTTTCAAAAGGCCTGCAGCCAACAGGTTTTCTATTCTAACTTATCCTCCTGTATTTCTGGTAAACCTGCTTCAAATCAAACATGTTGCACATCAAATTAAAGCTTAGGTTCTCTTCTTTCCATCAATTGTTGGCTTTCCATCCTATCACAACCTGGCTGCTTAAAATCAGACATTTAGTGTGGTCAATACCACACAGCTTTCAGAGCTGGGTCAGAGGTCAAATCTGTTCTGTATATTTAGCCTGGTCTTTCAGGCTAGCATGATCTGATTTACTGGAGTGACACCTCAATTTAAAGCTCAGATTCAGACCTTTTCATAGACTCCAACATTGTTCATTTTAAACCTTCTGGTGGCTAGCAGCACACTGATGAATTATGGTTATATTCAGCTGTTTTTAAAAGGCCTGCAGCCAACTGGTTTTATATTCTAACTTATCCTCCTGTATTTCTGGTAAACCTGCTTCAAATCAAACATGTTGCACATCAAATTAAAACTTAGGTTCTCTTCTTTCCAACAATTGTTGGCTTTCCATCCTATCACAACCTGGCTGCTTAAAATCAGACATTTAGTGTGGTCAATACCACACAGCTTTCAGAGCTGGGTCAGAGGTCAAATCTGTTCTGTATATTTAGCCTGGTCTTTCAGGCTAGCATGATCTGATTTACTGGAGTGACACCTCAATTTAAAGCTCAGATTCAGACCTTTTCATAGACTCCAACATTGTTCATTTTAAACCTTTTGGTGGCTAGCAGCACACTGATGAATTATGGTTATATTCAGCTGTTTTTAAAAGGCCTGCAGCCAACTGGTTTTATATTCTAACTTATCCTCCTGTATTTCTGGTAAACCTGCTTCAAATCAAACATGTTGCACATCAAATTAAAGCTTAGGTTCTCTTCTTTCCAACAATTGTTGGCTTTCCATCATAGCACAAGCTGGCTGCTTAAAATCAGACATTTAGTGTGGTCAATACCACACAGCTTTCAGAGCTGGGTCAGAGGTCAAATCTGTTCTGTATATTTAGCCTGGTCTTTCAGGCTAGCATGATCTGATTTACTGGAGTGACACCTCAATTTAAAGCTCAGATTCAGACCTTTTCATAGAGTCCAACATTGTTGATTTTACCCCTTCTGGTGGCTAGCAGCACACTGATGAATTATGGTTACATTCAGCTGTTTTCAAAAGGCCTGCAGCCAACTGGTTTTATATTCTAACTTATCCTCCTGTATTTCTGGTAAACCTGCTTCAAATCAAACATGTTGCACATCAAATTAAAGCTTAGGTTCTCTTCTTTCCATCAATTGTTGGCTTTCCATCATAGCACAACCTGGCTGCTTAAAATCAGACATTTAGTGTGGTCAATACCACACAGCTTTCAGAGCTGGGTCAGAGGTCAAATCTGTTCTGTATATTTAGCCTGGTCTTTCAGGCTAGCATGATCTGATTTACTGGAGTGACACCTCAATTTAAAGCTCACATTCAGACCTTTTCATAGAGTCCAACATTGTTGATTTTACCCCTTCTGGTGGCTAGCAGCACACTGATGAATTATGGTTACATTCAGCTGTTTTCAAAAGGCCTGCAGCCAACAGGTTTTCTATTCTAACTTATCCTCCTGTATTTCTGGTAAACCTGCTTCAAATCAAACATGTTGCACATCAAATTAAAGCTTAGGTTCTCTTCTTTCCATCAATTGTTGGCTTTCCATCCTATCACAACCTGGCTGCTTAAAATCAGACATTTAGTGTGGTCAATACCACACAGCTTTCAGAGCTGGGTCAGAGGTCAAATCTGTTCTGTATATTTAGCCTGGTCTTTCAGGCTAGCATGATCTGATTTACTGGAGTGACACCTCAATTTAAAGCTCAGATTCAGACCTTTTCATAGACTCCAACATTGTTGATTTTACCCCTTCTGGTGGCTAGCAGCACACTGATGAATTATGGTTACATTCAGCTGTTTTCAAAAGGCC
This sequence comes from Centroberyx gerrardi, assembly GCF_048128805.1. Classification (NCBI taxonomy): domain Eukaryota; kingdom Metazoa; phylum Chordata; class Actinopteri; order Beryciformes; family Berycidae; genus Centroberyx; species Centroberyx gerrardi. The sequence continues at coordinate 431,915 of NC_136015.1, forward strand.
TGCAGCCAACTGGTTTTATATTCTAACTTATCCTCCTGTATTTCTGGTAAACCTGCTTCAAATCAAACATGTTGCACATCAAATTAAAGCTTAGGTTCTCTTCTTTCCATCAATTGTTGGCTTTCCATCATAGCACAACCTGGCTGCTTAAAATCAGACATTTAGTGTGGTCAATACCACACAGCTTTCAGAGCTGGGTCAGAGGTCAAATCTGTTCTGTATATTTAGCCTGGTCTTTCAGGCTAGCATGATCTGATTTACTGGAGTGACACCTCAATTTAAAGCTCACATTCAGACCTTTTCATAGAGTCCAACATTGTTGATTTTACCCCTTCTGGTGGCTAGCAGCACACTGATGAATTATGGTTACATTCAGCTGTTTTCAAAAGGCCTGCAGCCAACAGGTTTTCTATTCTAACTTATCCTCCTGTATTTCTGGTAAACCTGCTTCAAATCAAACATGTTGCACATCAAATTAAAGCTTAGGTTCTCTTCTTTCCATCAATTGTTGGCTTTCCATCCTATCACAACCTGGCTGCTTAAAATCAGACATTTAGTGTGGTCAATACCACACAGCTTTCAGAGCTGGGTCAGAGGTCAAATCTGTTCTGTATATTTAGCCTGGTCTTTCAGGCTAGCATGATCTGATTTACTGGAGTGACACCTCAATTTAAAGCTCAGATTCAGACCTTTTCATAGACTCCAACATTGTTCATTTTAAACCTTCTGGTGGCTAGCAGCACACTGATGAATTATGGTTATATTCAGCTGTTTTTAAAAGGCCTGCAGCCAACTGGTTTTATATTCTAACTTATCCTCCTGTATTTCTGGTAAACCTGCTTCAAATCAAACATGTTGCACATCAAATTAAAGCTTAGGTTCTCTTCTTTCCAACAATTGTTGGCTTTCCATCCTATCACAACCTGGCTGCTTAAAATCAGACATTTAGTGTGGTCAATACCACACAGCTTTCAGAGCTGGGTCAGAGGTCAAATCTGTTCTGTATATTTAGCCTGGTCTTTCAGGCTAGCATGATCTGATTTACTGGAGTGACACCTCAATTTAAAGCTCAGATTCAGACCTTTTCATAGACTCCAACATTGTTCATTTTAAACCTTTTGGTGGCTAGCAGCACACTGATGAATTATGGTTATATTCAGCTGTTTTTAAAAGGCCTGCAGCCAACTGGTTTTATATTCTAACTTATCCTCCTGTATTTCTGGTAAACCTGCTTCAAATCAAACATGTTGCACATCAAATTAAAGCTTAGGTTCTCTTCTTTCCAACAATTGTTGGCTTTCCATCATAGCACAAGCTGGCTGCTTAAAATCAGACATTTAGTGTGGTCAATACCACACAGCTTTCAGAGCTGGGTCAGAGGTCAAATCTGTTCTGTATATTTAGCCTGGTCTTTCAGGCTAGCATGATCTGATTTACTGGAGTGACACCTCAATTTAAAGCTCAGATTCAGACCTTTTCATAGAGTCCAACATTGTTGATTTTACCCCTTCTGGTGGCTAGCAGCACACTGATGAATTATGGTTACATTCAGCTGTTTTCAAAAGGCCTGCAGCCAACTGGTTTTATATTCTAACTTATCCTCCTGTATTTCTGGTAAACCTGCTTCAAATCAAACATGTTGCACATCAAATTAAAGCTTAGGTTCTCTTCTTTCCAACAATTGTTGGCTTTCCATCATAGCACAAGCTGGCTGCTTAAAATCAGACATTTAGTGTGGTCAATACCACACAGCTTTCAGAGCTGGGTCAGAGGTCAAATCTGTTCTGTATATTTAGCCTGGTCTTTCAGGCTAGCATGATCTGATTTACTGGAGTGACACCTCAATTTAAAGCTCACATTCAGACCTTTTCATAGAGTCCAACATTGTTGAGTTTACCCCTTCTGGTAACTAGCAGCACACTGATGAATTATGGTTACATTCAGCTGTTTTCAAAAGGCCTGCAGCCAACAGGTTTTCTATTCTAACTTATCCTCCTGTATTTCTGGTAAACCTGCTTCAAATCAAACATGTTGCACATCAAATTAAAGCTTAGGTTCTCTTCTTTCCATCAATCGTTGGCTTTCCATCCTATCACAACCTGGCTGCTTAAAATCAGACATTTAGTGTGGTCAATACCACACAGCTTTCAGAGCTGGGTCAGAGGTCAAATCTGTTCTGTATATTTAGCCTGGTCTTTCAGGCTAGCATGATCTGATTTACTGGAGTGACACCTCAATTTAAAGCTCAGATTCAGACCTTTTCATAGACTCCAACATTGTTCATTTTAAACCTTCTGGTGGCTAGCAGCACACTGATGAATTATGGTTATATTCAGCTGTTTTTAAAAGGCCTGCAGCCAACTGGTTTTATATTCTAACTTATCCTCCTATATTTCTGGTAAACCTGCTTCAAATCAAACATGTTGCACATCAAATTAAAGCTTAGGTTCTCTTCTTTCCAACAATTGTTGGCTTTCCATCCTATCACAACCTGGCTGCTTAAAATCAGACATTTAGTGTGGTCAATACCACACAGCTTTCAGAGCTGGGTCAGAGGTCAAATCTGTTCTGTATATTTAGCCTGGTCTTTCAGGCTAGCATGATCTGATTTACTGGAGTGACACCTCAATTTAAAGCTCACATTCAGACCTTTTCATAGAGTCCAACATTGTTGAGTTTACCCCTTCTGGTGGCTAGCAGCACACTGATGAATTATGGTTACATTCAGCTGTTTTCAAAAGGCCTGCAGCCAACAGGTTTTCTATTCTAACTTATCCTCCTGTATTTCTGGTAAACCTGCTTCAAATCAAACATGTTGCACATCAAATTAAAGCTTAGGTTCTCTTCTTTCCATCAATTGTTGGCTTTCCATCCTATCACAACCTGGCTGCTTAAAATCAGACATTTAGTGTGGTCAATACCACACAGCTTTCAGAGCTGGGTCAGAGGTCAAATCTGTTCTGTATATTTAGCCTGGTCTTTCAGGCTAGCATGATCTGATTTACTGGAGTGACACCTCAATTTAAAGCTCAGATTCAGACCTTTTCATAGACTCCAACATTGTTCATTTTAAACCTTCTGGTGGCTAGCAGCACACTGATGAATTATGGTTATATTCAGCTGTTTTTAAAAGGCCTGCAGCCAACTGGTTTTATATTCTAACTTATCCTCCTGTATTTCTGGTAAACCTGCTTCAAATCAAACATGTTGCACATCAAATTAAAGCTTAGGTTCTCTTCTTTCCAACAATTGTTGGCTTTCCATCCTATCACAACCTGGCTGCTTAAAATCAGACATTTAGTGTGGTCAATACCACACAGCTTTCAGAGCTGGGTCAGAGGTCAAATCTGTTCTGTATATTTAGCCTGGTCTTTCAGGCTAGCATGATCTGATTTACTGGAGTGACACCTCAATTTAAAGCTCAGATTCAGACCTTTTCATAGACTCCAACATTGTTCATTTTAAACCTTCTGGTGGCTAGCAGCACACTGATGAATTATGGTTATATTCAGCTGTTTTTAAAAGGCCTACAGCCAACTGGTTTTATATTCTAAAGTATCCTCCTGCATTTCTGGTAAACCTGCTTCAAATCAAACATGTTGCACATCAAATTAAAGCTTAGGTTCTCTTCTTTCCAACAATTGTTGGCTTTCCATCATAGCACAAGCTGGCTGCTTAAAATCAGACATTTAGTGTGGTCAATACCACACAGCTTTCAGAGCTGGGTCAGAGGTCAAATCTGTTCTGTATATTTAGCCTGGTCTTTCAGGCTAGCATGATCTGATTTACTGGAGTGACACCTCAATTTAAAGCTCAGATTCAGACCTTTTCATAGACTCCAACATTGTTCATTTTAAACCTTCTGGTGGCTAGCAGCACACTGATGAATTATGGTTATATTCAGCTGTTTTTAAAAGGCCTACAGCCAACTGGTTTTATATTCTAAAGTATCCTCCTGCATTTCTGGTAAACCTGCTTCAAATCAAACATGTTGCACATCAAATTAAAGCTTAGGTTCTCTTCTTTCCAACAATTGTTGGCTTTCCATCATAGCACAAGCTGGCTGCTTAAAATCAGACATTTAGTGTGGTCAATACCACACAGCTTTCAGAGCTGGGTCAGAGGTCAAATCTGTTCTGTATATTTAGCCTGGTCTTTCAGGCTAGCATGATCTGATTTACTGGAGTGACACCTCAATTTAAAGCTCAGATTCAGACCTTTTCATAGACTCCAACATTGTTCATTTTAAACCTTCTGGTGGCTAGCAGCACACTGATGAATTATGGTTATATTCAGCTGTTTTTAAAAGGCCTACAGCCAACTGGTTTTATATTCTAAAGTATCCTCCTGCATTTCTGGTAAACCTGCTTCAAATCAAACATGTTGCACATCAAATTAAAGCTTAGGTTCTCTTCTTTCCAACAATTGTTGGCTTTCCATCATAGCACAAGCTGGCTGCTTAAAATCAGACATTTAGTGTGGTCAATACCACACAGCTTTCAGAGCTGGGTCAGAGGTCAAATCTGTTCTGTATATTTAGCCTGGTCTTTCAGGCTAGCATGATCTGATTTACTGGAGTGACACCTCAATTTAAAGCTCACATTCAGACCTTTTCATAGAGTCCAACATTGTTGAGTTTACCCCTTCTGGTGGCTAGCAGCACACTGATGAATTATGGTTACATTCAGCTGTTTTCAAAAGGCCTGCAGCCAACAGGTTTTCTATTCTAACTTATCCTCCTGTATTTCTGGTAAACCTGCTTCAAATCAAACATGTTGCACATCAAATTAAAGCTTAGGTTCTCTTCTTTCCATCAATTGTTGGCTTTCCATCCTATCACAACCTGGCTGCTTAAAATCAGACATTTAGTGTGGTCAATACCACACAGCTTTCAGAGCTGGGTCAGAGGTCAAATCTGTTCTGTATATTTAGCCTGGTCTTTCAGGCTAGCATGATCTGATTTACTGGAGTGACACCTCAATTTAAAGCTCAGATTCAGACCTTTTCATAGACTCCAACATTGTTCATTTTAAACCTTCTGGTGGCTAGCAGCACACTGATGAATTATGGTTATATTCAGCTGTTTTTAAAAGGCCTGCAGCCAACTGGTTTTATATTCTAACTTATCCTCCTGTATTTCTGGTAAACCTGCTTCAAATCAAACATGTTGCACATCAAATTAAAGCTTAGGTTCTCTTCTTTCCAACAATTGTTGGCTTTCCATCCTATCACAACCTGGCTGCTTAAAATCAGACATTTAGTGTGGTCAATACCACACAGCTTTCAGAGCTGGGTCAGAGGTCAAATCTGTTCTGTATATTTAGCCTGGTCTTTCAGGCTAGCATGATCTGATTTACTGGAGTGACACCTCAATTTAAAGCTCAGATTCAGACCTTTTCATAGACTCCAACATTGTTCATTTTAAACCTTCTGGTGGCTAGCAGCACACTGATGAATTATGGTTATATTCAGCTGTTTTTAAAAGGCCTACAGCCAACTGGTTTTATATTCTAAAGTATCCTCCTGCATTTCTGGTAAACCTGCTTCAAATCAAACATGTTGCACATCAAATTAAAGCTTAGGTTCTCTTCTTTCCAACAATTGTTGGCTTTCCATCATAGCACAAGCTGGCTGCTTAAAATCAGACATTTAGTGTGGTCAATACCACACAGCTTTCAGAGCTGGGTCAGAGGTCAAATCTGTTCTGTATATTTAGCCTGGTCTTTCAGGCTAGCATGATCTGATTTACTGGAGTGACACCTCAATTTAAAGCTCAGATTCAGACCTTTTCATAGACTCCAACATTGTTCATTTTAAACCTTCTGGTGGCTAGCAGCACACTGATGAATTATGGTTATATTCAGCTGTTTTTAAAAGGCCTACAGCCAACTGGTTTTATATTCTAAAGTATCCTCCTGCATTTCTGGTAAACCTGCTTCAAATCAAACATGTTGCACATCAAATTAAAGCTTAGGTTCTCTTCTTTCCAACAATTGTTGGCTTTCCATCATAGCACAAGCTGGCTGCTTAAAATAAGACATTTAGTGTGGTCAATACCACACAGCTTTCAGAGCTGGGTCAGAGGTCAAATCTGTTCTGTATATTTAGCCTGGTCTTTCAGGCTAGCATGATCTGATTTACTGGAGTGACACCTCAATTTAAAGCTCAGATTCAGACCTTTTCATAGACTCCAACATTGTTCATTTTAAACCTTCTGGTGGCTAGCAGCACACTGATGAATTATGGTTATATTCAGCTGTTTTTAAAAGGCCTGCAGCCAACTGGTTTTATATTCTAACTTATCCTCCTGTATTTCTGGTAAACCTGCTTCAAATCAAACATGTTGCACATCAAATTAAAGCTTAGGTTCTCTTCTTTCCAACAATTGTTGGCTTTCCATCCTATCACAACCTGGCTGCTTAAAATCAGACATTTAGTGTGGTCAATACCACACAGCTTTCAGAGCTGGGTCAGAGGTCAAATCTGTTCTGTATATTTAGCCTGGTCTTTCAGGCTAGCATGATCTGATTTACTGGAGTGACACCTCAATTTAAAGCTCAGATTCAGACCTTTTCATAGACTCCAACATTGTTCATTTTAAACCTTCTGGTGGCTAGCAGCACACTGATGAATTATGGTTATATTCAGCTGTTTTTAAAAGGCCTACAGCCAACTGGTTTTATATTCTAAAGTATCCTCCTGCATTTCTGGTAAACCTGCTTCAAATCAAACATGTTGCACATCAAATTAAAGCTTAGGTTCTCTTCTTTCCAACAATTGTTGGCTTTCCATCATAGCACAAGCTGGCTGCTTAAAATCAGACATTTAGTGTGGTCAATACCACACAGCTTTCAGAGCTGGGTCAGAGGTCAAATCTGTTCTGTATATTTAGCCTGGTCTTTCAGGCTAGCATGATCTGATTTACTGGAGTGACACCTCAATTTAAAGCTCAGATTCAGACCTTTTCATAGACTCCAACATTGTTCATTTTAAACCTTCTGGTGGCTAGCAGCACACTGATGAATTATGGTTATATTCAGCTGTTTTTAAAAGGCCTGCAGCCAACTGGTTTTATATTCTAACTTATCCTCCTGTATTTCTGGTAAACCTGCTTCAAATCAAACATGTTGCACATCAAATTAAAGCTTAGGTTCTCTTCTTTCCAACAATTGTTGGCTTTCCATCCTATCACAACCTGGCTGCTTAAAATCAGACATTTAGTGTGGTCAATACCACACAGCTTTCAGAGCTGGGTCAGAGGTCAAATCTGTTCTGTATATTTAGCCTGGTCTTTCAGGCTAGCATGATCTGATTTACTGGAGTGACACCTCAATTTAAAGCTCAGATTTAGACCTTTTCATAGAGTCCAACATTGTTGAGTTTACCCCTTCTGGTGGCTAGCAGCACACTGATGAATTATGGTTACATTCAGCTGTTTTCAAAAGGCCTGCAGCCAACTGGTTTTATATTCTAACTTATCCTCCTGTATTTCTGGTAAACCTGCTTCAAATCAAACATGTTGCACATCAAATTAAAGCTTAGGTTCTCTTCTTTCCAACAATTGTTGGCTTTCCATCCTATCACAACCTGGCTGCTTAAAATCAGACATTTAGTGTGGTCAATACCACACAGCTTTCAGAGCTGGGTCAGAGGTCAAATCTGTTCTGTATATTTAGCCTGGTCTTTCAGGCTAGCATGATCTGATTTACTGGAGTGACACCTCAATTTAAAGCTCACATTCAGACCTTTTCATAGAGTCCAACATTGTTGAGTTTACCCCTTCTGGTGGCTAGCAGCACACTGATGAATTATGGTTACATTCAGCTGTTTTCAAAAGGCCTGCAGCCAACAGGTTTTCTATTCTAACTTATCCTCCTGTATTTCTGGTAAACCTGCTTCAAATCAAACATGTTGCACATCAAATTAAAGCTTAGGTTCTCTTCTTTCCATCAATTGTTGGCTTTCCATCATAGCACAACCTGGCTGCTTAAAATCAGACATTTAGTGTGGTCAATACCACACAGCTTTCAGAGCTGGGTCAGAGGTCAAATCTGTTCTGTATATTTAGCCTGGTCTTTCAGGCTAGCATGATCTGATTTACTGGAGTGATACCTCCATGTAAACCTCAGATTCAGACCTTTTCATAGAGTCCAACATTGTTGATTTTAACCCTTCTGGTGGCTAGCAGCACACTGATGAATTATGGTTACATTCAGCTGTTTTCAAAAGGCCTGCAGCCAACAGGTTTTATATTCTAACTTATCCTCCTGTATTTCTGGTAAACCTGCTTCAAATCAAACATGTTGCACATCAAATTAAAGCTTAGGTTCTCTTCTTTCCAACAATTGTTGGCTTTCCATCATAGCACAAGCTGGCTGCTTAAAATAAGACATTTAGTGTGGTCAATACCACACAGCTTTCAGAGCTGGGTCAGAGGTCAAATCTGTTCTGTATATTTAGCCTGGTCTTTCAGGCTAGCATGATCTGATTTACTGGAGTGACACCTCAATTTAAAGCTCAGATTCAGACCTTTTCATAGACTCCAACATTGTTCATTTTAAACCTTCTGGTGGCTAGCAGCACACTGATGAATTATGGTTATATTCAGCTGTTTTTAAAAGGCCTGCAGCCAACTGGTTTTATATTCTAACTTATCCTCCTGTATTTCTGGTAAACCTGCTTCAAATCAAACATGTTGCACATCAAATTAAAGCTTAGGTTCTCTTCTTTCCAACAATTGTTGGCTTTCCATCCTATCACAACCTGGCTGCTTAAAATCAGACATTTAGTGTGGTCAATACCACACAGCTTTCAGAGCTGGGTCAGAGGTCAAATCTGTTCTGTATATTTAGCCTGGTCTTTCAGGCTAGCATGATCTGATTTACTGGAGTGACACCTCAATTTAAAGCTCAGATTTAGACCTTTTCATAGAGTCCAACATTGTTGAGTTTACCCCTTCTGGTGGCTAGCAGCACACTGATGAATTATGGTTACATTCAGCTGTTTTCAAAAGGCCTGCAGCCAACTGGTTTTATATTCTAACTTATCCTCCTGTATTTCTGGTAAACCTGCTTCAAATCAAACATGTTGCACATCAAATTAAAGCTTAGGTTCTCTTCTTTCCAACAATTGTTGGCTTTCCATCCTATCACAACCTGGCTGCTTAAAATCAGACATTTAGTGTGGTCAATACCACACAGCTTTCAGAGCTGGGTCAGAGGTCAAATCTGTTCTGTATATTTAGCCTGGTCTTTCAGGCTAGCATGATCTGATTTACTGGAGTGACACCTCAATTTAAAGCTCACATTCAGACCTTTTCATAGAGTCCAACATTGTTGAGTTTACCCCTTCTGGTGGCTAGCAGCACACTGATGAATTATGGTTACATTCAGCTGTTTTCAAAAGGCCTGCAGCCAACAGGTTTTCTATTCTAACTTATCCTCCTGTATTTCTGGTAAACCTGCTTCAAATCAAACATGTTGCACATCAAATTAAAGCTTAGGTTCTCTTCTTTCCATCAATTGTTGGCTTTCCATCATAGCACAACCTGGCTGCTTAAAATCAGACATTTAGTGTGGTCAATACCACACAGCTTTCAGAGCTGGGTCAGAGGTCAAATCTGTTCTGTATATTTAGCCTGGTCTTTCAGGCTAGCATGATCTGATTTACTGGAGTGATACGTCCATGTAAACCTCAGATTCAGACCTTTTCATAGAGTCCAACATTGTTGATTTTAACCCTTCTGGTGGCTAGCAGCACACTGATGAATTATGGTTACATTCAGCTGTTTTCAAAAGGCCTGCAGCCAACAGGTTTTATATTCTAACTTATCCTCCTGTATTTCTGGTAAACCTGCTTCAAATCAAACATGTTGCACATCAAATTAAAGCTTAGGTTCTCTTCTTTCCAACAATTGTTGGCTTTCCATCATAGCACAAGCTGGCTGCTTAAAATAAGACATTTAGTGTGGTCAATACCACACAGCTTTCAGAGCTGGGTCAGAGGTCAAATCTGTTCTGTATATTTAGCCTGGTCTTTCAGGCTAGCATGATCTGATTTACTGGAGTGACACCTCAATTTAAAGCTCAGATTCAGACCTTTTCATAGACTCCAACATTGTTCATTTTAAACCTTCTGGTGGCTAGCAGCACACTGATGAATTATGGTTATATTCAGCTGTTTTTAAAAGGCCTGCAGCCAACTGGTTTTATATTCTAACTTATCCTCCTGTATTTCTGGTAAACCTGCTTCAAATCAAACATGTTGCACATCAAATTAAAGCTTAGGTTCTCTTCTTTCCAACAATTGTTGGCTTTCCATCCTATCACAACCTGGCTGCTTAAAATCAGACATTTAGTGTGGTCAATACCACACAGCTTTCAGAGCTGGGTCAGAGGTCAAATCTGTTCTGTATATTTAGCCTGGTCTTTCAGGCTAGCATGATCTGATTTACTGGAGTGACACCTCAATTTAAAGCTCAGATTCAGACCTTTTCATAGACTCCAACATTGTTCATTTTAAACCTTCTGGTGGCTAGCAGCACACTGATGAATTATGGTTATATTCAGCTGTTTTTAAAAGGCCTACAGCCAACTGGTTTTATAGTCTAAAGTATCCTCCTGCATTTCTGGTAAACCTGCTTCAAATCAAACATGTTGCACATCAAATTAAAGCTTAGGTTCTCTTCTTTCCAACAATTGTTGGCTTTCCATCATAGCACAAGCTGGCTGCTTAAAATCAGACATTTAGTGTGGTCAATACCACACAGCTTTCAGAGCTGGGTCAGAGGTCAAATCTGTTCTGTATATTTAGCCTGGTCTTTCAGGCTAGCATGATCTGATTTACTGGAGTGACACCTCAATTTAAAGCTCAGATTCAGACCTTTTCATAGACTCCAACATTGTTCATTTTAAACCTTCTGGTGGCTAGCAGCACACTGATGAATTATGGTTATATTCAGCTGTTTTTAAAAGGCCTGCAGCCAACTGGTTTTATATTCTAACTTATCCTCCTGTATTTCTGGTAAACCTGCTTCAAATCAAACATGTTGCACATCAAATTAAAGCTTAGGTTCTCTTCTTTCCAACAATTGTTGGCTTTCCATCCTATCACAACCTGGCTGCTTAAAATCAGACATTTAGTGTGGTCAATACCACACAGCTTTCAGAGCTGGGTCAGAGGTCAAATCTGTTCTGTATATTTAGCCTGGTCTTTCAGGCTAGCATGATCTGATTTACTGGAGTGACACCTCAATTTAAAGCTCACATTCAGACCTTTTCATAGAGTCCAACATTGTTGAGTTTACCCCTTCTGGTGGCTAGCAGCACACTGATGAATTATGGTTACATTCAGCTGTTTTCAAAAGGCCTGCAGCCAACAGGTTTTCTATTCTAACTTATCCTCCTGTATTTCTGGTAAACCTGCTTCAAATCAAACATGTTGCACATCAAATTAAAGCTTAGGTTCTCTTCTTTCCATCAATTGTTGGCTTTCCATCATAGCACAAGCTGGCTGCTTAAAATCAGACATTTAGTGTGGTCAATACCACACAGCTTTCAGAGCTGGGTCAGAGGTCAAATCTGTTCTGTATATTTAGCCTGGTCTTTCAGGCTAGCATGATCTGATTTACTGGAGTGACACCTCAATTTAAAGCTCAGATTCAGACCTTTTCATAGAGTCCAACATTGTTCATTTTAAACCTTCTGGTGGCTAGCAGCACACTGATGAATTATGGTTATATTCAGCTGTTTTTAAAAGGCCTGCAGCCAACTGGTTTTATATTCTAACTTATCCTCCTGTATTTCTGGTAAACCTGCTTCAAATCAAACATGTTGCACATCAAATTAAAGCTTAGGTTCTCTTCTTTCCAACAATTGTTGGCTTTCCATCATAGAACAAGCTGGCTGCTTAAAATCAGACATTTAGTGTGGTCAATACCACACAGCTTTCAGAGCTGGGTCAGAGGTCAAATCTGTTCTGTATATTTAGCCTGGTCTTTCAGGCTAGCATGATCTGATTTACTGGAGTGACACCTCAATTTAAAGCTCAGATTCAGACCTTTTCATAGACTCCAACATTGTTCATTTTAAACCTTCTGGTGGCTAGCAGCACACTGATGAATTATGGTTATATTCAGCTGTTTTTAAAAGGCCTACAGCCAACTGGTTTTATATTCTAAAGTATCCTCCTGCATTTCTGGTAAACCTGCTTCAAATCAAACATGTTGCACATCAAATTAAAGCTTAGGTTCTCTTCTTTCCAACAATTGTTGGCTTTCCATCATAGCACAAGCTGGCTGCTTAAAATCAGACATTTAGTGTGGTCAATACCACACAGCTTTCAGAGCTGGGTCAGAGGTCAAATCTGTTCTGTATATTTAGCCTGGTCTTTCAGGCTAGCATGATCTGATTTACTGGAGTGACACCTCAATTTAAAGCTCAGATTCAGACCTTTTCATAGACTCCAACATTGTTCATTTTAAACCTTCTGGTGGCTAGCAGCACACTGATGAATTATGGTTATATTCAGCTGTTTTTAAAAGGCCTACAGCCAACTGGTTTTATATTCTAAAGTATCCTCCTGCATTTCTGGTAAACCTGCTTCAAATCAAACATGTTGCACATCAAATTAAAGCTTAGGTTCTCTTCTTTCCAACAATTGTTGGCTTTCCATCATAGCACAAGCTGGCTGCTTAAAATCAGACATTTAGTGTGGTCAATACCACACAGCTTTCAGAGCTGGGTCAGAGGTCAAATCTGTTCTGTATATTTAGCCTGGTCTTTCAGGCTAGCATGATCTGATTTACTGGAGTGACACCTCAATTTAAAGCTCACATTCAGACCTTTTCATAGAGTCCAACATTGTTGAGTTTACCCCTTCTGGTGGCTAGCAGCACACTGATGAATTATGGTTACATTCAGCTGTTTTCAAAAGGCCTGCAGCCAACAGGTTTTCTATTCTAACTTATCCTCCTGTATTTCTGGTAAACCTGCTTCAAATCAAACATGTTGCACATCAAATTAAAGCTTAGGTTCTCTTCTTTCCATCAATTGTTGGCTTTCCATCCTATCACAACCTGGCTGCTTAAAATCAGACATTTAGTGTGGTCAATACCACACAGCTTTCAGAGCTGGGTCAGAGGTCAAATCTGTTCTGTATATTTAGCCTGGTCTTTCAGGCTAGCATGATCTGATTTACTGGAGTGACACCTCAATTTAAAGCTCAGATTCAGACCTTTTCATAGACTCCAACATTGTTCATTTTAAACCTTCTGGTGGCTAGCAGCACACTGATGAATTATGGTTATATTCAGCTGTTTTTAAAAGGCCTGCAGCCAACTGGTTTTATATTCTAACTTATCCTCCTGTATTTCTGGTAAACCTGCTTCAAATCAAACATGTTGCACATCAAATTAAAGCTTAGGTTCTCTTCTTTCCAACAATTGTTGGCTTTCCATCCTATCACAACCTGGCTGCTTAAAATCAGACATTTAGTGTGGTCAATACCACACAGCTTTCAGAGCTGGGTCAGAGGTCAAATCTGTTCTGTATATTTAGCCTGGTCTTTCAGGCTAGCATGATCTGATTTACTGGAGTGACACCTCAATTTAAAGCTCAGATTCAGACCTTTTCATAGACTCCAACATTGTTCATTTTAAACCTTCTGGTGGCTAGCAGCACACTGATGAATTATGGTTATATTCAGCTGTTTTTAAAAGGCCTACAGCCAACTGGTTTTATATTCTAAAGTATCCTCCTGCATTTCTGGTAAACCTGCTTCAAATCAAACATGTTGCACATCAAATTAAAGCTTAGGTTCTCTTCTTTCCAACAATTGTTGGCTTTCCATCATAGCACAAGCTGGCTGCTTAAAATCAGACATTTAGTGTGGTCAATACCACACAGCTTTCAGAGCTGGGTCAGAGGTCAAATCTGTTCTGTATATTTAGCCTGGTCTTTCAGGCTAGCATGATCTGATTTACTGGAGTGACACCTCAATTTAAAGCTCAGATTCAGACCTTTTCATAGACTCCAACATTGTTCATTTTAAACCTTCTGGTGGCTAGCAGCACACTGATGAATTATGGTTATATTCAGCTGTTTTTAAAAGGCCTACAGCCAACTGGTTTTATATTCTAAAGTATCCTCCTGCATTTCTGGTAAACCTGCTTCAAATCAAACATGTTGCACATCAAATTAAAGCTTAGGTTCTCTTCTTTCCAACAATTGTTGGCTTTCCATCATAGCACAAGCTGGCTGCTTAAAATAAGACATTTAGTGTGGTCAATACCACACAGCTTTCAGAGCTGGGTCAGAGGTCAAATCTGTTCTGTATATTTAGCCTGGTCTTTCAGGCTAGCATGATCTGATTTACTGGAGTGACACCTCAATTTAAAGCTCAGATTCAGACCTTTTCATAGACTCCAACATTGTTCATTTTAAACCTTCTGGTGGCTAGCAGCACACTGATGAATTATGGTTATATTCAGCTGTTTTTAAAAGGCCTGCAGCCAACTGGTTTTATATTCTAACTTATCCTCCTGTATTTCTGGTAAACCTGCTTCAAATCAAACATGTTGCACATCAAATTAAAGCTTAGGTTCTCTTCTTTCCAACAATTGTTGGCTTTCCATCCTATCACAACCTGGCTGCTTAAAATCAGACATTTAGTGTGGTCAATACCACACAGCTTTCAGAGCTGGGTCAGAGGTCAAATCTGTTCTGTATATTTAGCCTGGTCTTTCAGGCTAGCATGATCTGATTTACTGGAGTGACACCTCAATTTAAAGCTCAGATTCAGACCTTTTCATAGACTCCAACATTGTTCATTTTAAACCTTCTGGTGGCTAGCAGCACACTGATGAATTATGGTTATATTCAGCTGTTTTTAAAAGGCCTACAGCCAACTGGTTTTATATTCTAAAGTATCCTCCTGCATTTCTGGTAAACCTGCTTCAAATCAAACATGTTGCACATCAAATTAAAGCTTAGGTTCTCTTCTTTCCAACAATTGTTGGCTTTCCATCATAGCACAAGCTGGCTGCTTAAAATCAGACATTTAGTGTGGTCAATACCACACAGCTTTCAGAGCTGGGTCAGAGGTCAAATCTGTTCTGTATATTTAGCCTGGTCTTTCAGGCTAGCATGATCTGATTTACTGGAGTGACACCTCAATTTAAAGCTCAGATTCAGACCTTTTCATAGACTCCAACATTGTTGATTTTAAACCTTCTGGTGGCTAGCAGCACACTGATGAATTATGGTTATATTCAGCTGTTTTTAAAAGGCCTGCAGCCAACTGGTTTTATATTCTAACTTATCCTCCTGTATTTCTGGTAAACCTGCTTCAAATCAAACATGTTGCACATCAAATTAAAGCTTAGGTTCTCTTCTTTCCAACAATTGTTGGCTTTCCATCCTATCACAACCTGGCTGCTTAAAATCAGACATTTAGTGTGGTCAATACCACACAGCTTTCAGAGCTGGGTCAGAGGTCAAATCTGTTCTGTATATTTAGCCTGGTCTTTCAGGCTAGCATGATCTGATTTACTGGAGTGACACCTCAATTTAAAGCTCAGATTCAGACCTTTTTATAAAGTCCAACATTGTTGATTTTACCCCTTCTGGTGGCTAGCAGCACACTGATGAATTATGGTTATATTCAGCTGTTTTTAAAAGGCCTGCAGCCAACTGGTTTTATATTCTAACTTATCCTCCTGTATTTCTGGTAAACCTGCTTCAAATCAAACATGTTGCACATCAAATTAAAGCTTAGGTTCTCTTCTTTCCAACAATTGTTGGCTTTCCATCCTATCACAACCTGGCTGCTTAAAATCAGACATTTAGTGTGGTCAATACCACACAGCTTTCAGAGCTGGGTCAGAGGTCAAATCTGTTCTGTATATTTAGCCTGGTCTTTCAGGCTAGCATGATCTGATTTACTGGAGTGACACCTCAATTTAAAGCTCACATTCAGACCTTTTCATAGAGTCCAACATTGTTGAGTTTACCCCTTCTGGTGGCTAGCAGCACACTGATGAATTATGGTTACATTCAGCTGTTTTCAAAAGGCCTGCAGCCAACAGGTTTTCTATTCTAACTTATCCTCCTGTATTTCTGGTAAACCTGCTTCAAATCAAACATGTTGCACATCAAATTAAAGCTTAGGTTCTCTTCTTTCCATCAATTGTTGGCTTTCCATCATAGCACAAGCTGGCTGCTTAAAATCAGACATTTAGTGTGGTCAATACCACACAGCTTTCAGAGCTGGGTCAGAGGTCAAATCTGTTCTGTATATTTAGCCTGGTCTTTCAGGCTAGCATGATCTGATTTACTGGAGTGACACCTCAATTTAAAGCTCAGATTCAGACCTTTTCATAGAGTCCAACATTGTTCATTTTAAACCTTCTGGTGGCTAGCAGCACACTGATGAATTATGGTTATATTCAGCTGTTTTTAAAAGGCCTGCAGCCAACTGGTTTTCTATTCTAACTTATCCTCCTGTATTTCTGGTAAACCTGCTTCAAATCAAACATGTTGCACATCAAATTAAAGCTTAGGTTCTCTTCTTTCCAACAATTGTTGGCTTTCCATCATAGAACAAGCTGGCTGCTTAAAATCAGACATTTAGTGTGGTCAATACCACACAGCTTTCAGAGCTGGGTCAGAGGTCAAATCTGTTCTGTATATTTAGCCTGGTCTTTCAGGCTAGCATGATCTGATTTACTGGAGTGACACCTCAATTTAAAGCTCAGATTCAGACCTTTTCATAGACTCCAACATTGTTCATTTTAAACCTTCTGGTGGCTAGCAGCACACTGATGAATTATGGTTATATTCAGCTGTTTTTAAAAGGCCTACAGCCAACTGGTTTTATATTCTAAAGTATCCTCCTGCATTTCTGGTAAACCTGCTTCAAATCAAACATGTTGCACATCAAATTAAAGCTTAGGTTCTCTTCTTTCCAACAATTGTTGGCTTTCCATCATAGCACAAGCTGGCTGCTTAAAATCAGACATTTAGTGTGGTCAATACCACACAGCTTTCAGAGCTGGGTCAGAGGTCAAATCTGTTCTGTATATTTAGCCTGGTCTTTCAGGCTAGCATGATCTGATTTACTGGAGTGACACCTCAATTTAAAGCTCAGATTCAGACCTTTTCATAGAGTCCAACATTGTTCATTTTAAACCTTCTGGTGGCTAGCAGCACACTGATGAATTATGGTTATATTCAGCTGTTTTTAAAAGGCCTGCAGCCAACTGGTTTTATATTCTAACTTATCCTCCTGTATTTCTGGTAAACCTGCTTCAAATCAAACATGTTGCACATCAAATTAAAGCTTAGGTTCTCTTCTTTCCAACAATTGTTGGCTTTCCATCCTATCACAACCTGGCTGCTTAAAATCAGACATTTAGTGTGGTCAATACCACACAGCTTTCAGAGCTGGGTCAGAGGTCAAATCTGTTCTGTATATTTAGCCTGGTCTTTCAGGCTAGCATGATCTGATTTACTGGAGTGACACCTCAATTTAAAGCTCAGATTCAGACCTTTTTATAAAGTCCAACATTGTTGATTTTACCCCTTCTGGTGGCTAGCAGCACACTGATGAATTATGGTTATATTCAGCTGTTTTTAAAAGGCCTGCAGCCAACTGGTTTTATATTCTAACTTATCCTCCTGTATTTCTGGTAAACCTGCTTCAAATCAAACATGTTGCACATCAAATTAAAGCTTAGGTTCTCTTCTTTCCAACAATTGTTGGCTTTCCATCCTATCACAACCTGGCTGCTTAAAATCAGACATTTAGTGTGGTCAATACCACACAGCTTTCAGAGCTGGGTCAGAGGTCAAATCTGTTCTGTATATTTAGCCTGGTCTTTCAGGCTAGCATGATCTGATTTACTGGAGTGACACCTCAATTTAAAGCTCACATTCAGACCTTTTCATAGAGTCCAACATTGTTGAGTTTACCCCTTCTGGTGGCTAGCAGCACACTGATGAATTATGGTTACATTCAGCTGTTTTCAAAAGGCCTGCAGCCAACAGGTTTTCTATTCTAACTTATCCTCCTGTATTTCTGGTAAACCTGCTTCAAATCAAACATGTTGCACATCAAATTAAAGCTTAGGTTCTCTTCTTTCCATCAATTGTTGGCTTTCCATCATAGCACAAGCTGGCTGCTTAAAATCAGACATTTAGTGTGGTCAATACCACACAGCTTTCAGAGCTGGGTCAGAGGTCAAATCTGTTCTGTATATTTAGCCTGGTCTTTCAGGCTAGCATGATCTGATTTACTGGAGTGACACCTCAATTTAAAGCTCAGATTCAGACCTTTTCATAGAGTCCAACATTGTTCATTTTAAACCTTCTGGTGGCTAGCAGCACACTGATGAATTATGGTTATATTCAGCTGTTTTTAAAAGGCCTGCAGCCAACTGGTTTTATATTCTAACTTATCCTCCTGTATTTCTGTTAAACCTGCTTCAAATCAAACATGTTGCACATCAAATTAAAGCTTAGGTTCTCTTCTTTCCAACAATTGTTGGCTTTCCATCATAGAACAAGCTGGCTGCTTAAAATCAGACATTTAGTGTGGTCAATACCACACAGCTTTCAGAGCTGGGTCAGAGGTCAAATCTGTTCTGTATATTTAGCCTGGTCTTTCAGGCTAGCATGATCTGATTTACTGGAGTGACACCTCAATTTAAAGCTCAGATTCAGACCTTTTCATAGACTCCAACATTGTTCATTTTAAACCTTCTGGTGGCTAGCAGCACACTGATGAATTATGGTTATATTCAGCTGTTTTTAAAAGGCCTACAGCCAACTGGTTTTATATTCTAAAGTATCCTCCTGCATTTCTGGTAAACCTGCTTCAAATCAAACATGTTGCACATCAAATTAAAGCTTAGGTTCTCTTCTTTCCAACAATTGTTGGCTTTCCATCATAGCACAAGCTGGCTGCTTAAAATCAGACATTTAGTGTGGTCAATACCACACAGCTTTCAGAGCTGGGTCAGAGGTCAAATCTGTTCTGTATATTTAGCCTGGTCTTTCAGGCTAGCATGATCTGATTTACTGGAGTGACACCTCAATTTAAAGCTCAGATTCAGACCTTTTCATAGACTCCAACATTGTTCATTTTAAACCTTCTGGTGGCTAGCAGCACACTGATGAATTATGGTTATATTCAGCTGTTTTTAAAAGGCCTGCAGCCAACTGGTTTTATATTCTAACTTATCCTCCTGTATTTCTGGTAAACCTGCTTCAAATCAAACATGTTGCACATCAAATTAAAGCTTAGGTTCTCTTCTTTCCAACAATTGTTGGCTTTCCATCATAGCACAAGCTGGCTGCTTAAAATCAGACATTTAGTGTGGTCAATACCACACAGCTTTCAGAGCTGGGTCAGAGGTCAAATCTGTTCTGTATATTTAGCCTGGTCTTTCAGGCTAGCATGATCTGATTTACTGGAGTGACACCTCAATTTAAAGCTCAGATTCAGACCTTTTCATAGACTCCAACATTGTTCATTTTAAACCTTCTGGTGGCTAGCAGCACACTGATGAATTATGGTTATATTCAGCTGTTTTTAAAAGGCCTACAGCCAACTGGTTTTATATTCTAAAGTATCCTCCTGCATTTCTGGTAAACCTGCTTCAAATCAAACATGTTGCACATCAAATTAAAGCTTAGGTTCTCTTCTTTCCAACAATTGTTGGCTTTCCATCATAGCACAAGCTGGCTGCTTAAAATCAGACATTTAGTGTGGTCAATACCACACAGCTTTCAGAGCTGGGTCAGAGGTCAAATCTGTTCTGTATATTTAGCCTGGTCTTTCAGGCTAGCATGATCTGATTTACTGGAGTGACACCTCAATTTAAAGCTCAGATTCAGACCTTTTCATAGACTCCAACATTGTTCATTTTAAACCTTCTGGTGGCTAGCAGCACACTGATGAATTATGGTTATATTCAGCTGTTTTTAAAAGGCCTGAAGCAAACTGGTTTTCTATTCTAACTTATCCTCCTGTATTTCTGGTAAACCTGCTTCAAATCAAACATGTTGCACATCAAATTAAAGCTTAGGTTCTCTTCTTTCCAACAATTGTTGGCTTTCCATCCTATCACAACCTGGCTGCTTAAAATCAGACATTTAGTGTGGTCAATACCACACAGCTTTCAGAGCTGGGTCAGAGGTCAAATCTGTTCTGTATATTTAGCCTGGTCTTTCAGGCTAGCATGATCTGATTTACTGGAGTGACACCTCAATTTAAAGCTCAGATTCAGACCTTTTTATAGAGTCCAACATTGTTGATTTTAACCCTTCTGGTGGCTAGCAGCACACTGATGAATTATGGTTATATTCAGCTGTTTTTAAAAGGCCTGCAGCCAACAGGTTTTATATTCTAACTTATCCTCCTGTATTTCTGGTAAACCTGCTTCAAATCAAACATGTTGCACATCAAATTAAAGCTTAGGTTCTCTTCTTTCCAACAATTGTTGGCTTTCCATCCTATCACAACCTGGCTGCTTAAAATCAGACATTTAGTGTGGTCAATACCACACAGCTTTCAGAGCTAGGTCAGAGGTCAAATCTGTTCTGTATATTTAGCCTGGTCTTTCAGGCTAGCATGATCTGATTTACTGGAGTGACACCTCAATTTAAAGCTCAGATTCAGACCTTTTCATAGAGTCCAACATTGTTGATTTTAACCCTTCTGGTGGCTAGCAGCACACTGATGAATTATGGTTATATTCAGCTGTTTTTAAAAGGCCTGCAGCCAACTGGTTTTATATTCTAACTTATCCTCCTGTATTTCTGGTAAACCTGCTTCAAATCAAACATGTTGCACATCAAATTAAAGCTTAGGTTCTCTTCTTTCCAACAATTGTTGGCTTTCCATCCTATCACAACCTGGCTGCTTAAAATCAGACATTTAGTGTGGTCAATACCACACAGCTTTCAGAGCTGGGTCAGAGGTCAAATCTGTTCTGTATATTTAGCCTGGTCTTTCAGGCTAGCATGATCTGATTTACTGGAGTGACACCTCAATTTAAAGCTCACATTCAGACCTTTTCATAGAGTCCAACATTGTTGAGTTTACCCCTTCTGGTGGCTAGCAGCACACTGATGAATTATGGTTACATTCAGCTGTTTTCAAAAGGCCTGCAGCCAACTCGTTTTATATTCTAAAGTATCCTCCTGTATTTCTGGTAAACCTGCTTCAAATCAAACATGTTGCACATCAAATTAAAGCTTAGGTTCTCTTCTTTCCAACAATTGTTGGCTTTCCATCATAGCACAAGCTGGCTGCTTAAAATCAGACATTTAGTGTGGTCAATACCACACAGCTTTCAGAGCTGGGTCAGAGGTCAAATCTGTTCTGTATATTTAGCCTGGTCTTTCAGGCTAGCATGATCTGATTTACTGGAGTGACACCTCAATTTAAAGCTCACATTCAGACCTTTTCATAGAGTCCAACATTGTTGAGTTTACCCCTTCTGGTGGCTAGCAGCACACTGATGAATTATGGTTACATTCAGCTGTTTTCAAAAGGCCTGCAGCCAACAGGTTTTCTATTCTAACTTATCCTCCTGTATTTCTGGTAAACCTGCTTCAAATCAAACATGTTGCACATCAAATTAAAGCTTAGGTTCTCTTCTTTCCAACAATTGTTGGCTTTCCATCATAGCACAAGCTGGCTGCTTAAAATCAGACATTTAGTGTGGTCAATACCACACAGCTTTCAGAGCTGGGTCAGAGGTCAAATCTGTTCTGTATATTTAGCCTGGTCTTTCAGGCTAGCATGATCTGATTTACTGGAGTGACACCTCAATTTAAAGCTCAGATTCAGACCTTTTCATAGAGTCCAACATTGTTCATTTTAAACCTTCTGGTGGCTAGCAGCACACTGATGAATTATGGTTATATTCAGCTGTTTTTAAAAGGCCTGCAGCCAACTGGTTTTATATTCTAACTTATCCTCCTGTATTTCTGGTAAACCTGCTTCAAATCAAACATGTTGCACATCAAATTAAAGCTTAGGTTCTCTTCTTTCCAACAATTGTTGGCTTTCCATCCTATCACAACCTGGCTGCTTAAAATCAGACATTTAGTGTGGTCAATACCACACAGCTTTCAGAGCTGGGTCAGAGGTCAAATCTGTTCTGTATATTTAGCCTGGTCTTTCAGGCTAGCATGATCTGATTTACTGGAGTGACACCTCAATTTAAAGCTCAGATTCAGACCTTTTCATAGAGTCCAACATTGTTGATTTTACCCCTTCTGGTGGCTAGCAGCACACTGATGAATTATGGTTACATTCAGCTGTTTTCAAAAGGCCTGCAGCCAACTGGTTTTATATTCTAAAGTATCCTCCTGTATTTCTGGTAAACCTGCTTCAAATCAAACATGTTGCACATCAAATTAAAGCTTAGGTTCTCTTCTTTCCAACAATTGTTGGCTTTCCATCATAGCACAAGCTGGCTGCTTAAAATCAGACATTTAGTGTGGTCAATACCACACAGCTTTCAGAGCTGGGTCAGAGGTCAAATCTGTTCTGTATATTTAGCCTGGTCTTTCAGGCTAGCATGATCTGATTTACTGGAGTGACACCTCAATTTAAAGCTCAGATTCAGACCTTTTCATAGACTCCAACATTGTTCATTTTAAACCTTCTGGTGGCTAGCAGCACACTGATGAATAATGGTTATATTCAGCTGTTTTTAAAAGGCCTACAGCCAACTGGTTTTATATTCTAAAGTATCCTCCTGCATTTCTGGTAAACCTGCTTCAAATCAAACATGTTGCACATCAAATTAAAGCTTAGGTTCTCTTCTTTCCAACAATTGTTGGCTTTCCATCATAGCACAAGCTGGCTGCTTAAAATCAGACATTTAGTGTGGTCAATACCACACAGCTTTCAGAGCTGGGTCAGAGGTCAAATCTGTTCTGTATATTTAGCCTGGTCTTTCAGGCTAGCATGATCTTATTTACTGGAGTGCACCTCAATTTAAAGCTCAGATTCAGACCTTTTCATAGAGTCCAACATTGTTCATTTTAAACCTTCTGGTGGCTAGCAGCACACTGATGAATTATGGTTATATTCAGCTGTTTTTAAAAGGCCTGCAGCCAACTGGTTTTATATTCTAACTTATCCTCCTGTATTTCTGGTAAACCTGCTTCAAATCAAACATGTTGCACATCAAATTAAAGCTTAGGTTCTCTTCTTTCCAACAATTGTTGGCTTTCCATCCTATCACAACCTGGCTGCTTAAAATCAGACATTTAGTGTGGTCAATACCACACAGCTTTCAGAGCTGGGTCAGAGGTCAAATCTGTTCTGTATATTTAGCCTGGTCTTTCAGGCTAGCATGATCTGATTTACTGGAGTGACACCTCAATTTAAAGCTCAGATTCAGACCTTTTCATAGAGTCCAACATTGTTGATTTTACCCCTTCTGGTGGCTAGCAGCACACTGATGAATTATGGTTACATTCAGCTGTTTTCAAAAGGCCTGCAGCCAACTGGTTTTATATTCTAAAGTATCCTCCTGTATTTCTGGTAAACCTGCTTCAAATCAAACATGTTGCACATCAAATTAAAGCTTAGGTTCTCTTCTTTCCAACAATTGTTGGCTTTCCATCATAGCACAAGCTGGCTGCTTAAAATCAGACATTTAGTGTGGTCAATACCACACAGCTTTCAGAGCTGGGTCAGAGGTCAAATCTGTTCTGTATATTTAGCCTGGTCTTTCAGGCTAGCATGATCTGATTTACTGGAGTGACACCTCAATTTAAAGCTCAGATTCAGACCTTTTCATAGACTCCAACATTGTTCATTTTAAACCTTCTGGTGGCTAGCAGCACACTGATGAATTATGGTTATATTCAGCTGTTTTTAAAAGGCCTACAGCCAACTGGTTTTATATTCTAAAGTATCCTCCTGCATTTCTGGTAAACCTGCTTCAAATCAAACATGTTGCACATCAAATTAAAGCTTAGGTTCTCTTCTTTCCAACAATTGTTGGCTTTCCATCATAGCACAAGCTGGCTGCTTAAAATCAGACATTTAGTGTGGTCAATACCACACAGCTTTCAGAGCTGGGTCAGAGGTCAAATCTGTTCTGTATATTTAGCCTGGTCTTTCAGGCTAGCATGATCTGATTTACTGGAGTGACACCTCAATTTAAAGCTCAGATTCAGACCTTTTCATAGACTCCAACATTGTTCATTTTAAACCTTCTGGTGGCTAGCAGCACACTGATGAATTATGGTTATATTCAGCTGTTTTTAAAAGGCCTGCAGCCAACTGGTTTTATATTCTAACTTATCCTCCTGTATTTCTGGTAAACCTGCTTCAAATCAAACATGTTGCACATCAAATTAAAGCTTAGGTTCTCTTCTTTCCAACAATTGTTGGCTTTCCATCCTATCACAACCTGGCTGCTTAAAATCAGACATTTAGTGTGGTCAATACCACACAGCTTTCAGAGCTGGGTCAGAGGTCAAATCTGTTCTGTATATTTAGCCTGGTCTTTCAGGCTAGCATGATCTGATTTACTGGAGTGACACCTCAATTTAAAGCTCAGATTCAGACCTTTTCATAGAGTCCAACATTGTTGATTTTAACCCTTCTGGTGGCTAGCAGCACACTGATGAATTATGGTTATATTCAGCTGTTTTTAAAAGGCCTGCAGCCAACTGGTTTTATATTCTAAAGTATCCTCCTGTATTTCTGGTAAACCTGCTTCAAATCAAACATGTTGCACATCAAATTAAAGCTTAGGTTCTCTTCTTTCCAACAATTGTTGGCTTTCCATCATAGCACAAGCTGGCTGCTTAAAATCAGACATTTAGTGTGGTCAATACCACACAGCTTTCAGAGCTGGGTCAGAGGTCAAATCTGTTCTGTATATTTAGCCTGGTCTTTCAGGCTAGCATGATCTGATTTACTGGAGTGACACCTCAATTTAAAGCTCACATTCAGACCTTTTCATAGAGTCCAACATTGTTGAGTTTACCCCTTCTGGTGGCTAGCAGCACACTGATGAATTATGGTTACATTCAGCTGTTTTCAAAAGGCCTGCAGCCAACAGGTTTTCTATTCTAACTCATCCTCCTGTATTTCTGGTAAACCTGCTTCAAATCAAACATGTTGCACATCAAATTAAAGCTTAGGTTCTCTTCTTTCCAACAATTGTTGGCTTTCCATCCTAGCACAAGCTGGCTGCTTAAAATCAGACATTTAGTGTGGTCAATACCACACAGCTTTCAGAGCTGGGTCAGAGGTCAAATCTGTTCTGTATATTTAGCCTGGTCTTTCAGGCTAGCATGATCTGATTTACTGGAGTGACACCTCAATTTAAAGCTCACATTCAGACCTTTTCATAGAGTCCAACATTGTTGATTTTACCCCTTCTGGTGGCTAGCAGCACACTGATGAATTATGGTTACATTCAGCTGTTTTCAAAAGGCCTGTAGCCAACAGGTTTTCTATTCTAACTTATCCTCCTGTATTTCTGGTAAACCTGCTTCAAATCAAACATGTTGCACATCAAATTAAAGCTTAGGTTCTCTTCTTTCCAACAATTGTTGGCTTTCCATCATAGCACAAGCTGGCTGCTTAAAATCAGACATTTAGTGTGGTCAATACCGCACAGCTTTCAGAGCTGGGTCAGAGGTCAAATCTGTTCTGTATATTTAGCCTGGTCTTTCAGGCTAGCATGATCTGATTTACTGGAGTGACACCTCAATTTAAAGCTCAGATTCAGACCTTTTCATAGAGTCCAACATTGTTGATTTTAACCCTTCTGGTGGCTAGCAGCACACTGATGAATTATGGTTATATTCAGCTGTTTTTAAAAGGCCTGCAGCCAACTGGTTTTCTATTCTAACTTATCCTCCTGTATTTCTGGTAAACCTGCTTCAAATCAAACATGTTGCACATCAAATTAAAGCTTAGGTTCTCTTCTTTCCAACAATTGTTGGCTTTCCATCCTATCACAACCTGGCTGCTTAAAATCAGACATTTAGTGTGGTCAATACCACACAGCTTTCAGAGCTGGGTCAGAGGTCAAATCTGTTCTGTATATTTAGCCTGGTCTTTCAGGCTAGCATGATCTGATTTACTGGAGTGACACCTCAATTTAAAGCTCACATTCAGACCTTTTCATAGAGTCCAACATTGTTGAGTTTACCCCTTCTGGTGGCTAGCAGCACACTGATGAATTATGGTTACATTCAGCTGTTTTCAAAAGGCCTGCAGCCAACAGGTTTTCTATTCTAACTTATCCTCCTGTATTTCTGGTAAACCTGCTTCAAATCAAACATGTTGCACATCAAATTAAAGCTTAGGTTCTCTTCTTTCCATCAATTGTTGGCTTTCCATCATAGCACAACCTGGCTGCTTAAAACCAGACATTTAGTGTGGTCAATACCACACAGCTTTCAGAGCTGGGTCAGAGGTCAAATCTGTTCTGTATATTTAGCCTGGTCCGTCAGGCTAGCATGATCTGATTTACTGTAGTGACACCTCAATTTAAAGCTCAGACTCAGACCTTTTCATAGAGTCCAACATTGTTCATTTTAAACCTTCTGGTGGCTAGCAGCACACTGATGAATTATGGTTATATTCAGCTGTTTTTAAAAGGCCTGCAGCCAACAGGTTTTATATTCTAACTTATCCTCCTGTATTTCTGGTAAACCTGCTTCAAATCAAACATGTTGCACATCAAATTAAAGCTTAGGTTCTCTTCTTTCCAACAATTGTTGGCTTTCGATCATAGCATAACCTGGCTGCTTAAAATCAGACATTTAGTGTGGTCAATACCACACAGCTTTCAGAGCTGGGTCAGAGGTCAAATCTGTTCTGTATATTTAGCCTCGTCCGTCAGGCTAGCATGATCTGATTTACTGGAATGATACCTCCATGTAAACCTCAGATTCAGAACTTTTCATAGACTCCAACATTGTTCATTTTAAACCTTCTGGTGGCTAGCAGCACACTGATGAATTATGGTTATATTCAGCTGTTTTTAAAAGGCCTACAGCCAACTGGTTTTATATTCTAAAGTATCCTCCTGCATTTCTGGTAAACCTGCTTCAAATCAAACATGTTGCACATCAAATTAAAGCTTAGGTTCTCTTCTTTCCAACAATTGTTGGCTTTCCATCATAGCACAAGCTGGCTGCTTAAAATCAGACATTTAGTGTGGTCAATACCACACAGCTTTCAGAGCTGGGTCAGAGGTCAAATCTGTTCTGTATATTTAGCCTGGTCTTTCAGGCTAGCATGATCTGATTTACTGGAGTGACACCTCAATTTAAAGCTCAGATTCAGACCTTTTCATAGACTCCAACATTGTTCATTTTAAACCTTCTGGTGGCTAGCAGCACACTGATGAATTATGGTTATATTCAGCTGTTTTTAAAAGGCCTGCAGCCAACTGGTTTTATATTCTAACTTATCCTCCTATATTTCTGGTAAACCTGCTTCAAATCAAACATGTTGCACATCAAATTAAAGCTTAGGTTCTCTTCTTTCCAACAATTGTTGGCTTTCCATCCTATCACAACCTGGCTGCTTAAAATCAGACATTTAGTGTGGTCAATACCACACAGCTTTCAGAGCTGGGTCAGAGGTCAAATCTGTTCTGTATATTTAGCCTGGTCTTTCAGGCTAGCATGATCTGATTTACTGGAGTGACACCTCAATTTAAAGCTCACATTCAGACCTTTTCATAGAGTCCAACATTGTTGAGTTTACCCCTTCTGGTGGCTAGCAGCACACTGATGAATTATGGTTATATTCAGCTGTTTTTAAAAGGCCTACAGCCAACTGGTTTTATATTCTAAAGTATCCTCCTGCATTTCTGGTAAACCTGCTTCAAATCAAACATGTTGCACATCAAATTAAAGCTTAGGTTCTCTTCTTTCCAACAATTGTTGGCTTTCCATCATAGCACAAGCTGGCTGCTTAAAATCAGACATTTAGTGTGGTCAATACCACACAGCTTTCAGAGCTGGGTCAGAGGTCAAATCTGTTCTGTATATTTAGCCTGGTCTTTCAGGCTAGCATGATCTGATTTACTGGAGTGACACCTCAATTTAAAGCTCAGATTCAGACCTTTTCATAGACTCCAACATTGTTCATTTTAACCCTTCTGGTGGCTAGCAGCACACTGATGAATTATGGTTATATTCAGCTGTTTTTAAAAGGCCTGCAGCCAACTGGTTTTATATTCTAACTTATCCTCCTGTATTTCTGGTAAACCTGCTTCAAATCAAACATGTTGCACATCAAATTAAAGCTTAGGTTCTCTTCTTTCCAACAATTGTTGGCTTTCCATCCTATCACAACCTGGCTGCTTAAAATCAGACATTTAGTGTGGTCAATACCACACAGCTTTCAGAGCTGGGTCAGAGGTCAAATCTGTTCTGTATATTTAGCCTGGTCTTTCAGGCTAGCATGATCTGATTTACTGGAATGATACCTCCATGTAAACCTCAGATTCAGACCTTTTCATAGAGTCCAACATTGTTGATTTTAACGCTTCTGGTGGCTAGCAGCACACTGATGAATTATGGTTACATTCAGCTGTTTTCAAAAGGCCTGCAGCCAACTGGTTTTATATTCTAACTTATCCTCCTGTATTTCTGGTAAACCTGCTTCAAATCAAACATGTTGCACATCAAATTAAAGCTTAGGTTCTCTTCTTTCCAACAATTGTTGGCTTTCCATCATAGCACAACCTGGCTGCTTAAAATCAGACATTTAGTGTGGTCAATACCACACAGCTTTCAGAGCTGGGTCAGAGGTCACATCTGTTCTGTATATTTAGCCTGGTCTTTCAGGCTAGCATGATCTGATTTACTGGAGTGACACCTCAATTTAAAGCTCAGATTCAGACCTTTTCACAGACTCCAACATTGTTGATTTTAACCCTTCTGGTGGCTAGCAGCACACTGATGAATTATGGTTACATTCAGCTGTTTTAAAAAAGGCCTGCAGCCAACTGGTTTTATATTCTAACTTATCCTCCTGTATTTCTGGTAAACCTGCTTCAAATCAAACATGTTGCACATCAAATTAAAGCTTAGGTTCTCTTCTTTCCAACAATTGTTGGCTTTCCATCCTATCACAACCTGGCTGCTTAAAATCAGACATTTAGTGTGGTCAATACCACACAGCTTTCAGAGCTGGGTCAGAGGTCAAATCTGTTCTGTATATTTAGCCTCGTCCGTCAGGCTAGCATGATCTGATTTACTGGAGTGACACCTCAATTTAAAGCTCACATTCAGACCTTTTCATAGACTCCAACATTGTTCATTTTAAACCTTTTGGTGGCTAGCAGCACACTGATGAATTATGGTTATATTCAGCTGTTTTTAAAAGGCCTGCAGCCAACTGGTTTTATATTCTAAAGTATCCTCCTGCATTTCTGGTAAACCTGCTTCAAATCAAACATGTTGCACATCAAATTAAAGCTTAGGTTCTCTTCTTTCCAACAATTGTTGGCTTTCCATCATAGCACAAGCTGGCTGCTTAAAATCAGACATTTAGTGTGGTCAATACCACACAGCTTTCAGAGCTGGGTCAGAGGTCAAATCTGTTCTGTATATTTAGCCTGGTCTTTCAGGCTAGCATGATCTGATTTACTGGAGTGACACCTCAATTTAAAGCTCAGATTCAGACCTTTTCATAGACTCCAACATTGTTCATTTTAACCCTTCTGGTGGCTAGCAGCACACTGATGAATTATGGTTATATTCAGCTGTTTTTAAAAGGCCTGCAGCCAACTGGTTTTATATTCTAACTTATCCTCCTGTATTTCTGGTAAACCTGCTTCAAATCAAACATGTTGCACATCAAATTAAAGCTTAGGTTCTCTTCTTTCCAACAATTGTTGGCTTTCCATCCTATCACAACCTGGCTGCTTAAAATCAGACATTTAGTGTGGTCAATACCACACAGCTTTCAGAGCTGGGTCAGAGGTCAAATCTGTTCTGTATATTTAGCCTGGTCTTTCAGGCTAGCATGATCTCATTTACTGGAATGATACCTCCATGTAAACCTCAGATTCAGACCTTTTCATAGAGTCCAACATTGTTGATTTTAACGCTTCTGGTGGCTAGCAGCACACTGATGAATTATGGTTACATTCAGCTGTTTTCAAAAGGCCTGCAGCCAACTGGTTTTATATTCTAACTTATCCTCCTGTATTTCTGGTAAACCTGCTTCAAATCAAACATGTTGCACATCAAATTAAAGCTTAGGTTCTCTTCTTTCCAACAATTGTTGGCTTTCCATCATAGCACAACCTGGCTGCTTAAAATCAGACATTTAGTGTGGTCAATACCACACAGCTTTCAGAGCTGGGTCAGAGGTCACATCTGTTCTGTATATTTAGCCTGGTCTTTCAGGCTAGCATGATCTGATTTACTGGAGTGACACCTCAATTTAAAGCTCAGATTCAGACCTTTTCACAGACTCCAACATTGTTGATTTTAACCCTTCTGGTGGCTAGCAGCACACTGATGAATTATGGTTACATTCAGCTGTTTTAAAAAAGGCCTGCAGCCAACTGGTTTTATATTCTAACTTATCCTCCTGTATTTCTGGTAAACCTGCTTCAAATCAAACATGTTGCACATCAAATTAAAGCTTAGGTTCTCTTCTTTCCAACAATTGTTGGCTTTCCATCCTATCACAACCTGGCTGCTTAAAATCAGACATTTAGTGTGGTCAATACCACACAGCTTTCAGAGCTGGGTCAGAGGTCAAATCTGTTCTGTATATTTAGCCTCGTCCGTCAGGCTAGCATGATCTGATTTACTGGAGTGACACCTCAATTTAAAGCTCAGATTCAGACCTTTTCATAGACTCCAACATTGTTCATTTTAAACCTTTTGGTGGCTAGCAGCACACTGATGAATTATGGTTATATTCAGCTGTTTTTAAAAGGCCTGCAGCCAACTGGTTTTATATTCTAACTTATCCTCCTGTATTTCTGGTAAACCTGCTTCAAATCAAACATGTTGCACATCAAATTAAAGCTTAGGTTCTCTTCTTTCCAACAATTGTTGGCTTTCCATCATAGCACAAGCTGGCTGCTTAAAATCAGACATTTAGTGTGGTCAATACCACACAGCTTTCAGAGCTGGGTCAGAGGTCAAATCTGTTCTGTATATTTAGCCTGGTCTTTCAGGCTAGCATGATCTGATTTACTGGAGTGACACCTCAATTTAAAGCTCAGATTCAGACCTTTTCATAGAGTCCAACATTGTTGATTTTACCCCTTCTGGTGGCTAGCAGCACACTGATGAATTATGGTTACATTCAGCTGTTTTCAAAAGGCCTGCAGCCAACTGGTTTTATATTCTAACTTATCCTCCTGTATTTCTGGTAAACCTGCTTCAAATCAAACATGTTGCACATCAAATTAAAGCTTAGGTTCTCTTCTTTCCATCAATTGTTGGCTTTCGATCATAGCACAACCTGGCTGCTTAAAATCAGACATTTAGTGTGGTCAATACCACACAGCTTTCAGAGCTGGGTCAGAGGTCAAATCTGTTCTGTATATTTAGCCTGGTCTTTCAGGCTAGCATGATCTGATTTACTGGAGTGACACCTCAATTTAAAGCTCAGATTCAGACCTTTTCATAGACTCCAACATTGTTGATTTTACCCCTTCTGGTGGCTAGCAGCACACTGATGAATTATGGTTATATTCAGCTGTTTTTAAAAGGCCTACAGCCAACTGGTTTTATATTCTAAAGTATCCTCCTGCATTTCTGGTAAACCTGCTTCAAATCAAACATGTTGCACATCAAATTAAAGCTTAGGTTCTCTTCTTTCCAACAATTGTTGGCTTTCCATCATAGCACAAGCTGGCTGCTTAAAATCAGACATTTAGTGTGGTCAATACCACACAGCTTTCAGAGCTGGGTCAGAGGTCAAATCTGTTCTGTATATTTAGCCTGGTCTTTCAGGCTAGCATGATCTGATTTACTGGAGTGACACCTCAATTTAAAGCTCAGATTCAGACCTTTTCATAGACTCCAACATTGTTCATTTTAACCCTTCTGGTGGCTAGCAGCACACTGATGAATTATGGTTATATTCAGCTGTTTTTAAAAGGCCTGCAGCCAACTGGTTTTATATTCTAACTTATCCTCCTGTATTTCTGGTAAACCTGCTTCAAATCAAACATGTTGCACATCAAATTAAAGCTTAGGTTCTCTTCTTTCCAACAATTGTTGGCTTTCCATCCTATCACAACCTGGCTGCTTAAAATCAGACATTTAGTGTGGTCAATACCACACAGCTTTCAGAGCTGGGTCAGAGGTCAAATCTGTTCTGTATATTTAGCCTGGTCTTTCAGGCTAGCATGATCTGATTTACTGGAATGATACCTCCATGTAAACCTCAGATTCAGACCTTTTCATAGAGTCCAACATTGTTGATTTTAACGCTTCTGGTGGCTAGCAGCACACTGATGAATTATGGTTACATTCAGCTGTTTTCAAAAGGCCTGCAGCCAACTGGTTTTATATTCTAACTTATCCTCCTGTATTTCTGGTAAACCTGCTTCAAATCAAACATGTTGCACATCAAATTAAAGCTTAGGTTCTCTTCTTTCCAACAATTGTTGGCTTTCCATCATAGCACAACCTGGCTGCTTAAAATCAGACATTTAGTGTGGTCAATACCACACAGCTTTCAGAGCTGGGTCAGAGGTCACATCTGTTCTGTATATTTAGCCTGGTCTTTCAGGCTAGCATGATCTGATTTACTGGAGTGACACCTCAATTTAAAGCTCAGATTCAGACCTTTTCACAGACTCCAACATTGTTGATTTTAACCCTTCTGGTGGCTAGCAGCACACTGATGAATTATGGTTACATTCAGCTGTTTTAAAAAAGGCCTGCAGCCAACTGGTTTTATATTCTAACTTATCCTCCTGTATTTCTGGTAAACCTGCTTCAAATCAAACATGTTGCACATCAAATTAAAGCTTAGGTTCTCTTCTTTCCAACAATTGTTGGCTTTCCATCCTATCACAACCTGGCTGCTTAAAATCAGACATTTAGTGTGGTCAATACCACACAGCTTTCAGAGCTGGGTCAGAGGTCAAATCTGTTCTGTATATTTAGCCTCGTCCGTCAGGCTAGCATGATCTGATTTACTGGAGTGACACCTCAATTTAAAGCTCAGATTCAGACCTTTTCATAGACTGCAACATTGTTCATTTTAAATCTTTTGGTGGCTAGCAGCACACTGATGAATTATGGTTATATTCAGCTGTTTTTAAAAGGCCTGCAGCCAACTGGTTTTATATTCTAACTTATCCTCCTGTATTTCTGGTAAACCTGCTTCAAATCAAACATGTTGCACATCAAATTAAAGCTTAGGTTCTCTTCTTTCCAACAATTGTTGGCTTTCCATCATAGCACAAGCTGGCTGCTTAAAATCAGACATTTAGTGTGGTCAATACCACACAGCTTTCAGAGCTGGGTCAGAGGTCAAATCTGTTCTGTATATTTAGCCTGGTCTTTCAGGCTAGCATGATCTGATTTACTGGAGTGACACCTCAATTTAAAGCTCACATTCAGACCTTTTCATAGAGTCCAACATTGTTGATTTTACCCCTTCTGGTGGCTAGCAGCACACTGATGAATTATGGTTACATTCAGCTGTTTTCAAAAGGCCTGCAGCCAACTGGTTTTATATTCTAACTTATCCTCCTGTATTTCTGGTAAACCTGCTTCAAATCAAACATGTTGCACATCAAATTAAAGCTTAGGTTCTCTTCTTTCCATCAATTGTTGGCTTTCCATCATAGCACAACCTGGCTGCTTAAAATCAGACATTTAGTGTGGTCAATACCACACAGCTTTCAGAGCTGGGTCAGAGGTCAAATCTGTTCTGTATATTTAGCCTGGTCTTTCAGGCTAGCATGATCTGATTTACTGGAGTGACACCTCAATTTAAAGCTCAGATTCAGACCTTTTCATAGACTCCAACATTGTTCATTTTAAACCTTTTGGTGGCTAGCAGCACACTGATGAATTATGGTTATATTCAGCTGTTTTTAAAAGGCCTGCAGCCAACTGGTTTTATATTCTAACTTATCCTCCTGTATTTCTGGTAAACCTGCTTCAAATCAAACATGTTGCACATCAAATTAAAGCTTAGGTTCTCTTCTTTCCAACAATTGTTGGCTTTCCATCATAGCACAAGCTGGCTGCTTAAAATCAGACATTTAGTGTGGTCAATACCACACAGCTTTCAGAGCTGGGTCAGAGGTCAAATCTGTTCTGTATATTTAGCCTGGTCTTTCAGGCTAGCATGATCTGATTTACTGGAGTGACACCTCAATTTAAAGCTCAGATTCAGACCTTTTCATAGAGTCCAACATTGTTGATTTTACCCCTTCTGGTGGCTAGCAGCACACTGATGAATTATGGTTACATTCAGCTGTTTTCAAAAGGCCTGCAGCCAACTGGTTTTATATTCTAACTTATCCTCCTGTATTTCTGGTAAACCTGCTTCAAATCAAACATGTTGCACATCAAATTAAAGCTTAGGTTCTCTTCTTTCCATCAATTGTTGGCTTTCCATCATAGCACAACCTGGCTGCTTAAAATCAGACATTTAGTGTGGTCAATACCACACAGCTTTCAGAGCTGGGTCAGAGGTCAAATCTGTTCTGTATATTTAGCCTGGTCTTTCAGGCTAGCATGATCTGATTTACTGGAGTGACACCTCAATTTAAAGCTCACATTCAGACCTTTTCATAGAGTCCAACATTGTTGATTTTACCCCTTCTGGTGGCTAGCAGCACACTGATGAATTATGGTTACATTCAGCTGTTTTCAAAAGGCCTGCAGCCAACAGGTTTTCTATTCTAACTTATCCTCCTGTATTTCTGGTAAACCTGCTTCAAATCAAACATGTTGCACATCAAATTAAAGCTTAGGTTCTCTTCTTTCCATCAATTGTTGGCTTTCCATCCTATCACAACCTGGCTGCTTAAAATCAGACATTTAGTGTGGTCAATACCACACAGCTTTCAGAGCTGGGTCAGAGGTCAAATCTGTTCTGTATATTTAGCCTGGTCTTTCAGGCTAGCATGATCTGATTTACTGGAGTGACACCTCAATTTAAAGCTCAGATTCAGACCTTTTCATAGACTCCAACATTGTTCATTTTAAACCTTCTGGTGGCTAGCAGCACACTGATGAATTATGGTTATATTCAGCTGTTTTTAAAAGGCCTGCAGCCAACTGGTTTTATATTCTAACTTATCCTCCTGTATTTCTGGTAAACCTGCTTCAAATCAAACATGTTGCACATCAAATTAAAACTTAGGTTCTCTTCTTTCCAACAATTGTTGGCTTTCCATCCTATCACAACCTGGCTGCTTAAAATCAGACATTTAGTGTGGTCAATACCACACAGCTTTCAGAGCTGGGTCAGAGGTCAAATCTGTTCTGTATATTTAGCCTGGTCTTTCAGGCTAGCATGATCTGATTTACTGGAGTGACACCTCAATTTAAAGCTCAGATTCAGACCTTTTCATAGACTCCAACATTGTTCATTTTAAACCTTTTGGTGGCTAGCAGCACACTGATGAATTATGGTTATATTCAGCTGTTTTTAAAAGGCCTGCAGCCAACTGGTTTTATATTCTAACTTATCCTCCTGTATTTCTGGTAAACCTGCTTCAAATCAAACATGTTGCACATCAAATTAAAGCTTAGGTTCTCTTCTTTCCAACAATTGTTGGCTTTCCATCATAGCACAAGCTGGCTGCTTAAAATCAGACATTTAGTGTGGTCAATACCACACAGCTTTCAGAGCTGGGTCAGAGGTCAAATCTGTTCTGTATATTTAGCCTGGTCTTTCAGGCTAGCATGATCTGATTTACTGGAGTGACACCTCAATTTAAAGCTCAGATTCAGACCTTTTCATAGAGTCCAACATTGTTGATTTTACCCCTTCTGGTGGCTAGCAGCACACTGATGAATTATGGTTACATTCAGCTGTTTTCAAAAGGCCTGCAGCCAACTGGTTTTATATTCTAACTTATCCTCCTGTATTTCTGGTAAACCTGCTTCAAATCAAACATGTTGCACATCAAATTAAAGCTTAGGTTCTCTTCTTTCCATCAATTGTTGGCTTTCCATCATAGCACAACCTGGCTGCTTAAAATCAGACATTTAGTGTGGTCAATACCACACAGCTTTCAGAGCTGGGTCAGAGGTCAAATCTGTTCTGTATATTTAGCCTGGTCTTTCAGGCTAGCATGATCTGATTTACTGGAGTGACACCTCAATTTAAAGCTCACATTCAGACCTTTTCATAGAGTCCAACATTGTTGATTTTACCCCTTCTGGTGGCTAGCAGCACACTGATGAATTATGGTTACATTCAGCTGTTTTCAAAAGGCCTGCAGCCAACAGGTTTTCTATTCTAACTTATCCTCCTGTATTTCTGGTAAACCTGCTTCAAATCAAACATGTTGCACATCAAATTAAAGCTTAGGTTCTCTTCTTTCCATCAATTGTTGGCTTTCCATCCTATCACAACCTGGCTGCTTAAAATCAGACATTTAGTGTGGTCAATACCACACAGCTTTCAGAGCTGGGTCAGAGGTCAAATCTGTTCTGTATATTTAGCCTGGTCTTTCAGGCTAGCATGATCTGATTTACTGGAGTGACACCTCAATTTAAAGCTCAGATTCAGACCTTTTCATAGACTCCAACATTGTTGATTTTACCCCTTCTGGTGGCTAGCAGCACACTGATGAATTATGGTTACATTCAGCTGTTTTCAAAAGGCCTGCAGCCAACTGGTTTTATATTCTAACTTATCCTCCTGTATTTCTGGTAAACCTGCTTCAAATCAAACATGTTGCACATCAAATTAAAGCTTAGGTTCTCTTCTTTCCATCAATTGTTGGCTTTCCATCATAGCACAACCTGGCTGCTTAAAATCAGACATTTAGTGTGGTCAATACCACACAGCTTTCAGAGCTGGGTCAGAGGTCAAATCTGTTCTGTATATTTAGCCTGGTCTTTCAGGCTAGCATGATCTGATTTACTGGAGTGACACCTCAATTTAAAGCTCACATTCAGACCTTTTCATAGAGTCCAACATTGTTGATTTTACCCCTTCTGGTGGCTAGCAGCACACTGATGAATTATGGTTACATTCAGCTGTTTTCAAAAGGCCTGCAGCCAACAGGTTTTCTATTCTAACTTATCCTCCTGTATTTCTGGTAAACCTGCTTCAAATCAAACATGTTGCACATCAAATTAAAGCTTAGGTTCTCTTCTTTCCATCAATTGTTGGCTTTCCATCCTATCACAACCTGGCTGCTTAAAATCAGACATTTAGTGTGGTCAATACCACACAGCTTTCAGAGCTGGGTCAGAGGTCAAATCTGTTCTGTATATTTAGCCTGGTCTTTCAGGCTAGCATGATCTGATTTACTGGAGTGACACCTCAATTTAAAGCTCAGATTCAGACCTTTTCATAGACTCCAACATTGTTCATTTTAAACCTTCTGGTGGCTAGCAGCACACTGATGAATTATGGTTATATTCAGCTGTTTTTAAAAGGCCTGCAGCCAACTGGTTTTATATTCTAACTTATCCTCCTGTATTTCTGGTAAACCTGCTTCAAATCAAACATGTTGCACATCAAATTAAAGCTTAGGTTCTCTTCTTTCCAACAATTGTTGGCTTTCCATCCTATCACAACCTGGCTGCTTAAAATCAGACATTTAGTGTGGTCAATACCACACAGCTTTCAGAGCTGGGTCAGAGGTCAAATCTGTTCTGTATATTTAGCCTGGTCTTTCAGGCTAGCATGATCTGATTTACTGGAGTGACACCTCAATTTAAAGCTCAGATTCAGACCTTTTCATAGACTCCAACATTGTTCATTTTAAACCTTTTGGTGGCTAGCAGCACACTGATGAATTATGGTTATATTCAGCTGTTTTTAAAAGGCCTGCAGCCAACTGGTTTTATATTCTAACTTATCCTCCTGTATTTCTGGTAAACCTGCTTCAAATCAAACATGTTGCACATCAAATTAAAGCTTAGGTTCTCTTCTTTCCAACAATTGTTGGCTTTCCATCATAGCACAAGCTGGCTGCTTAAAATCAGACATTTAGTGTGGTCAATACCACACAGCTTTCAGAGCTGGGTCAGAGGTCAAATCTGTTCTGTATATTTAGCCTGGTCTTTCAGGCTAGCATGATCTGATTTACTGGAGTGACACCTCAATTTAAAGCTCAGATTCAGACCTTTTCATAGAGTCCAACATTGTTGATTTTACCCCTTCTGGTGGCTAGCAGCACACTGATGAATTATGGTTACATTCAGCTGTTTTCAAAAGGCCTGCAGCCAACTGGTTTTATATTCTAACTTATCCTCCTGTATTTCTGGTAAACCTGCTTCAAATCAAACATGTTGCACATCAAATTAAAGCTTAGGTTCTCTTCTTTCCAACAATTGTTGGCTTTCCATCATAGCACAAGCTGGCTGCTTAAAATCAGACATTTAGTGTGGTCAATACCACACAGCTTTCAGAGCTGGGTCAGAGGTCAAATCTGTTCTGTATATTTAGCCTGGTCTTTCAGGCTAGCATGATCTGATTTACTGGAGTGACACCTCAATTTAAAGCTCACATTCAGACCTTTTCATAGAGTCCAACATTGTTGAGTTTACCCCTTCTGGTAACTAGCAGCACACTGATGAATTATGGTTACATTCAGCTGTTTTCAAAAGGCCTGCAGCCAACAGGTTTTCTATTCTAACTTATCCTCCTGTATTTCTGGTAAACCTGCTTCAAATCAAACATGTTGCACATCAAATTAAAGCTTAGGTTCTCTTCTTTCCATCAATCGTTGGCTTTCCATCCTATCACAACCTGGCTGCTTAAAATCAGACATTTAGTGTGGTCAATACCACACAGCTTTCAGAGCTGGGTCAGAGGTCAAATCTGTTCTGTATATTTAGCCTGGTCTTTCAGGCTAGCATGATCTGATTTACTGGAGTGACACCTCAATTTAAAGCTCAGATTCAGACCTTTTCATAGACTCCAACATTGTTCATTTTAAACCTTCTGGTGGCTAGCAGCACACTGATGAATTATGGTTATATTCAGCTGTTTTTAAAAGGCCTGCAGCCAACTGGTTTTATATTCTAACTTATCCTCCTATATTTCTGGTAAACCTGCTTCAAATCAAACATGTTGCACATCAAATTAAAGCTTAGGTTCTCTTCTTTCCAACAATTGTTGGCTTTCCATCCTATCACAACCTGGCTGCTTAAAATCAGACATTTAGTGTGGTCAATACCACACAGCTTTCAGAGCTGGGTCAGAGGTCAAATCTGTTCTGTATATTTAGCCTGGTCTTTCAGGCTAGCATGATCTGATTTACTGGAGTGACACCTCAATTTAAAGCTCACATTCAGACCTTTTCATAGAGTCCAACATTGTTGAGTTTACCCCTTCTGGTGGCTAGCAGCACACTGATGAATTATGGTTACATTCAGCTGTTTTCAAAAGGCCTGCAGCCAACAGGTTTTCTATTCTAACTTATCCTCCTGTATTTCTGGTAAACCTGCTTCAAATCAAACATGTTGCACATCAAATTAAAGCTTAGGTTCTCTTCTTTCCATCAATTGTTGGCTTTCCATCCTATCACAACCTGGCTGCTTAAAATCAGACATTTAGTGTGGTCAATACCACACAGCTTTCAGAGCTGGGTCAGAGGTCAAATCTGTTCTGTATATTTAGCCTGGTCTTTCAGGCTAGCATGATCTGATTTACTGGAGTGACACCTCAATTTAAAGCTCAGATTCAGACCTTTTCATAGACTCCAACATTGTTCATTTTAAACCTTCTGGTGGCTAGCAGCACACTGATGAATTATGGTTATATTCAGCTGTTTTTAAAAGGCCTGCAGCCAACTGGTTTTATATTCTAACTTATCCTCCTGTATTTCTGGTAAACCTGCTTCAAATCAAACATGTTGCACATCAAATTAAAGCTTAGGTTCTCTTCTTTCCAACAATTGTTGGCTTTCCATCCTATCACAACCTGGCTGCTTAAAATCAGACATTTAGTGTGGTCAATACCACACAGCTTTCAGAGCTGGGTCAGAGGTCAAATCTGTTCTGTATATTTAGCCTGGTCTTTCAGGCTAGCATGATCTGATTTACTGGAGTGACACCTCAATTTAAAGCTCAGATTCAGACCTTTTCATAGACTCCAACATTGTTCATTTTAAACCTTCTGGTGGCTAGCAGCACACTGATGAATTATGGTTATATTCAGCTGTTTTTAAAAGGCCTACAGCCAACTGGTTTTATATTCTAAAGTATCCTCCTGCATTTCTGGTAAACCTGCTTCAAATCAAACATGTTGCACATCAAATTAAAGCTTAGGTTCTCTTCTTTCCAACAATTGTTGGCTTTCCATCATAGCACAAGCTGGCTGCTTAAAATCAGACATTTAGTGTGGTCAATACCACACAGCTTTCAGAGCTGGGTCAGAGGTCAAATCTGTTCTGTATATTTAGCCTGGTCTTTCAGGCTAGCATGATCTGATTTACTGGAGTGACACCTCAATTTAAAGCTCAGATTCAGACCTTTTCATAGACTCCAACATTGTTCATTTTAAACCTTCTGGTGGCTAGCAGCACACTGATGAATTATGGTTATATTCAGCTGTTTTTAAAAGGCCTACAGCCAACTGGTTTTATATTCTAAAGTATCCTCCTGCATTTCTGGTAAACCTGCTTCAAATCAAACATGTTGCACATCAAATTAAAGCTTAGGTTCTCTTCTTTCCAACAATTGTTGGCTTTCCATCATAGCACAAGCTGGCTGCTTAAAATCAGACATTTAGTGTGGTCAATACCACACAGCTTTCAGAGCTGGGTCAGAGGTCAAATCTGTTCTGTATATTTAGCCTGGTCTTTCAGGCTAGCATGATCTGATTTACTGGAGTGACACCTCAATTTAAAGCTCAGATTCAGACCTTTTCATAGACTCCAACATTGTTCATTTTAAACCTTCTGGTGGCTAGCAGCACACTGATGAATTATGGTTATATTCAGCTGTTTTTAAAAGGCCTACAGCCAACTGGTTTTATATTCTAAAGTATCCTCCTGCATTTCTGGTAAACCTGCTTCAAATCAAACATGTTGCACATCAAATTAAAGCTTAGGTTCTCTTCTTTCCAACAATTGTTGGCTTTCCATCATAGCACAAGCTGGCTGCTTAAAATCAGACATTTAGTGTGGTCAATACCACACAGCTTTCAGAGCTGGGTCAGAGGTCAAATCTGTTCTGTATATTTAGCCTGGTCTTTCAGGCTAGCATGATCTGATTTACTGGAGTGACACCTCAATTTAAAGCTCACATTCAGACCTTTTCATAGAGTCCAACATTGTTGAGTTTACCCCTTCTGGTGGCTAGCAGCACACTGATGAATTATGGTTACATTCAGCTGTTTTCAAAAGGCCTGCAGCCAACAGGTTTTCTATTCTAACTTATCCTCCTGTATTTCTGGTAAACCTGCTTCAAATCAAACATGTTGCACATCAAATTAAAGCTTAGGTTCTCTTCTTTCCATCAATTGTTGGCTTTCCATCCTATCACAACCTGGCTGCTTAAAATCAGACATTTAGTGTGGTCAATACCACACAGCTTTCAGAGCTGGGTCAGAGGTCAAATCTGTTCTGTATATTTAGCCTGGTCTTTCAGGCTAGCATGATCTGATTTACTGGAGTGACACCTCAATTTAAAGCTCAGATTCAGACCTTTTCATAGACTCCAACATTGTTCATTTTAAACCTTCTGGTGGCTAGCAGCACACTGATGAATTATGGTTATATTCAGCTGTTTTTAAAAGGCCTGCAGCCAACTGGTTTTATATTCTAACTTATCCTCCTGTATTTCTGGTAAACCTGCTTCAAATCAAACATGTTGCACATCAAATTAAAGCTTAGGTTCTCTTCTTTCCAACAATTGTTGGCTTTCCATCCTATCACAACCTGGCTGCTTAAAATCAGACATTTAGTGTGGTCAATACCACACAGCTTTCAGAGCTGGGTCAGAGGTCAAATCTGTTCTGTATATTTAGCCTGGTCTTTCAGGCTAGCATGATCTGATTTACTGGAGTGACACCTCAATTTAAAGCTCAGATTCAGACCTTTTCATAGACTCCAACATTGTTCATTTTAAACCTTCTGGTGGCTAGCAGCACACTGATGAATTATGGTTATATTCAGCTGTTTTTAAAAGGCCTACAGCCAACTGGTTTTATATTCTAAAGTATCCTCCTGCATTTCTGGTAAACCTGCTTCAAATCAAACATGTTGCACATCAAATTAAAGCTTAGGTTCTCTTCTTTCCAACAATTGTTGGCTTTCCATCATAGCACAAGCTGGCTGCTTAAAATCAGACATTTAGTGTGGTCAATACCACACAGCTTTCAGAGCTGGGTCAGAGGTCAAATCTGTTCTGTATATTTAGCCTGGTCTTTCAGGCTAGCATGATCTGATTTACTGGAGTGACACCTCAATTTAAAGCTCAGATTCAGACCTTTTCATAGACTCCAACATTGTTCATTTTAAACCTTCTGGTGGCTAGCAGCACACTGATGAATTATGGTTATATTCAGCTGTTTTTAAAAGGCCTACAGCCAACTGGTTTTATATTCTAAAGTATCCTCCTGCATTTCTGGTAAACCTGCTTCAAATCAAACATGTTGCACATCAAATTAAAGCTTAGGTTCTCTTCTTTCCAACAATTGTTGGCTTTCCATCATAGCACAAGCTGGCTGCTTAAAATAAGACATTTAGTGTGGTCAATACCACACAGCTTTCAGAGCTGGGTCAGAGGTCAAATCTGTTCTGTATATTTAGCCTGGTCTTTCAGGCTAGCATGATCTGATTTACTGGAGTGACACCTCAATTTAAAGCTCAGATTCAGACCTTTTCATAGACTCCAACATTGTTCATTTTAAACCTTCTGGTGGCTAGCAGCACACTGATGAATTATGGTTATATTCAGCTGTTTTTAAAAGGCCTGCAGCCAACTGGTTTTATATTCTAACTTATCCTCCTGTATTTCTGGTAAACCTGCTTCAAATCAAACATGTTGCACATCAAATTAAAGCTTAGGTTCTCTTCTTTCCAACAATTGTTGGCTTTCCATCCTATCACAACCTGGCTGCTTAAAATCAGACATTTAGTGTGGTCAATACCACACAGCTTTCAGAGCTGGGTCAGAGGTCAAATCTGTTCTGTATATTTAGCCTGGTCTTTCAGGCTAGCATGATCTGATTTACTGGAGTGACACCTCAATTTAAAGCTCAGATTCAGACCTTTTCATAGACTCCAACATTGTTCATTTTAAACCTTCTGGTGGCTAGCAGCACACTGATGAATTATGGTTATATTCAGCTGTTTTTAAAAGGCCTACAGCCAACTGGTTTTATATTCTAAAGTATCCTCCTGCATTTCTGGTAAACCTGCTTCAAATCAAACATGTTGCACATCAAATTAAAGCTTAGGTTCTCTTCTTTCCAACAATTGTTGGCTTTCCATCATAGCACAAGCTGGCTGCTTAAAATCAGACATTTAGTGTGGTCAATACCACACAGCTTTCAGAGCTGGGTCAGAGGTCAAATCTGTTCTGTATATTTAGCCTGGTCTTTCAGGCTAGCATGATCTGATTTACTGGAGTGACACCTCAATTTAAAGCTCAGATTCAGACCTTTTCATAGACTCCAACATT
This sequence comes from Centroberyx gerrardi, assembly GCF_048128805.1. Lineage (NCBI taxonomy): Eukaryota > Metazoa > Chordata > Actinopteri > Beryciformes > Berycidae > Centroberyx > Centroberyx gerrardi. Next base: position 475,747 of record NC_136015.1, read on the forward strand.
GTTCATTTTAAACCTTCTGGTGGCTAGCAGCACACTGATGAATTATGGTTATATTCAGCTGTTTTTAAAAGGCCTGCAGCCAACTGGTTTTATATTCTAACTTATCCTCCTGTATTTCTGGTAAACCTGCTTCAAATCAAACATGTTGCACATCAAATTAAAGCTTAGGTTCTCTTCTTTCCAACAATTGTTGGCTTTCCATCCTATCACAACCTGGCTGCTTAAAATCAGACATTTAGTGTGGTCAATACCACACAGCTTTCAGAGCTGGGTCAGAGGTCAAATCTGTTCTGTATATTTAGCCTGGTCTTTCAGGCTAGCATGATCTGATTTACTGGAGTGACACCTCAATTTAAAGCTCAGATTTAGACCTTTTCATAGAGTCCAACATTGTTGAGTTTACCCCTTCTGGTGGCTAGCAGCACACTGATGAATTATGGTTACATTCAGCTGTTTTCAAAAGGCCTGCAGCCAACTGGTTTTATATTCTAACTTATCCTCCTGTATTTCTGGTAAACCTGCTTCAAATCAAACATGTTGCACATCAAATTAAAGCTTAGGTTCTCTTCTTTCCAACAATTGTTGGCTTTCCATCCTATCACAACCTGGCTGCTTAAAATCAGACATTTAGTGTGGTCAATACCACACAGCTTTCAGAGCTGGGTCAGAGGTCAAATCTGTTCTGTATATTTAGCCTGGTCTTTCAGGCTAGCATGATCTGATTTACTGGAGTGACACCTCAATTTAAAGCTCACATTCAGACCTTTTCATAGAGTCCAACATTGTTGAGTTTACCCCTTCTGGTGGCTAGCAGCACACTGATGAATTATGGTTACATTCAGCTGTTTTCAAAAGGCCTGCAGCCAACAGGTTTTCTATTCTAACTTATCCTCCTGTATTTCTGGTAAACCTGCTTCAAATCAAACATGTTGCACATCAAATTAAAGCTTAGGTTCTCTTCTTTCCATCAATTGTTGGCTTTCCATCATAGCACAACCTGGCTGCTTAAAATCAGACATTTAGTGTGGTCAATACCACACAGCTTTCAGAGCTGGGTCAGAGGTCAAATCTGTTCTGTATATTTAGCCTGGTCTTTCAGGCTAGCATGATCTGATTTACTGGAGTGATACCTCCATGTAAACCTCAGATTCAGACCTTTTCATAGAGTCCAACATTGTTGATTTTAACCCTTCTGGTGGCTAGCAGCACACTGATGAATTATGGTTACATTCAGCTGTTTTCAAAAGGCCTGCAGCCAACAGGTTTTATATTCTAACTTATCCTCCTGTATTTCTGGTAAACCTGCTTCAAATCAAACATGTTGCACATCAAATTAAAGCTTAGGTTCTCTTCTTTCCAACAATTGTTGGCTTTCCATCATAGCACAAGCTGGCTGCTTAAAATAAGACATTTAGTGTGGTCAATACCACACAGCTTTCAGAGCTGGGTCAGAGGTCAAATCTGTTCTGTATATTTAGCCTGGTCTTTCAGGCTAGCATGATCTGATTTACTGGAGTGACACCTCAATTTAAAGCTCAGATTCAGACCTTTTCATAGACTCCAACATTGTTCATTTTAAACCTTCTGGTGGCTAGCAGCACACTGATGAATTATGGTTATATTCAGCTGTTTTTAAAAGGCCTGCAGCCAACTGGTTTTATATTCTAACTTATCCTCCTGTATTTCTGGTAAACCTGCTTCAAATCAAACATGTTGCACATCAAATTAAAGCTTAGGTTCTCTTCTTTCCAACAATTGTTGGCTTTCCATCCTATCACAACCTGGCTGCTTAAAATCAGACATTTAGTGTGGTCAATACCACACAGCTTTCAGAGCTGGGTCAGAGGTCAAATCTGTTCTGTATATTTAGCCTGGTCTTTCAGGCTAGCATGATCTGATTTACTGGAGTGACACCTCAATTTAAAGCTCAGATTTAGACCTTTTCATAGAGTCCAACATTGTTGAGTTTACCCCTTCTGGTGGCTAGCAGCACACTGATGAATTATGGTTACATTCAGCTGTTTTCAAAAGGCCTGCAGCCAACTGGTTTTATATTCTAACTTATCCTCCTGTATTTCTGGTAAACCTGCTTCAAATCAAACATGTTGCACATCAAATTAAAGCTTAGGTTCTCTTCTTTCCAACAATTGTTGGCTTTCCATCCTATCACAACCTGGCTGCTTAAAATCAGACATTTAGTGTGGTCAATACCACACAGCTTTCAGAGCTGGGTCAGAGGTCAAATCTGTTCTGTATATTTAGCCTGGTCTTTCAGGCTAGCATGATCTGATTTACTGGAGTGACACCTCAATTTAAAGCTCACATTCAGACCTTTTCATAGAGTCCAACATTGTTGAGTTTACCCCTTCTGGTGGCTAGCAGCACACTGATGAATTATGGTTACATTCAGCTGTTTTCAAAAGGCCTGCAGCCAACAGGTTTTCTATTCTAACTTATCCTCCTGTATTTCTGGTAAACCTGCTTCAAATCAAACATGTTGCACATCAAATTAAAGCTTAGGTTCTCTTCTTTCCATCAATTGTTGGCTTTCCATCATAGCACAACCTGGCTGCTTAAAATCAGACATTTAGTGTGGTCAATACCACACAGCTTTCAGAGCTGGGTCAGAGGTCAAATCTGTTCTGTATATTTAGCCTGGTCTTTCAGGCTAGCATGATCTGATTTACTGGAGTGATACCTCCATGTAAACCTCAGATTCAGACCTTTTCATAGAGTCCAACATTGTTGATTTTAACCCTTCTGGTGGCTAGCAGCACACTGATGAATTATGGTTACATTCAGCTGTTTTCAAAAGGCCTGCAGCCAACAGGTTTTATATTCTAACTTATCCTCCTGTATTTCTGGTAAACCTGCTTCAAATCAAACATGTTGCACATCAAATTAAAGCTTAGGTTCTCTTCTTTCCAACAATTGTTGGCTTTCCATCATAGCACAAGCTGGCTGCTTAAAATAAGACATTTAGTGTGGTCAATACCACACAGCTTTCAGAGCTGGGTCAGAGGTCAAATCTGTTCTGTATATTTAGCCTGGTCTTTCAGGCTAGCATGATCTGATTTACTGGAGTGACACCTCAATTTAAAGCTCAGATTCAGACCTTTTCATAGACTCCAACATTGTTCATTTTAAACCTTCTGGTGGCTAGCAGCACACTGATGAATTATGGTTATATTCAGCTGTTTTTAAAAGGCCTGCAGCCAACTGGTTTTATATTCTAACTTATCCTCCTGTATTTCTGGTAAACCTGCTTCAAATCAAACATGTTGCACATCAAATTAAAGCTTAGGTTCTCTTCTTTCCAACAATTGTTGGCTTTCCATCCTATCACAACCTGGCTGCTTAAAATCAGACATTTAGTGTGGTCAATACCACACAGCTTTCAGAGCTGGGTCAGAGGTCAAATCTGTTCTGTATATTTAGCCTGGTCTTTCAGGCTAGCATGATCTGATTTACTGGAGTGACACCTCAATTTAAAGCTCAGATTCAGACCTTTTCATAGACTCCAACATTGTTCATTTTAAACCTTCTGGTGGCTAGCAGCACACTGATGAATTATGGTTATATTCAGCTGTTTTTAAAAGGCCTACAGCCAACTGGTTTTATAGTCTAAAGTATCCTCCTGCATTTCTGGTAAACCTGCTTCAAATCAAACATGTTGCACATCAAATTAAAGCTTAGGTTCTCTTCTTTCCAACAATTGTTGGCTTTCCATCATAGCACAAGCTGGCTGCTTAAAATCAGACATTTAGTGTGGTCAATACCACACAGCTTTCAGAGCTGGGTCAGAGGTCAAATCTGTTCTGTATATTTAGCCTGGTCTTTCAGGCTAGCATGATCTGATTTACTGGAGTGACACCTCAATTTAAAGCTCAGATTCAGACCTTTTCATAGACTCCAACATTGTTCATTTTAAACCTTCTGGTGGCTAGCAGCACACTGATGAATTATGGTTATATTCAGCTGTTTTTAAAAGGCCTGCAGCCAACTGGTTTTATATTCTAACTTATCCTCCTGTATTTCTGGTAAACCTGCTTCAAATCAAACATGTTGCACATCAAATTAAAGCTTAGGTTCTCTTCTTTCCAACAATTGTTGGCTTTCCATCCTATCACAACCTGGCTGCTTAAAATCAGACATTTAGTGTGGTCAATACCACACAGCTTTCAGAGCTGGGTCAGAGGTCAAATCTGTTCTGTATATTTAGCCTGGTCTTTCAGGCTAGCATGATCTGATTTACTGGAGTGACACCTCAATTTAAAGCTCACATTCAGACCTTTTCATAGAGTCCAACATTGTTGAGTTTACCCCTTCTGGTGGCTAGCAGCACACTGATGAATTATGGTTACATTCAGCTGTTTTCAAAAGGCCTGCAGCCAACAGGTTTTCTATTCTAACTTATCCTCCTGTATTTCTGGTAAACCTGCTTCAAATCAAACATGTTGCACATCAAATTAAAGCTTAGGTTCTCTTCTTTCCATCAATTGTTGGCTTTCCATCATAGCACAAGCTGGCTGCTTAAAATCAGACATTTAGTGTGGTCAATACCACACAGCTTTCAGAGCTGGGTCAGAGGTCAAATCTGTTCTGTATATTTAGCCTGGTCTTTCAGGCTAGCATGATCTGATTTACTGGAGTGACACCTCAATTTAAAGCTCAGATTCAGACCTTTTCATAGAGTCCAACATTGTTCATTTTAAACCTTCTGGTGGCTAGCAGCACACTGATGAATTATGGTTATATTCAGCTGTTTTTAAAAGGCCTGCAGCCAACTGGTTTTATATTCTAACTTATCCTCCTGTATTTCTGGTAAACCTGCTTCAAATCAAACATGTTGCACATCAAATTAAAGCTTAGGTTCTCTTCTTTCCAACAATTGTTGGCTTTCCATCATAGAACAAGCTGGCTGCTTAAAATCAGACATTTAGTGTGGTCAATACCACACAGCTTTCAGAGCTGGGTCAGAGGTCAAATCTGTTCTGTATATTTAGCCTGGTCTTTCAGGCTAGCATGATCTGATTTACTGGAGTGACACCTCAATTTAAAGCTCAGATTCAGACCTTTTCATAGACTCCAACATTGTTCATTTTAAACCTTCTGGTGGCTAGCAGCACACTGATGAATTATGGTTATATTCAGCTGTTTTTAAAAGGCCTACAGCCAACTGGTTTTATATTCTAAAGTATCCTCCTGCATTTCTGGTAAACCTGCTTCAAATCAAACATGTTGCACATCAAATTAAAGCTTAGGTTCTCTTCTTTCCAACAATTGTTGGCTTTCCATCATAGCACAAGCTGGCTGCTTAAAATCAGACATTTAGTGTGGTCAATACCACACAGCTTTCAGAGCTGGGTCAGAGGTCAAATCTGTTCTGTATATTTAGCCTGGTCTTTCAGGCTAGCATGATCTGATTTACTGGAGTGACACCTCAATTTAAAGCTCAGATTCAGACCTTTTCATAGACTCCAACATTGTTCATTTTAAACCTTCTGGTGGCTAGCAGCACACTGATGAATTATGGTTATATTCAGCTGTTTTTAAAAGGCCTACAGCCAACTGGTTTTATATTCTAAAGTATCCTCCTGCATTTCTGGTAAACCTGCTTCAAATCAAACATGTTGCACATCAAATTAAAGCTTAGGTTCTCTTCTTTCCAACAATTGTTGGCTTTCCATCATAGCACAAGCTGGCTGCTTAAAATCAGACATTTAGTGTGGTCAATACCACACAGCTTTCAGAGCTGGGTCAGAGGTCAAATCTGTTCTGTATATTTAGCCTGGTCTTTCAGGCTAGCATGATCTGATTTACTGGAGTGACACCTCAATTTAAAGCTCACATTCAGACCTTTTCATAGAGTCCAACATTGTTGAGTTTACCCCTTCTGGTGGCTAGCAGCACACTGATGAATTATGGTTACATTCAGCTGTTTTCAAAAGGCCTGCAGCCAACAGGTTTTCTATTCTAACTTATCCTCCTGTATTTCTGGTAAACCTGCTTCAAATCAAACATGTTGCACATCAAATTAAAGCTTAGGTTCTCTTCTTTCCATCAATTGTTGGCTTTCCATCCTATCACAACCTGGCTGCTTAAAATCAGACATTTAGTGTGGTCAATACCACACAGCTTTCAGAGCTGGGTCAGAGGTCAAATCTGTTCTGTATATTTAGCCTGGTCTTTCAGGCTAGCATGATCTGATTTACTGGAGTGACACCTCAATTTAAAGCTCAGATTCAGACCTTTTCATAGACTCCAACATTGTTCATTTTAAACCTTCTGGTGGCTAGCAGCACACTGATGAATTATGGTTATATTCAGCTGTTTTTAAAAGGCCTGCAGCCAACTGGTTTTATATTCTAACTTATCCTCCTGTATTTCTGGTAAACCTGCTTCAAATCAAACATGTTGCACATCAAATTAAAGCTTAGGTTCTCTTCTTTCCAACAATTGTTGGCTTTCCATCCTATCACAACCTGGCTGCTTAAAATCAGACATTTAGTGTGGTCAATACCACACAGCTTTCAGAGCTGGGTCAGAGGTCAAATCTGTTCTGTATATTTAGCCTGGTCTTTCAGGCTAGCATGATCTGATTTACTGGAGTGACACCTCAATTTAAAGCTCAGATTCAGACCTTTTCATAGACTCCAACATTGTTCATTTTAAACCTTCTGGTGGCTAGCAGCACACTGATGAATTATGGTTATATTCAGCTGTTTTTAAAAGGCCTACAGCCAACTGGTTTTATATTCTAAAGTATCCTCCTGCATTTCTGGTAAACCTGCTTCAAATCAAACATGTTGCACATCAAATTAAAGCTTAGGTTCTCTTCTTTCCAACAATTGTTGGCTTTCCATCATAGCACAAGCTGGCTGCTTAAAATCAGACATTTAGTGTGGTCAATACCACACAGCTTTCAGAGCTGGGTCAGAGGTCAAATCTGTTCTGTATATTTAGCCTGGTCTTTCAGGCTAGCATGATCTGATTTACTGGAGTGACACCTCAATTTAAAGCTCAGATTCAGACCTTTTCATAGACTCCAACATTGTTCATTTTAAACCTTCTGGTGGCTAGCAGCACACTGATGAATTATGGTTATATTCAGCTGTTTTTAAAAGGCCTACAGCCAACTGGTTTTATATTCTAAAGTATCCTCCTGCATTTCTGGTAAACCTGCTTCAAATCAAACATGTTGCACATCAAATTAAAGCTTAGGTTCTCTTCTTTCCAACAATTGTTGGCTTTCCATCATAGCACAAGCTGGCTGCTTAAAATAAGACATTTAGTGTGGTCAATACCACACAGCTTTCAGAGCTGGGTCAGAGGTCAAATCTGTTCTGTATATTTAGCCTGGTCTTTCAGGCTAGCATGATCTGATTTACTGGAGTGACACCTCAATTTAAAGCTCAGATTCAGACCTTTTCATAGACTCCAACATTGTTCATTTTAAACCTTCTGGTGGCTAGCAGCACACTGATGAATTATGGTTATATTCAGCTGTTTTTAAAAGGCCTGCAGCCAACTGGTTTTATATTCTAACTTATCCTCCTGTATTTCTGGTAAACCTGCTTCAAATCAAACATGTTGCACATCAAATTAAAGCTTAGGTTCTCTTCTTTCCAACAATTGTTGGCTTTCCATCCTATCACAACCTGGCTGCTTAAAATCAGACATTTAGTGTGGTCAATACCACACAGCTTTCAGAGCTGGGTCAGAGGTCAAATCTGTTCTGTATATTTAGCCTGGTCTTTCAGGCTAGCATGATCTGATTTACTGGAGTGACACCTCAATTTAAAGCTCAGATTCAGACCTTTTCATAGACTCCAACATTGTTCATTTTAAACCTTCTGGTGGCTAGCAGCACACTGATGAATTATGGTTATATTCAGCTGTTTTTAAAAGGCCTACAGCCAACTGGTTTTATATTCTAAAGTATCCTCCTGCATTTCTGGTAAACCTGCTTCAAATCAAACATGTTGCACATCAAATTAAAGCTTAGGTTCTCTTCTTTCCAACAATTGTTGGCTTTCCATCATAGCACAAGCTGGCTGCTTAAAATCAGACATTTAGTGTGGTCAATACCACACAGCTTTCAGAGCTGGGTCAGAGGTCAAATCTGTTCTGTATATTTAGCCTGGTCTTTCAGGCTAGCATGATCTGATTTACTGGAGTGACACCTCAATTTAAAGCTCAGATTCAGACCTTTTCATAGACTCCAACATTGTTGATTTTAAACCTTCTGGTGGCTAGCAGCACACTGATGAATTATGGTTATATTCAGCTGTTTTTAAAAGGCCTGCAGCCAACTGGTTTTATATTCTAACTTATCCTCCTGTATTTCTGGTAAACCTGCTTCAAATCAAACATGTTGCACATCAAATTAAAGCTTAGGTTCTCTTCTTTCCAACAATTGTTGGCTTTCCATCCTATCACAACCTGGCTGCTTAAAATCAGACATTTAGTGTGGTCAATACCACACAGCTTTCAGAGCTGGGTCAGAGGTCAAATCTGTTCTGTATATTTAGCCTGGTCTTTCAGGCTAGCATGATCTGATTTACTGGAGTGACACCTCAATTTAAAGCTCAGATTCAGACCTTTTTATAAAGTCCAACATTGTTGATTTTACCCCTTCTGGTGGCTAGCAGCACACTGATGAATTATGGTTATATTCAGCTGTTTTTAAAAGGCCTGCAGCCAACTGGTTTTATATTCTAACTTATCCTCCTGTATTTCTGGTAAACCTGCTTCAAATCAAACATGTTGCACATCAAATTAAAGCTTAGGTTCTCTTCTTTCCAACAATTGTTGGCTTTCCATCCTATCACAACCTGGCTGCTTAAAATCAGACATTTAGTGTGGTCAATACCACACAGCTTTCAGAGCTGGGTCAGAGGTCAAATCTGTTCTGTATATTTAGCCTGGTCTTTCAGGCTAGCATGATCTGATTTACTGGAGTGACACCTCAATTTAAAGCTCACATTCAGACCTTTTCATAGAGTCCAACATTGTTGAGTTTACCCCTTCTGGTGGCTAGCAGCACACTGATGAATTATGGTTACATTCAGCTGTTTTCAAAAGGCCTGCAGCCAACAGGTTTTCTATTCTAACTTATCCTCCTGTATTTCTGGTAAACCTGCTTCAAATCAAACATGTTGCACATCAAATTAAAGCTTAGGTTCTCTTCTTTCCATCAATTGTTGGCTTTCCATCATAGCACAAGCTGGCTGCTTAAAATCAGACATTTAGTGTGGTCAATACCACACAGCTTTCAGAGCTGGGTCAGAGGTCAAATCTGTTCTGTATATTTAGCCTGGTCTTTCAGGCTAGCATGATCTGATTTACTGGAGTGACACCTCAATTTAAAGCTCAGATTCAGACCTTTTCATAGAGTCCAACATTGTTCATTTTAAACCTTCTGGTGGCTAGCAGCACACTGATGAATTATGGTTATATTCAGCTGTTTTTAAAAGGCCTGCAGCCAACTGGTTTTCTATTCTAACTTATCCTCCTGTATTTCTGGTAAACCTGCTTCAAATCAAACATGTTGCACATCAAATTAAAGCTTAGGTTCTCTTCTTTCCAACAATTGTTGGCTTTCCATCATAGAACAAGCTGGCTGCTTAAAATCAGACATTTAGTGTGGTCAATACCACACAGCTTTCAGAGCTGGGTCAGAGGTCAAATCTGTTCTGTATATTTAGCCTGGTCTTTCAGGCTAGCATGATCTGATTTACTGGAGTGACACCTCAATTTAAAGCTCAGATTCAGACCTTTTCATAGACTCCAACATTGTTCATTTTAAACCTTCTGGTGGCTAGCAGCACACTGATGAATTATGGTTATATTCAGCTGTTTTTAAAAGGCCTACAGCCAACTGGTTTTATATTCTAAAGTATCCTCCTGCATTTCTGGTAAACCTGCTTCAAATCAAACATGTTGCACATCAAATTAAAGCTTAGGTTCTCTTCTTTCCAACAATTGTTGGCTTTCCATCATAGCACAAGCTGGCTGCTTAAAATCAGACATTTAGTGTGGTCAATACCACACAGCTTTCAGAGCTGGGTCAGAGGTCAAATCTGTTCTGTATATTTAGCCTGGTCTTTCAGGCTAGCATGATCTGATTTACTGGAGTGACACCTCAATTTAAAGCTCAGATTCAGACCTTTTCATAGAGTCCAACATTGTTCATTTTAAACCTTCTGGTGGCTAGCAGCACACTGATGAATTATGGTTATATTCAGCTGTTTTTAAAAGGCCTGCAGCCAACTGGTTTTATATTCTAACTTATCCTCCTGTATTTCTGGTAAACCTGCTTCAAATCAAACATGTTGCACATCAAATTAAAGCTTAGGTTCTCTTCTTTCCAACAATTGTTGGCTTTCCATCCTATCACAACCTGGCTGCTTAAAATCAGACATTTAGTGTGGTCAATACCACACAGCTTTCAGAGCTGGGTCAGAGGTCAAATCTGTTCTGTATATTTAGCCTGGTCTTTCAGGCTAGCATGATCTGATTTACTGGAGTGACACCTCAATTTAAAGCTCAGATTCAGACCTTTTTATAAAGTCCAACATTGTTGATTTTACCCCTTCTGGTGGCTAGCAGCACACTGATGAATTATGGTTATATTCAGCTGTTTTTAAAAGGCCTGCAGCCAACTGGTTTTATATTCTAACTTATCCTCCTGTATTTCTGGTAAACCTGCTTCAAATCAAACATGTTGCACATCAAATTAAAGCTTAGGTTCTCTTCTTTCCAACAATTGTTGGCTTTCCATCCTATCACAACCTGGCTGCTTAAAATCAGACATTTAGTGTGGTCAATACCACACAGCTTTCAGAGCTGGGTCAGAGGTCAAATCTGTTCTGTATATTTAGCCTGGTCTTTCAGGCTAGCATGATCTGATTTACTGGAGTGACACCTCAATTTAAAGCTCACATTCAGACCTTTTCATAGAGTCCAACATTGTTGAGTTTACCCCTTCTGGTGGCTAGCAGCACACTGATGAATTATGGTTACATTCAGCTGTTTTCAAAAGGCCTGCAGCCAACAGGTTTTCTATTCTAACTTATCCTCCTGTATTTCTGGTAAACCTGCTTCAAATCAAACATGTTGCACATCAAATTAAAGCTTAGGTTCTCTTCTTTCCATCAATTGTTGGCTTTCCATCATAGCACAAGCTGGCTGCTTAAAATCAGACATTTAGTGTGGTCAATACCACACAGCTTTCAGAGCTGGGTCAGAGGTCAAATCTGTTCTGTATATTTAGCCTGGTCTTTCAGGCTAGCATGATCTGATTTACTGGAGTGACACCTCAATTTAAAGCTCAGATTCAGACCTTTTCATAGAGTCCAACATTGTTCATTTTAAACCTTCTGGTGGCTAGCAGCACACTGATGAATTATGGTTATATTCAGCTGTTTTTAAAAGGCCTGCAGCCAACTGGTTTTATATTCTAACTTATCCTCCTGTATTTCTGTTAAACCTGCTTCAAATCAAACATGTTGCACATCAAATTAAAGCTTAGGTTCTCTTCTTTCCAACAATTGTTGGCTTTCCATCATAGAACAAGCTGGCTGCTTAAAATCAGACATTTAGTGTGGTCAATACCACACAGCTTTCAGAGCTGGGTCAGAGGTCAAATCTGTTCTGTATATTTAGCCTGGTCTTTCAGGCTAGCATGATCTGATTTACTGGAGTGACACCTCAATTTAAAGCTCAGATTCAGACCTTTTCATAGACTCCAACATTGTTCATTTTAAACCTTCTGGTGGCTAGCAGCACACTGATGAATTATGGTTATATTCAGCTGTTTTTAAAAGGCCTACAGCCAACTGGTTTTATATTCTAAAGTATCCTCCTGCATTTCTGGTAAACCTGCTTCAAATCAAACATGTTGCACATCAAATTAAAGCTTAGGTTCTCTTCTTTCCAACAATTGTTGGCTTTCCATCATAGCACAAGCTGGCTGCTTAAAATCAGACATTTAGTGTGGTCAATACCACACAGCTTTCAGAGCTGGGTCAGAGGTCAAATCTGTTCTGTATATTTAGCCTGGTCTTTCAGGCTAGCATGATCTGATTTACTGGAGTGACACCTCAATTTAAAGCTCAGATTCAGACCTTTTCATAGACTCCAACATTGTTCATTTTAAACCTTCTGGTGGCTAGCAGCACACTGATGAATTATGGTTATATTCAGCTGTTTTTAAAAGGCCTGCAGCCAACTGGTTTTATATTCTAACTTATCCTCCTGTATTTCTGGTAAACCTGCTTCAAATCAAACATGTTGCACATCAAATTAAAGCTTAGGTTCTCTTCTTTCCAACAATTGTTGGCTTTCCATCATAGCACAAGCTGGCTGCTTAAAATCAGACATTTAGTGTGGTCAATACCACACAGCTTTCAGAGCTGGGTCAGAGGTCAAATCTGTTCTGTATATTTAGCCTGGTCTTTCAGGCTAGCATGATCTGATTTACTGGAGTGACACCTCAATTTAAAGCTCAGATTCAGACCTTTTCATAGACTCCAACATTGTTCATTTTAAACCTTCTGGTGGCTAGCAGCACACTGATGAATTATGGTTATATTCAGCTGTTTTTAAAAGGCCTACAGCCAACTGGTTTTATATTCTAAAGTATCCTCCTGCATTTCTGGTAAACCTGCTTCAAATCAAACATGTTGCACATCAAATTAAAGCTTAGGTTCTCTTCTTTCCAACAATTGTTGGCTTTCCATCATAGCACAAGCTGGCTGCTTAAAATCAGACATTTAGTGTGGTCAATACCACACAGCTTTCAGAGCTGGGTCAGAGGTCAAATCTGTTCTGTATATTTAGCCTGGTCTTTCAGGCTAGCATGATCTGATTTACTGGAGTGACACCTCAATTTAAAGCTCAGATTCAGACCTTTTCATAGACTCCAACATTGTTCATTTTAAACCTTCTGGTGGCTAGCAGCACACTGATGAATTATGGTTATATTCAGCTGTTTTTAAAAGGCCTGAAGCAAACTGGTTTTCTATTCTAACTTATCCTCCTGTATTTCTGGTAAACCTGCTTCAAATCAAACATGTTGCACATCAAATTAAAGCTTAGGTTCTCTTCTTTCCAACAATTGTTGGCTTTCCATCCTATCACAACCTGGCTGCTTAAAATCAGACATTTAGTGTGGTCAATACCACACAGCTTTCAGAGCTGGGTCAGAGGTCAAATCTGTTCTGTATATTTAGCCTGGTCTTTCAGGCTAGCATGATCTGATTTACTGGAGTGACACCTCAATTTAAAGCTCAGATTCAGACCTTTTTATAGAGTCCAACATTGTTGATTTTAACCCTTCTGGTGGCTAGCAGCACACTGATGAATTATGGTTATATTCAGCTGTTTTTAAAAGGCCTGCAGCCAACAGGTTTTATATTCTAACTTATCCTCCTGTATTTCTGGTAAACCTGCTTCAAATCAAACATGTTGCACATCAAATTAAAGCTTAGGTTCTCTTCTTTCCAACAATTGTTGGCTTTCCATCCTATCACAACCTGGCTGCTTAAAATCAGACATTTAGTGTGGTCAATACCACACAGCTTTCAGAGCTAGGTCAGAGGTCAAATCTGTTCTGTATATTTAGCCTGGTCTTTCAGGCTAGCATGATCTGATTTACTGGAGTGACACCTCAATTTAAAGCTCAGATTCAGACCTTTTCATAGAGTCCAACATTGTTGATTTTAACCCTTCTGGTGGCTAGCAGCACACTGATGAATTATGGTTATATTCAGCTGTTTTTAAAAGGCCTGCAGCCAACTGGTTTTATATTCTAACTTATCCTCCTGTATTTCTGGTAAACCTGCTTCAAATCAAACATGTTGCACATCAAATTAAAGCTTAGGTTCTCTTCTTTCCAACAATTGTTGGCTTTCCATCCTATCACAACCTGGCTGCTTAAAATCAGACATTTAGTGTGGTCAATACCACACAGCTTTCAGAGCTGGGTCAGAGGTCAAATCTGTTCTGTATATTTAGCCTGGTCTTTCAGGCTAGCATGATCTGATTTACTGGAGTGACACCTCAATTTAAAGCTCACATTCAGACCTTTTCATAGAGTCCAACATTGTTGAGTTTACCCCTTCTGGTGGCTAGCAGCACACTGATGAATTATGGTTACATTCAGCTGTTTTCAAAAGGCCTGCAGCCAACTCGTTTTATATTCTAAAGTATCCTCCTGTATTTCTGGTAAACCTGCTTCAAATCAAACATGTTGCACATCAAATTAAAGCTTAGGTTCTCTTCTTTCCAACAATTGTTGGCTTTCCATCATAGCACAAGCTGGCTGCTTAAAATCAGACATTTAGTGTGGTCAATACCACACAGCTTTCAGAGCTGGGTCAGAGGTCAAATCTGTTCTGTATATTTAGCCTGGTCTTTCAGGCTAGCATGATCTGATTTACTGGAGTGACACCTCAATTTAAAGCTCACATTCAGACCTTTTCATAGAGTCCAACATTGTTGAGTTTACCCCTTCTGGTGGCTAGCAGCACACTGATGAATTATGGTTACATTCAGCTGTTTTCAAAAGGCCTGCAGCCAACAGGTTTTCTATTCTAACTTATCCTCCTGTATTTCTGGTAAACCTGCTTCAAATCAAACATGTTGCACATCAAATTAAAGCTTAGGTTCTCTTCTTTCCAACAATTGTTGGCTTTCCATCATAGCACAAGCTGGCTGCTTAAAATCAGACATTTAGTGTGGTCAATACCACACAGCTTTCAGAGCTGGGTCAGAGGTCAAATCTGTTCTGTATATTTAGCCTGGTCTTTCAGGCTAGCATGATCTGATTTACTGGAGTGACACCTCAATTTAAAGCTCAGATTCAGACCTTTTCATAGAGTCCAACATTGTTCATTTTAAACCTTCTGGTGGCTAGCAGCACACTGATGAATTATGGTTATATTCAGCTGTTTTTAAAAGGCCTGCAGCCAACTGGTTTTATATTCTAACTTATCCTCCTGTATTTCTGGTAAACCTGCTTCAAATCAAACATGTTGCACATCAAATTAAAGCTTAGGTTCTCTTCTTTCCAACAATTGTTGGCTTTCCATCCTATCACAACCTGGCTGCTTAAAATCAGACATTTAGTGTGGTCAATACCACACAGCTTTCAGAGCTAGGTCAGAGGTCAAATCTGTTCTGTATATTTAGCCTGGTCTTTCAGGCTAGCATGATCTGATTTACTGGAGTGACACCTCAATTTAAAGCTCAGATTCAGACCTTTTCATAGAGTCCAACATTGTTGATTTTACCCCTTCTGGTGGCTAGCAGCACACTGATGAATTATGGTTACATTCAGCTGTTTTCAAAAGGCCTGCAGCCAACAGGTTTTCTATTCTAACTTATCCTCCTGTATTTCTGGTAAACCTGCTTCAAATCAAACATGTTGCACATCAAATTAAAGCTTAGGTTCTCTTCTTTCCAACAATTGTTGGCTTTCCATCATAGCACAAGCTGGCTGCTTAAAATCAGACATTTAGTGTGGTCAATACCACACAGCTTTCAGAGCTGGGTCAGAGGTCAAATCTGTTCTGTATATTTAGCCTGGTCTTTCAGGCTAGCATGATCTGATTTACTGGAGTGACACCTCAATTTAAAGCTCAGATTCAGACCTTTTCATAGACTCCAACATTGTTCATTTTAAACCTTCTGGTGGCTAGCAGCACACTGATGAATTATGGTTATATTCAGCTGCTTTTAAAAGGCCTACAGCCAACTGGTTTTATATTCTAAAGTATCCTCCTGCATTTCTGGTAAACCTGCTTCAAATCAAACATGTTGCACATCAAATTAAAGCTTAGGTTCTCTTCTTTCCAACAATTGTTGGCTTTCCATCCTATCACAACCTGGCTGCTTAAAATCAGACATTTAGTGTGGTCAATACCACACAGCTTTCAGAGCTGGGTCAGAGGTCAAATCTGTTCTGTATATTTAGCCTGGTCTTTCAGGCTAGCATGATATGATTTACTGGAGTGACACCTCAATTTAAAGCTCAGATTCAGACCTTTTCATAGAGTCCAACATTGTTGATTTTAACCCTTCTGGTGGCTAGCAGCACACTGATGAATTATGGTTATATTCAGCTGTTTTTAAAAGGCCTGCAGCCAACTGGTTTTATATTCTAACTTATCCTCCTGTATTTCTGGTAAACCTGCTTCAAATCAAACATGTTGCACATCAAATTAAAGCTTAGGTTCTCTTCTTTCCAACAATTGTTGGCTTTCCATCCTATCACAACCTGGCTGCTTAAAATCAGACATTTAGTGTGGTCAATACCACACAGCTTTCAGAGCTGGGTCAGAGGTCAAATCTGTTCTGTATATTTAGCCTGGTCTTTCAGGCTAGCATGATCTGATTTACTGGAGTGACACCTCAATTTAAAGCTCACATTCAGACCTTTTCATAGAGTCCAACATTGTTGAGTTTACCCCTTCTGGTGGCTAGCAGCACACTGATGAATTATGGTTACATTCAGCTGTTTTCAAAAGGCCTGCAGCCAACTGGTTTTATATTCTAAAGTATCCTCCTGTATTTCTGGTAAACCTGCTTCAAATCAAACATGTTGCACATCAAATTAAAGCTTAGGTTCTCTTCTTTCCAACAATTGTTGGCTTTCCATCATAGCACAAGCTGGCTGCTTAAAATCAGACATTTAGTGTGGTCAATACCACACAGCTTTCAGAGCTGGGTCAGAGGTCAAATCTGTTCTGTATATTTAGCCTGGTCTTTCAGGCTAGCATGATCTGATTTACTGGAGTGACACCTCAATTTAAAGCTCAGATTCAGACCTTTTCATAGACTCCAACATTGTTCATTTTAAACCTTCTGGTGGCTAGCAGCACACTGATGAATTATGGTTATATTCAGCTGTTTTTAAAAGGCCTACAGCCAACTGGTTTTATATTCTAAAGTATCCTCCTGCATTTCTGGTAAACCTGCTTCAAATCAAACATGTTGCACATCAAATTAAAGCTTAGGTTCTCTTCTTTCCAACAATTGTTGGCTTTCCATCATAGCACAAGCTGGCTGCTTAAAATCAGACATTTAGTGTGGTCAATACCACACAGCTTTCAGAGCTGGGTCAGAGGTCAAATCTGTTCTGTATATTTAGCCTGGTCTTTCAGGCTAGCATGATCTGATTTACTGGAGTGACACCTCAATTTAAAGCTCAGATTCAGACCTTTTCATAGACTCCAACATTGTTCATTTTAAACCTTCTGGTGGCTAGCAGCACACTGATGAATTATGGTTATATTCAGCTGTTTTTAAAAGGCCTGCAGCCAACAGGTTTTATATTCTAACTTATCCTCCTGTATTTCTGGTAAACCTGCTTTAAATCAAACATGTTGCACATCAAATTAAAGCTTAGGTTCTCTTCTTTCCAACAATTGTTGGCTTTCCATCCTATCACAACCTGGCTGCTTAAAATCAGACATTTAGTGTGGTCAATACCACACAGCTTTCAGAGCTAGGTCAGAGGTCAAATCTGTTCTGTATATTTAGCCTGGTCTTTCAGGCTAGCATGATCTGATTTACTGGAGTGACACCTCAATTTAAAGCTCAGATTCAGACCTTTTCATAGAGTCCAACATTGTTCATTTTAACCCTTCTGGTGGCTAGCAGCACACTGATGAATTATGGTTATATTCAGCTGTTTTTAAAAGGCCTGCAGCCAACTGGTTTTATATTCTAACTTATCCTCCTGTATTTCTGGTAAACCTGCTTCAAATCAAACATGTTGCACATCAAATTAAAGCTTAGGTTCTCTTCTTTCCAACAATCGTTGGCTTTCCATCCTATCACAACCTGGCTGCTTAAAATCAGACATTTAGTGTGGTCAATACCACACAGCTTTCAGAGCTGGGTCAGGGGTCAAATCTGTTCTGTATATTTAGCCTGGTCTTTCAGGCTAGCATGATCTGATTTACTGGAGTGACACCTCAATTTAAAGCTCAGATTCAGACCTTTTCATAGACTCCAACGTTGTTCATTTTAAACCTTCTGGTGGCTAGCAGCACACTGATGAATTATGGTTATATTCAGCTGTTTTTAAAAGGCCTACAGCCAACTGGTTTTATATTCTAAAGTATCCTCCTGCATTTCTGGTAAACCTGCTTCAAATCAAACATGTTGCACATCAAATTAAAGCTTAGGTTCTCTTCTTTCCAACAATTGTTGGCTTTCCATCATAGCACAAGCTGGCTGCTTAAAATCAGACATTTAGTGTGGTCAATACCACACAGCTTTCAGAGCTGGGTCAGAGGTCAAATCTGTTCTGTATATTTAGCCTGGTCTTTCAGGCTAGCATGATCTGATTTACTGGAGTGACACCTCAATTTAAAGCTCAGATTCAGACCTTTTCATAGAGTCCAACATTGTTCATTTTAAACCTTCTGGTGGCTAGCAGCACACTGATGAATTATGGTTATATTCAGCTGTTTTTAAAAGGCCTGCAGCCAACTGGTTTTATATTCTAACTTATCCTCCTGTATTTCTGTTAAACCTGCTTCAAATCAAACATGTTGCACATCAAATTAAAGCTTAGGTTCTCTTCTTTCCAACAATTGTTGGCTTTCCATCCTATCACAACCTGGCTGCTTAAAATCAGATATTTAGTGTGGTCAATACCACACAGCTTTCAGAGCTAGGTCAGAGGTCAAATCTGTTCTCTATATTTAGCCTGGTCTTTCAGGCTAGCATGATATGATTTACTGGAGTGACACCTCAATTTAAAGCTCAGATTCAGACCTTTTCATAGAGTCCAACATTGTTGATTTTAACCCTTCTGGTGGCTAGCAGCACACTGATGAATTATGGTTATATTCAGCTGTTTTTAAAAGGCCTGCAGCCAACTGGTTTTATATTCTAACTTATCCTCCTGTATTTCTGGTAAACCTGCTTCAAATCAAACATGTTGCACATCAAATTAAAGCTTAGGTTCTCTTCTTTCCAACAATTGTTGGCTTTCCATCCTATCACAACCTGGCTGCTTAAAATCAGACATTTAGTGTGGTCAATACCACACAGCTTTCAGAGCTGGGTCAGAGGTCAAATCTGTTCTGTATATTTAGCCTGGTCTTTCAGGCTAGCATGATCTGATTTACTGGAGTGACACCTCAATTTAAAGCTCACATTCAGACCTTTTCATAGAGTCCAACATTGTTGAGTTTACCCCTTCTGGTGGCTAGCAGCACACTGATGAATTATGGTTACATTCAGCTGTTTTCAAAAGGCCTGCAGCCAACTGGTTTTATATTCTAAAGTATCCTCCTGTATTTCTGGTAAACCTGCTTCAAATCAAACATGTTGCACATCAAATTAAAGCTTAGGTTCTCTTCTTTCCAACAATTGTTGGCTTTCCATCATAGCACAAGCTGGCTGCTTAAAATCAGACATTTAGTGTGGTCAATACCACACAGCTTTCAGAGCTGGGTCAGAGGTCAAATCTGTTCTGTATATTTAGCCTGGTCTTTCAGGCTAGCATGATCTGATTTACTGGAGTGACACCTCAATTTAAAGCTCAGATTCAGACCTTTTCATAGACTCCAACATTGTTCATTTTAAACCTTCTGGTGGCTAGCAGCACACTGATGAATTATGGTTATATTCAGCTGTTTTTAAAAGGCCTACAGCCAACTGGTTTTATATTCTAAAGTATCCTCCTGCATTTCTGGTAAACCTGCTTCAAATCAAACATGTTGCACATCAAATTAAAGCTTAGGTTCTCTTCTTTCCAACAATTGTTGGCTTTCCATCATAGCACAAGCTGGCTGCTTAAAATCAGACATTTAGTGTGGTCAATACCACACAGCTTTCAGAGCTGGGTCAGAGGTCAAATCTGTTCTGTATATTTAGCCTGGTCTTTCAGGCTAGCATGATCTGATTTACTGGAGTGATACCTCCAAGTAAACCTCAGATTCAGACCTTTTCATAGAGTCCAACATTGTTGATTTTACCCCTTCTGGTGGCTAGCAACACACTGATGAATTATGGTTACATTCAGCTGTTTTCAAAAGGCCTGTAGCCAACAGGTTTTATATTCTACCTTATCCTCCTGTATTTCTGGTAAACCTGCTTCAAATCAAACATGTTGCACATCAAATTAAAGCTTAGGTTCTCTTCTTTCCAACAATTGTTGGCTTTCCATCCTATCACAACCTGGCTGCTTAAAATCAGACATTTAGTGTGGTCAATACCACACAGCTTTCAGAGCTGGGTCAGAGGTCAAATCTGTTCTGTATATTTAGCCTGGTCTTTCAGGCTAGCATGATCTGATTTACTGGAGTGACACCTCAATTTAAAGCTCACATTCAGACCTTTTCATAGAGTCCAACATTGTTGAGTTTACCCCTTCTGGTGGCTAGCAGCACACTGATGAATTATGGTTACATTCAGCTGTTTTCAAAAGGCCTGCAGCCAACAGGTTTTCTATTCGAACTTATCCTCCTGTATTTCTGGTAAACCTGCTTCAAATCAAACATGTTGCACATCAAATTAAAGCTTAGGTTCTCTTCTTTCCAACAATTGTTGGCTTTCCATCATAGCACAAGCTGGCTGCTTAAAATCAGACATTTAGTGTGGTCAATACCACACAGCTTTCAGAGCTGGGTCAGAGGTCAAATCTGTTCTGTATATTTAGCCTGGTCTTTCAGGCTAGCATGATCTGATTTACTGGAGTGACACCTCAATTTAAAGCTCAGATTCAGACCTTTTCATAGACTCCAACATTGTTCATTTTAAACCTTCTGGTGGCTAGCAGCACACTGATGAATTATGGTTATATTCAGCTGTTTTTAAAAGGCCTGCAGCCAACTGGTTTTATATTCTAACTTATCCTCCTGTATTTCTGGTAAACCTGCTTCAAATCAAACATGTTGCACATCAAATTAAAGCTTAGGTTCTCTTCTTTCCAACAATTGTTGGCTTTCCATCATAGCACAAGCTGGCTGCTTAAAATCAGACATTTAGTGTGGTCAATACCACACAGCTTTCAGAGCTGGGTCAGAGGTCAAATCTGTTCTGTATATTTAGCCTGGTCTTTCAGGCTAGCATGATCTGATTTACTGGAGTGACACCTCAATTTAAAGCTCAGATTCAGACCTTTTCATAGACTCCAACATTGTTCATTTTAAACCTTCTGGTGGCTAGCAGCACACTGATGAATTATGGTTATATTCAGCTGTTTTTAAAAGGCCTACAGCCAACTGGTTTTATATTCTAAAGTATCCTCCTGCATTTCTGGTAAACCTGCTTCAAATCAAACATGTTGCACATCAAATTAAAGCTTAGGTTCTCTTCTTTCCAACAATTGTTGGCTTTCCATCATAGCACAAGCTGGCTGCTTAAAATCAGACATTTAGTGTGGTCAATACCACACAGCTTTCAGAGCTGGGTCAGAGGTCAAATCTGTTCTGTATATTTAGCCTGGTCTTTCAGGCTAGCATGATCTGATTTACTGGAGTGACACCTCAATTTAAAGCTCAGATTCAGACCTTTTCATAGACTCCAACATTGTTCATTTTAAACCTTCTGGTGGCTAGCAGCACACTGATGAATTATGGTTATATTCAGCTGTTTTTAAAAGGCCTACAGCCAACTGGTTTTATATTCTAAAGTATCCTCCTGCATTTCTGGTAAACCTGCTTCAAATCAAACATGTTGCACATCAAATTAAAGCTTAGGTTCTCTTCTTTCCAACAATTGTTGGCTTTCCATCATAGCACAAGCTGGCTGCTTAAAATCAGACATTTAGTGTGGTCAATACCACACAGCTTTCAGAGCTGGGTCAGAGGTCAAATCTGTTCTGTATATTTAGCCTGGTCTTTCAGGCTAGCATGATCTGATTTACTGGAGTGACACCTCAATTTAAAGCTCAGATTCAGACCTTTTCATAGACTCCAACATTGTTCATTTTAAAACTTCTGGTGGCTAGCAGCACACTGATGAATTATGGTTATATTCAGCTGTTTTTAAAAGGCCTGCAGCCAACAGGTTTTATATTCTAACTTATCCTCCTGTATTTCTGGTAAACCTGCTTCAAATCAAACATGTTGCACATCAAATTAAAGCTTAGGTTCTCTTCTTTCCAACAATTGTTGGCTTTCCATCCTATCACAACCTGGCTGCTTAAAATCAGACATTTAGTGTGGTCAATACCACACAGCTTTCAGAGCTAGGTCAGAGGTCAAATCTGTTCTGTATATTTAGCCTGGTCTTTCAGGCTAGCATGATCTGATTTACTGGAGTGACACCTCAATTTAAAGCTCAGATTCAGACCTTTTCATAGAGTCCAACATTGTTGATTTTAACCCTTCTGGTGGCTAGCAGCACACTGATGAATTATGGTTATATTCAGCTGTTTTTAAAAGGCCTGCAGCCAACTGGTTTTATATTCTAACTTATCCTCCTGTATTTCTGGTAAACCTGCTTCAAATCAAACATGTTGCACATCAAATTAAAGCTTAGGTTCTCTTCTTTCCAACAATTGTTGGCTTTCCATCCTATCACAACCTGGCTGCTTAAAATCAGACATTTAGTGTGGTCAATACCACACAGCTTTCAGAGCTGGGTCAGAGGTCAAATCTGTTCTGTATATTTAGCCTGGTCTTTCAGGCTAGCATGATCTGATTTACTGGAGTGACACCTCAATTTAAAGCTCACATTCAGACCTTTTCATAGAGTCCAACATTGTTGAGTTTACCCCTTCTGGTGGCTAGCAGCACACTGATGAATTATGGTTACATTCAGTTGTTTTCAAAAGGCCTGCAGCCAACAGGTTTTCTATTCGAACTTATCCTCCTGTATTTCTGGTAAACCTGCTTCAAATCAAACATGTTGCACATCAAATTAAAGCTTAGGTTCTCTTCTTTCCAACAATTGTTGGCTTTCCATCATAGCACAAGCTGGCTGCTTAAAATCAGACATTTAGTGTGGTCAATACCACACAGCTTTCAGAGCTGGGTCAGAGGTCAAATCTGTTCTGTATATTTAGCCTGGTCTTTCAGGCTAGCATGATCTGATTTACTGGAGTGACACCTCAATTTAAAGCTCAGATTCAGACCTTTTCATAGACTCCAACATTGTTCATTTTAAACCTTCTGGTGGCTAGCAGCACACTGATGAATTATGGTTATATTCAGCTGTTTTTAAAAGGCCTGCAGCCAACTGGTTTTATATTCTAACTTATCCTCCTGTATTTCTGGTAAACCTGCTTCAAATCAAACATGTTGCACATCAAATTAAAGCTTAGGTTCTCTTCTTTCCAACAATTGTTGGCTTTCCATCATAGCACAAGCTGGCTGCTTAAAATCAGACATTTAGTGTGGTCAATACCACACAGCTTTCAGAGCTGGGTCAGAGGTCAAATCTGTTCTGTATATTTAGCCTGGTCTTTCAGGCTAGCATGATCTGATTTACTGGAGTGACACCTCAATTTAAAGCTCAGATTCAGACCTTTTCATAGACTCCAACATTGTTCATTTTAAACCTTCTGGTGGCTAGCAGCACACTGATGAATTATGGTTACATTCAGCTGTTTTCAAAAGGCCTGCAGCCAACAGGTTTTATATTCTAACTTATCCTCCTGTATTTCTGGTAAACCTGCTTCAAATCAAACATGTTGCACATCAAATTAAAGCTTAGGTTCTCTTCTTTCCAACAATTGTTGGCTTTCCATCATAGCACAAGCTGGCTGCTTAAAATCAGACATTTAGTGTGGTCAATACCACACAGCTTTCAGAGCTGGGTCAGAGGTCAAATCTGTTCTGTATATTTAGCCTGGTCTTTCAGGCTAGCATGATCTGATTTACTGGAGTGACACCTCAATTTAAAGCTCAGATTCAGACCTTTTCATAGACTCCAACATTGTTCATTTTAAACCTTCTGGTGGCTAGCAGCACACTGATGAATTATGGTTATATTCAGCTGTTTTTAAAAGGCCTGCAGCCAACTGGTTTTATATTCTAACTTATCCTCCTGTATTTCTGGTAAACCTGCTTCAAATCAAACATGTTGCACATCAAATTAAAGCTTAGGTTCTCTTCTTTCCAACAATTGTTGGCTTTCCATCCTATCACAACCTGGCTGCTTAAAATCAGACATTTAGTGTGGTCAATACCACACAGCTTTCAGAGCTGGGTCAGAGGTCAAATCTGTTCTGTATATTTAGCCTGGTCTTTCAGGCTAGCATGATCTGATTTACTGGAGTGACACCTCAATTTAAAGCTCACATTCAGACCTTTTCATAGAGTCCAACATTGTTGAGTTTACCCCTTCTGGTGGCTAGCAGCACACTGATGAATTATGGTTACATTCAGCTGTTTTCAAAAGGCCTGCAGCCAACAGGTTTTCTATTCGAACTTATCCTCCTGTATTTCTGGTAAACCTGCTTCAAATCAAACATGTTGCACATCAAATTAAAGCTTAGGTTCTCTTCTTTCCAACAATTGTTGGCTTTCCATCATAGCACAAGCTGGCTGCTTAAAATCAGACATTTAGTGTGGTCAATACCACACAGCTTTCAGAGCTGGGTCAGAGGTCAAATCTGTTCTGTATATTTAGCCTGGTCTTTCAGGCTAGCATGATCTGATTTACTGGAGTGACACCTCAATTTAAAGCTCAGATTCAGACCTTTTCATAGAGTCCAACATTGTTCATTTTAACCCTTCTGGTGGCTAGCAGCACACTGATGAATTATGGTTATATTCAGCTGTTTTTAAAAGGCCTGCAGCCAACTGGTTTTATATTCTAACTTATCCTCCTGTATTTCTGGTAAACCTGCTTCAAATCAAACATGTTGCACATCAACTTAAAGCTTAGGTTCTCTTCTTTCCAACAATTGTTGGCTTTCCATCATAGCACAAGCTGGCTGCTTAAAATCAGACATTTAGTGTGGTCAATACCACACAGCTTTCAGAGCTGGGTCAGAGGTCAAATCTGTTCTGTATATTTAGCCTGGTCTTTCAGGCTAGCATGATCTGATTTACTGGAGTGACACCTCAATTTAAAGCTCAGATTCAGACCTTTTCATAGACTCCAACATTGTTCATTTTAAACCTTTTGGTGGCTAGCAGCACACTGATGAATTATGGTTATATTCAGCTGTTTTTAAAAGGCCTGCAGCCAACTGGTTTTATATTCTAACTTATCCTCCTGTATTTCTGGTAAACCTGCTTCAAATCAAACATGTTGCACATCAAATTAAAGCTTAGGTTCTCTTCTTTCCAACAATTGTTGGCTTTCCATCATAGCACAAGCTGGCTGCTTAAAATCAGACATTTAGTGTGGTCAATACCACACAGCTTTCAGAGCTGGGTCAGAGGTCAAATCTGTTCTGTATATTTAGCCTGGTCTTTCAGGCTAGCATGATCTGATTTACTGGAGTGACACCTCAATTTAAAGCTCAGATTCAGACCTTTTCATAGACTCCAACATTGTTCATTTTAAACCTTCTGGTGGCTAGCAGCACACTGATGAATTATGGTTATATTCAGCTGTTTTTAAAAGGCCTACAGCCAACTGGTTTTATATTCTAAAGTATCCTCCTGCATTTCTGGTAAACCTGCTTCAAATCAAACATGTTGCACATCAAATTAAAGCTTAGGTTCTCTTCTTTCCAACAATTGTTGGCTTTCCATCATAGCACAAGCTGGCTGCTTAAAATCAGACATTTAGTGTGGTCAATACCACACAGCTTTCAGAGCTGGGTCAGAGGTCAAATCTGTTCTGTATATTTAGCCTGGTCTTTCAGGCTAGCATGATCTGATTTACTGGAGTGACACCTCAATTTAAAGCTCAGATTCAGACCTTTTCATAGACTCCAACATTGTTCATTTTAAAACTTCTGGTGGCTAGCAGCACACTGATGAATTATGGTTATATTCAGCTGTTTTTAAAAGGCCTGCAGCCAACAGGTTTTATATTCTAACTTATCCTCCTGTATTTCTGGTAAACCTGCTTCAAATCAAACATGTTGCACATCAAATTAAAGCTTAGGTTCTCTTCTTTCCAACAATTGTTGGCTTTCCATCCTATCACAACCTGGCTGCTTAAAATCAGACATTTAGTGTGGTCAATACCACACAGCTTTCAGAGCTAGGTCAGAGGTCAAATCTGTTCTGTATATTTAGCCTGGTCTTTCAGGCTAGCATGATCTGATTTACTGGAGTGACACCTCAATTTAAAGCTCACATTCAGACCTTTTCATAGAGTCCAACATTGTTCATTTTAAACCTTCTGGTGGCTAGCAGCACACTGATGAATTATGGTTATATTCAGCTGTTTTTAAAAGGCCTGCAGCCAACAGGTTTTCTATTCTAACTTATCCTCCTGTATTTCTGGTAAACCTGCTTCAAATCAAACATGTTGCACATCAACTTAAAGCTTAGGTTCTCTTCTTTCCAACAATTGTTGGCTTTCCATCATAGCACAAGCTGGCTGCTTAAAATCAGACATTTAGTGTGGTCAATACCACACAGCTTTCAGAGCTGGGTCAGAGGTCAAATCTGTTCTGTATATTTAGCCTGGTCTTTCAGGCTAGCATGATCTGATTTACTGGAGTGACACCTCAATTTAAAGCTCAGATTCAGACCTTTTCATAGACTCCAACATTGTTCATTTTAAACCTTCTGGTGGCTAGCAGCACACTGATGAATTATGGTTATATTCAGCTGTTTTTAAAAGGCCTACAGCCAACTGGTTTTATATTCTAAAGTATCCTCCTGCATTTCTGGTAAACCTGCTTCAAATCAAACATGTTGCACATCAAATTAAAGCTTAGGTTCTCTTCTTTCCAACAATTGTTGGCTTTCCATCATAGCACAAGCTGGCTGCTTAAAATCAGACATTTAGTGTGGTCAATACCACACAGCTTTCAGAGCTGGGTCAGAGGTCAAATCTGTTCTGTATATTTAGCCTGGTCTTTCAGGCTAGCATGATCTGATTTACTGGAGTGACACCTCAATTTAAAGCTCAGATTCAGACCTTTTCATAGACTCCAACATTGTTCATTTTAAACCTTCTGGTGGCTAGCAGCACACTGATGAATTATGGTTATATTCAGCTGTTTTTAAAAGGCCTGCA
Source organism: Centroberyx gerrardi (assembly GCF_048128805.1). Classification (NCBI taxonomy): domain Eukaryota; kingdom Metazoa; phylum Chordata; class Actinopteri; order Beryciformes; family Berycidae; genus Centroberyx; species Centroberyx gerrardi. Next base: position 502,873 of record NC_136015.1, read on the forward strand.
GCCAACTGGTTTTATATTCTAACTTATCCTCCTGTATTTCTGGTAAACCTGCTTCAAATCAAACATGTTGCACATCAAATTAAAGCTTAGGTTCTCTTCTTTCCAACAATTGTTGGCTTTCCATCATAGCACAAGCTGGCTGCTTAAAATCAGACATTTAGTGTGGTCAATACCACACAGCTTTCAGAGCTGGGTCAGAGGTCAAATCTGTTCTGTATATTTAGCCTGGTCTTTCAGGCTAGCATGATCTGATTTACTGGAGTGACACCTCAATTTAAAGCTCAGATTCAGACCTTTTCATAGACTCCAACATTGTTCATTTTAAACCTTCTGGTGGCTAGCAGCACACTGATGAATTATGGTTATATTCAGCTGTTTTTAAAAGGCCTGCAGCCAACTGGTTTTATATTCTAACTTATCCTCCTGTATTTCTGGTAAACCTGCTTCAAATCAAACATGTTGCACATCAAATTAAAGCTTAGGTTCTCTTCTTTCCAACAATTGTTGGCTTTCCATCATAGCACAAGCTGGCTGCTTAAAATCAGACATTTAGTGTGGTCAATACCACACAGCTTTCAGAGCTGGGTCAGAGGTCAAATCTGTTCTGTATATTTAGCCTGGTCTTTCAGGCTAGCATGATCTGATTTACTGGAGTGACACCTCAATTTAAAGCTCAGATTCAGACCTTTTCATAGACTCCAACATTGTTCATTTTAAACCTTCTGGTGGCTAGCAGCACACTGATGAATTATGGTTATATTCAGCTGTTTTTAAAAGGCCTACAGCCAACTGGTTTTATATTCTAAAGTATCCTCCTGCATTTCTGGTAAACCTGCTTCAAATCAAACATGTTGCACATCAAATTAAAGCTTAGGTTCTCTTCTTTCCAACAATTGTTGGCTTTCCATCATAGCACAAGCTGGCTGCTTAAAATCAGACATTTAGTGTGGTCAATACCACACAGCTTTCAGAGCTGGGTCAGAGGTCAAATCTGTTCTGTATATTTAGCCTGGTCTTTCAGGCTAGCATGATCTGATTTACTGGAGTGACACCTCAATTTAAAGCTCAGATTCAGACCTTTTCATAGACTCCAACATTGTTCATTTTAAAACTTCTGGTGGCTAGCAGCACACTGATGAATTATGGTTATATTCAGCTGTTTTTAAAAGGCCTGCAGCCAACAGGTTTTATATTCTAACTTATCCTCCTGTATTTCTGGTAAACCTGCTTCAAATCAAACATGTTGCACATCAAATTAAAGCTTAGGTTCTCTTCTTTCCAACAATTGTTGGCTTTCCATCCTATCACAACCTGGCTGCTTAAAATCAGACATTTAGTGTGGTCAATACCACACAGCTTTCAGAGCTAGGTCAGAGGTCAAATCTGTTCTGTATATTTAGCCTGGTCTTTCAGGCTAGCATGATCTGATTTACTGGAGTGACACCTCAATTTAAAGCTCAGATTCAGACCTTTTCATAGAGTCCAACATTGTTGATTTTAACCCTTCTGGTGGCTAGCAGCACACTGATGAATTATGGTTATATTCAGCTGTTTTTAAAAGGCCTGCAGCCAACTGGTTTTATATTCTAACTTATCCTCCTGTATTTCTGGTAAACCTGCTTCAAATCAAACATGTTGCACATCAAATTAAAGCTTAGGTTCTCTTCTTTCCAACAATTGTTGGCTTTCCATCCTATCACAACCTGGCTGCTTAAAATCAGACATTTAGTGTGGTCAATACCACACAGCTTTCAGAGCTGGGTCAGAGGTCAAATCTGTTCTGTATATTTAGCCTGGTCTTTCAGGCTAGCATGATCTGATTTACTGGAGTGACACCTCAATTTAAAGCTCACATTCAGACCTTTTCATAGAGTCCAACATTGTTGAGTTTACCCCTTCTGGTGGCTAGCAGCACACTGATGAATTATGGTTACATTCAGCTGTTTTCAAAAGGCCTGCAGCCAACTGGTTTTATATTCTAAAGTATCCTCCTGTATTTCTGGTAAACCTGCTTCAAATCAAACATGTTGCACATCAAATTAAAGCTTAGGTTCTCTTCTTTCCATCAATTGTTGGCTTTCCATCCTAGCACAACCTGGCTGCTTAAAATCAGACATTTAGTGTGGTCAATACCACACAGCTTTCAGAGCTGGGTCAGAGGTCAAATCTGTTCTGTATATTTAGCCTGGTCTTTCAGGCTAGCATGATCTGATTTACTGGAGTGACACCTCAATTTAAAGCTCACATTCAGACCTTTTCATAGAGTCCAACATTGTTGAGTTTACCCCTTCTGGTGGCTAGCAGCACACTGATGAATTATGGTTACATTCAGCTGTTTTCAAAAGGCCTGCAGCCAACAGGTTTTCTATTCGAACTTATCCTCCTGTATTTCTGGTAAACCTGCTTCAAATCAAACATGTTGCACATCAAATTAAAGCTTAGGTTCTCTTCTTTCCAACAATTGTTGGCTTTCCATCATAGCACAAGCTGGCTGCTTAAAATCAGACATTTAGTGTGGTCAATACCACACAGCTTTCAGAGCTGGGTCAGAGGTCAAATCTGTTCTGTATATTTAGCCTGGTCTTTCAGGCTAGCATGATCTGATTTACTGGAGTGACACCTCAATTTAAAGCTCAGATTCAGACCTTTTCATAGAGTCCAACATTGTTCATTTTAAACCTTCTGGTGGCTAGCAGCACACTGATGAATTATGGTTATATTCAGCTGTTTTTAAAAGGCCTGCAGCCAACTGGTTTTATATTCTAACTTATCCTCCTGTATTTCTGGTAAACCTGCTTCAAATCAAACATGTTGCACATCAACTTAAAGCTTAGGTTCTCTTCTTTCCAACAATTGTTGGCTTTCCATCATAGCACAAGCTGGCTGCTTAAAATCAGACATTTAGTGTGGTCAATACCACACAGCTTTCAGAGCTGGGTCAGAGGTCAAATCTGTTCTGTATATTTAGCCTGGTCTTTCAGGCTAGCATGATCTGATTTACTGGAGTGACACCTCAATTTAAAGCTCAGATTCAGACCTTTTCATAGACTCCAACATTGTTCATTTTAAACCTTCTGGTGGCTAGCAGCACACTGATGAATTATGGTTATATTCAGCTGTTTTTAAAAGGCCTACAGCCAACTGGTTTTATATTCTAAAGTATCCTCCTGCATTTCTGGTAAACCTGCTTCAAATCAAACATGTTGCACATCAAATTAAAGCTTAGGTTCTCTTCTTTCCAACAATTGTTGGCTTTCCATCATAGCACAAGCTGGCTGCTTAAAATCAGACATTTAGTGTGGTCAATACCACACAGCTTTCAGAGCTGGGTCAGAGGTCAAATCTGTTCTGTATATTTAGCCTGGTCTTTCAGGCTAGCATGATCTGATTTACTGGAGTGACACCTCAATTTAAAGCTCAGATTCAGACCTTTTCATAGACTCCAACATTGTTCATTTTAAACCTTCTGGTGGCTAGCAGCACACTGATGAATTATGGTTATATTCAGCTGTTTTTAAAAGGCCTGCAGCCAACTGGTTTTATATTCTAACTTATCCTCCTGTATTTCTGGTAAACCTGCTTCAAATCAAACATGTTGCACATCAAATTAAAGCTTAGGTTCTCTTCTTTCCAACAATTGTTGGCTTTCCATCATAGCACAAGCTGGCTGCTTAAAATCAGACATTTAGTGTGGTCAATACCACACAGCTTTCAGAGCTGGGTCAGAGGTCAAATCTGTTCTGTATATTTAGCCTGGTCTTTCAGGCTAGCATGATCTGATTTACTGGAGTGACACCTCAATTTAAAGCTCAGATTCAGACCTTTTCATAGACTCCAACATTGTTCATTTTAAACCTTCTGGTGGCTAGCAGCACACTGATGAATTATGGTTATATTCAGCTGTTTTTAAAAGGCCTACAGCCAACTGGTTTTATATTCTAAAGTATCCTCCTGCATTTCTGGTAAACCTGCTTCAAATCAAACATGTTGCACATCAAATTAAAGCTTAGGTTCTCTTCTTTCCAACAATTGTTGGCTTTCCATCATAGCACAAGCTGGCTGCTTAAAATCAGACATTTAGTGTGGTCAATACCACACAGCTTTCAGAGCTGGGTCAGAGGTCAAATCTGTTCTGTATATTTAGCCTGGTCTTTCAGGCTAGCATGATCTGATTTACTGGAGTGACACCTCAATTTAAAGCTCAGATTCAGACCTTTTCATAGACTCCAACATTGTTCATTTTAAAACTTCTGGTGGCTAGCAGCACACTGATGAATTATGGTTATATTCAGCTGTTTTTAAAAGGCCTGCAGCCAACAGGTTTTATATTCTAACTTATCCTCCTGTATTTCTGGTAAACCTGCTTCAAATCAAACATGTTGCACATCAAATTAAAGCTTAGGTTCTCTTCTTTCCAACAATTGTTGGCTTTCCATCCTATCACAACCTGGCTGCTTAAAATCAGACATTTAGTGTGGTCAATACCACACAGCTTTCAGAGCTAGGTCAGAGGTCAAATCTGTTCTGTATATTTAGCCTGGTCTTTCAGGCTAGCATGATCTGATTTACTGGAGTGACACCTCAATTTAAAGCTCAGATTCAGACCTTTTCATAGAGTCCAACATTGTTGATTTTAACCCTTCTGGTGGCTAGCAGCACACTGATGAATTATGGTTATATTCAGCTGTTTTTAAAAGGCCTGCAGCCAACTGGTTTTATATTCTAACTTATCCTCCTGTATTTCTGGTAAACCTGCTTCAAATCAAACATGTTGCACATCAAATTAAAGCTTAGGTTCTCTTCTTTCCAACAATTGTTGGCTTTCCATCCTATCACAACCTGGCTGCTTAAAATCAGACATTTAGTGTGGTCAATACCACACAGCTTTCAGAGCTGGGTCAGAGGTCAAATCTGTTCTGTATATTTAGCCTGGTCTTTCAGGCTAGCATGATCTGATTTACTGGAGTGACACCTCAATTTAAAGCTCACATTCAGACCTTTTCATAGAGTCCAACATTGTTGAGTTTACCCCTTCTGGTGGCTAGCAGCACACTGATGAATTATGGTTACATTCAGCTGTTTTCAAAAGGCCTGCAGCCAACTGGTTTTATATTCTAAAGTATCCTCCTGTATTTCTGGTAAACCTGCTTCAAATCAAACATGTTGCACATCAAATTAAAGCTTAGGTTCTCTTCTTTCCAACAATTGTTGGCTTTCCATCATAGCACAAGCTGGCTGCTTAAAATCAGACATTTAGTGTGGTCAATACCACACAGCTTTCAGAGCTGGGTCAGAGGTCAAATCTGTTCTGTATATTTAGCCTGGTCTTTCAGGCTAGCATGATCTGATTTACTGGAGTGACACCTCAATTTAAAGCTCACATTCAGACCTTTTCATAGAGTCCAACATTGTTGAGTTTACCCCTTCTGGTGGCTAGCAGCACACTGATGAATTATGGTTACATTCAGCTGTTTTCAAAAGGCCTGCAGCCAACAGGTTTTCTATTCTAACTTATCCTCCTGTATTTCTGGTAAACCTGCTTCAAATCAAACATGTTGCACATCAAATTAAAGCTTAGGTTCTCTTCTTTCCAACAATTGTTGGCTTTCCATCATAGCACAAGCTGGCTGCTTAAAATCAGACATTTAGTGTGGTCAATACCACACAGCTTTCAGAGCTGGGTCAGAGGTCAAATCTGTTCTGTATATTTAGCCTGGTCTTTCAGGCTAGCATGATCTGATTTACTGGAGTGACACCTCAATTTAAAGCTCAGATTCAGACCTTTTCATAGAGTCCAACATTGTTCATTTTAAACCTTCTGGTGGCTAGCAGCACACTGATGAATTATGGTTATATTCAGCTGTTTTTAAAAGGCCTGCGGCCAACTGGTTTTATATTCTAACTTATCCTCCTGTATTTCTGGTAAACCTGCTTCAAATCAAACATGTTGCACATCAAATTAAAGCTTAGGTTCTCTTCTTTCCAACAATTGTTGGCTTTCCATCATAGCACAAGCTGGCTGCTTAAAATCAGACATTTAGTGTGGTCAATACCACACAGCTTTCAGAGCTGGGTCAGAGGTCAAATCTGTTCTGTATATTTAGCCTGGTCTTTCAGGCTAGCATGATCTGATTTACTGGAGTGACACCTCAATTTAAAGCTCAGATTCAGACCTTTTCATAGACTCCAACATTGTTCATTTTAAACCTTCTGGTGGCTAGCAGCACACTGATGAATTATGGTTATATTCAGCTGTTTTTAAAAGGCCTGCAGCCAACTGGTTTTATATTCTAACTTATCCTCCTGTATTTCTGGTAAACCTGCTTCAAATCAAACATGTTGCACATCAAATTAAAGCTTAGGTTCTCTTCTTTCCAACAATTGTTGGCTTTCCATCCTATCACAACCTGGCTGCTTAAAATCAGACATTTAGTGTGGTCAATACCACACAGCTTTCAGAGCTGGGTCAGAGGTCAAATCTGTTCTGTATATTTAGCCTGGTCTTTCAGGCTAGCATGATCTGATTTACTGGAGTGACACCTCAATTTAAAGCTCACATTCAGACCTTTTCATAGAGTCCAACATTGTTGAGTTTACCCCTTCTGGTGGCTAGCAGCACACTGATGAATTATGGTTACATTCAGCTGTTTTCAAAAGGCCTGCAGCCAACTGGTTTTATATTCTAAAGTATCCTCCTGTATTTCTGGTAAACCTGCTTCAAATCAAACATGTTGCACATCAAATTAAAGCTTAGGATCTCTTCTTTCCAACAATTGTTGGCTTTCCATCATAGCACAAGCTGGCTGCTTAAAATCAGACATTTAGTGTGGTCAATACCACACAGCTTTCAGAGCTGGGTCAGAGGTCAAATCTGTTCTGTATATTTAGCCTGGTCTTTCAGGCTAGCATGATCTGATTTACTGGAGTGACACCTCAATTTAAAGCTCACATTCAGACCTTTTCATAGAGTCCAACATTGTTGAGTTTACCCCTTCTGGTGGCTAGCAGCACACTGATGAATTATGGTTACATTCAGCTGTTTTCAAAAGGCCTGCAGCCAACAGGTTTTCTATTCTAACTTATCCTCCTGTATTTCTGGTAAACCTGCTTCAAATCAAACATGTTGCACATCAAATTAAAGCTTAGGTTCTCTTCTTTCCAACAATTGTTGGCTTTCCATCATAGCACAAGCTGGCTGCTTAAAATCAGACATTTAGTGTGGTCAATACCACACAGCTTTCAGAGCTGGGTCAGAGGTCAAATCTGTTCTGTATATTTAGCCTGGTCTTTCAGGCTAGCATGATCTGATTTACTGGAGTGACACCTCAATTTAAAGCTCAGATTCAGACCTTTTCATAGAGTCCAACATTGTTCATTTTAAACCTTCTGGTGGCTAGCAGCACACTGATGAATTATGGTTATATTCAGCTGTTTTTAAAAGGCCTGCAGCCAACTGGTTTTATATTCTAACTTATCCTCCTGTATTTCTGGTAAACCTGCTTCAAATCAAACATGTTGCACATCAAATTAAAGCTTAGGTTCTCTTCTTTCCAACAATTGTTGGCTTTCCATCATAGCACAAGCTGGCTGCTTAAAATCAGACATTTAGTGTGGTCAATACCACACAGCTGTCAGAGCTGGGTCAGAGGTCAAATCTGTTCTGTATATTTAGCCTGGTCTTTCAGGCTAGCATGATCTGATTTACTGGAGTGACACCTCAATTTAAAGCTCAGATTCAGACCTTTTCATAGACTCCAACATTGTTCATTTTAAACCTTCTGGTGGCTAGCAGCACACTGATGAATTATGGTTATATTCAGCTGTTTTTAAAAGGCCTGCAGCCAACAGGTTTTATATTCTAACTTATCCTCCTGTATTTCTGGTAAACCTGCTTCAAATCAAACATGTTGCACATCAAATTAAAGCTTAGGTTCTCTTCTTTCCAACAATTGTTGGCTTTCCATCCTATCACAACCTGGCTGCTTAAAATCAGACATTTAGTGTGGTCAATACCACACAGCTTTCAGAGCTAGGTCAGAGGTCAAATCTGTTCTGTATATTTAGCCTGGTCTTTCAGGCTAGCATGATCTGATTTACTGGAGTGACACCTCAATTTAAAGCTCAGATTCAGACCTTTTCATAGAGTCCAACATTGTTGATTTTAACCCTTCTGGTGGCTAGCAGCACACTGATGAATTATGGTTATATTCAGCTGTTTTTAAAAGGCCTGCAGCCAACTGGTTTTATATTCTAACTTATCCTCCTGTATTTCTGGTAAACCTGCTTCAAATCAAACATGTTGCACATCAAATTAAAGCTTAGGTTCTCTTCTTTCCAACAATTGTTGGCTTTCCATCCTATCACAACCTGGCTGCTTAAAATCAGACATTTAGTGTGGTCAATACCACACAGCTTTCAGAGCTGGGTCAGAGGTCAAATCTGTTCTGTATATTTAGCCTGGTCTTTCAGGCTAGCATGATCTGATTTACTGGAGTGACACCTCAATTTAAAGCTCAGATTCAGACCTTTTCATAGACTCCAACATTGTTCATTTTAAAACTTCTGGTGGCTAGCAGCACACTGATGAATTATGGTTATATTCAGCTGTTTTTAAAAGGCCTGCAGCCAACAGGTTTTATATTCTAACTTATCCTCCTGTATTTCTGGTAAACCTGCTTCAAATCAAACATGTTGCACATCAAATTAAAGCTTAGGTTCTCTTCTTTCCAACAATTGTTGGCTTTCCATCCTATCACAACCTGGCTGCTTAAAATCAGACATTTAGTGTGGTCAATACCACACAGCTTTCAGAGCTAGGTCAGAGGTCAAATCTGTTCTGTATATTTAGCCTGGTCTTTCAGGCTAGCATGATCTGATTTACTGGAGTGACACCTCAATTTAAAGCTCAGATTCAGACCTTTTCATAGAGTCCAACATTGTTGATTTTAACCCTTCTGGTGGCTAGCAGCACACTGATGAATTATGGTTATATTCAGCTGTTTTTAAAAGGCCTGCAGCCAACTGGTTTTATATTCTAACTTATCCTCCTGTATTTCTGGTAAACCTGCTTCAAATCAAACATGTTGCACATCAAATTAAAGCTTAGGTTCTCTTCTTTCCAACAATTGTTGGCTTTCCATCCTATCACAACCTGGCTGCTTAAAATCAGACATTTAGTGTGGTCAATACCACACAGCTTTCAGAGCTGGGTCAGAGGTCAAATCTGTTCTGTATATTTAGCCTGGTCTTTCAGGCTAGCATGATCTGATTTACTGGAGTGACACCTCAATTTAAAGCTCACATTCAGACCTTTTCATAGAGTCCAACATTGTTGAGTTTACCCCTTCTGGTGGCTAGCAGCACACTGATGAATTATGGTTACATTCAGCTGTTTTCAAAAGGCCTGCAGCCAACTGGTTTTATATTCTAAAGTATCCTCCTGTATTTCTGGTAAACCTGCTTCAAATCAAACATGTTGCACATCAAATTAAAGCTTAGGTTCTCTTCTTTCCAACAATTGTTGGCTTTCCATCATAGCACAAGCTGGCTGCTTAAAATCAGACATTTAGTGTGGTCAATACCACACAGCTTTCAGAGCTGGGTCAGAGGTCAAATCTGTTCTGTATATTTAGCCTGGTCTTTCAGGCTAGCATGATCTGATTTACTGGAGTGACACCTCAATTTAAAGCTCACATTCAGACCTTTTCATAGAGTCCAACATTGTTGAGTTTACCCCTTCTGGTGGCTAGCAGCACACTGATGAATTATGGTTACATTCAGCTGTTTTCAAAAGGCCTGCAGCCAACAGGTTTTCTATTCTAACTTATCCTCCTGTATTTCTGGTAAACCTGCTTCAAATCAAACATGTTGCACATCAAATTAAAGCTTAGGTTCTCTTCTTTGCAACAATTGTTGGCTTTCCATCATAGCACAAGCTGGCTGCTTAAAATCAGACATTTAGTGTGGTCAATACCACACAGCTTTCAGAGCTGGGTCAGAGGTCAAATCTGTTCTGTATATTTAGCCTGGTCTTTCAGGCTAGCATGATCTGATTTACTGGAGTGACACCTCAATTTAAAGCTCAGATTCAGACCTTTTCATAGAGTCCAACATTGTTCATTTTAAACCTTCTGGTGGCTAGCAGCACACTGATGAATTATGGTTATATTCAGCTGTTTTTAAAAGGCCTGCAGCCAACTGGTTTTATATTCTAACTTATCCTCCTGTATTTCTGGTAAACCTGCTTCAAATCAAACATGTTGCACATCAAATTAAAGCTTAGGTTCTCTTCTTTCCAACAATTGTTGGCTTTCCATCATAGCACAAGCTGGCTGCTTAAAATCAGACATTTAGTGTGGTCAATACCACACAGCTTTCAGAGCTGGGTCAGAGGTCAAATCTGTTCTGTATATTTAGCCTGGTCTTTCAGGCTAGCATGATCTGATTTACTGGAGTGACACCTCAATTTAAAGCTCAGATTCAGACCTTTTCATAGACTCCAACATTGTTCATTTTAAACCTTCTGGTGGCTAGCAGCACACTGATGAATTATGGTTATATTCAACTGTTTTTAAAAGGCCTGCAGCCAACAGGTTTTATATTCTAACTTATCCTCCTGTATTTCTGGTAAACCTGCTTCAAATCAAACATGTTGCACATCAAATTAAAGCTTAGGTTCTCTTCTTTCCAACAATTGTTGGCTTTGCATCCTATCACAACCTGGCTGCTTAAAATCAGACATTTAGTGTGGTCAATACCACACAGCTTTCAGAGCTAGGTCAGAGGTCAAATCTGTTCTGTATATTTAGCCTGGTCTTTCAGGCTAGCATGATCTGATTTACTGGAGTGACACCTCAATTTAAAGCTCAGATTCAGACCTTTTCATAGAGTCCAACATTGTTGATTTTAACCCTTCTGGTGGCTAGCAGCACACTGATGAATTATGGTTATATTCAGCTGTTTTTAAAAGGCCTGCAGCCAACTGGTTTTATATTCTAACTTATCCTCCTGTATTTCTGGTAAACCTGCTTCAAATCAAACATGTTGCACATCAAATTAAAGCTTAGGTTCTCTTCTTTCCAACAATTGTTGGCTTTCCATCCTATCACAACCTGGCTGCTTAAAATCAGACATTTAGTGTGGTCAATACCACACAGCTTTCAGAGCTGGGTCAGAGGTCAAATCTGTTCTGTATATTTAGCCTGGTCTTTCAGGCTAGCATGATCTGATTTACTGGAGTGACACCTCAATTTAAAGCTCAGATTCAGACCTTTTCATAGACTCCAACATTGTTCATTTTAAACCTTCTGGTGGCTAGCAGCACACTGATGAATTATGGTTATATTCAGCTGTTTTTAAAAGGCCTGCAGCCAACTGGTTTTATATTCTAACTTATCCTCCTGTATTTCTGGTAAACCTGCTTCAAATCAAACATGTTGCACATCAAATTAAAGCTTAGGTTCTCTTCTTTCCAGCAATTGTTGGCTTTCCATCCTATCACAACCTGGCTGCTTAAAATCAGACATTTAGTGTGGTCAATACCACACAGCTTTCAGAGCTGGGTCAGAGGTCAAATCTGTTCTGTATATTTAGCCTGGTCTTTCAGGCTAGCATGATCTGATTTACTGTAGTGACACCTCAATTTAAAGCTCAGATTCAGACCTTTTCATAGACTCCAACATTGTTGATTTTAAACCTTCTGGTGGCTAGCAGCACACTGATGAATTATGGTTATATTCAGCTGTTTTTAAAAGGCCTGCAGCCAACAGGTTTTATATTCTAACTTATCCTCCTGTATTTCTGGTAAACCTGCTTCAAATCAAACATGTTGCACATCAAATTAAAGCTTAGGTTCTCTTCTTTCCAACAATTGTTGGCTTTCCATCCTATCACAACCTGGCTGCTTAAAATCAGACATTTAGTGTGGTCAATACCACACAGCTTTCAGAGCTGGGTCAGAGGTCAAATCTGTTCTGTATATTTAGCCTGGTCTTTCAGGCTAGCATGATCTGATTTACTGGAGTGACACCTCAATTTAAAGCTCAGATTCAGACCTTTTCATAGACTCCAACATTGTTCATTTTACCCCTTCTGGTGGCTAGCAGCACACTGATGAATTATGGTTACATTCAGCTGTTTTCAAAAGGCCTGCAGCCAACTGGTTTTATATTCTAACTTATCCTCCTGTATTTCTGGTAAACCTGCTTCAAATCAAACATGTTGCACATCAAATTAAAGCTTAGGTTCTCTTCTTTCCAACAATTGTTGGCTTTCCATCCTATCACAACCTGGCTGCTTAAAATCAGACATTTAGTGTGGTCAATACCACACAGCTTTCAGAGCTGGGTCAGAGGTCAAATCTGTTCTGTATATTTAGCCTGGTCTTTCAGGCTAGCATGATCTGATTTACTGGAGTGACACCTCAATTTAAAGCTCAGATTCAGACCTTTTCATAGACTCCAACATTGTTCATTTTAAACCTTCTGGTGGCTAGCAGCACACTTATGAATTATGGTTATATTCAGCTGTTTTTAAAAGGCCTGCAGCCAACTGGTTTTATATTCTAACTTATCCTCCTGTATTTCTGGTAAACCTGCTTCAAATCAAACATGTTGCACATCAAATTAAAGCTTAGGTTCTCTTCTTTCCATCAATTGTTGGCTTTCCATCCTATCACAACCTGGCTGCTTAAAATCAGACATTTAGTGTGGTCAATACCACACAGCTTTCAGAGCTGGGTCAGAGGTCAAATCTGTTCTGTATATTTAGCCTGGTCTTTCAGGCTAGCATGATCTGATTTACTGGAGTGACACCTCAATTTAAAGCTCAGATTCAGACCTTTTCATAGACTCCAACATTGTTCATTTTAAACCTTCTGGTGGCTAGCAGCACACTGATGAATTATGGTTATATTCAGCTGTTTTTAAAAGGCCTGCAGCCAACTGGTTTTATATTCTAACTTATCCTCCTGTATTTCTGGTAAACCTGCTTCAAATCAAACATGTTGCACATCAAATTAAAGCTTAGGTTCTCTTCTTTCCAACAATTGTTGGCTTTCCATCCTATCACAACCTGGCTGCTTAAAATCAGACATTTAGTGTGGTCAATACCACACAGCTTTCAGAGCTGGGTCAGAGGTCAAATCTGTTCTGTATATTTAGCCTCGTCCGTCAAGCTAGCATGATCTGATTTACTGGAGTGACACCTCAATTTAAAGCTCAGATTCAGACCTTTTCATAGACTCCAACATTGTTGATTTTAACCCTTCTGGTGGCTAGCAGCACACTGATGAATTATGGTTACATTCAGCTGTTTTCAAAAGGCCTGCAGCCAACAGGTTTTATATTCTAACTTATCCTCCTGTATTTCTGGTAAACCTGCTTCAAATCAAACATGTTGCACATCAAATTAAAGCTTAGGTTCTCTTCTTTCCATCAATTGTTGGCTTTCGATCATAGCACAACCTGGCTGCTTAAAATCAGACATTTAGTGTGGTCAATACCACACAGCTTTCAGAGCTGGGTCAGAGGTCAAATCTGTTCTGTATATTTAGCCTGGTCTTTCAGGCTAGCATGATCTGATTTACTGGAGTGACACCTCAATTTAAAGCTCAGATTCAGACCTTTTCATAGAGTCCAACATTGTTGATTTTACCCCTTCTGGTGGCTAGCAGCACACTGATGAATTATGGTTACATTCAGCTGTTTTCAAAAGGCCTGTAGCCAACAGGTTTTATATTCTAACTTATCCTCCTGTATTTCTGGTAAACCTGCTTCAAATCAAACATGTTGCACATCAAATTAAAGCTTAGGTTCTCTTCTTTCCAACAATTGTTGGCTTTCCATCCTATCACAACCTGGCTGCTTAAAGTCAGACATTTAGTGTGGTCAATACCACACAGCTTTCAGAGCTGGGTCAGAGGTCAAATCTGTTCTGTATATTTAGCCTGGTCTTTCAGGCTAGCATGATCTGATTTACTGGAGTGACACCTCAATTTAAAGCTCAGATTCAGACCTTTTCATAGAGTCCAACATTGTTGATTTTACCCCTTCTGGTGGCTAGCAGCACACTGATGAATTATGGTTACATTCAGCTGTTTTCAAAAGGCCTGTAGCCAACTGGTTTTATATTCTAACTTATCCTCCTGTATTTCTGGTAAACCTGCTTCAAATCAAACATGTTGCACATCAAATTAAAGCTTAGGTTCTCTTCTTTCCATCAATTGTTAGCTTTCCATCATAGCACAACCTGGCTGCTTAAAATCAGACATTTAGTGTGGTCAATACCACACAGCTTTCAGAGCTGGGTCAGAGGTCAAATCTGTTCTGTATATTTAGCCTGGTCTTTCAGGCTAGCATGATCTGATTTACTGGAGTGACACCTCAATTTAAAGCTAAGATTCAGACCTTTTCATAGAGTCCAACATTGTTGAGTTTACCCCTTCTGGTGGCTAGCAGCACACTGATGAATTATGGTTACATTCAGCTGTTTTCAAAAGGCCTGCAGCCAACAGGTTTTCTATTCTAACTTATCCTCCTGTATTTCTGGTAAACCTGCTTCAAATCAAACATGTTGCACATCAAATTAAAGCTTAGGTTCTCTTCTTTCCATCAATTGTTGGCTTTCCATCATAGCACAAGCTGGCTGCTTAAAATCAGACATTTAGTGTGGTCAATACCACACAGCTTTCAGAGCTGGGTCAGAGGTCAAATCTGTTCTGTATATTTAGCCTGGTCTTTCAGGCTAGCATGATCTGATTTACTGGAGTGATACCTCCATGTAAACCTCAGATTCAGACCTTTTCATAGAGTCCAACATTGTTGATTTTAACCCTTCTGGTGGCTAGCAGCACACTGATGAATTATGGTTACATTCAGCTGTTTTCAAAAGGCCTGCAGCCAACAGGTTTTATATTCTACCTTATCCTCCTGTATTTCTGGTAAACCTGCTTCAAATCAAACATGTTGCACATCAAATTAAAGCTTAGGTTCTCTTCTTTCCATCAATTGTTGGCTTTCCATCATAGCACAAGCTGGCTGCTTAAAATCAGACATTTAGTGTGGTCAATACCACACAGCTTTCAGAGCTGGGTCAGAGGTCAAATCTGTTCTGTATATTTAGCCTGGTCTTTCAGGCTAGCATGATCTGATTTACTGGAGTGATACCTCCATGTAAACCTCAGATTCAGACCTTTTCATAGAGTCCAACATTGTTGATTTTAACCCTTCTGGTGGCTAGCAGCACACTGATGAATTATGGTTACATTCAGCTGTTTTCAAAAGGCCTGCAGCCAACAGGTTTTATATTCTACCTTATCCTCCTGTATTTCTGGTAAACCTGCTTCAAATCAAACATGTTGCACATCAAATTAAAGCTTAGGTTCTCTTCTTTCCAACAATTGTTGGCTTTCCATCATAGCACAAGCTGGCTGCTTAAAATCAGACATTTAGTATGGTCAATACCACATAGCTTTCAGAGCTGGGTCAGAGGTCAAATCTGTTTTGTATATTTAGCCTGGTCCTTCAGGCTAGCATGATCTGATTTACTGGAGTGACACCTCAATTTAAAGCTAAGATTCAGACCTTTTCATAGAGTCCAACATTGTTGAGTTTACCCCTTCTGGTGGCTAGCAGCACACTGATGAATTATGGTTACATTCAGCTGTTTTCAAAAGGCCTGCAGCCAACAGGTTTTCTATTCTAACTTATCCTCCTGTATTTCTGGTAAACCTGCTTCAAATCAAACATGTTGCACATCAAATTAAAGCTTAGGTTCTCTTCTTTCCATCAATTGTTGGTTTTCCATCATAGCACAACCTGGCTGCTTAAAATCAGACATTTAGTGTGGTCAATACCACACAGCTTTCAGAGCTGGGTCAGAGGTCAAATCTGTTCTGTATATTTAGCCTGGTCTTTCAGGCTAGCATGATCTGATTTACTGGAGTGATACCTCCATGTAAACCTCAGATTCAGACCTTTTCATAGAGTCCAACATTGTTGATTTTAACCCTTCTGGTGGCTAGCAGCACACTGATGAATTATGGTTACATTCAGCTGTTTTCAAAAGGCCTGCAGCCAACAGGTTTTATATTCTACCTTATCCTCCTGTATTTCTGGTAAACCTGCTTCAAATCAAACATGTTGCACATCAAATTAAAGCTTAGGTTCTCTTCTTTCCAACAATTGTTGGCTTTCCATCATAGCACAAGCTGGCTGCTTAAAATCAGACATTTAGTATGGTCAATACCACATAGCTTTCAGAGCTGGGTCAGAGGTCAAATCTGTTTTGTATATTTAGCCTGGTCCTTCAGGCTAGCATGATCTGATTTACTGGAGTGACACCTCAATTTAAAGCTAAGATTCAGACCTTTTCATAGAGTCCAACATTGTTGAGTTTACCCCTTCTGGTGGCTAGCAGCACACTGATGAATTATGGTTACATTCAGCTGTTTTCAAAAGGCCTGCAGCCAACAGGTTTTCTATTCTAACTTATCCTCCTGTATTTCTGGTAAACCTGCTTCAAATCAAACATGTTGCACATCAAATTAAAGCTTAGGTTCTCTTCTTTCCATCAATTGTTGGTTTTCCATCATAGCACAACCTGGCTGCTTAAAATCAGACATTTAGTGTGGTCAATACCACACAGCTTTCAGAGCTGGGTCAGAGGTCAAATCTGTTCTGTATATTTAGCCTGGTCTTTCAGGCTAGCATGATCTGATTTACTGGAGTGATACCTCCATGTAAACCTCAGATTCAGACCTTTTCATAGAGTCCAACATTGTTGATTTTAACCCTTCTGGTGGCTAGCAGCACACTGATGAATTATGGTTACATTCAGCTGTTTTCAAAAGGCCTGCAGCCAACAGGTTTTATATTCTACCTTATCCTCCTGTATTTCTGGTAAACCTGCTTCAAATCAAACATGTTGCACATCAAATTAAAGCTTAGGTTCTCTTCTTTCCAACAATTGTTGGCTTTCCATCATAGCACAAGCTGGCTGCTTAAAATCAGACATTTAGTATGGTCAATACCACATAGCTTTCAGAGCTGGGTCAGAGGTCAAATCTGTTTTGTATATTTAGCCTGGTCCTTCAGGCTAGCATGATCTGATTTACTGGAGTGACACCTCAATTTAAAGCTAAGATT
The DNA here is from genome assembly GCF_048128805.1 of Centroberyx gerrardi. NCBI lineage: Eukaryota > Metazoa > Chordata > Actinopteri > Beryciformes > Berycidae > Centroberyx > Centroberyx gerrardi. The sequence goes on from NC_136015.1 coordinate 520,017, forward strand.
CAGACCTTTTCATAGAGTCCAACATTGTTGAGTTTACCCCTTCTGGTGGCTAGCAGCACACTGATGAATTATGGTTACATTCAGCTGTTTTCAAAAGGCCTGCAGCCAACAGGTTTTCTATTCTAACTTATCCTCCTGTATTTCTGGTAAACCTGCTTCAAATCAAACATGTTGCACATCAAATTAAAGCTTAGGTTCTCTTCTTTCCATCAATTGTTGGCTTTCCATCATAGCACAACCTGGCTGCTTAAAATCAGACATTTAGTGTGGTCAATACCACACAGCTTTCAGAGCTGGGTCAGAGGTCAAATCTGTTCTGTATATTTAGCCTGGTCTTTCAGGCTAGCATGATCTGATTTACTGGAGTGACACCTCAATTTAAAGCTCAGATTCAGACCTTTTCATAGAGTCCAACATTGTTGATTTTACCCCTTCTGGTGGCTAGCAGCACACTGATGAATTATGGTTACATTCAGCTGTTTTCAAAAGGCCTGCAGCCAACAGGTTTTCTATTCTAACTTATCCTCCTGTATTTCTGGTAAACCTGCTTCAAATCAAACATGTTGCACATCAAATTAAAGCTTAGGTTCTCTTCTTTCCATCAATTGTTGGCTTTCCATCATAGCACAAGCTGGCTGCTTAAAATCAGACATTTAGTGTGGTCAATACCACACAGCTTTCAGAGCTGGGTCAGAGGTCAAATCTGTTCTGTATATTTAGCCTGGTCTTTCAGGCTAGCATGATCTGATTTACTGGAGTGATACCTCCATGTAAACCTCAGATTCAGACCTTTTCATAGAGTCCAACATTGTTGATTTTAACCCTTCTGGTGGCTAGCAGCACACTGATGAATTATGGTTACATTCAGCTGTTTTCAAAAGGCCTGCAGCCAACAGGTTTTATATTCTACCTTATCCTCCTGTATTTCTGGTAAACCTGCTTCAAATCAAACATGTTGCACATCAAATTAAAGCTTAGGTTCTCTTCTTTCCAACAATTGTTGGCTTTCCATCATAGCACAAGCTGGCTGCTTAAAATCAGACATTTAGTATGGTCAATACCACATAGCTTTCAGAGCTGGGTCAGAGGTCAAATCTGTTTTGTATATTTAGCCTGGTCCTTCAGGCTAGCATGATCTGATTTACTGGAGTGACACCTCAATTTTAAGCTAAGATTCAGACCTTTTCATAGAGTCCAACATTGTTGAGTTTACCCCTTCTGGTGGCTAGCAGCACACTGATGAATTATGGTTACATTCAGCTGTTTTCAAAAGGCCTGCAGCCAACAGGTTTTCTATTCTAACTTATCCTCCTGTATTTCTGGTAAACCTGCTTCAAATCAAACATGTTGCACATCAAATTAAAGCTTAGGTTCTCTTCTTTCCATCAATTGTTGGCTTTCCATCATAGCACAACCTGGCTGCTTAAAATCAGACATTTAGTGTGGTCAATACCACACAGCTTTCAGAGCTGGGTCAGAGGTCAAATCTGTTCTGTATATTTAGCCTGGTCTTTCAGGCTAGCATGATCTGATTTACTGGAGTGACACCTCAATTTAAAGCTCAGATTCAGACCTTTTCATAGAGTCCAACATTGTTGATTTTACCCCTTCTGGTGGCTAGCAGCACACTGATGAATTATGGTTACATTCAGCTGTTTTCAAAAGGCCTGCAGCCAACAGGTTTTATATTCTAACTTATCCTCCTGTATTTCTGGTAAACCTGCTTCAAATCAAACATGTTGCACATCAAATTAAAGCTTAGGTTCTCTTCTTTCCATCAATTGTTGGCTTTCCATCATAGCACAACCTGGCTGCTTAAAATCAGACATTTAGTGTGGTCAATACCACACAGCTTTCAGAGCTGGGTCAGAGGTCAAATCTGTTCTGTATATTTAGCCTGGTCCTTCAGGCTAGCAGCACACTGATGAATTATGGTTACATTCAGCTGTTTTCAAAAGGCCTGCAGCCAACAGGTTTTATATTCTAACTTATCCTCCTGTATTTCTGGTAAACCTGCTTCAAATCAAACATGTTGCACATCAAATTAAAGCTTAGGTTCTCTTCTTTCCATCAATTGTTGGCTTTCCATCATAGCACAACCTGGCTGCTTAAAATCAGACATTTAGTGTGGTCAATACCACACAGCTTTCAGAGCTGGGTCAGAGGTCAAATCTGTTCTGTATATTTAGCCTGGTCTTTCAGGCTAGCATTATCTGATTTACTGGAGTGATACCTCCATGTAAACCTCAGATTCAGACCTTTTCATAGAGTCCAACATTGTTGATTTTAACCCTTCTGGTGGCTAGCAGCAAACTGATGAATTATGGTTACATTCAGCTGTTTTCAAAAGGCCTGCAGCCAACTGATTTTATATTCTACCTTATCCTCCTGTATTTCTGGTAAACCTGCTTCAAATCAAACATGTTGCACATCAAATTAAAGCTTAGGTTCTCTTCTTTCCAACAATTGTTGGCTTTCCATCATAGCACAAGCTGGCTGCTTAAAATCAGACATTTAGTGTGGTCAATACCACACAGCTTTCAGAGCTGGGTCAGAGGTCAAATCTGTTCTGTATATTTAGCCTGGTCTTTCAGGCTAGCATGATCTGATTTACTGGAGTGACACCTCAATTTAAAACTCAGATTCAGACCTTTTCATAGAGTCCAACATTGTTGATTTTACCCCTTCTGGTGGCTAGCAGCACACTGATGAATTATGGTTACATTCAGCTGTTTTCAAAAGGCCTGCAGCCAACAGGTTTTATATTCTAACTTATCCTCCTGTATTTCTGGTAAACCTGCTTCAAATCAAACATGTTGCACATCAAATTAAAGCTTAGGTTCTCTTCTTTCCATCAATTGTTGGCTTTCCATCATAGCACAACCTGGCTGCTTAAAATCAGACATTTAGTGTGGTCAATACCACACAGCTTTCAGAGCTGGGTCAGAGGTCAAATCTGTTCTGTATATTTAGCCTGGTCCTTCAGGCTAGCATGATCTGATTTACTGGAGTGACACCTCAATTTAAAGCTAAGATTCAGACCTTTTCATAGAGTCCAACATTGTTGAGTTTACCCCTTCTGGTGGCTAGCAGCACACTGATGAATTATGGTTACATTCAGCTGTTTTCAAAAGGCCTGCAGCCAACAGGTTTTCTATTCTAACTTATCCTCCTGTATTTCTGGTAAACCTGCTTCAAATCAAACATGTTGCACATCAAATTAAAGCTTAGGTTCTCTTCTTTCCATCAATTGTTGGCTTTCCATCATAGCACAACCTGGCTGCTTAAAATCAGACATTTAGTGTGGTCAATACCACACAGCTTTCAGAGTTGGGTCAGAGGTCAAATCTGTTCTGTATATTTAGCCTGGTCTTTCAGGCTAGCATTATCTGATTTACTGGAGTGATACCTCCATGTAAACCTCAGATTCAGACCTTTTCATAGAGTCCAACATTGTTGATTTTAACCCTTCTGGTGGCTAGCAGCACACTGATGAATTATGGTTACATTCAGCTGTTTTCAAAAGGCCTGCAGCCAACTGGTTTTATATTCTACCTTATCCTCCTGTATTGCTGGTAAACCTGCTTCAAATCAAACATGTTGCACATCATCTTAAAGCTTATGTTCTCTTCTTTCCATCAATTGTTGGCTTTCCATCATAGCACAACCTGGCTGCTTAAAATCAGACATTTAGTGTGGTCAATACCACACAGCTTTCAGAGCTGGGTCAGAGGTCAAATCTGTTCTGTATATTTAGCCTGGTCTTTCAGGCTAGCATGATCTGATTTACTGGAGTGATACCTCCATGTAAACCTCAGATTCAGACCTTTTCATAGAGTCCAACCTTGTTGATTTTACCCTTTCTGGTGGCTAGCAGCACACTGCTGAATTATGGTTACATTCAGCTGTTTTCAAAAGGCCTGCAGCCAACTGGTTTTATATTCTACCTTATCCTCCTGTATTTCTGGTAAACCTGCTTCAAATCAAACATGTTGCACATCAAATTAAAGCTTAGGTTCTCTTCTTTCCAACAATTGTTGGCTTTCCATCATAGCACAAGCTGGCTGCTTAAAATCAGACATTTAGTGTGGTCAATACCACACAGCTTTCAGAGCTGGGTCAGAGGTCAAATCTGTTCTGTATATTTAGCCTGGTCTTTCAGGCTAGCATGATCTGATTTACTGGAGTGACACCTCAATTTAAAGCTCAGATTCAGACCTTTTCATAGAGTCCAACATTGTTGATTTTACACCTTCTGGTGGCTAGCAGCACACTGATGAATTATGGTTACATTCAGCTGTTTTCAAAAGGCCTGTAGCCAACAGATTTTATATTCTAACTTATCCTCCTGTATTTCTGGTAAACCTGCTTCAAATCAAACATGTTGCACATCAAATTAAAGCTTAGGTTCTCTTCTTTCCATCAATTGTTGGCTTTCCATCATAGCACAACCTGGCTGCTTAAAATCAGACATTTAGTGTGGTCAATACCACACAGCTTTCAGAGCTGGGTCAGACGTCAAATCTGTTCTGTATATTTAGCCTGGTCCTTCAGGCTAGCATGATCTGATTTACTGGAGTGACACCTCAATTTAAAGCTCAGATTCAGACCTTTTCATAGAGTCCAACATTGTTGAGTTTACCGCTTCTGGTGGCTAGCAGCACACTGATGAATTATGGTTACATTCAGCTGTTTTCAAAAGGCCTGCAGCCAACAGGTTTTCTATTCTAACTTATCCTCCTGTATTTCTGGTAAACCTGCTTCAAATCAAACATGTTGCACATCAAATTAAAGCTTAGGTTCTCTTCTTTCCAACAATTCTTGGCTTTCCATCATAGCACAACCTGGCTGCTTAAAATCAGACATTTAGTATGGTCAATACCACACAGCTTTCAGAGCTGGGTCAGAGGTCAAATCTGTTCTGTATATTTAGCCTGGTCTTTCAGGCTAGCATGATCTGATTTACTTGAGTCACACCTCAATTTAAAGCTCAGATTCAGACCTTTTCATAGAGTCCAACATTGTTGATTTTACCCCTTCTGGTGGCTAGCAGCACACTGATGAATTATGGTTACATTCAGCTGTTTTCAAAAGGCCTGCAGCCAACAGGTTTTATATTCTACCTTATCCTCCTGTATTTCTGGTAAACCTGCTTCAAATCAAACATGTTGCACATCAAATTAAAGCTTAGGTTCTCTTCTTTCCATCAATTGTTGGCTTTCCATCATAGCACAAGCTGGCTGCTTAAAATCAGACATTTAGTGTGGTCAATACCACACAGCTTTCAGAGCTGGGTCAGAGGTCAAATCTGTTCTGTATATTTAGCCTGGTCTTTCAGGCTAGCATGATCTGATTTACTGGAGTGATACCTCCATGTAAACCTCAGATTCAGACCTTTTCATAGAGTCCAACATTGTTGATTTTAACCCTTCTGGTGGCTAGCAGCACACTGATGAATTATGGTTACATTCAGCTGTTTTCAAAAGGCCTGCAGCCAACAGGTTGTATATTCTACCTTATCCTCCTGTATTTCTGGTAAACCTGCTTCAAATCAAACATGTTGCACATCAAATTAAAGCTTAGGTTCTCTTCTTTCCATCAATTGTTGGCTTTCCATCATAGCACAACCTGGCTGCTTAAAATCAGACATTTAGTGTGGTCAATACCACACAGCTTTCAGAGCTGGGTCAGACGTCAAATCTGTTCTGTATATTTAGCCTGGTCCTTCAGGCTAGCATGATCTGATTTACTGGAGTGACACCTCAATTTAAAGCTAAGATTCAGACCTTTTCATAGAGTCCAACATTGTTGAGTTTACCCCTTCTGGTGGCTAGCAGCACACTGATGAATTATGGTTACATTCAGCTGTTTTCAAAAGGCCTGCAGCCAACAGGTTTTCTATTCTAACTTATCCTCCTGTATTTCTGGTAAACCTGCTTCAAATCAAACATGTTGCACATCAAATTAAAGCTTAGGTTCTCTTCTTTCCAACAATTCTTGGCTTTCCATCATAGCACAACCTGGCTGCTTAAAATCAGACATTTAGTATGGTCAATACCACACAGCTTTCAGAGCTGGGTCAGAGGTCAAATCTGTTCTGTATATTTAGCCTGGTCTTTCAGGCTAGCATGATCTGATTTACTTGAGTCACACCTCAATTTAAAGCTCAGATTCAGACCTTTTCATAGAGTCCAACATTGTTGATTTTACCCCTTCTGGTGGCTAGCAGCACACTGATGAATTATGGTTACATTCAGCTGTTTTCAAAAGGCCTGCAGCCAACAGGTTTTATATTCTACCTTATCCTCCTGTATTTCTGGTAAACCTGCTTCAAATCAAACATGTTGCACATCAAATTAAAGCTTAGGTTCTCTTCTTTCCATCAATTGTTGGCTTTCCATCATAGCACAAGCTGGCTGCTTAAAATCAGACATTTAGTGTGGTCAATACCACACAGCTTTCAGAGCTGGGTCAGAGGTCAAATCTGTTCTGTATATTTAGCCTGGTCTTTCAGGCTAGCATGATCTGATTTACTGGAGTGATACCTCCATGTAAACCTCAGATTCAGACCTTTTCATAGAGTCCAACATTGTTGATTTTAACCCTTCTGGTGGCTAGCAGCACACTGATGAATTATGGTTACATTCAGCTGTTTTCAAAAGGCCTGCAGCCAACAGGTTGTATATTCTACCTTATCCTCCTGTATTTCTGGTAAACCTGCTTCAAATCAAACATGTTGCACATCAAATTAAAGCTTAGGTTCTCTTCTTTCCAACAATTGTTGGCTTTCCATCATAGCACAAGCTGGCTGCTTAAAATCAGACATTTAGTATGGTCAATACCACATAGCTTTCAGAGCTGGGTCAGAGGTCAAATCTGTTTTGTATATTTAGCCTGGTCCTTCAGGCTAGCATGATCTGATTTACTGGAGTGACACCTCAATTTAAAGCTAAGATTCAGACCTTTTCATAGAGTCCAACATTGTTGAGTTTACCCCTTCTGGAGGCTAGCAGCACACTGATGAATTATGGTTACATTCAGCTGTTTTCAAAAGGCCTGCAGCCAACAGGTTTTCTATTCTAACTTATCCTCCTGTATTTCTGGTAAACCTGCTTCAAATCAAACATGTTGCACATCAAATTAAAGCTTAGGTTCTCTTCTTTCCAACAATTGTTGGCTTTCCATCATAGCACAACCTGGCTGCTTAAAATCAGACATTTAGTATGGTCAATACCACACAGCTTTCAGAGCTGGGTCAGAGGTCAAATCTGTTCTGTATATTTAGCCTGGTCTTTCAGGCTAGCATGATCTGATTTACTGGAGTGACACCTCAATTTAAAGCTAAGATTCAGACCTTTTCATAGAGTCCAACATTGTTGAGTTTACCCCTTCTGGGGGCTAGCAGCACACTGATGAATTATGGTTACATTCAGCTGTTTTCAAAAGGCCTGCAGCCAACAGGTTTTATATTCTAACTTATCCTCCTGTATTTCTGGTAAACCTGCTTCAAATCAAACATGTTGCACATCAAATTAAAGCTTAGGTTCTCTTCTTTCCATCAATTGTTGGCTTTCCATCATAGCACAACCTGGCTGCTTAAAATCAGACATTTAGTGTGGTCAATACCACACAGCTTTCAGAGCTGGGTCAGAGGTCAAATCTGTTCTGTATATTTAGCCTGGTCTTTCAGGTTAGCATTATCTGATTTACTGGAGTGATACCTCCATGTAAACCTCAGATTCAGACCTTTTCATAGAGTCCAACATTGTTGATTTTAACCCTTCTGGTGGCTAGCAGCAAACTGATGAATTATGGTTACATTCAGCTGTTTTCAAAAGGCCTGCAGCCAACTGATTTTATATTCTACCTTATCCTCCTGTATTTCTGGTAAACCTGCTTCAAATCAAACATGTTGCACATCAAATTAAAGCTTAGGTTCTCTTCTTTCCAACAATTGTTGGCTTTCCATCATAGCACAAGCTGGCTGCTTAAAATCAGACATTTAGTGTGGTCAATACCACACAGCTTTCAGAGCTGGGTCAGAGGTCAAATCTGTTCTGTATATTTAGCCTGGTCTTTCAGGCTAGCATGATCTGATTTACTGGAGTGACACCTCAATTTAAAACTCAGATTCAGACCTTTTCATAGAGTCCAACATTGTTGATTTTACCCCTTCTGGTGGCTAGCAGCACACTGATGAATTATGGTTACATTCAGCTGTTTTCAAAAGGCCTGCAGCCAACAGGTTTTATATTCTAACTTATCCTCCTGTATTTCTGGTAAACCTGCTTCAAATCAAACATGTTGCACATCAAATTAAAGCTTAGGTTCTCTTCTTTCCATCAATTGTTGGCTTTCCATCATAGCACAACCTGGCTGCTTAAAATCAGACATTTAGTGTGGTCAATACCACACAGCTTTCAGAGCTGGGTCAGAGGTCAAATCTGTTCTGTATATTTAGCCTGGTCTTTCAGGCTAGCATGATCTGATTTACTGGAGTGATACCTCCATGTAAACCTCAGATTCAGACCTTTTCATAGAGTCCAACATTGTTGATTTTAACCCTTCTGGTGGCTAGCAGCACACTGATGAATTATGGTTACATTCAGCTGTTTTCAAAAGGCCTGCAGCCAACAGGTTGTATATTCTACCTTATCCTCCTGTATTTCTGGTAAACCTGCTTCAAATCAAACATGTTGCACATCAAATTAAAGCTTAGGTTCTCTTCTTTCCAACAATTGTTGGCTTTCCATCATAGCACAAGCTGGCTGCTTAAAATCAGACATTTAGTATGGTCAATACCACATAGCTTTCAGAGCTGGGTCAGAGGTCAAATCTGTTTTGTATATTTAGCCTGGTCCTTCAGGCTAGCATGATCTGATTTACTGGAGTGACACCTCAATTTAAAGCTAAGATTCAGACCTTTTCATAGAGTCCAACATTGTTGAGTTTACCCCTTCTGGAGGCTAGCAGCACACTGATGAATTATGGTTACATTCAGCTGTTTTCAAAAGGCCTGCAGCCAACAGGTTTTCTATTCTAACTTATCCTCCTGTATTTCTGGTAAACCTGCTTCAAATCAAACATGTTGCACATCAAATTAAAGCTTAGGTTCTCTTCTTTCCAACAATTGTTGGCTTTCCATCATAGCACAACCTGGCTGCTTAAAATCAGACATTTAGTATGGTCAATACCACACAGCTTTCAGAGCTGGGTCAGAGGTCAAATCTGTTCTGTATATTTAGCCTGGTCTTTCAGGCTAGCATGATCTGATTTACTGGAGTGACACCTCAATTTAAAGCTAAGATTCAGACCTTTTCATAGAGTCCAACATTGTTGAGTTTACCCCTTCTGGGGGCTAGCAGCACACTGATGAATTATGGTTACATTCAGCTGTTTTCAAAAGGCCTGCAGCCAACAGGTTTTATATTCTAACTTATCCTCCTGTATTTCTGGTAAACCTGCTTCAAATCAAACATGTTGCACATCAAATTAAAGCTTAGGTTCTCTTCTTTCCATCAATTGTTGGCTTTCCATCATAGCACAACCTGGCTGCTTAAAATCAGACATTTAGTGTGGTCAATACCACACAGCTTTCAGAGCTGGGTCAGAGGTCAAATCTGTTCTGTATATTTAGCCTGGTCTTTCAGGTTAGCATTATCTGATTTACTGGAGTGATACCTCCATGTAAACCTCAGATTCAGACCTTTTCATAGAGTCCAACATTGTTGATTTTAACCCTTCTGGTGGCTAGCAGCAAACTGATGAATTATGGTTACATTCAGCTGTTTTCAAAAGGCCTGCAGCCAACTGATTTTATATTCTACCTTATCCTCCTGTATTTCTGGTAAACCTGCTTCAAATCAAACATGTTGCACATCAAATTAAAGCTTAGGTTCTCTTCTTTCCAACAATTGTTGGCTTTCCATCATAGCACAAGCTGGCTGCTTAAAATCAGACATTTAGTGTGGTCAATACCACACAGCTTTCAGAGCTGGGTCAGAGGTCAAATCTGTTCTGTATATTTAGCCTGGTCTTTCAGGCTAGCATGATCTGATTTACTGGAGTGACACCTCAATTTAAAACTCAGATTCAGACCTTTTCATAGAGTCCAACATTGTTGATTTTACCCCTTCTGGTGGCTAGCAGCACACTGATGAATTATGGTTACATTCAGCTGTTTTCAAAAGGCCTGCAGCCAACAGGTTGTATATTCTAACTTATCCTCCTGTATTTCTGGTAAACCTGCTTCAAATCAAACATGTTGCACATCAAATTAAAGCTTAGGTTCTCTTCTTTCCATCAATTGTTGGCTTTCCATCATAGCACAACCTGGCTGCTTAAAATCAGACATTTAGTGTGGTCAATACCACACAGCTTTCAGAGCTGGGTCAGAGGTCAAATCTGTTCTGTATATTTAGCCTGGTCTTTCAGGCTAGCATTATCTGATTTACTGGAGTGATACCTCCATGTAAACCTCAGATTCAGACCTTTTCATAGAGTCCAACATTGTTGATTTTAACCCTTCTGGTGGCTAGCAGCAAACTGATGAATTATGCTTACATTCAGCTGTTTTCAAAAGGCCTGCAGCCAACTGATTTTATATTCTAACTTATCCTCCTGTATTTCTGGTAAACCTGCTTCAAATCAAACATGTTGCACATCAAATTAAAGCTTAGGTTCTCTTCTTTCCAACAATTGTTGGCTTTCCATCATAGCACAAGCTGGCTGCTTAAAATCAGACATTTAGTGTGGTCAATACCACACAGCTTTCAGAGCTGGGTCAGAGGTCAAATCTGTTCTGTATATTTAGCCTGGTCTTTCAGGCTAGCATGATCTGATTTACTGGAGTGACACCTCAATTTAAAACTCAGATTCAGACCTTTTCATAGAGTCCAACATTGTTGATTTTACCCCTTCTGGTGGCTAGCAGCACACTGATGAATTATGGTTACATTCAGCTGTTTTCAAAAGGCCTGCAGCCAACAGGTTTTATATTCTAACTTATCCTCCTGTATTTCTGGTAAACCTGCTTCAAATCAAACATGTTGCACATCAAATTAAAGCTTAGGTTCTCTTCTTTCCATCAATTGTTGGCTTTCCATCATAGCACAACCTGGCTGCTTAAAATCAGACATTTAGTGTGGTCAATACCACACAGCTTTCAGAGCTGGGTCAGAGGTCAAATCTGTTCTGTATATTTAGCCTGGTCCTTCAGGCTAGCATGATCTGATTTACTGGAGTGACACCTCAATTTAAAGCTAAGATTCAGACCTTTTCATAGAGTCCAACATTGTTGATTTTACCCCTTCTGGTGGCTAGCAGCACACTGATGAATTATGGTTACATTCAGCTGTTTTCAAAAGGCCTGCAGCCAACAGGTTTTATATTCTAACTTATCCTCCTGTATTTCTGGTAAACCTGCTTCAAATCAAACATGTTGCACATCAAATTAAAGCTTAGGTTCTCTTCTTTCCATCAATTGTTGGCTTTCCATCATAGCACAACCTGGCTGCTTAAAATCAGACATTTAGTGTGGTCAATACCACACAGCTTTCAGAGCTGGGTCAGAGGTCAAATCTGTTCTGTATATTTAGCCTGGTCCTTCAGGCTAGCATGATCTGATTTACTGGAGTGACACCTCAATTTAAAGCTAAGATTCAGACCTTTTCATAGAGTCCAACATTGTTGAGTTTACCCCTTCTGGTGGCTAGCAGCACACTGATGAATTATGGTTACATTCAGCTGTTTTCAAAAGGCCTGCAGCCAACAGGTTTTCTATTCTAACTTATCCTCCTGTATTTCTGGTAAACCTGCTTCAAATCAAACATGTTGCACATCAAATTAAAGCTTAGGTTCTCTTCTTTCCAACAATTGTTGGCTTTCCATCATAGCACAACCTGGCTGCTTAAAATCAGACATTTAGTATGGTCAATACCACACAGCTTTCAGAGCTGGGTCAGAGGTCAAATCTGTTCTGTATATTTAGCCTGGTCTTTCAGGCTAGCATGATCTGATTTACTGGAGTGACACCTCAATTTAAAGCTAAGATTCAGACCTTTTCATAGAGTCCAACATTGTTGAGTTTACCCCTTCTGGTGGCTAGCAGCACACTGATGAATTATGGTTACATTCAGCTGTTTTCAAAAGGCCTGCAGCCAACAGGTTTTCTATTCTAACTTATCCTCCTGTATTTCTGGTAAACCTGCTTCAAATCAAACATGTTGCACATCAAATTAAAGCTTAGGTTCTCTTCTTTCCATCAATTGTTGGCTTTCCATCATAGCACAACCTGGCTGCTTAAAATCAGACATTTAGTGTGGTCAATACCACACAGCTTTCAGAGTTGGGTCAGAGGTCAAATCTGTTCTGTATATTTAGCCTGGTCTTTCAGGCTAGCATTATCTGATTTACTGGAGTGATACCTCCATGTAAACCTCAGATTCAGACCTTTTCATAGAGTCCAACATTGTTGATTTTAACCCTTCTGGTGGCTAGCAGCACACTGATGAATTATGGTTACATTCAGCTGTTTTCAAAAGGCCTGCAGCCAACTGGTTTTATATTCTACCTTATCCTCCTGTATTTCTGGTAAACCTGCTTCAAATCAAACATGTTGCACATCAAATTAAAGCTTAGGTTCTCTTCTTTCCAACAATTGTTGGCTTTCCATCATAGCACAAGCTGGCTGCTTAAAATCAGACATTTAGTGTGGTCAATACCACACAGCTTTCAGAGCTGGGTCTGAGGTCAAATCTGTTCTGTATATTTAGCCTGGTCTTTCAGGCTAGCATGATCTGATTTACTGGAGTGACACCTCAATTTAAAGCTCAGATTCAGACCTTTTCATAGAGTCCAACATTGTTGATTTTACCCCTTCTGGTGGCTAGCAGCACACTGATGAATTATGGTTACATTCAGCTGTTTTCAAAAGGCCTGCAGCCAACAGGTTTTCTATTCTAACTTATCCTCCTGTATTTCTGGTAAACCTGCTTCAAATCAAACATGTTGCACATCAAATTAAAGCTTAGGTTCTCTTCTTTCCATCAATTGTTGGCTTTCCATCATAGCACAACCTGGCTGCTTAAAATCAGACATTTAGTGTGGTCAATACCACACAGCTTTCAGAGCTGGGTCAGAGGTCAAATCTGTTCTGTATATTTAGCCTGGTCCTTCAGGCTAGCATGATCTGATTTACTGGAGTGACACCTCAATTTCAAGCTAAGATTCAGACCTTTTCATAGAGTCCAACATTGTTGAGTTTACCCCTTCTGGTGGCTAGCAGCACACTGATGAATTATGGTTACATTCAGCTGTTTTCAAAAGGCCTGCAGCCAACAGGTTTTATATTCTAACTTATCCTCCTGTATTTCTGGTAAACCTGCTTCAAATCAAACATGTTGCACATCAAATTAAAGCTTAGGTTCTCTTCTTTCCATCAATTGTTGGCTTTCCATCATAGCACAACCTGGCTGCTTAAAATCAGACATTTAGTGTGGTCAATACCACACAGCTTTCAGAGCTGGGTCAGAGGTCAAATCTGTTCTGTATATTTAGCCTGGTCTTTCAGGTTAGCATTATCTGATTTACTGGAGTGATACCTCCATGTAAACCTCAGATTCAGACCTTTTCATAGAGTCCAACATTGTTGATTTTAACCCTTCTGGTGGCTAGCAGCAAACTGATGAATTATGGTTACATTCAGCTGTTTTCAAAAGGCCTGCAGCCAACTGATTTTATATTCTACCTTATCCTCCTGTATTTCTGGTAAACCTGCTTCAAATCAAACATGTTGCACATCAAATTAAAGCTTAGGTTCTCTTCTTTCCAACAATTGTTGGCTTTCCATCATAGCACAAGCTGGCTGCTTAAAATCAGACATTTAGTGTGGTCAATACCACACAGCTTTCAGAGCTGGGTCAGAGGTCAAATCTGTTCTGTATATTTAGCCTGGTCTTTCAGGCTAGCATGATCTGATTTACTGGAGTGACACCTCAATTTAAAACTCAGATTCAGACCTTTTCATAGAGTCCAACATTGTTGATTTTACCCCTTCTGGTGGCTAGCAGCACACTGATGAATTATGGTTACATTCAGCTGTTTTCAAAAGGCCTGCAGCCAACAGGTTTTATATTCTAACTTATCCTCCTGTATTTCTGGTAAACCTGCTTCAAATCAAACATGTTGCACATCAAATTAAAGCTTAGGTTCTCTTCTTTCCATCAATTGTTGGCTTTCCATCATAGCACAACCTGGCTGCTTAAAATCAGACATTTAGTGTGGTCAATACCACACAGCTTTCAGAGCTGGGTCAGAGGTCAAATCTGTTCTGTATATTTAGCCTGGTCTTTCAGGCTAGCATTATCTGATTTACTGGAGTGATACCTCCATGTAAACTAAGATTCAGACCTTTTCATAGAGTCCAACATTGTTGATTTTAACCCTTCTGGTGGCTAGCAGCAAACTGATGAATTATGCTTACATTCAGCTGTTTTCAAAAGGCCTGCAGCCAACTGATTTTATATTCTAACTTATCCTCCTGTATTTCTGGTAAACCTGCTTCAAATCAAACATGTTGCACATCAAATTAAAGCTTAGGTTCTCTTCTTTCCAACAATTGTTGGCTTTCCATCATAGCACAAGCTGGCTGCTTAAAATCAGACATTTAGTGTGGTCAATACCACACAGCTTTCAGAGCTGGGTCAGAGGTCAAATCTGTTCTGTATATTTAGCCTGGTCTTTCAGGCTAGCATGATCTGATTTACTGGAGTGACACCTCAATTTAAAACTCAGATTCAGACCTTTTCATAGAGTCCAACATTGTTGATTTTACCCCTTCTGGTGGCTAGCAGCACACTGATGAATTATGGTTACATTCAGCTGTTTTCAAAAGGCCTGCAGCCAACAGGTTTTATATTCTAACTTATCCTCCTGTATTTCTGGTAAACCTGCTTCAAATCAAACATGTTGCACATCAAATTAAAGCTTAGGTTCTCTTCTTTCCATCAATTGTTGGCTTTCCATCATAGCACAACCTGGCTGCTTAAAATCAGACATTTAGTGTGGTCAATACCACACAGCTTTCAGAGCTGGGTCAGAGGTCAAATCTGTTCTGCATATTTAGCCTGGTCCTTCAGGCTAGCATGATCTGATTTACTGGAGTGACACCTCAATTTAAAGCTAAGATTCAGACCTTTTCATAGAGTCCAACATTGTTGAGTTTACCCCTTCTGGTGGCTAGCAGCACACTGATGAATTATGGTTACATTCAGCTGTTTTCAAAGGGCCTGCAGCCAACAGGTTTTCTATTCTAACTTATCCTCCTGTATTTCTGGTAAACCTGCTTCAAATCAAACATGTTGCACATCAAATTAAAGCTTAGGTTCTCTTCTTTCCATCAATTGTTGGCTTTCCATCATAGCACAACCTGGCTGCTTAAAATCAGACATTTAGTGTGGTCAATACCACACAGCTTTCAGAGCTGGGTCAGAGGTCAAATCTGTTCTGTATATTTAGCCTGGTCTTTCAGGCTAGCATGATCTGATTTACTGGAGTGACACCTCAATTTAAAACTCAGATTCAGACCTTTTCATAGAGTCCAACATTGTTGATTTTACCCCTTCTGGTGGCTAGCAGCACACTGATGAATTATGGTTACATTCAGCTGTTTTCAAAAGGCCTGCAGCCAACAGGTTTTATATTCTAACTTATCCTCCTGTATTTCTGGTAAACCTGCTTCAAATCAAACATGTTGCACATCAAATTAAAGCTTAGGTTCTCTTCTTTCCATCAATTGTTGGCTTTCCATCATAGCACAACCTGGCTGCTTAAAATCAGACATTTAGTGTGGTCAATACCACACAGCTTTCAGAGCTGGGTCAGAGGTCAAATATGTTCTGTATATTTAGCCTGGTCCTTCAGGCTAGCATGATCTGATTTACTGGAGTGACACCTCAATTTAAAGCTAAGATTCAGACCTTTTCATAGAGTCCAACATTGTTGATTTTACCCCTTCTGGTGGCTAGCAGCACACTGATGAATTATGGTTACATTCAGCTGTTTTCAAAAGGCCTGCAGCCAACAGGTTTTATATTCTAACTTATCCTCCTGTATTTCTGGTAAACCTGCTTCAAATCAAACATGTTGCACATCAAATTAAAGCTTAGGTTCTCTTCTTTCCATCAATTGTTGGCTTTCCATCATAGCACAACCTGGCTGCTTAAAATCAGACATTTAGTGTGGTCAATACCACACAGCTTTCAGAGCTGGGTCAGAGGTCAAATCTGTTCTGTATATTTAGCCTGGTCCTTCAGGCTAGCATGATCTGATTTACTGGAGTGACACCTCAATTTAAAGCTAAGATTCAGACCTTTTCATAGAGTCCAACATTGTTGAGTTTACCCCTTCTGGTGGCTAGCAGCACACTGATGAATTATGGTTACATTCAGCTGTTTTCAAAAGGCCTGCAGCCAACAGGTTTTATATTCTAACTTATCCTCCTGTATTTCTGGTAAACCTGCTTCAAATCAAACATGTTGCACATCAAATTAAAGCTTAGGTTCTCTTCTTTCCATCAATTGTTGGCTTTCCATCATAGCACAACCTGGCTGCTTAAAATCAGACATTTAGTGTGATCAATACCACACAGCTTTCAGAGCTGGGTCAGAGGTCAAATCTGTTCTGTATATTTAGCCTGGTCCTTCAGGCTAGCATGATCTGATTTACTGGAGTGACACCTCAATTTAAAGCTAAGATTCAGACCTTTTCATAGAGTCCAACATTGTTGAGTTTACCCCTTCTGGTGGCTAGCAGCACACTGATGAATTATGGTTACATTCAGCTGTTTTCAAAAGGCCTGCAGCCAACAGGTTTTCTATTCTAACTTATCCTCCTGTATTTCTGGTAAACCTGCTTCAAATCAAACATGTTGCACATCAAATTAAAGCTTAGGTTCTCTTCTTTCCAACAATTGTTGGCTTTCCATCATAGCACAACCTGGCTGCTTAAAATCAGACATTTAGTGTGGTCAATACCACACAGCTTTCAGAGTTGGGTCAGAGGTCAAATCTGTTCTGTATATTTAGCCTGGTCTTTCAGGCTAGCATTATCTGATTTACTGGAGTGATACCTCCATGTAAACCTCAGATTCAGACCTTTTCATAGAGTCCAACATTGTTGATTTTAACCCTTCTGGTGGCTAGCAGCACACTGATGAATTATGGTTACATTCAGCTGTTTTCAAAAGGCCTGCAGCCAACTGGTTTTATATTCTACCTTATCCTCCTGTATTTCTGGTAAACCTGCTTCAAATCAAACATGTTGCACATCAAATTAAAGCTTAGGTTCTCTTCTTTCCAACAATTGTTGGCTTTCCATCATAGCACAAGCTGGCTGCTTAAAATCAGACATTTAGTGTGGTCAATACCACACAGCTTTCAGAGCTGGGTCTGAGGTCAAATCTGTTCTGTATATTTAGCCTGGTCTTTCAGGCTAGCATGATCTGATTTACTGGAGTGACACCTCAATTTAAAGCTCAGATTCAGACCTTTTCATAGAGTCCAACATTGTTGATTTTACCCCTTCTGGTGGCTAGCAGCACACTGATGAATTATGGTTACATTCAGCTGTTTTCAAAAGGCCTGCAGCCAACAGGTTTTCTATTCTAACTTATCCTCCTGTATTTCTGGTAAACCTGCTTCAAATCAAACATGTTGCACATCAAATTAAAGCTTAGGTTCTCTTCTTTCCATCAATTGTTGGCTTTCCATCATAGCACAACCTGGCTGCTTAAAATCAGACATTTAGTGTGGTCAATACCACACAGCTTTCAGAGCTGGGTCAGAGGTCAAATCTGTTCTGTATATTTAGCCTGGTCCTTCAGGCTAGCATGATCTGATTTACTGGAGTGACACCTCAATTTAAAGCTAAGATTCAGACCTTTTCATAGAGTCCAACATTGTTGATTTTACCCCTTCTGGTGGCTAGCAGCACACTGATGAATTATGGTTACATTCAGCTGTTTTCAAAAGGCCTGCAGCCAACAGGTTTTCTATTCTAACTTATCCTCCTGTATTTCTGGTAAACCTGCTTCAAATCAAACATGTTGCACATCAAATTAAAGCTTAGGTTCTCTTCTTTCCATCAATTGTTGGCTTTCCATCATAGCACAACCTGGCTGCTTAAAATCAGACATTTAGTGTGGTCAATACCACACAGCTTTCAGAGCTGGGTCAGAGGTCAAATCTGTTCTGTATATTTAGCCTGGTCCTTCAGGCTAGCATGATCTGATTTACTGGAGTGACACCTCAATTTAAAGCTAAGATTCAGACCTTTTCATAGAGTCCAACATTGTTGATTTTACCCCTTCTGGTGGCTAGCAGCACACTGATGAATTATGGTTACATTCAGCTGTTTTCAAAAGACCTGTAGCCAACAGGTTTTCTATTCTAACTTATCCTCCTGTATTTCTTGTAAACCTGCTTCAAATCAAACATGTTGCACATCAAATTAAAGCTTAGGTTCTCTTCTTTCCAACAATTGTTGGCTTTCCATCATAGCACAACCTGGCTGCTTAAAATCAGACATTTAGTATGGTCAATACCACACAGCTTTCAGAGCTGGGTCAGAGGTCAAATCTGTTCTGTATATTTAGCCTGGTCTTTCAGGCTAGCATGATCTGATTTACTGGAGTGACACCTCAATTTAAAGCTAAGATTCAGACCTTTTCATAGAGTCCAACATTGTTGAGTTTACCCCTTCTGGTGGCTAGCAGCACACTGATGAATTATGGTTACATTCAGCTGTTTTCAAAAGGCCTGCAGCCAACAGGTTTTCTATTCTAACTTATCCTCCTGTATTTCTGGTAAACCTGCTTCAAATCAAACATGTTGCATATCAAATTAAAGCTTAGGTTCTCTTCTTTCCATCAATTGTTGGCTTTCCATCATAGCACAACCTGGCTGCTTAAAATCAGACATTTAGTGTGGTCAATACCACACAGCTTTCAGAGTTGGGTCAGAGGTCAAATCTGTTCTGTATATTTAACCTGGTCTTTCAGGCTAGCATTATCTGATTTACTGGAGTGATACCTCCATGTAAACCTCAGATTCAGACCTTTTCATAGAGTCCAACATTGTTGATTTTAACCCTTCTGGTGGCTAGCAGCACACTGATGAATTATGGTTATATTCAGCTGTTTTCAAAAGGCCTGCAGCCAACAGGTTTTATATTCTACCTTATCCTCCTGTATTTCTGGTAAACCTGCTTCAAATCAAACATGTTGCACATCAAATTAAAGCTTAGGTTCTCTTCTTTCCAACAATTGTTGGCTTTCCATCATAGCACAAGCTGGCTGCTTAAAATCAGACATTTAGTGTGGTCAATACCACACAGCTTTCAGAGCTGGGTCTGAGGTCAAATCTGTTCTGTATATTTAGCCTGGTCTTTCAGGCTAGCATGATCTGATTTACTGGAGTGACACCTCAATTTAAAGCTCAGATTCAGACCTTTTCATAGAGTCCAACATTGTTGATTTTACCCCTTCTGGTGGCTAGCAGCACACTGATGAATTATGGTTACATTCAGCTGTTTTCAAAAGGCCTGCAGCCAACAGGTTTTCTATTCTAACTTATCCTCCTGTATTTCTGGTAAACCTGCTTCAAATCAAACATGTTGCACATCAAATTAAAGCTTAGGTTCTCTTCTTTCCATCAATTGTTGGCTTTCCATCATAGCACAACCTGGCTGCTTAAAATCAGACATTTAGTGTGGTCAATACCACACAGCTTTCAGAGCTGGGTCAGAGGTCAAATCTGTTCTGTATATTTAGCCTGGTCCTTCAGGCTAGCATGATCTGATTTACTGGAGTGACACCTCAATTTAAAGCTAAGATTCAGACCTTTTCATAGAGTCTAACATTGTTGAGTTTACCCCTTCTGGTGGCTAGCAGCACACTGATGAATTATGGTTACATTCAGCTGTTTTCAAAAGGCCTGCAGCCAACAGGTTTTCTATTCTAACTTATCCTCCTGTATTTCTGGTAAACCTGCTTCATATCAAACATGTTGCACATCAAATTAAAGCTTAGGTTCTCTTCTTTCCATCAATTGTTGGCTTTCCATCATAGCACAACCTGGCTGCTTAAAATCAGACATTTAGTGTGGTCAATACCACACAGCTTTCAGAGCTGGGTCAGAGGTCAAATCTGTTCTGTATATTTAGCCTGGTCCTTCAGGCTAGCATGATCTGATTTACTGGAGTGACACCTCAATTTAAAGCTAAGATTCAGACCTTTTCATAGAGTCCAACATTGTTGATTTTACCCCTTCTGGTGGCTAGCAGCACACTGATGAATTATGGTTACATTCAGCTGTTTTCAAAAGGCCTGTAGCCAACAGGTTTTCTATTCTAACTTATCCTCATGTATTTCTGGTAAACCTGCTTCAAATCAAACATGTTGCACATCAAATTAAAGCTTAGGTTCTCTTCTTTCCATCAATTGTTGGCTTTCCATCATAGCACAACCTGGCTGCTTAAAATCAGACATTTAGTGTGGTCAATACCACACAGCTTTCAGAGCTGGGTCAGAGGTCAAATCTGTTCTGTATATTTAGCCTGGTCCTTCAGGCTAGCATGATCTGATTTACTGGAGTGACACCTCAATTTAAAGCTAAGATTCAGACCTTTTCATAGAGTCCAACATTGTTGATTTTACCCCTTCTGGTGGCTAGCAGCACACTGATGAATTATGGTTACATTCAGCTGTTTTCAAAAGGCCTGTAGCCAACAGGTTTTCTATTCTAACTTATCCTCCTGTATTTCTTGTAAACCTGCTTCAAATCAAACATGTTGCACATCAAATTAAAGCTTAGGTTCTCTTCTTTCCAACAATTGTTGGCTTTCCATCATAGCACAACCTGGCTGCTTAAAATCAGACATTTAGTATGGTCAATACCACACAGCTTTCAGAGCTGGGTCAGAGGTCAAATCTGTTCTGTATATTTAGCCTGGTCTTTCAGGCTAGCATGATCTGATTTACTGGAGTGACACCTCAATTTAAAGCTCAGATTCAGACCTTTTCATAGAGTCCAACATTGTTGATTTTACCCCTTCTGGTGGCTAGCAGCACACTGATGAATTATGGTTACATTCAGCTGTTTTCAAAAGGCCTGCAGCCAACAGGTTTTCTATTCTAACTTATCCTCCTGTATTTCTGGTAAACCTGCTTCAAATCAAACATGTTGCACATCAAATTAAAGCTTAGGTTCTCTTCTTTCCATCAATTGTTGGCTTTCCATCATAGCACAACCTGGCTGCTTAAAATCAGACATTTAGTGTGGTCAATACCACACAGCTTTCAGAGCTGGGTCAGAGGTCAAATCTGTTCTGTATATTTAGCCAGGTCCTTCAGGCTAGCATGATCTGATTTACTGGAGTGACACCTCAATTTAAAGCTAAGATTCAGACCTTTTCATAGAGTCCAACATTGTTGAGTTTACCCCTTCTGGTGGCTAGCAGCACACTGATGAATTATGGTTACATTCAGCTGTTTTCAAAAGGCCTGCAGCCAACAGGTTTTCTATTCTAACTTATCCTCCTGTATTTCTGGTAAACCTGCTTCAAATCAAACATGTTGCACATCAAATTAAAGCTTAGGTTCTCTTCTTTCCATCAATTGTTGGCTTTCCATCATAGCACAACCTGGCTGCTTAAAATCAGACATTTAGTGTGGTCAATACCACACAGCTTTCAGAGCTGGGTCAGAGGTCAAATCTGTTCTGTATATTTAGCCTGGTCTTTCAGGCTAGCATGATCTGATTTACTGGAGTGATACCTCCATGTAAACCTCAGATTCAGACCTTTTCATAGAGTCCAACATTGTTGATTTTAACCCTTCTGGTGGCTAGCAGCACACTGATGAATTATGGTTACATTCAGCTGTTTTCAAAAGGCCTGCAGCCAACAGGTTTTCTATTCTAACTTATCCTCCTGTATTTCTGGTAAACCTACTTCAAATCAAACATGTTGCACATCAAATTAAAGCTTAGGTTCTCTTCTTTCCATCAATTGTTGGCTTTCCATCATAGCACAACCTGGCTGCTTAAAATCAGACATTTAGTGTGGTCAATACCACACAGCTTTCAGAGCTGGGTCAGAGGTCAAATCTGTTCTGTATATTTAGCCTGGTCTTTCAGGCTAGCATGATCTGATTTACTGGAGTGATACCTCCATGTAAACCTCAGATTCAGACCTTTTCATAGAGTCCAACATTGTTGATTTTAACCCTTCTGGTGGCTAGCAGCACACTGATGAATTATGGTTACATTCAGCTGTTTTCAAAAGGCCTGCAGCCAACAGGTTTTCTATTCTAACTTATCCTCCTGTATTTCTGGTAAACCTGCTTCAAATCAAACATGTTGCACATCAAATTAAAGCTTAGGTTCTCTTCTTTCCATCAATTGTTGGCTTTCCATCATAGCACAACCTGGCTGCTTAAAATCAGACATTTAGTGTGGTCAATACCACACAGCTTTCAGAGCTGGGTCAGAGGTCAAATCTGTTCTGTATATTTAGCCTGGTCCTTCAGGCTAGCATGATCTGATTTACTGGAGTGACACCTCAATTTAAAGCTAAGATTCAGACCTTTTCATAGAGTCCAACATTGTTGAGTTTACCCCTTCTGGTGGCTAGCAGCACACTGATGAATTATGGTTACATTCAGCTGTTTTCAAAAGGCCTGCAGCCAACAGGTTTTCTATTCTAACTTATCCTCCTGTATTTCTGGTAAACCTGCTTCAAATCAAACATGTTGCACATCAAATTAAAGCTTAGGTTCTCTTCTTTCCATCAATTGTTGGCTTTCCATCATAGCACAACCTGGCTGCTTAAAATCAGACATTTAGTGTGGTCAATACCACACAGCTTTCAGAGTTGGGTCAGAGGTCAAATCTGTTCTGTATATTTAGCCTGGTCTTTCAGGCTAGCATTATCTGATTTACTGGAGTGATACCTCCATGTAAACCTCAGATTCAGACCTTTTCATAGAGTCCAACATTGTTGATTTTAACCCTTCTGGTGGCTAGCAGCACACTGATGAATTATGGTTACATTCAGCTGTTTTCAAAAGGCCTGCAGCCAACTGGTTTTATATTCTACCTTATCCTCCTGTATTTCTGGTAAACCTGCTTCAAATCAAACATGTTGCACATCAAATTAAAGCTTAGGTTCTCTTCTTTCCAACAATTGTTGGCTTTCCATCATAGCACAACCTGGCTGCTTAAAATCAGACATTTAGTATGGTCAATACCACACAGCTTTCAGAGCTGGGTCAGAGGTCAAATCTGTTCTGTATATTTAGCCTGGTCTTTCAGGCTAGCATGATCTGATTTACTGGAGTGACACCTCAATTTAAAGCTCAGATTCAGACCTTTTCATAGAGTCCAACATTGTTGATTTTACCCCTTCTGGTGGCTAGCAGCACACTGATGAATTATGGTTACATTCAGCTGTTTTCAAAAGGCGTGCAGCCAACAGGTTTTCTATTCTAACTTATCCTCCTGTATTTCTGGTAAACCTGCTTCATATCAAACATGTTGCACATCAAATTAAAGCTTAGGTTCTCTTCTTTCCATCAATTGTTGGCTTTCCATCATAGCACAACCTGGCTGCTTAAAATCAGACATTTAGTGTGGTCAATACCACACAGCTTTCAGAGCTGGGTCAGAGGTCAAATCTGTTCTGTATATTTAGCCTGGTCCTTCAGGCTAGCATGATCTGATTTACTGGAGTGACACCTCAATTTAAAGCTAAGATTCAGACCTTTTCATAGAGTCCAACATTGTTGATTTTACCCCTTCTGGTGGCTAGCAGCACACTGATGAATTATGGTTACATTCAGCTGTTTTCAAAAGGCCTGCAGCCAACAGGTTTTCTATTCTAACTTATCCTCCTGTATTTCTGGTAAACCTGCTTCAAATCAAACATGTTGCACATCAAATTAAAGCTTAGGTTCTCTTCTTTCCATCAATTGTTGGCTTTCCATCATAGCACAACCTGGCTGCTTAAAATCAGACATTTAGTGTGGTCAATACCACACAGCTTTCAGAGCTGGGTCAGAGGTCAAATCTGTTCTGTATATTTAGCCTGGTCTTTCAGGCTAGCATGATCTGATTTACTGGAGTGATACCTCCATGTAAACCTCAGATTCAGACCTTTTCATAGAGTCCAACATTGTTGATTTTAACCCTTCTGGTGGCTAGCAGCACACTGATGAATTATGGTTACATTCAGCTGTTTTCAAAAGGCCTGCAGCCAACAGGTTTTCTATTCTAACTTATCCTCCTGTATTTCTGGTAAACCTGCTTCAAATCAAACATGTTGCACATCAAATTAAAGCTTAGGTTCTCTTCTTTCCATCAATTGTTGGCTTTCCATCATAGCACAACCTGGCTGCTTAAAATCAGACATTTAGTGTGGTCAATACCACACAGCTTTCAGAGCTGGGTCAGAGGTCAAATCTGTTCTGTATATTTAGCCTGGTCTTTCAGGCTAGCATGATCTGATTTACTGGAGTGATACCTCCATGTAAACCTCAGATTCAGACCTTTTCATAGAGTCCAACATTGTTGATTTTACCCCTTCTGGTGGCTAGCAGCACACTGATGAATTATGGTTACATTCAGCTGTTTTCAAAAGGCCTGCAGCCAACAGGTTTTCTATTCTAACTTATCCTCCTGTATTTCTGGTAAACCTGCTTCAAATCAAACATGTTGCACATCAAATTAAAGCTTAGGTTCTCTTCTTTCCATCAATTGTTGGCTTTCCATCATAGCACAACCTGGCTGCTTAAAATCAGACATTTAGTGTGGTCAATACCACACAGCTTTCAGAGCTGGGTCAGAGGTCAAATCTGTTCTGTATATTTAGCCTGGTCCTTCAGGCTAGCATGATCTGATTTACTGGAGTGACACCTCAATTTAAAGCTAAGATTCAGACCTTTTCATAGAGTCCAACATTGTTGATTTTACCCCTTCTGGTGGCTAGCAGCACACTGATGAATTATGGTTACATTCAGCTGTTTTCAAAAGGCCTGTAGCCAACAGGTTTTCTATTCTAACTTATCCTCATGTATTTCTGGTAAACCTGCTTCAAATCAAACATGTTGCACATCAAATTAAAGCTTAGGTTCTCTTCTTTCCATCAATTGTTGGCTTTCCATCATAGCACAACCTGGCTGCTTAAAATCAGACATTTAGTGTGGTCAATACCACACAGCTTTCAGAGCTGGGTCAGAGGTCAAATCTGTTCTGTATATTTAGCCTGGTCCTTCAGGCTAGCATGATCTGATTTACTGGAGTGACACCTCAATTTAAAGCTAAGATTCAGACCTTTTCATAGAGTCCAACATTGTTGATTTTACCCCTTCTGGTGGCTAGCAGCACACTGATGAATTATGGTTACATTCAGCTGTTTTCAAAAGGCCTGTAGCCAACAGGTTTTCTATTCTAACTTATCCTCCTGTATTTCTTGTAAACCTGCTTCAAATCAAACATGTTGCACATCAAATTAAAGCTTAGGTTCTCTTCTTTCCAACAATTGTTGGCTTTCCATCATAGCACAACCTGGCTGCTTAAAATCAGACATTTAGTATGGTCAATACCACACAGCTTTCAGAGCTGGGTCAGAGGTCAAATCTGTTCTGTATATTTAGCCTGGTCTTTCAGGCTAGCATGATCTGATTTACTGGAGTGACACCTCAATTTAAAGCTCAGATTCAGACCTTTTCATAGAGTCCAACATTGTTGATTTTACCCCTTCTGGTGGCTAGCAGCACACTGATGAATTATGGTTACATTCAGCTGTTTTCAAAAGGCCTGCAGCCAACAGGTTTTCTATTCTAACTTATCCTCCTGTATTTCTGGTAAACCTGCTTCAAATCAAACATGTTGCACATCAAATTAAAGCTTAGGTTCTCTTCTTTCCATCAATTGTTGGCTTTCCATCATAGCACAACCTGGCTGCTTAAAATCAGACATTTAGTGTGGTCAATACCACACAGCTTTCAGAGCTGGGTCAGAGGTCAAATCTGTTCTGTATATTTAGCCAGGTCCTTCAGGCTAGCATGATCTGATTTACTGGAGTGACACCTCAATTTAAAGCTAAGATTCAGACCTTTTCATAGAGTCCAACATTGTTGAGTTTACCCCTTCTGGTGGCTAGCAGCACACTGATGAATTATGGTTACATTCAGCTGTTTTCAAAAGGCCTGCAGCCAACAGGTTTTCTATTCTAACTTATCCTCCTGTATTTCTGGTAAACCTGCTTCAAATCAAACATGTTGCACATCAAATTAAAGCTTAGGTTCTCTTCTTTCCATCAATTGTTGGCTTTCCATCATAGCACAACCTGGCTGCTTAAAATCAGACATTTAGTGTGGTCAATACCACACAGCTTTCAGAGCTGGGTCAGAGGTCAAATCTGTTCTGTATATTTAGCCTGGTCTTTCAGGCTAGCATGATCTGATTTACTGGAGTGATACCTCCATGTAAACCTCAGATTCAGACCTTTTCATAGAGTCCAACATTGTTGATTTTAACCCTTCTGGTGGCTAGCAGCACACTGATGAATTATGGTTACATTCAGCTGTTTTCAAAAGGCCTGCAGCCAACAGGTTTTCTATTCTAACTTATCCTCCTGTATTTCTGGTAAACCTACTTCAAATCAAACATGTTGCACATCAAATTAAAGCTTAGGTTCTCTTCTTTCCATCAATTGTTGGCTTTCCATCATAGCACAACCTGGCTGCTTAAAATCAGACATTTAGTGTGGTCAATACCACACAGCTTTCAGAGCTGGGTCAGAGGTCAAATCTGTTCTGTATATTTAGCCTGGTCTTTCAGGCTAGCATGATCTGATTTACTGGAGTGATACCTCCATGTAAACCTCAGATTCAGACCTTTTCATAGAGTCCAACATTGTTGATTTTAACCCTTCTGGTGGCTAGCAGCACACTGATGAATTATGGTTACATTCAGCTGTTTTCAAAAGGCCTGCAGCCAACAGGTTTTCTATTCTAACTTATCCTCCTGTATTTCTGGTAAACCTGCTTCAAATCAAACATGTTGCACATCAAATTAAAGCTTAGGTTCTCTTCTTTCCATCAATTGTTGGCTTTCCATCATAGCACAACCTGGCTGCTTAAAATCAGACATTTAGTGTGGTCAATACCACACAGCTTTCAGAGCTGGGTCAGAGGTCAAATCTGTTCTGTATATTTAGCCTGGTCCTTCAGGCTAGCATGATCTGATTTACTGGAGTGACACCTCAATTTAAAGCTAAGATTCAGACCTTTTCATAGAGTCCAACATTGTTGAGTTTACCCCTTCTGGTGGCTAGCAGCACACTGATGAATTATGGTTACATTCAGCTGTTTTCAAAAGGCCTGCAGCCAACAGGTTTTCTATTCTAACTTATCCTCCTGTATTTCTGGTAAACCTGCTTCAAATCAAACATGTTGCACATCAAATTAAAGCTTAGGTTCTCTTCTTTCCATCAATTGTTGGCTTTCCATCATAGCACAACCTGGCTGCTTAAAATCAGACATTTAGTGTGGTCAATACCACACAGCTTTCAGAGTTGGGTCAGAGGTCAAATCTGTTCTGTATATTTAGCCTGGTCTTTCAGGCTAGCATTATCTGATTTACTGGAGTGATACCTCCATGTAAACCTCAGATTCAGACCTTTTCATAGAGTCCAACATTGTTGATTTTAACCCTTCTGGTGGCTAGCAGCACACTGATGAATTATGGTTACATTCAGCTGTTTTCAAAAGGCCTGCAGCCAACTGGTTTTATATTCTACCTTATCCTCCTGTATTTCTGGTAAACCTGCTTCAAATCAAACATGTTGCACATCAAATTAAAGCTTAGGTTCTCTTCTTTCCAACAATTGTTGGCTTTCCATCATAGCACAACCTGGCTGCTTAAAATCAGACATTTAGTATGGTCAATACCACACAGCTTTCAGAGCTGGGTCAGAGGTCAAATCTGTTCTGTATATTTAGCCTGGTCTTTCAGGCTAGCATGATCTGATTTACTGGAGTGACACCTCAATTTAAAGCTCAGATTCAGACCTTTTCATAGAGTCCAACATTGTTGATTTTACCCCTTCTGGTGGCTAGCAGCACACTGATGAATTATGGTTACATTCAGCTGTTTTCAAAAGGCGTGCAGCCAACAGGTTTTCTATTCTAACTTATCCTCCTGTATTTCTGGTAAACCTGCTTCATATCAAACATGTTGCACATCAAATTAAAGCTTAGGTTCTCTTCTTTCCATCAATTGTTGGCTTTCCATCATAGCACAACCTGGCTGCTTAAAATCAGACATTTAGTGTGGTCAATACCACACAGCTTTCAGAGCTGGGTCAGAGGTCAAATCTGTTCTGTATATTTAGCCTGGTCCTTCAGGCTAGCATGATCTGATTTACTGGAGTGACACCTCAATTTAAAGCTAAGATTCAGACCTTTTCATAGAGTCCAACATTGTTGATTTTACCCCTTCTGGTGGCTAGCAGCACACTGATGAATTATGGTTACATTCAGCTGTTTTCAAAAGGCCTGCAGCCAACAGGTTTTCTATTCTAACTTATCCTCCTGTATTTCTGGTAAACCTGCTTCAAATCAAACATGTTGCACATCAAATTAAAGCTTAGGTTCTCTTCTTTCCATCAATTGTTGGCTTTCCATCATAGCACAACCTGGCTGCTTAAAATCAGACATTTAGTGTGGTCAATACCACACAGCTTTCAGAGCTGGGTCAGAGGTCAAATCTGTTCTGTATATTTAGCCTGGTCTTTCAGGCTAGCATGATCTGATTTACTGGAGTGATACCTCCATGTAAACCTCAGATTCAGACCTTTTCATAGAGTCCAACATTGTTGATTTTAACCCTTCTGGTGGCTAGCAGCACACTGATGAATTATGGTTACATTCAGCTGTTTTCAAAAGGCCTGCAGCCAACAGGTTTTCTATTCTAACTTATCCTCCTGTATTTCTGGTAAACCTGCTTCAAATCAAACATGTTGCACATCAAATTAAAGCTTAGGTTCTCTTCTTTCCATCAATTGTTGGCTTTCCATCATAGCACAACCTGGCTGCTTAAAATCAGACATTTAGTGTGGTCAATACCACACAGCTTTCAGAGCTGGGTCAGAGGTCAAATCTGTTCTGTATATTTAGCCTGGTCTTTCAGGCTAGCATGATCTGATTTACTGGAGTGATACCTCCATGTAAACCTCAGATTCAGACCTTTTCATAGAGTCCAACATTGTTGATTTTACCCCTTCTGGTGGCTAGCAGCACACTGATGAATTATGGTTACATTCAGCTGTTTTCAAAAGGCCTGCAGCCAACAGGTTTTCTATTCTAACTTATCCTCCTGTATTTCTGGTAAACCTGCTTCAAATCAAACATGTTGCACATCAAATTAAAGCTTAGGTTCTCTTCTTTCCATCAATTGTTGGCTTTCCATCATAGCACAACCTGGCTGCTTAAAATCAGACATTTAGTGTGGTCAATACCACACAGCTTTCAGAGCTGGGTCAGAGGTCAAATCTGTTCTGTATATTTAGCCTGGTCCTTCAGGCTAGCATGATCTGATTTACTGGAGTGACACCTCAATTTAAAGCTAAGATTCAGACCTTTTCATAGAGTCCAACATTGTTGAGTTTACCCCTTCTGGTGGCTAGCAGCACACTGATGAATTATGGTTACATTCAGCTGTTTTCAAAAGGCCTGCAGCCAACAGGTTTTCTATTCTAACTTATCCTCCTGTATTTCTGGTAAACCTGCTTCAAATCAAACATGTTGCACATCAAATTAAAGCTTAGGTTCTCTTCTTTCCATCAATTGTTGGCTTTCCATCATAGCACAACCTGGCTGCTTAAAATCAGACATTTAGTGTGGTCAATACCACACAGCTTTCAGAGCTGGGTCAGAGGTCAAATCTGTTCTGTATATTTAGCCTGGTCTTTCAGGCTAGCATGATCTGATTTACTGGAGTGATACCTCCATGTAAACCTCAGATTCAGACCTTTTCATAGAGTCCAACATTGTTGATTTTAACCCTTCTGGTGGCTAGCAGCACACTGATGAATTATGGTTACATTCAGCTGTTTTCAAAAGGCCTGCAGCCAACAGGTTTTCTATTCTAACTTATCCTCCTGTATTTCTGGTAAACCTGCTTCAAATCAAACATGTTGCACATCAAATTAAAGCTTAGGTTCTCTTCTTTCCATCAATTGTTGGCTTTCCATCATAGCACAACCTGGCTGCTTAAAATCAGACATTTAGTGTGGTCAATACCACACAGCTTTCAGAGCTGGGTCAGAGGTCAAATCTGTTCTGTATATTTAGCCTGGTCCTTCAGGCTAGCATGATCTGATTTACTGGAGTGACACCTCAATTTAAAGCTAAGATTCAGACCTTTTCATAGAGTCCAACATTGTTGAGTTTACCCCTTCTGGTGGCTAGCAGCACACTGATGAATTATGGTTACATTCAGCTGTTTTCAAAAGGCCTGCAGCCAACAGGTTTTCTATTCTAACTTATCCTCCTGTATTTCTGGTAAACCTGCTTCAAATCAAACATGTTGCACATCAAATTAAAGCTTAGGTTCTCTTCTTTCCATCAATTGTTGGCTTTCCATCATAGCACAACCTGGCTGCTTAAAATCAGACATTTAGTGTGGTCAATACCACACAGCTTTCAGAGTTGGGTCAGAGGTCAAATCTGTTCTGTATATTTAGCCTGGTCTTTCAGGCTAGCATTATCTGATTTACTGGAGTGATACCTCCATGTAAACCTCAGATTCAGACCTTTTCATAGAGTCCAACATTGTTGATTTTAACCCTTCTGGTGGCTAGCAGCACACTGATGAATTATGGTTACATTCAGCTGTTTTCAAAAGGCCTGCAGCCAACTGGTTTTATATTCTACCTTATCCTCCTGTATTTCTGGTAAACCTGCTTCAAATCAAACATGTTGCACATCAAATTAAAGCTTAGGTTCTCTTCTTTCCAACAATTGTTGGCTTTCCATCATAGCACAAGCTGGCTGCTTAAAATCAGACATTTAGTGTGGTCAATACCACACAGCTTTCAGAGCTGGGTCTGAGGTCAAATCTGTTCTGTATATTTAGCCTGGTCTTTCAGGCTAGCATGATCTGATTTACTGGAGTGACACCTCAATTTAAAGCTCAGATTCAGACCTTTTCATAGAGTCCAACATTGTTGATTTTACCCCTTCTGGTGGCTAGCAGCACACTGATGAATTATGGTTACATTCAGCTGTTTTCAAAAGGCCTGCAGCCAACAGGTTTTCTATTCTAACTTATCCTCCTGTATTTCTGGTAAACCTGCTTCAAATCAAACATGTTGCACATCAAATTAAAGCTTAGGTTCTCTTCTTTCCATCAATTGTTGGCTTTCCATCATAGCACAACCTGGCTGCTTAAAATCAGACATTTAGTGTGGTCAATACCACACAGCTTTCAGAGCTGGGTCAGAGGTCAAATCTGTTCTGTATATTTAGCCTGGTCCTTCAGGCTAGCATGATCTGATTTACTGGAGTGACACCTCAATTTAAAGCTAAGATTCAGACCTTTTCATAGAGTCCAACATTGTTGATTTTACCCCTTCTGGTGGCTAGCAGCACACTGATGAATTATGGTTACATTCAGCTGTTTTCAAAAGGCCTGCAGCCAACAGGTTTTCTATTCTAACTTATCCTCCTGTATTTCTGGTAAACCTGCTTCAAATCAAACATGTTGCACATCAAATTAAAGCTTAGGTTCTCTTCTTTCCATCAATTGTTGGCTTTCCATCATAGCACAACCTGGCTGCTTAAAATCAGACATTTAGTGTGGTCAATACCACACAGCTTTCAGAGCTGGGTCAGAGGTCAAATCTGTTCTGTATATTTAGCCTGGTCCTTCAGGCTAGCATGATCTGATTTACTGGAGTGACACCTCAATTTAAAGCTAAGATTCAGACCTTTTCATAGAGTCCAACATTGTTGATTTTACCCCTTCTGGTGGCTAGCAGCACACTGATGAATTATGGTTACATTCAGCTGTTTTCAAAAGGCCTGTAGCCAACAGGTTTTCTATTCTAACTTATCCTCCTGTATTTCTTGTAAACCTGCTTCAAATCAAACATGTTGCACATCAAATTAAAGCTTAGGTTCTCTTCTTTCCAACAATTGTTGGCTTTCCATCATAGCACAACCTGGCTGCTTAAAATCAGACATTTAGTATGGTCAATACCACACAGCTTTCAGAGCTGGGTCAGAGGTCAAATCTGTTCTGTATATTTAGCCTGGTCTTTCAGGCTAGCATGATCTGATTTACTGGAGTGACACCTCAATTTAAAGCTAAGATTCAGACCTTTTCATAGAGTCCAACATTGTTGAGTTTACCCCTTCTGGTGGCTAGCAGCACACTGATGAATTATGGTTACATTCAGCTGTTTTCAAAAGGCCTGCAGCCAACAGGTTTTCTATTCTAACTTATCCTCCTGTATTTCTGGTAAACCTGCTTCAAATCAAACATGTTGCATATCAAATTAAAGCTTAGGTTCTCTTCTTTCCATCAATTGTTGGCTTTCCATCATAGCACAACCTGGCTGCTTAAAATCAGACATTTAGTGTGGTCAATACCACACAGCTTTCAGAGTTGGGTCAGAGGTCAAATCTGTTCTGTATATTTAGCCTGGTCTTTCAGGCTAGCATTATCTGATTTACTGGAGTGATACCTCCATGTAAACCTCAGATTCAGACCTTTTCATAGAGTCCAACATTGTTGATTTTAACCCTTCTGGTGGCTAGCAGCACACTGATGAATTATGGTTATATTCAGCTGTTTTCAAAAGGCCTGCAGCCAACTGGTTTTATATTCTACCTTATCCTCCTGTATTTCTGGTAAACCTGCTTCAAATCAAACATGTTGCACATCAAATTAAAGCTTAGGTTCTCTTCTTTCCAACAATTGTTGGCTTTCCATCATAGCACAAGCTGGCTGCTTAAAATCAGACATTTAGTGTGGTCAATACCACACAGCTTTCAGAGCTGGGTCTGAGGTCAAATCTGTTCTGTATATTTAGCCTGGTCTTTCAGGCTAGCATGATCTGATTTACTGGAGTGACACCTCAATTTAAAGCTCAGATTCAGACCTTTTCATAGAGTCCAACATTGTTGATTTTACCCCTTCTGGTGGCTAGCAGCACACTGATGAATTATGGTTACATTCAGCTGTTTTCAAAAGGCCTGCAGCCAACAGGTTTTCTATTCTAACTTATCCTCCTGTATTTCTGGTAAACCTGCTTCAAATCAAACATGTTGCACATCAAATTAAAGCTTAGGTTCTCTTCTTTCCATCAATTGTTGGCTTTCCATCATAGCACAACCTGGCTGCTTAAAATCAGACATTTAGTGTGGTCAATACCACACAGCTTTCAGAGCTGGGTCAGAGGTCAAATCTGTTCTGTATATTTAGCCTGGTCTTTCAGGCTAGCATGATCTGATTTACTGGAGTGATACCTCCATGTAAACCTCAGATTCAGACCTTTTCATAGAGTCCAACATTGTTGATTTTAACCCTTCTGGTGGCTAGCAGCACACTGATGAATTATGGTTACATTCAGCTGTTTTCAAAAGGCCTGCAGCCAACAGGTTTTATATTCTAACTTATCCTCCTGTATTTCTGGTAAACCTGCTTCAAATCAAACATGTTGCACATCAAATTAAAGCTTAGGTTCTCTTCTTTCCAACAATTGTTGGCTTTCCATCATAGCACAACCTGGCTGCTTAAAATCAGACATTTAGTATGGTCAATACCACACAGCTTTCAGAGCTGGGTCAGAGGTCAAATCTGCTCTGTATATTTAGCCTGGTCTTTCAGGCTAGCATGATCTGATTTACTTGAGTGACACCTCAATTTAAAGCTCAGATTCAGACCTTTTCATAGAGTCCAACATTGTTGATTTTACCCCTTCTGGTGGCTAGCAGCACACTGATGAATTATGGTTACATTCAGCTGTTTTCAAAAGGCCTGCAGCCAACAGGTTTTATATTCTACCTTATCCTCCTGTATTTCTGGTAAACCTGCTTCAAATCAAACATGTTGCACATCAAATTAAAGCTTAGGTTCTCTTCTTTCCAACAATTGTTGGCTTTCCATCATAGCACAACCTGGCTGCTTAAAATCAGACATTTAGTGTGGTCAATACCACACAGCTTTCAGAGCTGGGTCAGAGGTCAAATCTGTTCTGTATATTTAGCCTGGTCCTTCAGGCTAGCATGATCTGATTTACTGGAGTGACACCTCAATTTAAAGCTAAGATTCAGACCTTTTCATAGAGTCCAACATTGTTGATTTTACCCCTTCTGGTGGCTAGCAGCACACTGATGAATTATGGTTACATTCAGCTGTTTTCAAAAGGCCTGTAGCCAACACGTTTTCTATTCTAACTTATCCTCCTGTATTTCTTGTAAACCTGCTTCAAATCAAACATGTTGCACATCAAATTAAAGCTTAGGTTCTCTTCTTTCCAACAATTGTTGGCTTTCCATCATAGCACAACCTGGCTGCTTAAAATCAGACATTTAGTATGGTCAATACCACACAGCTTTCAGAGCTGGGTCAGAGGTCAAATCTGTTCTGTATATTTAGCCTGGTCTTTCAGGCTAGCATGATCTGATTTACTGGAGTGACACCTCAATTTAAAGCTCAGATTCAGACCTTTTCATAGAGTCCAACATTGTTGATTTTACCCCTTCTGGTGGCTAGCAGCACACTGATGAATTATGGTTACATTCAGCTGTTTTCAAAAGGCCTGCAGCCAACAGGTTTTCTATTCTAACTTATCCTCCTGTATTTCTGGTAAACCTGCTTCAAATCAAACATGTTGCACATCAAATTAAAGCTTAGGTTCTCTTCTTTCCATCAATTGTTGGCTTTCCATCATAGCACAACCTGGCTGCTTAAAATCAGACATTTAGTGTGGTCAATACCACACAGCTTTCAGAGCTGGGTCAGAGGTCAAATCTGTTCTGTATATTTAGCCTGGTCCTTCAGGCTAGCATGATCTGATTTACTGGAGTGACACCTCAATTTAAAGCTAAGATTCAGACCTTTTCATAGAGTCCAACATTGTTGAGTTTACCCCTTCTGGTGGCTAGCAGCACACTGATGAATTATGGTTACATTCAGCTGTTTTCAAAAGGCCTGCAGCCAACAGGTTTTCTATTCTAACTTATCCTCCTGTATTTCTGGTAAACCTGCTTCAAATCAAACATGTTGCACATCAAATTAAAGCTTAGGTTCTCTTCTTTCCATCAATTGTTGGCTTTCCATCATAGCACAACCTGGCTGCTTAAAATCAGACATTTAGTGTGGTCAATACCACACAGCTTTCAGAGCTGGGTCAGAGGTCAAATCTGTTCTGTATATTTAGCCTGGTCTTTCAGGCTAGCATGATCTGATTTACTGGAGTGATACCTCCATGTAAACCTCAGATTCAGACCTTTTCATGGAGTCCAACATTGTTGATTTTAACCCTTCTGGTGGCTAGCAGCACACTGATGAATTATGGTTACATTCAGCTGTTTTCAAAAGGCCTGCAGCCAACAGGTTTTATATTCTAACTTATCCTCCTGTATTTCTGGTAAACCTGCTTCAAATCAAACATGTTGCACATCAAATTAAAGCTTAGGTTCTCTTCTTTCCATCAATTGTTGGCTTTCCATCATAGCACAACCTGGCTGCTTAAAATCAGACATTTAGTGTGGTCAATACCACACAGCTTTCAGAGCTGGGTCAGAGGTCAAATCTGTTCTGTATATTTAGCCTGGTCTTTCAGGCTAGCATGATCTGATTTACTGGAGTGATACCTCCATGTAAACCTCAGATTCAGACCTTTTCATAGAGTCCAACATTGTTGATTTTAACCCTTCTGGTGGCTAGCAGCACACTGATGAATTATGGTTACATTCAGCTGTTTTCAAAAGGCCTGCAGCCAACAGGTTTTATATTCTAACTTATCCTCCTGTATTTCTGGTAAACCTGCTTAAAATCAAACATGTTGCACATCAAATTAAAGCTTAGGTTCTCTTCTTTCCAACAATTGTTGGCTTTCCATCATAGCACAACCTGGCTGCTTAAAATCAGACATTTAGTGTGGTCAATACCACACAGCTTTCAGAGCTGGGTCAGAGGTCAAATCTGTTCTGTATATTTAGCCTGGTCCTTCAGGCTAGCATGATCTGATTTACTGGAGTGACACCTCAATTTAAAGCTAAGATTCAGACCTTTTCATAGAGTCCAACATTGTTGATTTTACCCCTTCTGGTGGCTAGCAGCACACTGATGAATTATGGTTACATTCAGCTGTTTTCAAAAGGCCTGTAGCCAACAGGTTTTCTATTCTAACTTATCCTCCTGTATTTCTTGTAAACCTGCTTCAAATCAAACATGTTGCACATCAAATTAAAGCTTAGGTTCTCTTCTTTCCAACAATTGTTGGCTTTCCATCATAGCACAACCTGGCTGCTTAAAATCAGACATTTAGTATGGTCAATACCACACAGCTTTCAGAGCTGGGTCTGAGGTCAAATCTGTTCTGTATATTTAGCCTGGTCTTTCAGGCTAGCATGATCTGATTTACTGGAGTGACACCTCAATTTAAAGCTCAGATTCAGACCTTTTCATAGAGTCCAACATTGTTGATTTTACCCCTTCTGGTGGCTAGCAGCACACTGATGAATTATGGTTACATTCAGCTGTTTTCAAAAGGCCTGCAGCCAACAGGTTTTCTATTCTAACTTATCCTCCTGTATTTCTGGTAAACCTGCTTCAAATCAAACATGTTGCACATCAAATTAAAGCTTAGGTTCTCTTCTTTCCAACAATTGTTGGCTTTCCATCCTATCACAACCTGGCTGCTTAAAATCAGACATTTAGTGTGGTCAATACCACACAGCTTTCAGAGCTGGGTCAGAGGTCAAATCTGTTCTGTATATTTAGCCTGGTCTTTCAGGCTAGCATTATCTGATTTACTGGAGTGACACCTCAATTTAAACCTCAGATTCAGACCTTTTCATAGAGTCCAACATTGTTGATTTTAACCCTTCTGGTGGCTAGCAGCACACTGATGAATTATGGTTACATTCAGCTGTTTTCAAAAGGCCTGCAGCCAACTGATTTTATATTCTACCTTATCCTCCTGTATTTCTGGTAAACCTGCTTCAAATCAAACATGTTGCACATCAAATTAAAGCTTAGGTTCTCTTCTTTCCAACAATTGTTGGCTTTCCATCATAGCACAAGCTGGCTGCTTAAAATCAGACATTTAGTGTGGTCAATACCACACAGCTTTCAGAGCTGGGTCAGAGGTCAAATCTGTTCTGTATATTTAGCCTGGTCTTTCAGGCTAGCATGATCTGATTTACTGGAGTGACACCTCAATTTAAAACTCAGATTCAGACCTTTTCATAGAGTCCAACATTGTTGATTTTACCCCTTCTGGTGGCTAGCAGCACACTGATGAATTATGGTTACATTCAGCTGTTTTCAAAAGGCCTGCAGCCAACAGGTTTTCTATTCTAACTTATCCTCCTGTATTTCTGGTAAACCTGCTTCAAATCAAACATGTTGCACATCAAATTAAAGCTTAGGTTCTCTTCTTTCCATCAATTGTTGGCTTTCCATCATAGCACAACCTGGCTGCTTAAAATCAGACATTTAGTGTGGTCAATACCACACAGCTTTCAGAGCTGGGTCAGAGGTCAAATCTGTTCTGTATATTTAGCCTGGTCTTTCAGGCTAGCATGATCTGATTTACTGGAGTGATACCTCCATGTAAACCTCAGATTCAGACCTTTTCATGGAGTCCAACATTGTTGATTTTAACCCTTCTGGTGGCTAGCAGCACACTGATGAATTATGGTTACATTCAGCTGTTTTCAAAAGGCCTGCAGCCAACAGGTTTTATATTCTAACTTATCCTCCTGTATTTCTGGTAAACCTGCTTCAAATCAAACATGTTGCACATCAAATTAAAGCTTAGGTTCTCTTCTTTCCATCAATTGTTGGCTTTCCATCATAGCACAACCTGGCTGCTTAAAATCAGACATTTAGTGTGGTCAATACCACACAGCTTTCAGAGCTGGGTCAGAGGTCAAATCTGTTCTGTATATTTAGCCAGGTCCTTCAGGCTAGCATGATCTGATTTACTGGAGTGACACCTCAATTTAAAGCTCAGATTCAGACCTTTTCATAGAGTCCAACATTGTTGAGTTTACCCCTTCTGGTGGCTAGCAGCACACTGATGAATTATGGTTACATTCAGCTGTTTTCAAAAGGCCTGCAGCCAACAGGTTTTCTATTCTAACTTATCCTCCTGTATTTCTGGTAAACCTGCTTCAAATCAAACATGTTGCACATCAAATTAAAGCTTAGGTTCTCTTCTTTCCATCAATTGTTGGCTTTCCATCATAGCACAACCTGGCTGCTTAAAATCAGACATTTAGTGTGGTCAATACCACACAGCTTTCAGAGCTGGGTCAGAGGTCAAATCTGTTCTGTATATTTAGCCTGGTCTTTCAGGCTAGCATGATCTGATTTACTGGAGTGATACCTCCATGTAAACCTCAGATTCAGACCTTTTCATAGAGTCCAACATTGTTGATTTTAACCCTTCTGGTGGCTAGCAGCACACTGATGAATTATGGTTACATTCAGCTGTTTTCAAAAGGCCTGCAGCCAACAGGTTTTATATTCTAACTTATCCTCCTGTATTTCTGGTAAACCTGCTTCAAATCAAACATGTTGCACATCAAATTAAAGCTTAGGTTCTCTTCTTTCCAACAATTGTTGGCTTTCCATCATAGCACAACCTGGCTGCTTAAAATCAGACATTTAGTATGGTCAATACCACACAGCTTTCAGAGCTGGGTCAGAGGTCAAATCTGCTCTGTATATTTAGCCTGGTCTTTCAGGCTAGCATGATCTGATTTACTTGAGTGACACCTCAATTTAAAGCTCAGATTCAGACCTTTTCATAGAGTCCAACATTGTTGATTTTACCCCTTCTGGTGGCTAGCAGCACACTGATGAATTATGGTTACATTCAGCTGTTTTCAAAAGGCCTGCAGCCAACAGGTTTTATATTCTACCTTATCCTCCTGTATTTCTGGTAAACCTGCTTCAAATCAAACATGTTGCACATCAAATTAAAGCTTAGGTTCTCTTCTTTCCAACAATTGTTGGCTTTCCATCATAGCACAACCTGGCTGCTTAAAATCAGACATTTAGTGTGGTCAATACCACACAGCTTTCAGAGCTGGGTCAGAGGTCAAATC
This sequence comes from Centroberyx gerrardi, assembly GCF_048128805.1. Taxonomy (NCBI): domain Eukaryota; kingdom Metazoa; phylum Chordata; class Actinopteri; order Beryciformes; family Berycidae; genus Centroberyx; species Centroberyx gerrardi. Next base: position 559,429 of record NC_136015.1, read on the forward strand.
TGTTCTGTATATTTAGCCTGGTCCTTCAGGCTAGCATGATCTGATTTACTGGAGTGACACCTCAATTTAAAGCTAAGATTCAGACCTTTTCATAGAGTCCAACATTGTTGATTTTACCCCTTCTGGTGGCTAGCAGCACACTGATGAATTATGGTTACATTCAGCTGTTTTCAAAAGGCCTGTAGCCAACAGGTTTTCTATTCTAACTTATCCTCCTGTATTTCTTGTAAACCTGCTTCAAATCAAACATGTTGCACATCAAATTAAAGCTTAGGTTCTCTTCTTTCCATCAATTGTTGGCTTTCCATCATAGCACAACCTGGCTGCTTAAAATCAGACATTTAGTGTGGTCAATACCACACAGCTTTCAGAGCTGGGTCAGAGGTCAAATCTGTTCTGTATATTTAGCCAGGTCCTTCAGGCTAGCATGATCTGATTTACTGGAGTGACACCTCAATTTAAAGCTAAGATTCAGACCTTTTCATAGAGTCCAACATTGTTGATTTTACCCCTTCTGGTGGCTAGCAGCACACTGATGAATTATGGTTACATTCAGCTGTTTTCAAAAGGCCTGTAGCCAACAGGTTTTCTATTCTAACTTATCCTCCTGTATTTCTTGTAAACCTGCTTCAAATCAAACATGTTGCACATCAAATTAAAGCTTAGGTTCTCTTCTTTCCAACAATTGTTGGCTTTCCATCATAGCACAACCTGGCTGCTTAAAATCAGACATTTAGTATGGTCAATACCACACAGCTTTCAGAGCTGGGTCTGAGGTCAAATCTGTTCTGTATATTTAGCCTGGTCTTTCAGGCTAGCATGATCTGATTTACTGGAGTGACACCTCAATTTAAAGCTCAGATTCAGACCTTTTCATAGAGTCCAACATTGTTGATTTTACCCCTTCTGGTGGCTAGCAGCACACTGATGAATTATGGTTACATTCAGCTGTTTTCAAAAGGCCTGCAGCCAACAGGTTTTCTATTCTAACTTATCCTCCTGTATTTCTGGTAAACCTGCTTCAAATCAAACATGTTGCACATCAAATTAAAGCTTAGGTTCTCTTCTTTCCATCAATTGTTGGCTTTCCATCATAGCACAACCTGGCTGCTTAAAATCAGACATTTAGTGTGGTCAATACCACACAGCTTTCAGAGCTGGGTCAGAGGTCAAATCTGTTCTGTATATTTAGCCTGGTCCTTCAGGCTAGCATGATCTGATTTACTGGAGTGACACCTCAATTTAAAGCTAAGATTCAGACCTTTTCATAGAGTCCAACATTGTTGAGTTTACCCCTTCTGGTGGCTAGCAGCACACTGATGAATTATGGTTACATTCAGCTGTTTTCAAAAGGCCTGCAGCCAACAGGTTTTCTATTCTAACTTATCCTCCTGTATTTCTGGTAAACCTGCTTCAAATCAAACATGTTGCACATCAAATTAAAGCTTAGGTTCTCTTCTTTCCAACAATTGTTGGCTTTCCATCATAGCACAAGCTGGCTGCTTAAAATCAGACATTTAGTGTGGTCAATACCACACAGCTTTCAGAGCTGGGTCAGAGGTCAAATCTGTTCTGTATATTTAGCCTGGTCTTTCAGGCTAGCATGATCTGATTTACTGGAGTGATACCTCCATGTAAACCTCAGATTCAGACCTTTTCATAGAGTCCAACATTGTTGAGTTTACCCCTTCTGGTGGCTAGCAGCACACTGATGAATTATGGTTACATTCAGCTGTTTTCAAAAGGCCTGCAGCCAACAGGTTTTCTATTCTAACTTATCCTCCTGTATTTCTGGTAAACCTGCTTCAAATCAAACATGTTGCACATCAAATTAAAGCTTAGGTTCTCTTCTTTCCATCAATTGTTGGCTTTCCATCATAGCACAACCTGGCTGCTTAAAATCAGACATTTAGTGTGGTCAATACCACACAGCTTTCAGAGCTGGGTCAGAGGTCAAATCTGTTCTGTATATTTAGCCTGGTCTTTCAGGCTAGCATGATCTGATTTACTGGAGTGACACCTCAATTTAAAGCTCAGATTCAGACCTTTTCATAGAGTCCAACATTGTTGATTTTACCCCTTCTGGTGGCTAGCAGCACACTGATGAATTATGGTTACATTCAGCTGTTTTCAAAAGGCCTGCAGCCAACAGGTTTTCTATTCTAACTTATCCTCCTGTATTTCTGGTAAACCTGCTTCAAATCAAACATGTTGCACATCAAATTAAAGCTTAGGTTCTCTTCTTTCCATCAATTGTTGGCTTTCCATCATAGCACAACCTGGCTGCTTAAAATCAGACATTTAGTGTGGTCAATACCACACAGCTTTCAGAGCTGGGTCAGAGGTCAAATCTGTTCTGTATATTTAGCCTGGTCCTTCAGGCTAGCATGATCTGATTTACTGGAGTGATACCTCCATGTAAACCTCAGATTCAGACCTTTTCATAGAGTCCAACATTGTTGATTTTAACCCTTCTGGTGGCTAGCAGCACACTGATGAATTATGGTTACATTCAGCTGTTTTCAAAAGGCCTGCAGCCAACTGATTTTATATTCTACCTTATCCTCCTGTATTTCTGGTAAACCTGCTTCAAATCAAACATGTTGCACATCAAATTAAAGCTTAGGTTCTCTTCTTTCCAACAATTGTTGGCTTTCCATCATAGCACAAGCTGGCTGCTTAAAATCAGACATTTAGTGTGGTCAATACCACACAGCTTTCAGAGCTGGGTCAGAGGTCAAATCTGTTCTGTATATTTAGCCTGGTCTTTCAGGCTAGCATGATCTGATTTACTGGAGTGACACCTCAATTTAAAACTCAGATTCAGACCTTTTCATAGAGTCCAACATTGTTGATTTTACCCCTTCTGGTGGCTAGCAGCACACTGATGAATTATGGTTACATTCAGCTGTTTTCAAAAGGCCTGCAGCCAACAGGTTTTCTATTCTAACTTATCCTCCTGTATTTCTGGTAAACCTGCTTCAAATCAAACATGTTGCACATCAAATTAAAGCTTAGGTTCTCTTCTTTCCATCAATTGTTGGCTTTCCATCATAGCACAACCTGGCTGCTTAAAATCAGACATTTAGTGTGGTCAATACCACACAGCTTTCAGAGCTGGGTCAGAGGTCAAATCTGTTCTGTATATTTAGCCTGGTCCTTCAGGCTAGCATGATCTGATTTACTGGAGTGACACCTCAATTTAAAGCTAAGATTCAGACCTTTTCATAGAGTCCAACATTGTTGAGTTTACCCCTTCTGGTGGCTAGCAGCACACTGATGAATTATGGTTACATTCAGCTGTTTTCAAAAGGCCTGCAGCCAACAGGTTTTCTATTCTAACTTATCCTCCTGTATTTCTGGTAAACCTGCTTCAAATCAAACATGTTGCACATCAAATTAAAGCTTAGGTTCTCTTCTTTCCATCAATTGTTGGCTTTCCATCATAGCACAACCTGGCTGCTTAAAATCAGACATTTAGTGTGGTCAATACCACACAGCTTTCAGAGCTGGGTCAGAGGTCAAATCTGTTCTGTATATTTAGCCTGGTCTTTCAGGCTAGCATTATCTGATTTACTGGAGTGACACCTCAATTTAAACCTCAGATTCAGACCTTTTCATAGAGTCCAACATTGTTGATTTTAACCCTTCTGGTGGCTAGCAGCACACTGATGAATTATGGTTACATTCAGCTGTTTTCAAAAGGCCTGCAGCCAACTGATTTTATATTCTACCTTATCCTCCTGTATTTCTGGTAAACCTGCTTCAAATCAAACATGTTGCACATCAAATTAAAGCTTAGGTTCTCTTCTTTCCAACAATTGTTGGCTTTCCATCATAGCACAAGCTGGCTGCTTAAAATCAGACATTTAGTGTGGTCAATACCACACAGCTTTCAGAGCTGGGTCAGAGGTCAAATCTGTTCTGTATATTTAGCCTGGTCTTTCAGGCTAGCATGATCTGATTTACTGGAGTGACACCTCAATTTAAAACTCAGATTCAGACCTTTTCATAGAGTCCAACATTGTTGATTTTACCCCTTCTGGTGGCTAGCAGCACACTGATGAATTATGGTTACATTCAGCTGTTTTCAAAAGGCCTGCAGCCAACAGGTTTTCTATTCTAACTTATCCTCCTGTATTTCTGGTAAACCTGCTTCAAATCAAACATGTTGCACATCAAATTAAAGCTTAGGTTCTCTTCTTTCCATCAATTGTTGGCTTTCCATCATAGCACAACCTGGCTGCTTAAAATCAGACATTTAGTGTGGTCAATACCACACAGCTTTCAGAGCTGGGTCAGAGGTCAAATCTGTTCTGTATATTTAGCCTGGTCCTTCAGGCTAGCATGATCTGATTTACTGGAGTGACACCTCAATTTAAAGCTAAGATTCAGACCTTTTCATAGAGTCCAACATTGTTGAGTTTACCCCTTCTGGTGGCTAGCAGCACACTGATGAATTATGGTTACATTCAGCTGTTTTCAAAAGGCCTGCAGCCAACAGGTTTTCTATTCTAACTTATCCTCCTGTATTTCTGGTAAACCTGCTTCAAATCAAACATGTTGCACATCAAATTAAAGCTTAGGTTCTCTTCTTTCCATCAATTGTTGGCTTTCCATCATAGCACAACCTGGCTGCTTAAAATCAGACATTTAGTGTGGTCAATACCACACAGCTTTCAGAGCTGGGTCAGAGGTCAAATCTGTTCTGTATATTTAGCCTGGTCTTTCAGGCTAGCATTATCTGATTTACTGGAGTGACACCTCAATTTAAACCTCAGATTCAGACCTTTTCATAGAGTCCAACATTGTTGATTTTAACCCTTCTGGTGGCTAGCAGCACACTGATGAATTATGGTTACATTCAGCTGTTTTCAAAAGGCCTGCAGCCAACTGATTTTATATTCTACCTTATCCTCCTGTATTTCTGGTAAACCTGCTTCAAATCAAACATGTTGCACATCAAATTAAAGCTTAGGTTCTCTTCTTTCCAACAATTGTTGGCTTTCCATCATAGCACAAGCTGGCTGCTTAAAATCAGACATTTAGTGTGGTCAATACCACACAGCTTTCAGAGCTGGGTCAGAGGTCAAATCTGTTCTGTATATTTAGCCTGGTCTTTCAGGCTAGCATGATCTGATTTACTGGAGTGACACCTCAATTTAAAACTCAGATTCAGACCTTTTCATAGAGTCCAACATTGTTGATTTTACCCCTTCTGGTGGCTAGCAGCACACTGATGAATTATGGTTACATTCAGCTGTTTTCAAAAGGCCTGCAGCCAACAGGTTTTCTATTCTAACTTATCCTCCTGTATTTCTGGTAAACCTGCTTCAAATCAAACATGTTGCACATCAAATTAAAGCTTAGGTTCTCTTCTTTCCATCAATTGTTGGCTTTCCATCATAGCACAACCTGGCTGCTTAAAATCAGACATTTAGTGTGGTCAATACCACACAGCTTTCAGAGCTGGGTCAGAGGTCAAATCTGTTCTGTATATTTAGCCTGGTCCTTCAGGCTAGCATGATCTGATTTACTGGAGTGACACCTCAATTTAAAGCTAAGATTCAGACCTTTTCATAGAGTCCAACATTGTTGAGTTTACCCCTTCTGGTGGCTAGCAGCACACTGATGAATTATGGTTACATTCAGCTGTTTTCAAAAGGCCTGCAGCCAACAGGTTTTCTATTCTAACTTATCCTCCTGTATTTCTGGTAAACCTGCTTCAAATCAAACATGTTGCACATCAAATTAAAGCTTAGGTTCTCTTCTTTCCATCAATTGTTGGCTTTCCATCATAGCACAACCTGGCTGCTTAAAATCAGACATTTAGTGTGGTCAATACCACACAGCTTTCAGAGCTGGGTCAGAGGTCAAATCTGTTCTGTATATTTAGCCTGGTCTTTCAGGCTAGCATTATCTGATTTACTGGAGTGACACCTCAATTTAAACCTCAGATTCAGACCTTTTCATAGAGTCCAACATTGTTGATTTTAACCCTTCTGGTGGCTAGCAGCACACTGATGAATTATGGTTACATTCAGCTGTTTTCAAAAGGCCTGCAGCCAACTGATTTTATATTCTACCTTATCCTCCTGTATTTCTGGTAAACCTGCTTCAAATCAAACATGTTGCACATCAAATTAAAGCTTAGGTTCTCTTCTTTCCAACAATTGTTGGCTTTCCATCATAGCACAAGCTGGCTGCTTAAAATCAGACATTTAGTGTGGTCAATACCACACAGCTTTCAGAGCTGGGTCAGAGGTCAAATCTGTTCTGTATATTTAGCCTGGTCTTTCAGGCTAGCATGATCTGATTTACTGGAGTGACACCTCAATTTAAAACTCAGATTCAGACCTTTTCATAGAGTCCAACATTGTTGATTTTACCCCTTCTGGTGGCTAGCAGCACACTGATGAATTATGGTTACATTCAGCTGTTTTCAAAAGGCCTGCAGCCAACAGGTTTTCTATTCTAACTTATCCTCCTGTATTTCTGGTAAACCTGCTTCAAATCAAACATGTTGCACATCAAATTAAAGCTTAGGTTCTCTTCTTTCCATCAATTGTTGGCTTTCCATCATAGCACAACCTGGCTGCTTAAAATCAGACATTTAGTGTGGTCAATACCACACAGCTTTCAGAGCTGGGTCAGAGGTCAAATCTGTTCTGTATATTTAGCCTGGTCCTTCAGGCTAGCATGATCTGATTTACTGGAGTGACACCTCAATTTAAAGCTAAGATTCAGACCTTTTCATAGAGTCCAACATTGTTGAGTTTACCCCTTCTGGTGGCTAGCAGCACACTGATGAATTATGGTTACATTCAGCTGTTTTCAAAAGGCCTGCAGCCAACAGGTTTTCTATTCTAACTTATCCTCCTGTATTTCTGGTAAACCTGCTTCAAATCAAACATGTTGCACATCAAATTAAAGCTTAGGTTCTCTTCTTTCCATCAATTGTTGGCTTTCCATCATAGCACAACCTGGCTGCTTAAAATCAGACATTTAGTGTGGTCAATACCACACAGCTTTCAGAGCTGGGTCAGAGGTCAAATCTGTTCTGTATATTTAGCCTGGTCCTTCAGGCTAGCATGATCTGATTTACTGGAGTGACACCTCAATTTAAAGCTAAGATTCAGACCTTTTCATAGAGTCCAACATTGTTGAGTTTACCCCTTCTGGTGGCTAGCAGCACACTGATGAATTATGGTTACATTCAGCTGTTTTCAAAAGGCCTGCAGCCAACAGGTTTTATATTCTACCTTATCCTCCTGTATTTCTGGTAAACCTGCTTCAAATCAAACATGTTGCACATCAAATTAAAGCTTAGGTTCTCTTCTTTCCATCAATTGTTGGCTTTCCATCATAGCACAAGCTGGCTGCTTAAAATCAGACATTTAGTGTGGTCAATACCACACAGCTTTCAGAGCTGGGTCAGAGGTCAAATCTGTTCTGTATATTTAGCCTGGTCTTTCAGGCTAGCATGATCTGATTTACTGGAGTGATACCTCCATGTAAACCTCAGATTCAGACCTTTTCATAGAGTCCAACATTGTTGAGTTTACCCCTTCTGGTGGCTAGCAGCACACTGATGAATTATGGTTACATTCAGCTGTTTTCAAAAGGCCTGCAGCCAACAGGTTTTCTATTCTAACTTATCCTCCTGTATTTCTGGTAAACCTGCTTCAAATCAAACATGTTGCACATCAAATTAAAGCTTAGGTTCTCTTCTTTCCATCAATTGTTGGCTTTCCATCATAGCACAACCTGGCTGCTTAAAATCAGACATTTAGTGTGGTCAATACCACACAGCTTTCAGAGCTGGGTCAGAGGTCAAATCTGTTCTGTATATTTAGCCTGGTCTTTCAGGCTAGCATGATCTGATTTACTGGAGTGACACCTCAATTTAAAGCTCAGATTCAGACCTTTTCATAGAGTCCAACATTGTTGATTTTACCCCTTCTGGTGGCTAGCAGCACACTGATGAATTATGGTTACATTCAGCTGTTTTCAAAAGGCCTGCAGCCAACAGGTTTTCTATTCTAACTTATCCTCCTGTATTTCTGGTAAACCTGCTTCAAATCAAACATGTTGCACATCAAATTAAAGCTTAGGTTCTCTTCTTTCCATCAATTGTTGGCTTTCCATCATAGCACAACCTGGCTGCTTAAAATCAGACATTTAGTGTGGTCAATACCACACAGCTTTCAGAGCTGGGTCAGAGGTCAAATCTGTTCTGTATATTTAGCCTGGTCCTTCAGGCTAGCATGATCTGATTTACTGGAGTGACACCTCAATTTAAAGCTAAGATTCAGACCTTTTCATAGAGTCCAACATTGTTGAGTTTACCCCTTCTGGTGGCTAGCAGCACACTGATGAATTATGGTTACATTCAGCTGTTTTCAAAAGGCCTGCAGCCAACAGGTTTTCTATTCTAACTTATCCTCCTGTATTTCTGGTAAACCTGCTTCAAATCAAACATGTTGCACATCAAATTAAAGCTTAGGTTCTCTTCTTTCCATCAATTGTTGGCTTTCCATCATAGCACAACCTGGCTGCTTAAAATCAGACATTTAGTGTGGTCAATACCACACAGCTTTCAGAGCTGGGTCAGAGGTCAAATCTGTTCTGTATATTTAGCCTGGTCTTTCAGGCTAGCATGATCTGATTTACTGGACCTTTTCATAGAGTCCAACATTGTTGATTTTAACCCTTCTGGTGGCTAGCAGCACACTGATGAATTATGGTTACATTCAGCTGTTTTCAAAAGGCCTGCAGCCAACAGGTTTTCTATTCTAACTTATCCTCCTGTATTTCTGGTAAACCTGCTTCAAATCAAACATGTTGCACATCAAATTAAAGCTTAGGTTCTCTTCTTTCCAACAATTGTTGGCTTTCCATCATAGCACAAGCTGGCTGCTTAAAATCAGACATTTAGTGTGGTCAATACCACACAGCTTTCAGAGCTGGGTCAGAGGTCAAATCTGTTCTGTATATTTAGCCTGGTCCTTCAGGCTAGCATGATCTGATTTACTGGAGTGACACCTCAATTTAAAGCTCAGATTCAGACCTTTTCATAGAGTCCAACATTGTTGAGTTTACCCCTTCTGGTGGCTAGCAGCACACTGATGAATTATGGTTACATTCAGCTGTTTTCAAAAGGCCTGCAGCCAACTGGTTTTATATTCTAACTTATCCTCCTGTATTTCTGGTAAACCTGCTTCAAATCAAACATGTTGCACATCAAATTAAAGCTTAGGTTCTCTTCTTTCCAACAATTGTTGGCTTTCCATCCTATCACAACCTGGCTGCTTAAAATCAGACATTTAGTGTGGTCAATACCACACAGCTTTCAGAGCTGGGTCAGAGGTCAAATCTGTTCTGTATATTTAGCCTGGTCTTTCAGGCTAGCATGATCTGATTTACTGGAGTGACACCTCAATTTAAAGCTAAGATTCAGACCTTTTCATAGTGTCCAACATTGTTGAGTTTACCCCTTCTGGTGGCTAGCAGCACACTGATGAATTATGGTTACATTCAGCTGTTTTCAAAAGGCCTGCAGCCAACAGGTTTTCTATTCTAACTTATCCTCCTGTATTTCTGGTAAACCTGCTTCAAATCAAACATGTTGCACATCAAATTAAAGCTTAGGTTCTCTTCTTTCCATCAATTGTTGGCTTTCCATCATAGCACAACCTGGCTGCTTAAAATCAGACATTTAGTGTGGTCAATACCACACAGCTTTCAGAGCTGGGTCAGAGGTCAAATCTGTTCTGTATATTTAGCCTGGTCCTTCAGGCTAGCATGATCTGATTTACTGGAGTGACACCTCAATTTAAAGCTAAGATTCAGACCTTTTCATAGAGTCCAACATTGTTGAGTTTACCCCTTCTGGTGGCTAGCAGCACACTGATGAATTATGGTTACATTCAGCTGTTTTCAAAAGGCCTGCAGCCAACAGGTTTTCTATTCTAACTTATCCTCCTGTATTTCTGGTAAACCTGCTTCAAATCAAACATGTTGCACATCAAATTAAAGCTTAGGTTCTCTTCTTTCCATCAATTGTTGGCTTTCCATCATAGCACAACCTGGCTGCTTAAAATCAGACATTTAGTGTGGTCAATACCACACAGCTTTCAGAGTTGGGTCAGAGGTCAAATCTGTTCTGTATATTTAGCCTGGTCTTTCAGGCTAGCATTATCTGATTTACTGGAGTGATACCTCCATGTAAACCTCAGATTCAGACCTTTTCATAGAGTCCAACATTGTTGATTTTAACCCTTCTGGTGGCTAGCAGCACACTGATGAATTATGGTTACATTCAGCTGTTTTCAAAAGGCCTGCAGCCAACTGGTTTTATATTCTACCTTATCCTCCTGTATTTCTGGTAAACCTGCTTCAAATCAAACATGTTGCACATCAAATTAAAGCTTAGGTTCTCTTCTTTCCATCAATTGTTGGCTTTCCATCATAGCACAACCTGGCTGCTTAAAATCAGACATTTAGTGTGGTCAATACCACACAGCTTTCAGAGCTGGGTCTGAGGTCAAATCTGTTCTGTATATTTAGCCTGGTCTTTCAGGCTAGCATGATCTGATTTACTGGAGTGACACCTCAATTTAAAGCTCAGATTCAGACCTTTTCATAGAGTCCAACATTGTTGATTTTACCCCTTCTGGTGGCTAGCAGCACACTGATGAATTATGGTTACATTCAGCTGTTTTCAAAAGGCCTGCAGCCAACAGGTTTTCTATTCTAACTTATCCTCCTGTATTTCTGGTAAACCTGCTTCAAATCAAACATGTTGCACATCAAATTAAAGCTTAGGTTCTCTTCTTTCCATCAATTGTTGGCTTTCCATCATAGCACAACCTGGCTGCTTAAAATCAGACATTTAGTGTGGTCAATACCACACAGCTTTCAGAGCTGGGTCAGAGGTCAAATCTGTTCTGTATATTTAGCCTGGTCTTTCAGGCTAGCATGATCTGATTTACTGGAGTGATACCTCCATGTAAACCTCAGATTCAGACCTTTTCATAGAGTCCAACATTGTTGATTTTACCCCTTCTGGTGGCTAGCAGCACACTGATGAATTATGGTTACATTCAGCTGTTTTCAAAAGGCCTGTAGCCAACAGATTTTATATTCTAACTTATCCTCCTGTATTTCTGGTAAACCTGCTTCAAATCAAACATGTTGCACATCAAATTAAAGCTTAGGTTCTCTTCTTTCCATCAATTGTTGGCTTTCCATCATAGCACAACCTGGCTGCTTAAAATCAGACATTTAGTGTGGTCAATACCACACAGCTTTCAGAGCTGGGTCAGAGGTCAAATCTGTTCTGTATATTTAGCCTGGTCCTTCAGGCTAGCATGATCTGATTTACTGGAGTGACACCTCAATTTAAAGCTAAGATTCAGACCTTTTCATAGAGTCCAACATTGTTGAGTTTACCCCTTCTGGTGGCTAGCAGCACACTGATGAATTATGGTTACATTCAGCTGTTTTCAAAAGGCCTGCAGCCAACAGGTTTTCTATTCTAACTTATCCTCCTGTATTTCTGGTAAACCTGCTTCAAATCAAACATGTTGCACATCAAATTAAAGCTTAGGTTCTCTTCTTTCCAACAATTGTTGGCTTTCCATCATAGCACAACCTGGCTGCTTAAAATCAGACATTTAGTATGGTCAATACCACACAGCTTTCAGAGCTGGGTCAGAGGTCAAATCTGTTCTGTATATTTAGCCTGGTCTTTCAGGCTAGCATGATCTGATTTACTGGAGTGACACCTCAATTTAAAGCTCAGATTCAGACCTTTTCATAGAGTCCAACATTGTTGATTTTACCCCTTCTGGTGGCTAGCAGCAAACTGATGAATTATGGTTACATTCAGCTGTTTTCAAAAGGCCTGCAGCCAACAGGTTTTATATTCTACCTTATCCTCCTGTATTTCTGGTAAACCTGCTTCAAATCAAACATGTTGCACATCAAATTAAAGCTTAGGTTCTCTTCTTTCCATCAATTGTTGGCTTTCCATCATAGCACAACCTGGCTGCTTAAAATCAGACATTTAGTGTGGTCAATACCACACAGCTTTCAGAGCTGGGTCAGAGGTCAAATCTGTTCTGTATATTTAGCCTGGTCTTTCAGGCTAGCATGATCTGATTTACTGGAGTGACACCTCAATTTAAAGCTAAGATTCAGACCTTTTCATAGAGTCCAACATTGTTGAGTTTACCCCTTCTGGTGGCTAGCAGCACACTGATGAATTATGGTTACATTCAGCTGTTTTCAAAAGGCCTGCAGCCAACAGGTTTTCTATTCTAACTTATCCTCCTGTATTTCTGGTAAACCTGCTTCAAATCAAACATGTTGCACATCAAATTAAAGCTTAGGTTCTCTTCTTTCCAACAATTGTTGGCTTTCCATCATAGCACAACCTGGCTGCTTAAAATCAGACATTTAGTATGGTCAATACCACACAGCTTTCAGAGCTGGGTCAGAGGTCAAATCTGTTCTGTATATTTAGCCTGGTCTTTCAGGCTAGCATGATCTGATTTACTGGAGTGACACCTCAATTTAAAGCTCAGATTCAGACCTTTTCATAGAGTCCAACATTGTTGATTTTACCCCTTCTGGTGGCTAGCAGCAAACTGATGAATTATGGTTACATTCAGCTGTTTTCAAAAGGCCTGCAGCCAACAGGTTTTATATTCTACCTTATCCTCCTGTATTTCTGGTAAACCTGCTTCAAATCAAACATGTTGCACATCAAATTAAAGCTTAGGTTCTCTTCTTTCCATCAATTGTTGGCTTTCCAGCATAGCACAACCTGGCTGCTTAAAATCAGACATTTAGTGTGGTCAATACCACACAGCTTTCAGAGCTGGGTCAGAGGTCAAATCTGTTCTGTATATTTAGCCTGGTCTTTCAGGCTAGCATGATCTGATTTACTGGAGTGACACCTCAATTTAAAGCTAAGATTCAGACCTTTTCATAGAGTCCAACATTGTTGAGTTTACCCCTTCTGGTGGCTAGCAGCACACTGATGAATTATGGTTACATTCAGCTGTTTTCAAAAGGCCTGCAGCCAACAGGTTTTCTATTCTAACTTATCCTCCTGTATTTCTGGTAAACCTGCTTCAAATCAAACATGTTGCACATCAAATTAAAGCTTAGGTTCTCTTCTTTCCATCAATTGTTGGCTTTCCATCATAGCACAACCTGGCTGCTTAAAATCAGACATTTAGTGTGGTCAATACCACACAGCTTTCAGAGCTGAGTCAGAGGTCAAATCTGTTCTGTATATTTAGCCTGGTCTTTCAGGCTAGCATGATCTGATTTACTGGAGTGATACCTCCATGTAAACCTCAGATTCAGACCTTTTCATAGAGTCCAACATTGTTGATTTTACCCCTTCTGGTGGCTAGCAGCACACTGATGAATTATGGTTACATTCAGCTGTTTTCAAAAGGCCTGCAGCCAACAGGTTTTCTATTCTAACTTATCCTCCTGTATTTCTGGTAAACCTGCTTCAAATCAAACATGGTGCACATCAAATTAAAGCTTAGGTTCTCTTCTTTCCATCAATTGTTGGCTTTCCATCATAGCACAACCTGGCTGCTTAAAATCAGACATTTAGTGTGGTCAATACCACACAGCTTTCAGAGCTGGGTCAGAGGTCAAATCTGTTCTGTATATTTAGCCTGGTCTTTCAGGCTAGCATGATCTGATTTACTGGAGTGATACCTCCATGTAAACCTCAGATTCAGACCTTTTCATAGAGTCCAACATTGTTGATTTTACCCCTTCTGGTGGCTAGCAGCACACTGATGAATTATGGTTACATTCAGCTGTTTTCAAAAGGCCTGCAGCCAACTGGTTTTATATTCTACCTTATCCTCCTGTATTTCTGGTAAACCTGCTTCAAATCAAACATGTTGCACATCAAATTAAAGCTTAGGTTCTCTTCTTTCCATCAATTGTTGGCTTTCCATCATAGCACAACCTGGCTGCTTAAAATCAGACATTTAGTGTGGTCAATACCACACAGCTTTCAGAGCTGAGTCAGAGGTCAAATCTGTTCTGTATATTTAGCCTGGTCCTTCAGGCTAGCATGATCTGATTTACTGGAGTGACACCTCAATTTAAAGCTAAGATTCAGACCTTTTCATAGAGTCCAACATTGTTGAGTTTACCCCTTCTGGTGGCTAGCAGCACACTGATGAATTATGGTTACATTCAGCTGTTTTCAAAAGGCCTGCAGCCAACAGGTTTTATATTCTAACTTATCCTCCTGTATTTCTGGTAAACCTGCTTCAAATCAAACATGTTGCACATCAAATTAAAGCTTAGGTTCTCTTCTTTCCATCAATTGTTGGCTTTCCATCATAGCACAACCTGGCTGCTTAAAATCAGACATTTAGTGTGGTCAATACCACACAGCTTTCAGAGCTGGGTCAGAGGTCAAATCTGTTCTGTATATTTAGCCAGGTCCTTCAGGCTAGCATGATCTGATTTACTGGAGTGACACCTCAATTTAAAGCTAAGATTCAGACCTTTTCATAGAGTCCAACATTGTTGAGTTTACCCCTTCTGGTGGCTAGCAGCACACTGATGAATTATGGTTACATTCAGCTGTTTTCAAAAGGCCTGCAGCCAACAGGTTTTCTATTCTAACTTATCCTCCTGTATTTCTGGTAAACCTGCTTCAAATCAAACATGTTGCACATCAAATTAAAGCTTAGGTTCTCTTCTTTCCATCAATTGTTGGCTTTCCATCATAGCACAACCTGGCTGCTTAAAATCAGACATTTAGTGTGGTCAATACCACACAGCTTTCAGAGCTGGGTCAGAGGTCAAATCTGTTCTGTATATTTAGCCTGGTCTTTCAGGCTAGCATGATCTGATTTACTGGAGTGATACCTCCATGTAAACCTCAGATTCAGACCTTTTCATAGAGTCCAACATTGTTGATTTTACCCCTTCTGGTGGCTAGCAGCACACTGATGAATTATGGTTACATTCAGCTGTTTTCAAAAGGCCTGCAGCCAACAGGTTTTCTATTCTAACTTATCCTCCTGTATTTCTGGTAAACCTGCTTCAAATCAAACATGGTGCACATCAAATTAAAGCTTAGGTTCTCTTCTTTCCATCAATTGTTGGCTTTCCATCATAGCACAACCTGGCTGCTTAAAATCAGACATTTAGTGTGGTCAATACCACACAGCTTTCAGAGCTGGGTCAGAGGTCAAATCTGTTCTGTATATTTAGCCTGGTCTTTCAGGCTAGCATGATCTGATTTACTGGAGTGATACCTCCATGTAAACCTCAGATTCAGACCTTTTCATAGAGTCCAACATTGTTGATTTTACCCCTTCTGGTGGCTAGCAGCACACTGATGAATTATGGTTACATTCAGCTGTTTTCAAAAGGCCTGTAGCCAACAGATTTTATATTCTAACTTATCCTCCTGTATTTCTGGTAAACCTGCTTCAAATCAAACATGTTGCACATCAAATTAAAGCTTAGGTTCTCTTCTTTCCATCAATTGTTGGCTTTCCATCATAGCACAACCTGGCTGCTTAAAATCAGACATTTAGTGTGGTCAATACCACACAGCTTTCAGAGCTGGGTCAGAGGTCAAATCTGTTCTGTATATTTAGCCTGGTCCTTCAGGCTAGCATGATCTGATTTACTGGAGTGACACCTCAATTTAAAGCTAAGATTCAGACCTTTTCATAGAGTCCAACATTGTTGAGTTTACCCCTTCTGGTGGCTAGCAGCACACTGATGAATTATGGTTACATTCAGCTGTTTTCAAAAGGCCTGCAGCCAACAGGTTTTCTATTCTAACTTATCCTCCTGTATTTCTGGTTAACCTGCTTCAAATCAAACATGTTGCACATCAAATTAAAGCTTAGGTTCTCTTCTTTCCAACAATTGTTGGCTTTCCATCATAGCACAACCTGGCTGCTTAAAATCAGACATTTAGTATGGTCAATACCACACAGCTTTCAGAGCTGGGTCAGAGGTCAAATCTGTTCTGTATATTTAGCCTGGTCTTTCAGGCTAGCATGATCTGATTTACTGGAGTGACACCTCAATTTAAAGCTCAGATTCAGACCTTTTCATAGAGTCCAACATTGTTGATTTTACCCCTTCTGGTGGCTAGCAGCACACTGATGAATTATGGTTACATTCAGCTGTTTTCAAAAGGCCTGCAGCCAACAGGTTTTATATTCTACCTTATCCTCCTGTATTTCTGGTAAACCTGCTTCAAATCAAACATGTTGCACATCAAATTAAAGCTTAGGTTCTCTTCTTTCCATCAATTGTTGGCTTTCCATCATAGCACAACCTGGCTGCTTAAAATCAGACATTTAGTGTGGTCAATACCACACAGCTTTCAGAGCTGGGTCAGAGGTCAAATCTGTTCTGTATATTTAGCCTGGTCTTTCAGGCTAGCATGATCTGATTTACTGGAGTGACACCTCAATTTAAAGCTCAGATTCAGACCTTTTCATAGAGTCCAACATTGTTGATTTTACCCCTTCTGGTGGCTAGCAGCACACTGATGAATTATGATTACATTCAGCTGTTTTCAAAAGGCCTGCAGCCAACAGGTTTTCTATTCTAACTTATCCTCCTGTATTTCTGGTAAACCTGCTTCAAATCAAACATGTTGCACATCAAATTAAAGCTTAGGTTCTCTTCTTTCCATCAATTGTTGGCTTTCCATCATAGCACAACCTGGCTGCTTAAAATCAGACATTTAGTGTGGTCAATACCACACAGCTTTCAGAGCTGAGTCAGAGGTCAAATCTGTTCTGTATATTTAGCCTGGTCCTTCAGGCTAGCATGATCTGATTTACTGGAGTGACACCTCAATTTAAAGCTAAGATTCAGACCTTTTCATAGAGTCCAACATTGTTGAGTTTACCCCTTCTGGTGGCTAGCAGCACACTGATGAATTATGGTTACATTCAGCTGTTTTCAAAAGGCCTGCAGCCAACAGGTTTTATATTCTAACTTATCCTCCTGTATTTCTGGTAAACCTGCTTCAAATCAAACATGTTGCACATCAAATTAAAGCTTAGGTTCTCTTCTTTCCATCAATTGTTGGCTTTCCATCATAGCACAACCTGGCTGCTTAAAATCAGACATTTAGTGTGGTCAATACCACACAGCTTTCAGAGCTGGGTCAGAGGTCAAATCTGTTCTGTATATTTAGCCAGGTCCTTCAGGCTAGCATGATCTGATTTACTGGAGTGACACCTCAATTTAAAGCTAAGATTCAGACCTTTTCATAGAGTCCAACATTGTTGAGTTTACCCCTTCTGGTGGCTAGCAGCACACTGATGAATTATGGTTACATTCAGCTGTTTTCAAAAGGCCTGCAGCCAACAGGTTTTCTATTCTAACTTATCCTCCTGTATTTCTGGTAAACCTGCTTCAAATCAAACATGTTGCACATCAAATTAAAGCTTAGGTTCTCTTCTTTCCATCAATTGTTGGCTTTCCATCATAGCACAACCTGGCTGCTTAAAATCAGACATTTAGTGTGGTCAATACCACACAGCTTTCAGAGCTGGGTCAGAGGTCAAATCTGTTCTGTATATTTAGCCTGGTCTTTCAGGCTAGCATGATCTGATTTACTGGAGTGATACCTCCATGTAAACCTCAGATTCAGACCTTTTCATAGAGTCCAACATTGTTGATTTTAACCCTTCTGGTGGCTAGCAGCACACTTATGAATTATGGTTACATTCAGCTGTTTTCAAAAGGCCTGCAGCCAACAGGTTTTCTATTCTAACTTATCCTCCTGTATTTCTGGTAAACCTGCTTCAAATCAAACATGTTGCACATCAAATTAAAGCTTAGGTTCTCTTCTTTCCATCAATTGTTGGCTTTCCATCATAGCACAACCTGGCTGCTTAAAATCAGACATTTAGTGTGGTCAATACCACACAGCTTTCAGAGCTGGGTCAGAGGTCAAATCTGTTCTGTATATTTAGCCTGGTCCTTCAGGCTAGCATGATCTGATTTACTGGAGTGACACCTCAATTTAAAGCTAAGATTCAGACCTTTTCATAGAGTCCAACATTGTTGAGTTTACCCCTTCTGGTGGCTAGCAGCACACTGATGAATTATGGTTACATTCAGCTGTTTTCAAAAGGCCTGCAGCCAACAGGTTTTATATTCTAACTTATCCTCCTGTATTTCTGGTAAACCTGCTTCAAATCAAACATGTTGCACATCAAATTAAAGCTTAGGTTCTCTTCTTTCCATCAATTGTTGGCTTTCCATCATAGCACAACCTGGCTGCTTAAAATCAGACATTTAGTGTGGTCAATACCACACAGCTTTCAGAGTTGGGTCAGAGGTCAAATCTGTTCTGTATATTTAGCCTGGTCTTTCAGGCTAGCATTATCTGATTTACTGGAGTGATACCTACATGTAAACCTCAGATTCAGACCTTTTCATAGAGTCCAACATTGTTGATTTTAACCCTTCTGGTGGCTAGCAGCACACTGATGAATTATGGTTACATTCAGCTGTTTTCAAAAGGCCTGCAGCCAACAGGTTTTATATTCTACCTTATCCTCCTGTATTTCTGGTAAACCTGCTTCAAATCAAACATGTTGCACATCAAATTAAAGCTTAGGTTCTCTTCTTTCCAACAATTGTTGGCTTTCCATCATAGCACAACCTGGCTGCTTAAAATCAGACATTTAGTGTGGTCAATACCACACAGCTTTCAGAGCTGGGTCTGAGGTCAAATCTGTTCTGTATATTTAGCCTGGTCTTTCAGGCTAGCATGATCTGATTTACTGGAGTGACACCTCAATTTAAAGCTCAGATTCAGACCTTTTCATAGAGTCCAACATTGTTGATTTTACCCCTTCTGGTGGCTAGCAGCACACTGATGAATTATGGTTACATTCAGCTGTTTTCAAAAGGCCTGCAGCCAACAGGTTTTCTATTCTAACTTATCCTCCTGTATTTCTGGTAAACCTGCTTCAAATCAAACATGTTGCACATCAAATTAAAGCTTAGGTTCTCTTCTTTCCATCAATTGTTGGCTTTCCATCATAGCACAACCTGGCTGCTTAAAATCAGACATTTAGTGTGGTCAATACCACACAGCTTTCAGAGCTGGGTCAGAGGTCAAATCTGTTCTGTATATTTAGCCTGGTCCTTCAGGCTAGCATGATCTGATTTACTGGAGTGACACCTCAATTTAAAGCTAAGATTCAGACCTTTTCATAGAGTCCAACATTGTTGAGTTTACCCCTTCTGGTGGCTAGCAGCACACTGATGAATTATGGTTACATTCAGCTGTTTTCAAAAGGCCTGCAGCCAACAGGTTTTGTATTCTAACTTATCCTCCTGTATTTCTGGTAAACCTGCTTCAAATCAAACATGTTGCACATCAAATTAAAGCTTAGGTTCTCTTCTTTCCATCAATTGTTGGCTTTCCATCATAGCACAACCTGGCTGCTTAAAATCAGACATTTAGTGTGGTCAATACCACACAGCTTTCAGAGCTGGGTCAGAGGTCAAATCTGTTCTGTATATTTAGCCTGGTCTTTCAGGCTAGCATGATCTGATTTACTGGAGTGATACCTCCATGTAAACCTCAGATTCAGACCTTTTCATAGAGTCCAACATTGTTGATTTTACCCCTTCTGGTGGCTAGCAGCACACTGATGAATTATGGTTACATTCAGCTGTTTTCAAAAGGCCTGCAGCCAACAGGTTTTCTATTCTAACTTATCCTCCTGTATTTCTGGTAAACCTGCTTCAAATCAAACATGTTGCACATCAAATTAAAGCTTAGGTTCTCTTCTTTCCAACAATTGTTGGCTTTCCATCATAGCACAACCTGGCTGCTTAAAATCAGACATTTAGTGTGGTCAATACCACACAGCTTTCAGAGCTGGGTCTGAGGTCAAATCTGTTCTGTATATTTAGCCTGGTCTTTCAGGCTAGCATGATCTGATTTACTGGAGTGACACCTCAATTTAAAGCTCAGATTCAGACCTTTTCATAGAGTCCAACATTGTTGATTTTACCCCTTCTGGTGGCTAGCAGCACACTGATGAATTATGGTTACATTCAGCTGTTTTCAAAAGGCCTGCAGCCAACAGGTTTTCTATTCTAACTTATCCTCCTGTATTTCTGGTAAACCTGCTTCAAATCAAACATGTTGCACATCAAATTAAAGCTTAGGTTCTCTTCTTTCCATCAATTGTTGGCTTTCCATCATAGCACAACCTGGCTGCTTAAAATCAGACATTTAGTGTGGTCAATACCACACAGCTTTCAGAGCTGGGTCAGAGGTCAAATCTGTTCTGTATATTTAGCCTGGTCCTTCAGGCTAGCATGATCTGATTTACTGGAGTGACACCTCAATTTAAAGCTAAGATTCAGACCTTTTCATAGAGTCCAACATTGTTGAGTTTACCCCTTCTGGTGGCTAGCAGCACACTGATGAATTATGGTTACATTCAGCTGTTTTCAAAAGGCCTGCAGCCAACAGGTTTTGTATTCTAACTTATCCTCCTGTATTTCTGGTAAACCTGCTTCAAATCAAACATGTTGCACATCAAATTAAAGCTTAGGTTCTCTTCTTTCCATCATTTGTTGGCTTTCCATCATAGCACAACCTGGCTGCTTAAAATCAGACATTTAGTGTGGTCAATACCACACAGCTTTCAGAGCTGGGTCAGAGGTCAAATCTGTTCTGTATATTTAGCCTGGTCTTTCAGGCTAGCATGATCTGATTTACTGGAGTGATACCTCCATGTAAACCTCAGATTCAGACCTTTTCATAGAGTCCAACATTGTTGATTTTACCCCTTCTGGTGGCTAGCAGCACACTGATGAATTATGGTTACATTCAGCTGTTTTCAAAAGGCCTGTAGCCAACAGATTTTATATTCTAACTTATCCTCCTGTATTTCTGGTAAACCTGCTTCAAATCAAACATGTTGCACATCAAATTAAAGCTTAGGTTCTCTTCTTTCCATCAATTGTTGGCTTTCCATCATAGCACAACCTGGCTGCTTAAAATCAGACATTTAGTGTGGTCAATACCACACAGCTTTCAGAGCTGGGTCAGAGGTCAAATCTGTTCTGTATATTTAGCCTGGTCCTTCAGGCTAGCATGATCTGATTTACTGGAGTGACACCTCAATTTAAAGCTAAGATTCAGACCTTTTCATAGAGTCCAACATTGTTGAGTTTACCCCTTCTGGTGGCTAGCAGCACACTGATGAATTATGGTTACATTCAGCTGTTTTCAAAAGGCCTGCAGCCAACAGGTTTTCTATTCTAACTTATCCTCCTGTATTTCTGGTAAACCTGCTTCAAATCAAACATGTTGCACATCAAATTAAAGCTTAGGTTCTCTTCTTTCCAACAATTGTTGGCTATCCATCATAGCACAACCTGGCTGCTTAAAATCAGACATTTAGTATGGTCAATACCACACAGCTTTCAGAGCTGGGTCAGAGGTCAAATCTGTTCTGTATATTTAGCCTGGTCTTTCAGGCTAGCATGATCTGATTTACTGGAGTGACACCTCAATTTAAAGCTCAGATTCAGACCTTTTCATAGAGTCCAACATTGTTGATTTTACCCCTTCTGGTGGCTAGCAGCACACTGATGAATTATGGTTACATTCAGCTGTTTTCAAAAGGCCTGCAGCCAACAGGTTTTATATTCTACCTTATCCTCCTGTATTTCTGGTAAACCTGCTTCAAATCAAACATGTTGCACATCAAATTAAAGCTTAGGTTCTCTTCTTTCCATCAATTGTTGGCTTTCCATCATAGCACAACCTGGCTGCTTAAAATCAGACATTTAGTGTGGTCAATACCACACAGCTTTCAGAGCTGGGTCAGAGGTCAAATCTGTTCTGTATATTTAGCCTGGTCTTTCAGGCTAGCATGATCTGATTTACTGGAGTGACACCTCAATTTAAAGCTCAGATTCAGACCTTTTCATAGAGTCCAACATTGTTGATTTTACCCCTTCTGGTGGCTAGCAGCACACTGATGAATTATGGTTACATTCAGCTGTTTTCAAAAGGCCTGCAGCCAACAGGTTTTCTATTCTAACTTATCCTCCTGTATTTCTGGTAAACCTGCTTCAAATCAAACATGTTGCACATCAAATTAAAGCTTAGGTTCTCTTCTTTCCATCAATTGTTGGCTTTCCATCATAGCACAACCTGGCTGCTTAAAATCAGACATTTAGTGTGGTCAATACCACACAGCTTTCAGAGCTGAGTCAGAGGTCAAATCTGTTCTGTATATTTAGCCTGGTCCTTCAGGCTAGCATGATCTGATTTACTGGAGTGACACCTCAATTTAAAGCTAAGATTCAGACCTTTTCATAGAGTCCAACATTGTTGAGTTTACCCCTTCTGGTGGCTAGCAGCACACTGATGAATTATGGTTACATTCAGCTGTTTTCAAAAGGCCTGCAGCCAACAGGTTTTCTATTCTAACTTATCCTCCTGTATTTCTGGTAAACCTGCTTCAAATCAAACATGTTGCACATCAAATTAAAGCTTAGGTTCTCTTCTTTCCATCAATTGTTGGCTTTCCATCATAGCACAACCTGGCTGCTTAAAATCAGACATTTAGTGTGGTCAATACCACACAGCTTTCAGACTTGGGTCAGAGGTCAAATCTGTTCTGTATATTTAGCCTGGTCTTTCAGGCTAGCATTATCTGATTTACTGGAGTGATACCTCCATGTAAACCTCAGATTCAGACCCTTTCATAGAGTCCAACATTGTTGATTTTAACCCTTCTGGTGGCTAGCAGCACACTGATGAATTATGGTTACATTCAGCTGTTTTCAAAAGGCCTGCAGCCAACTGGTTTTATATTCTACCTTATCCTCCTGTATTTCTGGTAAACCTGCTTCAAATCAAACATGTTGCACATCAAATTAAAGCTTAGGTTCTCTTCTTTCCATCAATTGTTGGCTTTCCATCATAGCACAACCTGGCTGCTTAAAATCAGACATTTAGTGTGGTCAATACCACACAGCTTTCAGAGCTGGGTCTGAGGTCAAATCTGTTCTGTATATTTAGCCAGGTCCTTCAGGCTAGCATGATCTGATTTACTGGAGTGACACCTCAATTTAAAGCTAAGATTCAGACCTTTTCATAGAGTCCAACATTGTTGAGTTTACCCCTTCTGGTGGCTAGCAGCACACTGATGAATTATGGTTACATTCAGCTGTTTTCAAAAGGCCTGCAGCCAACAGGTTTTCTATTCTAACTTATCCTCCTGTATTTCTGGTAAACCTGCTTCAAATCAAACATGTTGCACATCAAATTAAAGCTTAGGTTCTCTTCTTTCCATCAATTGTTGGCTTTCCATCATAGCACAACCTGGCTGCTTAAAATCAGACATTTAGTGTGGTCAATACCACACAGCTTTCAGAGCTGGGTCAGAGGTCAAATCTGTTCTGTATATTTAGCCTGGTCTTTCAGGCTAGCATGATCTGATTTACTGGAGTGATACCTCCATGTAAACCTCAGATTCAGACCTTTTCATAGAGTCCAACATTGTTGATTTTAACCCTTCTGGTGGCTAGCAGCACACTTATGAATTATGGTTACATTCAGCTGTTTTCAAAAGGCCTGCAGCCAACAGGTTTTCTATTCTAACTTATCCTCCTGTATTTCTGGTAAACCTGCTTCAAATCAAACATGTTGCACATCAAATTAAAGCTTAGGTTCTCTTCTTTCCAACAATTGTTGGCTTTCCATCATAGCACAACCTGGCTGCTTAAAATCAGACATTTAGTGTGGTCAATACCACACAGCTTTCAGAGCTGGGTCTGAGGTCAAATCTGTTCTGTATATTTAGCCTGGTCTTTCAGGCTAGCATGATCTGATTTACTGGAGTGACACCTCAATTTAAAGCTCAGATTCAGACCTTTTCATAGAGTCCAACATTGTTGATTTTACCCCTTCTGGTGGCTAGCAGCACACTGATGAATTATGGTTACATTCAGCTGTTTTCAAAAGGCCTGCAGCCAACAGGTTTTCTATTCTAACTTATCCTCCTGTATTTCTGGTAAACCTGCTTCAAATCAAACATGTTGCACATCAAATTAAAGCTTAGGTTCTCTTCTTTCCATCAATTGTTGGCTTTCCATCATAGCACAACCTGGCTGCTTAAAATCAGACATTTAGTGTGGTCAATACCACACAGCTTTCAGAGCTGGGTCAGAGGTCAAATCTGTTCTGTATATTTAGCCTGGTCCTTCAGGCTAGCATGATCTGATTTACTGGAGTGACACCTCAATTTAAAGCTAAGATTCAGACCTTTTCATAGAGTCCAACATTGTTGAGTTTACCCCTTCTGGTGGCTAGCAGCACACTGATGAATTATGGTTACATTCAGCTGTTTTCAAAAGGCCTGCAGCCAACAGGTTTTGTATTCTAACTTATCCTCCTGTATTTCTGGTAAACCTGCTTCAAATCAAACATGTTGCACATCAAATTAAAGCTTAGGTTCTCTTCTTTCCATCATTTGTTGGCTTTCCATCATAGCACAACCTGGCTGCTTAAAATCAGACATTTAGTGTGGTCAATACCACACAGCTTTCAGAGCTGGGTCAGAGGTCAAATCTGTTCTGTATATTTAGCCTGGTCTTTCAGGCTAGCATGATCTGATTTACTGGAGTGATACCTCCATGTAAACCTCAGATTCAGACCTTTTCATAGAGTCCAACATTGTTGATTTTACCCCTTCTGGTGGCTAGCAGCACACTGATGAATTATGGTTACATTCAGCTGTTTTCAAAAGGCCTGTAGCCAACAGATTTTATATTCTAACTTATCCTCCTGTATTTCTGGTAAACCTGCTTCAAATCAAACATGTTGCACATCAAATTAAAGCTTAGGTTCTCTTCTTTCCATCAATTGTTGGCTTTCCATCATAGCACAACCTGGCTGCTTAAAATCAGACATTTAGTGTGGTCAATACCACACAGCTTTCAGAGCTGGGTCAGAGGTCAAATCTGTTCTGTATATTTAGCCTGGTCCTTCAGGCTAGCATGATCTGATTTACTGGAGTGACACCTCAATTTAAAGCTAAGATTCAGACCTTTTCATAGAGTCCAACATTGTTGAGTTTACCCCTTCTGGTGGCTAGCAGCACACTGATGAATTATGGTTACATTCAGCTGTTTTCAAAAGGCCTGCAGCCAACAGGTTTTCTATTCTAACTTATCCTCCTGTATTTCTGGTAAACCTGCTTCAAATCAAACATGTTGCACATCAAATTAAAGCTTAGGTTCTCTTCTTTCCAACAATTGTTGGCTATCCATCATAGCACAACCTGGCTGCTTAAAATCAGACATTTAGTATGGTCAATACCACACAGCTTTCAGAGCTGGGTCAGAGGTCAAATCTGTTCTGTATATTTAGCCTGGTCTTTCAGGCTAGCATGATCTGATTTACTGGAGTGACACCTCAATTTAAAGCTCAGATTCAGACCTTTT
This sequence comes from Centroberyx gerrardi, assembly GCF_048128805.1. Lineage (NCBI taxonomy): Eukaryota > Metazoa > Chordata > Actinopteri > Beryciformes > Berycidae > Centroberyx > Centroberyx gerrardi. The sequence goes on from NC_136015.1 coordinate 584,968, forward strand.
CATAGAGTCCAACATTGTTGATTTTACCCCTTCTGGTGGCTAGCAGCACACTGATGAATTATGGTTACATTCAGCTGTTTTCAAAAGGCCTGCAGCCAACAGGTTTTATATTCTACCTTATCCTCCTGTATTTCTGGTAAACCTGCTTCAAATCAAACATGTTGCACATCAAATTAAAGCTTAGGTTCTCTTCTTTCCATCAATTGTTGGCTTTCCATCATAGCACAACCTGGCTGCTTAAAATCAGACATTTAGTGTGGTCAATACCACACAGCTTTCAGAGCTGGGTCAGAGGTCAAATCTGTTCTGTATATTTAGCCTGGTCTTTCAGGCTAGCATGATCTGATTTACTGGAGTGACACCTCAATTTAAAGCTCAGATTCAGACCTTTTCATAGAGTCCAACATTGTTGATTTTACCCCTTCTGGTGGCTAGCAGCACACTGATGAATTATGGTTACATTCAGCTGTTTTCAAAAGGCCTGCAGCCAACAGGTTTTCTATTCTAACTTATCCTCCTGTATTTCTGGTAAACCTGCTTCAAATCAAACATGTTGCACATCAAATTAAAGCTTAGGTTCTCTTCTTTCCATCAATTGTTGGCTTTCCATCATAGCACAACCTGGCTGCTTAAAATCAGACATTTAGTGTGGTCAATACCACACAGCTTTCAGAGCTGAGTCAGAGGTCAAATCTGTTCTGTATATTTAGCCTGGTCCTTCAGGCTAGCATGATCTGATTTACTGGAGTGACACCTCAATTTAAAGCTAAGATTCAGACCTTTTCATAGAGTCCAACATTGTTGAGTTTACCCCTTCTGGTGGCTAGCAGCACACTGATGAATTATGGTTACATTCAGCTGTTTTCAAAAGGCCTGCAGCCAACAGGTTTTATATTCTAACTTATCCTCCTGTATTTCTGGTAAACCTGCTTCAAATCAAACATGTTGCACATCAAATTAAAGCTTAGGTTCTCTTCTTTCCATCAATTGTTGGCTTTCCATCATAGCACAACCTGGCTGCTTAAAATCAGACATTTAGTGTGGTCAATACCACACAGCTTTCAGAGCTGGGTCAGAGGTCAAATCTGTTCTGTATATTTAGCCTGGTCTTTCAAGCTAGCATGATCTGATTTACTGGAGTGATACCTCCATGTAAACCTCAGATTCAGACCTTTTCATATAGTCCAACATTGTTGATTTTAACCCTTCTGGTGGCTAGCAGCACACTGATGAATTATGGTTACATTCAGCTGTTTTCAAAAGGCCTGCAGCCAACAGGTTTTATATTCTACCTTATCCTCCTGTATTTCTGGTAAACCTGCTTCAAATCAAACATGTTGCACATCAAATTAAAGCTTAGGTTCTCTTCTTTCCAACAATTGTTGGCTTTCCATCATAGCACAAGCTGGCTGCTTAAAATCAGACATTTAGTATGGTCAATACCACATAGCTTTCAGAGCTGGGTCAGAGGTCAAATCTGTTTTGTATATTTAGCCTGGTCCTTCAGGCTAGCATTATCTGATTTACTGGAGTGACACCTCAATTTAAAGCTAAGATTCAGACCTTTTCATAGAGTCCAACATTGTTGAGTTTACCCCTTCTGGTGGCTAGCAGCACACTGATGAATTATGGTTACATTCAGCTGTTTTCAAAAGGCCTGCAGCCAACAGGTTTTCTATTCTAACTTATCCTCCTGTATTTCTGGTAAACCTGCTTCAAATCAAACATGTTGCACATCAAATTAAAGCTTAGGTTCTCTTCTTTCCATCAATTGTTGGCTTTCCATCATAGCATAACCTGGCTGCTTAAAATCAGACATTTAGTGTGGTCAATACCACACAGCTTTCAGAGCTGGGTCAGAGGTCAAATCTATTCTGTATATTTAGCCTGGTCCTTCAGGCTAGCATGATCTGATTTACTGGAGTGACACCTCAATTTAAAGCTAAGATTCAGACCTTTTCATAGAGTCCAACATTGTTGAGTTTACCCCTTCTGGTGGCTAGCAGCACACTGATGAATTATGGTTACATTCAGCTGTTTTCAAAAGGCCTGCAGCCAACAGGTTTTCTATTCTAACTTATCCTCCTGTATTTCTGGTAAACCTGCTTCAAATCAAACATGTTGCACATCAAATTAAAGCTTAGGTTCTCTTCTTTCCATCAATTGTTGGCTTTCCATCATAGCACAACCTGGCTGCTTAAAATCAGACATTTAGTGTGGTCAATACCACACAGCTTTCAGACTTGGGTCAGAGGTCAAATCTGTTCTGTATATTTAGCCTGGTCTTTCAGGCTAGCATTATCTGATTTACTGGAGTGATACCTCCATGTAAACCTCAGATTCAGACCCTTTCATAGAGTCCAACATTGTTGATTTTAACCCTTCTGGTGGCTAGCAGCACACTGATGAATTATGGTTACATTCAGCTGTTTTCAAAAGGCCTGCAGCCAACTGGTTTTATATTCTACCTTATCCTCCTGTATTTCTGGTAAACCTGCTTCAAATCAAACATGTTGCACATCAAATTAAAGCTTAGGTTCTCTTCTTTCCAACAATTGTTGGCTTTCCATCATAGCACAAGCTGGCTGCTTAAAATCAGACATTTAGTGTGGTCAATACCACACAGCTTTCAGAGCTGGGTCTGAGGTCAAATCTGTTCTGTATATTTAGCCTGGTCTTTCAGGCTAGCATGATCTGATTTACTGGAGTGACACCTCAATTTAAAGCTCAGATTCAGACCTTTTCATAGAGTCCAACATTGTTGATTTTACCCCTTCTGGTGGCTAGCAGCACACTGATGAATTATGGTTACATTCAGCTGTTTTCAAAAGGCCTGCAGCCAACAGGTTTTCTATTCTAACTTATCCTCCTGTATTTCTGGTAAACCTGCTTCAAATCAAACATGTTGCACATCAAATTAAAGCTTAGGTTCTCTTCTTTCCATCAATTGTTGGCTTTCCATCATAGCACAACCTGGCTGCTTAAAATCAGACATTTAGTGTGGTCAATACCACACAGCTTTCAGAGCTGGGTCAGAGGTCAAATCTGTTCTGTATATTTAGCCTGGTCCTTCAGGCTAGCATGATCTGATTTACTGGAGTGACACCTCAATTTAAAGCTAAGATTCAGACCTTTTCATAGAGTCCAACATTGTTGAGTTTACCCCTTCTGGTGGCTAGCAGCACACTGATGAATTATGGTTACATTCAGCTGTTTTCAAAAGGCCTGCAGCCAACAGGTTTTCTATTCTAACTTATCCTCCTGTATTTCTGGTAAACCTGCTTCAAATCAAACATGGTGCACATCAAATTAAAGCTTAGGTTCTCTTCTTTCCAACAATTGTTGGCTTTCCATCATAGCACAAGCTGGCTGCTTAAAATCAGACATTTAGTGTGGTCAATACCACACAGCTTTCAGAGCTGGGTCTGAGGTCAAATCTGTTCTGTATATTTAGCCTGGTCTTTCAGGCTAGCATGATCTGATTTACTGGAGTGACACCTCAATTTAAAGCTCAGATTCAGACCTTTTCATAGAGTCCAACATTGTTGATTTTACCCCTTCTGGTGGCTAGCAGCACACTGATGAATTATGGTTACATTCAGCTGTTTTCAAAAGGCCTGTAGCCAACAGATTTTATATTCTAACTTATCCTCCTGTATTTCTGGTAAACCTGCTTCAAATCAAACATGTTGCACATCAAATTAAAGCTTAGGTTCTCTTCTTTCCATCAATTGTTGGCTTTCCATCATAGCACAACCTGGCTGCTTAAAATCAGACATTTAGTGTGGTCAATACCACACAGCTTTCAGAGCTGGGTCAGACGTCAAATCTGTTCTGTATATTTAGCCTGGTCCTTCAGGCTAGCATGATCTGATTTACTGGAGTGACACCTCAATTTAAAGCTAAGATTCAGACCTTTTCATAGAGTCCAACATTGTTGAGTTTACCCCTTCTGGTGGCTAGCAGCACACTAATGAATTATGGTTACATTCAGCTGTTTTCAAAAGGCCTGCAGCCAACAGGTTTTCTATTCTAACTTATCCTCCTGTATTTCTGGTAAACCTGCTTCAAATCAAACATGTTGCACATCAAATTAAAGCTTAGGTTCTCTTCTTTCCAACAATTGTTGGCTTTCCATCATAGCACAACCTGGCTGCTTAAAATCAGACATTTAGTATGGTCAATACCACACAGCTTTCAGAGCTGGGTCAGAGGTCAAATCTGTTCTGTATATTTAGCCTGGTCTTTCAGGCTAGCATGATCTGATTTACTGGAGTGACACCTCAATTTAAAGCTCAGATTCAGACCTTTTCATAGAGTCCAACATTGTTGATTTTACCCCTTCTGGTGGCTAGCAGCAAACTGATGAATTATGGTTACATTCAGCTGTTTTCAAAAGGCCTGCAGCCAACAGGTTTTATATTCTACCTTATCCTCCTGTATTTCTGGTAAACCTGCTTCAAATCAAACATGTTGCACATCAAATTAAAGCTTAGGTTCTCTTCTTTCCATCAATTGTTGGCTTTCCATCATAGCACAAGCTGGCTGCTTAAAATCAGACATTTAGTGTGGTCAATACCACACAGCTTTCAGAGCTGGGTCAGAGGTCAAATCTGTTCTGTATATTTAGCCTGGTCTTTCAGGCTAGCATGATCTGATTTACTGGAGTGATACCTCCATGTAAACCTCAGATTCAGACCTTTTCATAGAGTCCAACATTGTTGAGTTTACCCCTTCTGGTGGCTAGCAGCACACTGATGAATTATGGTTACATTCAGCTGTTTTCAAAAGGCCTGCAGCCAACAGGTTTTATATTCTAACTTATCCTCCTGTATTTCTGGTAAACCTGCTTCAAATCAAACATGTTGCACATCAAATTAAAGCTTAGGTTCTCTTCTTTCCATCAATTGTTGGCTTTCCATCATAGCACAACCTGGCTGCTTAAAATCAGACATTTAGTGTGGTCAATACCACACAGCTTTCAGAGCTGGGTCAGAGGTCAAATCTGTTCTGTATATTTAGCCTGGTCCTTCAGGCTAGCATGATCTGATTTACTGGAGTGACACCTCAATTTAAAGCTAAGATTCAGACCTTTTCATAGAGTCCAACATTGTTGAGTTTACCCCTTCTGGTGGCTAGCAGCACACTGATGAATTATGGTTACATTCAGCTGTTTTCAAAAGGCCTGCAGCCAACAGGTTTTCTATTCTAACTTATCCTCCTGTATTTCTGGTAAACCTGCTTCAAATCAAACATGTTGCACATCAAATTAAAGCTTAGGTTCTCTTCTTTCCATCAATTGTTGGCTTTCCATCATAGCACAACCTGGCTGCTTAAAATCAGACATTTAGTGTGGTCAATACCACACAGCTTTCAGAGCTGGGTCAGAGGTCAAATCTGTTCTGTATATTTAGCCTGGTCTTTCAGGCTAGCATGATCTGATTTACTGGAGTGATACCTCCATGTAAACCTCAGATTCAGACCTTTTCATAGAGTCCAACATTGTTTATTTTAACCCTTCTGGTGGCTAGCAGCACACTGATGAATTATGGTTACATTCAGCTGTTTTCAAAAGGCCTGCAGCCAACTGGTTTTATATTCTACCTTATCCTCCTGTATTTCTGGTAAACCTGCTTCAAATCAAACATGTTGCACATCAAATTAAAGCTTAGGTTCTCTTCTTTCCAACAATTGTTGGCTTTCCATCATAGCACAAGCTGGCTGCTTAAAATCAGACATTTAGTGTGGTCAATACCACACAGCTTTCAGAGCTGGGTCAGAGGTCAAATCTGTTCTGTATATTTAGCCTGGTCCTTCAGGCTAGCATGATCTCATTTACTGGAGTGACACCTCAATTTAAAGCTAAGATTCAGACCTTTTCATAGAGTCCAACATTGTTGATTTTACCCCTTCTGGTGGCTAGCAGCACACTGATGAATTATGGTTACATTCAGCTGTTTTCAAAAGGCCTGTAGCCAACAGGTTTTCTATTCTAACTTATCCTCCTGTATTTCTTGTAAACCTGCTTCAAATCAAACATGTTGCACATCAAATTAAAGCTTAGGTTCTCCTCTTTCCATCAATTGTTGGCTTTCCATCATAGCACAACCTGGCTGCTTAAAATCAGACATTTAGTGTGGTCAATACCACACAGCTTTCACAGCTGGGTCAGAGGTCAAATCTGTTCTGTATATTTAGCCTGGTCCTTCAGGCTAGCATGATCTGATTTACTGGAGTGACACCTCAATTTAAAGCTAAGATTCAGACCTTTTCATAGAGTCCAACATTGTTGAGTTTACCCCTTCTGGTGGCTAGCAGCACACTGATGAATTATGGTTACATTCAGCTGTTTTCAAAAGGCCTGCAGCCAACAGGTTTTATATTCTAACTTATCCTCCTGTATTTCTGGTAAACCTGCTTCAAATCAAACATGTTGCACATCAAATTAAAGCTTAGGTTCTCTTCTTTCCATCAATTGTTGGCTTTCCATCATAGCACAACCTGGCTGCTTAAAATCAGACATTTAGTGTGGTCAATACCACACAGCTTTCAGAGCTGGGTCAGAGGTCAAATCTGTTCTGTATATTTAGCCTGGTCTTTCAGGCTAGCATGATCTGATTTACTGGAGTGACACCTCAATTTAAAGCTAAGATTCAGACCTTTTCATAGTGTCCAACATTGTTGAGTTTACCCCTTCTGGTGGCTAGCAGCACACTGATGAATTATGGTTACATTCAGCTGTTTTCAAAAGGCCTGCAGCCAACAGGTTTTCTATTCTAACTTATCCTCCTGTATTTCTGGTAAACCTGCTTCAAATCAAACATGTTGCACATCAAATTAAAGCTTAGGTTCTCTTCTTTCCATCAATTGTTGGCTTTCCATCATAGCACAACCTGGCTGCTTAAAATCAGACATTTAGTGTGGTCAATACCACACAGCTTTCAGAGCTGGGTCAGAGGTCAAATCTGTTCTGTATATTTAGCCTGGTCCTTCAGGCTAGCATGATCTGATTTACTGGAGTGACACCTCAATTTAAAGCTAAGATTCAGACCTTTTCATAGAGTCCAACATTGTTGAGTTTACCCCTTCTGGTGGCTAGCAGCACACTGATGAATTATGGTTACATTCAGCTGTTTTCAAAAGGCCTGCAGCCAACAGGTTTTCTATTCTAACTTATCCTCCTGTATTTCTGGTAAACCTGCTTCAAATCAAACATGTTGCACATCAAATTAAAGCTTAGGTTCTCTTCTTTCCATCAATTGTTGGCTTTCCATCATAGCACAACCTGGCTGCTTAAAATCAGACATTTAGTGTGGTCAATACCACACAGCTTTCAGAGCTGGGTCAGAGGTCAAATCTGTTCTGTATATTTAGCTTGGTCTTTCAGGCTAGCATGATCTGATTTACTGGAGTGACACCTCAATTTAAAGCTAAGATTCAGACCTTTTCATAGAGTCCAACATTGTTGAGTTTACCCCTTCTGGTGGCTAGCAGCACACTGATGAATTATGGTTACATTCAGCTGTTTTCAAAAGGCCTGCAGCCAACAGGTTTTCTATTCTAACTTATCCTCCTGTATTTCTGGTAAACCTGCTTCAAATCAAACATGTTGCACATCAAATTAAAGCTTAGGTTCTCTTCTTTCCATCAATTGTTGGCTTTCCATCATAGCACAACCTGGCTGCTTAAAATCAGACATTTAGTGTGGTCAATACCACACAGCTTTCAGAGCTGGGTCAGAGGTCAAATCTGTTCTGTATATTTAGCCTGGTCCTTCAGGCTAGCATGATCTGATTTACTGGAGTGACACCTCAATTTAAAGCTAAGATTCAGACCTTTTCATAGAGTCCAACATTGTTGAGTTTACCCCTTCTGGTGGCTAGCAGCACACTGATGAATTATGGTTACATTCAGCTGTTTTCAAAAGGCCTGCAGCCAACAGGTTTTCTATTCTAACTTATCCTCCTGTATTTCTGGTAAACCTGCTTCAAATCAAACATGTTGCACATCAAATTAAAGCTTAGGTTCTCTTCTTTCCATCAATTGTTGGCTTTCCATCATAGCACAACCTGGCTGCTTAAAATCAGACATTTAGTGTGGTCAATACCACACAGCTTTCAGAGCTGGGTCAGAGGTCAAATCTGTTCTGTATATTTAGCCTGGTCCTTCAGGCTAGCATGATCTGATTTACTGGAGTGACACCTCAATTTAAAGCTAAGATTCAGACCTTTTCATAGTGTCCAACATTGTTTAGTTTACCCCTTCTGGTGGCTAGCAGCACACTGATGAATTATGGTTATATTCAGCTGTTTTTAAAAGGCCTGCAGCCAACAGGTTTTCTATTCTAACTTATCCTCCTGTATTTCTGGTAAACCTGCTTCAAATCAAACATGTTGCACATCAAATTAAAGCTTAGGTTCTCTTCTTTCCAACAATTGTTGGCTTTCCATCCTATCACAACCTGGCTGCTTAAAATCAGACATTTAGTGTGGTCAATACCACACAGCTTTCAGAGCTGGGTCAGAGGTCAAATCTGTTCTGTATATTTAGCCTGGTCTTTCAGGCTAGCATGATCTGATTTACTGGAGTGACACCTCAATTTAAAGTTAAGATTCAGACCTTTTCATAGTGTCCAACATTGTTGAGTTTAACCCTTCTGGTGGCTAGCAGCACACTGATGAATTATGGTTACATTCAGCTGTTTTCAAAAGGCCTGCAGCCAACAGGTTTTCTATTCTAACTTATCCTCCTGTATTTCTGGTAAACCTGCTTCAAATCAAACATGTTGCACATCAAATTAAAGCTTAGGTTCTCTTCTTTCCATCAATTGTTGGCTTTCCATCCTATCACAACCTGGCTGCTTAAAATCAGACATTTAGTGTGGTCAATACCACACAGCTTTCAGAGCTGGGTCAGAGGTCAAATCTGTTCTGTATATTTAGCCTGGTCTTTCAGGCTAGCATGATCTGATTTACTGGAGTGACACCTCAATTTAAAGCTAAGATTCAGACCTTTTCATAGTGTCCAACATTGTTGAGTTTAACACTTCTGGTGGCTAGCAGCACACTGATGAATTATGGTTACATTCAGCTGTTTTCAAAAGGCCTGCAGCCAACAGGTTTTCTATTCTAACTTATCCTCCTGTATTTCTGGTAAACCTGCTTCAAATCAAACATGTTGCACATCAAATTAAAGCTTAGGTTCTCTTCTTTCCATCAATTGTTGGCTTTCCATCCTATCACAACCTGGCTGCTTAAAATCAGACATTTAGTGTGGTCAATACCACACAGCTTTCAGAGCTGGGTCAGAGGTCAAATCTGTTCTGTATATTTAGCCTGGTCCTTCAGGCTAGCATGATCTGATTTACTGGAGTGACACCTCAATTTAAAGCTCAGATTCAGACCTTTTCATAGAGTCCAACATTGTTGAGTTTACCCCTTCTGGTGGCTAGCAGCACACTGATGAATTATGGTTACATTCAGCTGTTTTCAAAAGGCCTGCAGCCAACAGGTTTTCTATTCTAACTTATCCTCCTGTATTTCTGGTAAACCTGCTTCAAATCAAACATGTTGCACATCAAATTAAAGCTTAGGTTCTCTTCTTTCCAACAATTGTTGGCTTTCCATCCTATCACAACCTGGCTGCTTAAAATCAGACATTTAGTGTGGTCAATACCACACAGCTTTCAGAGCTGGTTCAGAGGTCAAATCTGTTCTGTATATTTAGCCTGGTCTTTCAGGCTAGCATGATCTGATTTACTGGAGTGACACCTCAATTTAAAGCTAAGATTCAGACCTTTTCATAGTGTCCAACATTGTTGAGTTTAACCCTTCTGGTGGCTAGCAGCACACTGATGAATTATGGTTACATTCAGCTGTTTTCAAAAGGCCTGCAGCCAACAGGTTTTCTATTCTAACTTATCCTCCTGTATTTCTGGTAAACCTGCTTCAAATCAAACATGTTGCACATCAAATTAAAGCTTAGGTTCTCTTCTTTCCATCAATTGTTGGCTTTCCATCCTATCACAACCTGGCTGCTTAAAATCAGACATTTAGTGTGGTCAATACCACACAGCTTTCAGAGCTGGGTCAGAGGTCAAATCTGTTCTGTATATTTAGCCTGGTCTTTCAGGCTAGCATGATCTGATTTACTGGAGTGACACCTCAATTTAAAGCTAAGATTCAGACCTTTTCATAGTGTCCAACATTGTTGAGTTTACCCCTTCTGGTGGCTAGCAGCACACTGATGAATTATGGTTACATTCAGCTGTTTTCAAAAGGCCTGAAGCCAACAGGTTTTCTATTCTAACCTATCCTCCTGTATTTCTGGTAAACCTGCTTCAAATCAAACATGTTGCACATCAAATTAAAGCTTAGGTTCTCTTCTTTCCATCAATTGTTGGCTTTCCATCCTATCACAACCTGGCTGCTTAAAATCAGACATTTAGTGTGGTCAATACCACACAGCTTTCAGAGCTGGGTCAGAGGTCAAATCTGTTCTGTATATTTAGCCTGGTCCTTCAGGCTAGCATGATCTGATTTACTGGAGTGACACCTCAATTTAAAGCTCAGATTCAGACCTTTTCATAGAGTCCAACATTGTTGAGTTTACCCCTTCTGGTGGCTAGCAGCACACTGATGAATTATGGTTACATTCAGCTGTTTTCAAAAGGCCTGCAGCCAACAGGTTTTCTATTCTAACTTATCCTCCTGTATTTCTGGTAAACCTGCTTCAAATCAAACATGTTGCACATCAAATTAAAGCTTAGGTTCTCTTCTTTCCATCAATTGTTGGCTTTCCATCCTATCACAACCTGGCTGCTTAAAATCAGACATTTAGTGTGGTCAATACCACACAGCTTTCAGAGCTGGTTCAGAGGTCAAATCTGTTCTGTATATTTAGCCTGGTCTTTCAGGCTAGCATGATCTGATTTACTGGAGTGACACCTCAATTTAAAGCTCAGATTCAGACCTTTTCATAGACTCCAACATTCTTCATTTTAAACCTTCTGGTGGCTAGCAGCACACTGATGAATTATGGTTATATTCAACTGTTTTTAAAAGGCCTGCAGCCAACTGGTTTTATATTCTAACTTATCCTCCTGTATTTCTGGTAAACCTGCTTCAAATCAAACATGTTGCACATCAAATTAAAGCTTAGGTTCTCTTCTTTCCAACAATTGTTGGCTTTCCATCCTATCACAACCTGGCTGCTTAAAATCAGACATTTAGTGTGGTCAATACCACACAGCTTTCAGAGCTGGGTCAGAGGTCAAATCTGTTCTGTATATTTAGCCTGGTCTTTCAGGCTAGAATGATCTGATTTACTGGAGTGACACCTCAATTTAAAGCTAAGATTCAGACCTTTTCATAGTGTCCAACATTGTTGAGTTTAACCCTTCTGGTGGCTAGCAGCACACTGATGAATTATGGTTACATTCAGCTGTTTTCAAAAGGCCTGCAGCCAACAGGTTTTCTATTCTAACTTATCCTCCTGTATTTCTGGTAAACCTGCTTCAAATCAAACATGTTGCACATCAAATTAAAGCTTAGGTTCTCTTCTTTCCAACAATTGTTGGCTTTCCATCCTATCACAACCTGGCTGCTTAAAATCAGACATTTAGTGTGGTCAATACCACACAGCTTTCAGAGCTGGGTCAGAGGTCAAATCTGTTCTGTATATTTAGCCTGGTCTTTCAGGCTAGCATGATCTGATTTACTGGAGTGACACCTCAATTTAAAGTTAAGATTCAGACCTTTTCATAGTGTCCAACATTGTTGAGTTTAACCCTTCTGGTGGCTAGCAGCACACTGATGAATTATGGTTACATTCAGCTGTTTTCAAAAGGCCTGCAGCCAACAGGTTTTCTATTCTAACTTATCCTCCTGTATTTCTGGTAAACCTGCTTCAAATCAAACATGTTGCACATCAAATTAAAGCTTAGGTTCTCTTCTTTCCATCAATTGTTGGCTTTCCATCCTATCACAACCTGGCTGCTTAATATCAGACATTTAGTGTGGTCAATACCACACAGCTTTCAGAGCTGGGTCAGAGGTCAAATCTGTTCTGTATATTTAGCCTGGTCTTTCAGGCTAGCATGATCTGATTTACTGGAGTGACACCTCAATTTAAAGCTCAGATTCAGACCTTTTCATAGACTCCAACATTGTTCATTTTAAACCTTCTGGTGGCTAGCAGCACACTGATGAATTATGGTTATATTCAGCTGTTTTTAAAAGGCCTGCAGCCAACTGGTTTTATATTCTAACTTATCCTCCTGTATTTCTGGTAAACCTGCTTCAAATCAAACATGTTGCACATCATATTAAAGCTTAGGTTCTCTTCTTTCCAACAATTGTTGGCTTTCCATCCTATCACAACCTGGCTGCTTAAAATCAGACATTTAGTGTGGTCAATACCACACAGCTTTCAGAGCTGGGTCAGAGGTCAAATCTGTTCTGTATATTTAGCCTGGTCTTTCAGGCTAGAATGATCTGATTTACTGGAGTGACACCTCAATTTAAAGCTAAGATTCAGACCTTTTCATAGTGTCCAACATTGTTGAGTTTAACCCTTCTGGTGGCTAGCAGCACACTGATGAATTATGGTTACATTCAGCTGTTTTCAAAAGGCCTGCAGCCAACAGGTTTTCTATTCTAACTTATCCTCCTGTATTTCTGGTAAACCTGCTTCAAATCAAACATGTTGCACATCAAATTAAAGCTTAGGTTCTCTTCTTTCCATCAATTGTTGGCTTTCCATCCTATCACAACCTGGCTGCTTAAAATCAGACATTTAGTGTGGTCAATACCACACAGCTTTCAGAGCTGGGTCAGAGGTCAAATCTGTTCTGTATATTTAGCCTGGTCTTTCAGGCTAGCATGATCTGATTTACTGGAGTGACACCTCAATTTAAAGTTAAGATTCAGACCTTTTCATAGTGTCCAACATTGTTGAGTTTAACCCTTCTGGTGGCTAGCAGCACACTGATGAATTATGGTTACATTCAGCTGTTTTCAAAAGGCCTGCAGCCAACAGGTTTTCTATTCTAACTTATCCTCCTGTATTTCTGGTAAACCTGCTTCAAATCAAACATGTTGCACATCAAATTAAAGCTTAGGTTCTCTTCTTTCCATCAATTGTTGGCTTTCCATCCTATCACAACCTGGCTGCTTAATATCAGACATTTAGTGTGGTCAATACCACACAGCTTTCAGAGCTGGGTCAGAGGTCAAATCTGTTCTGTATATTTAGCCTGGTCTTTCAGGCTAGCATGATCTGATTTACTGGAGTGACACCTCAATTTAAAGCTAAGATTCAGACCTTTTCATAGTGTCCAACATTGTTGAGTTTAACCCTTCTGGTGGCTAGCAGCACACTGATGAATTATGGTTACATTCAGCTGTTTTCAAAAGGCCTGCAGCCAACAGGTTTTCTATTCTAACTTATCCTCCTGTATTTCTGGTAAACCTGCTTCAAATCAAACATGTTGCACATCAAATTAAAGCTTAGGTTCTCTTCTTTCCATCAATTGTTGGCTTTCCATCATAGCACAACCTGGCTGCTTAAAATCAGACATTTAGTGTGGTCAATACCACACAGCTTTCAGAGCTGGTTCAGAGGTCAAATCTGTTCTGTATATTTAGCCTGTTCTTTCAGGCTAGCATGATCTGATTTACTGGAGTGACACCTCAATTTAAATCTCAGATTCAGACCTTTTCATAGACTCCAACATTGTTCATTTTAAAACTTCTGGTGGCTAGCAGCACACTGATGAATTATGGTTATATTCAGCTGTTTTTAAAAGGCCTGCAGCCAACTGGTTTTATATTCTAACTTATCCTCCTGTATTTCTGGTAAACCTGCTTCAAATCAAACATGTTGCACATCAAATTAAAGCTTAGGTTCTCTTCTTTCCAACAATTGTTGGCTTTCCATCCTATCACAACCTGGCTGCTTAAAATCAGACATTTAGTGTGGTCAATACCACACAGCTTTCAGAGCTGGGTCAGAGGTCAAATCTGTTCTGTATATTTAGCCTGGTCTTTCAGGCTAGCATGATCTGATTTACTGGAGTGACACCTCAATTTAAAGCTCAGATTCAGACCTTTTCATAGTGTCCAACATTGTTGAGTTTACCCCTTCTGGTGGCTAGCAGCACACTGATGAATTATGGTTACATTCAGCTGTTTTCAAAAGGCCTGCAGCCAACAGGTTTTATATTCTAACTTATCCTCCTGTATTTCTGGTAAACCTGCTTCAAATCAAACATGTTGCACATCAAATTAAAGCTTAGGTTCTCTTCTTTCCATCAATTGTTGGCTTTCCATCCTATCACAACCTGGCTGCTTAAAATCAGACATTTAGTGTGGTCAATACCACACAGCTTTCAGAGCTGGGTCAGAGGTCAAATCTGTTCTGTATATTTAGCCTGGTCCTTCAGGCTAGCATGATCTGATTTACTGGAGTGACACCTCAATTTAAAGCTAAGATTCAGACCTTTTCATAGAGTCCAACATTGTTGAGTTTACCCCTTCTGGTGGCTAGCAGCACACTGATGAATTATGGTTACATTCAGCTGTTTTCAAAAGGCCTGCAGCCAACAGGTTTTATATTCTAACTTATCCTCCTGTATTTCTGGTAAACCTGCTTCAAATCAAACATGTTGCACATCAAATTAAAGCTTAGGTTCTCTTCTTTCCATCAATTGTTGGCTTTCCATCCTATCACAACCTGGCTGCTTAAAATCAGACATTTAGTGTGGTCAATACCACACAGCTTTCAGAGCTGGGTCAGAGGTCAAATCTGTTCTGTATATTTAGCCTGGTCCTTCAGGCTAGCATGATCTGATTTACTGGAGTGACACCTCAATTTAAAGCTAAGAGTCAGACCTTTTCATAGAGTCCAACATTGTTGATTTTACCCCTTCTGGTGGCTAGCAGCACACTGATGAATTATGGTTACATTCAGCTGTTTTCAAAAGGCCTGCAGCCAACTGGTTTTATATTCTAACTTATCCTCCTGTATTTCTGG